>NC_042959.1:41893478-42613478 GCF_901001165.1 Salmo trutta
TACCTTCAAACTCAGTGCCTCTTTGCTTGATGTCATGGGAAAATCAAAAGAAATCAGCCAATACCTCAGAAAAAAATTGTAGTCTTCCACAAGTCTGGTTCATCCTTAGGAGCAGTTTCCAAATGCCTGAAGGTACCACGTTCATCTGCACAAACAATAGTACGCAAGTATAAACACCATGGGACCACGCAGCCATCATACTGCTCAGGAAGGAGACGCGTTCTGTCTCCTAGAGATGAACGTACTTTGGTGCGAAAAGTGCAAATCAATCCCAGAACAACAGAAAAGGATCTTGTGAAGGTGCTGGAGGAAACCGGTACAAAAGTATCTATATCCACAGTAAAACGAGTCCTTTATCGACATAACCTGAAAGGCAGCTCAGCAAGGAAGAAGCCACTGCTCCAAAACCGGCATAAAAAAGCCACACTTTGGTTTGCAACTGCACATGGGGACAAAGATCGTACTTCTTGGAGAAATGTCCTCTGGTCTGATGAAACAAAAATATTGTTTTGCCATCGTTATGTTTGGAGGAAAAAGGGTGAGGCTTGCAAGCCGAATATCACCATCCCAACCGTGAAGCACGGGGGTGGCAACATCATGTTGTGGGGGTGCTTTGCTGCAGGAGGGACTGGTGCACTTCACAAAATAGATGGCATCATGAGGGACGAAAATTATGTGGATATATTGAAGCAAGATCGCAAGACATCAGTCAGGATTTTAAAGTTTGGTTGCAAATGGGTCTTCCAAATGGACAATGACCCCAAGCATGCTTCCAAAGTTGTGGCAATGGGAATGTGATGAAATAAATAAAAGCTGAAATAAATCATTCTCTCTACTATTATTCTGACATTTCACATTCTTAAAATAAAGTGGTGATCCTAACTGAACTAAGACAGGATAGTTTTTACTAGGATTAAATGTCAGGAATTGTGAAAAACTGAGTTTAAATGTATTTGGCTAACGTGTATCTAAACTTCTGACTTCAACTGTATATAAAGTGTAATATTGGGATGCAAACTCAAAATTGAATAAATGTGACCTCTATATCTAACATGGTACAGGTGTGCATAGCAATGTGTGATGTGTATACTTTTGTTTCAATGTAGATTTGTTTAAGACTGCCAAGAGTCACTCTGTTTGAATCTGATTTAGCCCACTGCATTAAAAGGTTGTTAAGAGTCTGAGGCAAAAGCATCTATTGATCTAAATGTTTTCAGAACTCTCTATTGCTCCCATTTCTTGATATGTTTACAAGTGCCTCTCTTCCACCCTTGATGTCAGAGAGGAACAAAGCCTTGTTGTTGGGATCAAATAGAGAGAGGCTTCAGAGAATTCAAATGGGAGGAAAAATGAAAAGGAGAAGTGTCTTTGCCCTTCCGTTTCCCTTGCTCTGAGATTTCCCCTGTATTTATATGTATTTTTTCAATGGGAGCATCTCTCTGCATTTTTTTTCACCACTGCTTTTACATCAATCCACTGTCTTTCGTTCCCCTCTTAACTTTCTTAACCTCTCTCATTTGCTCTATTCATAGTTTCTCATACTTCTCGTTATCTTAGTGTGGTATTCTCTCCTACTACTACCCACCAGGGATCTCCCTCCATCCTTGTCATTGTGGCATACCTAGCATCCCCCAGTACAGCCTGTGACCAGGGTCTGGGTCCTGCAGTGCTCCATATGAGTTATGATGTACTGGATCAGTCCTAATCTTGTTATGTATGTTCCTACGCCCTTGGGAGGATCAGCAGGGGATGAATGTGACTTTATCAGATTTCACAGGCTTTTGAATCATAATTCATAAAAAGTAATAATGCATTATATATCTCTGTGAGTGTGTTACTGTGGGTGCATGTATGTATGTATGTGTGTGTGTGTGTGTGTGTGTGTGTGTGGGTGCACGTGGGTGTGTGCATCCATGGGTGTGTGTGTACTGTATATTCAGGCGGTGGAGGAGTTATTATATATGCCTGGGTGTGGCTGTGAGTCACATGAAGATGATAAAAGAATGCATGAACAGTAGATCAGTAGATCTCAGGAGAGTTCTTTCTTCAACAAGGACAACATTTACTCCTGGCGAACATAATACAGTTCAGAAGATCATACATACACATAAACAAGCATGCATTCAGATTTTGCTTGTTGGTCCAGTATGCCTCATCAGTTGATGAGACAGTATGCTTTGGGGGGATGGGAGTTCTGTTATTTGTAACATATTGCCAGGTGTGGAGCTAACACTAGTTATTCAAGCAGTAAATATATATATTTTTAACCACTTACCATTCTCTCTATTTAATTTTTCTTTTTTTGTGTAACGCTTTGCTGTTAATGTTATTCAGTGAAGATTGTTTTAAAGTATGAACATTATAGGTCAACAGTTCACTGCTTAAATTAAGGTAGGACAAACGTCATCACCTGCAAACAGGAGGAAACTTCTATACCTGCATTGCTTGCTGTTTGGGGTTTTAGGCTGGGTTTCTGTACAACACCTTGAGATATCTGCTGATGTAAGAAGGGCTTTGTAAATACATTTGATTTGAAACTTTGTTGAAGCTAACATCAATTCTAAAAAGTGTTTGTTAGTCAATGTGTATGTCTAGCGAGTAAATATTTACATATTATTTTACATGGAGAAAATGACTCTCAGCATGAATGTTAATGAATGTAAATTCTAGCGTTGGTTGGTTAGCTCAAATTATTTTGTACTGCCACAGCAATTTACACAATATGGCAATACATAATGTCAACTCTAAGTAATATTCCACATAACATGTATAACTCACCTGTCATAATAGCAGCATAATATCTGTCACATATACTATATAGTCCAGTTATGGACTAACTAAATGTTGCTATGGCATTGCAGTTGACATACAGTATTGAGGCAGAATGTCAAGTCCTTCATCCTTTTAAGCTTCCATCTTGAGGCTCCAAGTTGGCAACAAAGATATGAAGTCAAGCATTAAACCAGGCAAGCTATTACAGAAACCTAAAAACCTATAATCCTCTCTTGTGAATGAATGAATAGGCTACAAATCAGGTGTCAAGCTCATATTAAAGGTGACAGAGAAAGTGTATAATCATAGAGTTGATAATGATAAGGGTTGACGGGTTTGGCTTTTCAGAAAAGTCAAATGACTGTTGTTTCATGAGAGGCGGAGGTTTCACCTTAATCATCATGTGCTGTGTTTAAAGGAGAGCCTGTTGAGGTTGTGTTGACCCCAGCTCTTTGCTGGAATAATGAGTTTGTGGAATAATGAGTTTGTAACAGGAGTTCCAAGTAACGTGCTGCTTCTAAAGAAGTTCTTCACACCGTGCGCTAGGATTTCAAAGTAAATGGATGGAGCTCAAGGTTAAAGTTGAACAGCATGTCCATCACTGCAGCATTCAAGTTATTTAAAGTTGTCATATTTCAGAGTCCACCAGGGTCAATCCTTAGACCTTTGCAACATCTTGAAGCGAGGTCAGTACTTGTTGTATGTCCGTGTCGATCAACCTTTCTGAACGAGCTACACATGCTGCACATGTTTTCAGGGCTTTAACTCATTGAGAATCAAGGAACATTGTGCATCAGTTGAGATAGTGGACTGCACATTCCTCCCTTCCATCATTACTTCTCCATTCTCTCAATCTTGCTGTGATTGTTTCTTGTCCTTGTAGTCCTGCCACCAAGCTGTGCATTCACTTTCATGTCCCCCCTGAAACAGACGGGCACGGTGGAGAGTGTTAGGCAAAGCGCCATGGCTGAGAGATGGACTCGCCCACCACCTCCCAAAATATCTCACCACAGTGAGAGATGACACAGCAACAAATTGGCCAAAGGTGCACCTTCCATCTTCCAACTCATATATGTTTCGAGACTCCTTTGAGGAGGATTTAATAAAGGTGACAGCATCCGGGACAATAGTGCCATTAGTTAACTGTTTGAGTGTTTGTTGAGAGTTTGAGTGAGCCTGTTATAGAGCCTGTTTTTTTTGCTGAATAAAATTCATGTTGAACTGAATTTCAGTGTATCGAATACATTTTTCTTTGCATATTTGATACCTCCAACTCTCTCATTGCATATTCAACACCTCCCCATCGTCAATGGAGGGTCAAAGGCATCCATATAAAATGGAGAACAATACATGTGTCCCTACATAACATTAACTTGCAGAGACAACAGAAACATGTTAGAAGCATGTGTATAAAACTAAGAGCACACACAATTTCCCTTCACAGAGTCTGTGAGGAGAACATTGCCTGCTCATTCGCTCTTACTTTTACGAGTCCCTCGAGTACCTCTGGGTGCAGAAACAGGGAATGACTCTGAAAGATCTAATTAAGCAAAGCACCTTGAGAGTACAGAGATCTCAACCCCAGGAGCACAGACACAAATCAGGGGATGGTAGGCTGGAGAGGAGGAGATTTTAGTTGTACAAGACCCCTCTCGGGCCTTTAGATATGTGGCCACACCACCCCTCTCTACCCCTTTAACATAGGGGGCCAAGGGGCGTCCAGATCTGTTGCTTCTTATAATAGATAATTTGTGGAATCTAAACCAAGGGAAGTTACTCCCATCTATATGTCAAGAAGTAACTGGACTGTATGTTTCTTTTTCTTTTGTAGTGTAGTGGAATAATGTAGAATAGTATCACTCCATCAGGTTTTGTAATACACTTCATATTCACTGAGTTACTGGAGAGGGGTTACAAAATATGTCTCTCTTTGTGGGGCATATTTCAGTTATAAGGTACGAGGAGGTGTAGCATATGTCTGAGAGTCACGTGTGTAATTCGACCTCCAGCCCTATCCTCTCTTCCCTCGCTGCCCTCCCTCCCTTTTTCTTTCCCCTCTCCCATACTCTCTCTGTCTTTCTCCCTCCCACCATCCATTGCAACGCGGGATGCCTGGATACAGCCCTTAGCCGTGGTATATTGGCCATATACCACAAACCCCTGAGGTGCCTTATTGCTATTATAAACTGGTTACCAACGTAATTAGAGCAGTAAAAATAAATGTTTTGTCATACCTGTAGTATATGGTCTGAAATACCACGGCTGTCAGCCAATCAGCATTCAGGGCTCGAACCACTTAATTTATAAATATGAATAATATGCATGTAAATCTCTCATGGCCCAAAGCGGAGGAGAGATTGACTTGTTTTTGTAAGAAGTGTTGACATCCTGAATGCAGAAGGTCTGTTTAAACTACTGCACACAACTCTGACACCCATGCATACCCCACAAGAACAGACTATGGGTGGTGCACAGTACTACAGTGCCATGGCTACATGAAACTCTATTCCACATCAGGTCACTGATGCAAGAAGTAGAATCATATATATATATATATATACTGCTCAAAGAAATAAAGGGAACACTAAAATAACACATCCTAGATCTGAATGAATGAAATAATGTTATTAAATACTTTCTTCACATAGTTGAATGTGCTGACAACAAAATCACACAAAAATAATCAATGGAAATCCAATTTATCAACCCATGGAGGTCTGGATTTGGAGTCACACTCAAAATTAAAGTGGAAACCCACACTACAGGCTGATCCAACTTTGATGTAATGTCCTTAAAACAAGTCAAAATGAGGCTCAGTAGTGTGTGTGGCCTCCACGTGCCTGTATGACCTCCCTACTACGCCTGGACATGCTCCTGATGAGGTGGCGGATGGTCTCCTAAGGGATCTCCTCCCAGACATGGACTAAAGCATCCGCCAACTCCTGGACAGTCTGTGGTGCAACGTGGCGTTGGTGGATGGAGCGAGACATGATGTCCAAGATGTGCTCAATTGGATTCAGGTCTGGGGAACGGGCGGGCCAGTCCATAGCATCAATGCCTTCCTCTTGCAGGAACTGCTGACACACTCCAGCCACATGAGGTCTAGCATTGTCTTGCATTAGGAGGAACCCAGGGCCAACCGCACATGGTCTCACAAGGGGTCTGAGGATCTCATCTCGGTACCTAATGGCAGTCAGGCTACCTCTGGCGAGCACATGGAGGGCTGTGCGCCCTCCCCCAAAGAAATGCCACCCCACACCATGACTGACCCACCGCCAAACCGGTCATGCTGGAGGATGTTGCAGGCAGCAGAATGTTCTCCACGGCGTCTCCAGACTCTGTCACGTCTGTCACATGTGCTCAGTGTGAACCAGCTTTCATCTGTGAAGAGCACAGAGCGCCAGTGGTGAATTTGCCAATCTTGGTGTTCTCTGGCAAATGCCAAACGTCCTGCACGGTGTTGGGCTGTAAGCACAACCCCACCTGTAGACGTCGGGCCCTCATACCACCCTCATGGAGTCTGTTTCTGACCGTTTGAGCAGACACATGCACATTTGTGGCCTGCTGGAGGTCATTTTGCAGGGCTCTGGCAGTGCTCCTCCTGCTCCTCCTTGCACAAAGGTGGAGGTAGCGGTCCTGCTGCTGGGTTGTTGCCCTCCTACGGCCTCCTCCACGTCTCCTGATGTACTGGCCTGTCTCCTGGTAGCGCCTCCATGCTCTGGACACTACGCTGACAGACACAGCAAACCTTCTTGCCACAGCTCGCATTGATGTGCCATCCTGGATGAGCTGCACTACCTGAGCCACTTGTGTGGGTTGTAGACTCCGTCTCATGCTACCACTAGAGTGAAAGCACCGCCAGCATTCAAAAGTGACCAAAACATCAGCCAGGAAGCATAGGAACTGAGAAGTGGTCTGTGGTCACCACCTGCAGAACCACTCCTTTATTGGGGGTGTCTTGCTAATTGCCTATAATTTCCACCTGTTGTCTTTTCCATTTGCTCAACAGCATGTGAAATTTATTGTCAATCAGTGTTGCTTCCTAAGTGGACAGTTTGATTTCACAGAAGTGTGATTGACTTGGAGTTACATTGTGTTGTTTAAGTGTTCCCTTTATTTTTTTGAGCAGTGTATATATATATCAAAATACATGTTCTGGAACAGCCGAGTCTGTGAAGAGACACACACACCTGCACAGACACACATACACATAATAAGTCATGCACTCTGCACACACACACATGGATTGTGTTTAATTGTAGATATCAGTCATTTAGGCAGATTACCTTAGTGTTCTTGGGCACAGGCACTATGGTGGTCTCCTTAAACATGTTGGTATTACAGACTTGGACAGGGAGAGGTTGAAAATGTCAGTGAAGACACTTGCTAGTTGGTCAGCGCATGCTCGCAGTACACATCCTGGTAATCCATCTGGCCCTGTTGCCTTGTGAATGTTGACCTGTTTAAAGGTCTTACTCACATCAGCTGCGGAGAGCGTGATCACACAGTCTTCCAGAACAGCTGGAGCTTTCATGCATGTTTCAGTGTTATTTGTCTCGAAGCGAGTATAGATGTTGTTTAGCTCGTCTGGTAGGCTCGTGACACTGGGCAGCTCTTGGCTGTGCTTCCCTTTGTAGTCTTTAATGGTTTGCAAGCTGTGCCACATCCGACGAGCGGATGTTGCCTGCAATCCATGGCTTCTGGTTAGGGTATGTATGTACGGTCACTGTGGGGACGACATCATCAATGCACTGACTGCTGTGGTGTACTCCTCAGTGCTATTGGAGGAATCCCGGAACATATTCCAGTCTGTGCTAGCAAAACAGTCCTGTAGCTTAGCATCTGTTTCATCTGACCACTTTTTTATTTATCTAGTCACTGGTGCTTCCTGCTTTAACTTTTGCTTGTTAGCAGGAATGGAATTATGGTCAGATTTGCCAAATGGAGGGCGAGGGAGAACTTTGTATGCGTCTCTGTGTGTGAAGTAAAGGTGGTCCAGAGTTTTTTTTCCCCTCTGGTTGCACATTTAACTGGTGAGCTCCACTTCATTTAGAATTCTGGGGCAACAAGTTATGACAGAAGAAAAGCTGCTAGTATCTAACTATAGTTGACAAACAAATGGCCTACCAAATGTCGGAAATTATCATATGGTTTACCAAATGTCATCAGTTATAATATGGCTTACCAAATGTTAGAAATGATAAGCAGAAAGTTTTCTAAATTAGGGGTGAAAGTAGCCAGTAGGCTTTATGGTCCAGTACGGAGTATCAGCAAAATAAATTATTATGTAATTATGGTGGATCGAACTGCGCAGGTAGCCTACTTTTTTTTAAGTGATTTGTTTGACAATCAGATGAAAACATGATGACACAACACCCATTATATCGGAAATTTTGCCTGCAAAAACAACAGTATATTGGATAAGATGTTTACATGCCACAGTATCCTGTCTAAGATTAGCATATGTCAGGCATCTTATCCAGGTTTCTCATAACCGTGATACAAGCTTTTTCAAGTTATTGCAAACAGGATATGATGTTTATATGTGTCAACTCAAAAACAAAAATGTTGACTATCCAGAATAATAATGGGATATTGGTGGGCATGTAAATGTTGTCAGTGAGGCTAGCATCTGAAGAGAAGTTACTCTCTTAGGAGGGATATGTCATTGAGATCTTTAGTGCTTCTATTCTATCCTCAGCAGAAATTTGAATGATTCCTTTCTAAAATGGGTTGAAAAATGCACTTCTACTCTAGTTACGTTATTTGGCCGAAATGAATGATACAGTACTTGTAAACACATTCAGAATAACTTACGTGGCTTACAATTACATTTCAGAACACTGTATCTTAACCCAAAGGGAACTTGAAGGATGAGTCAGGTTAATCAGTTCATGTACCCCCCAATGGCGAAACACAAATGCAAAAACAGACATTTTGCTCAACGCTGAGGTTGGGGTCATGGCATTACAGTATGCATTATCTCTGACCCTCGTGTGACATTACCCTTGTTTCTCTCTCATCCCTCCAGGTTCATATTTGCTGGTGAACTCTTCCCAGCATGCTGCAGGGCATCGCGCCCAGCTCCTGCTGCAGACGCTGAGTGAAAACGACACACACTGTGTCCAGTTCAGCTACTTCCTGTACAGCCGCGATGGCCACAGTCCAGGGGCACTGCGGGCGTACGTTCGGGTCAACGGCGGCCCGCTGGGTAGCCCAGTATGGAACACGTCGGGGTCCCACGGACGACAGTGGCACCAAGTGGAGCTGGCTGTCAGCACCTTCTGGCCCAATGAGTACCAGGTAAATCCCTCCCAGTGGCATCACTTCACTGCTACGTTCAGTCGTTACACAGCATGCTTCAATTTTCCCACTGCGTCAGCTATACATAATAGTGGTTAGAATCGAACAGGCTCATTCTTATCCCATTTACTTAATGTATCATGTTAATGTAGTCCGTATAAGGTTTTATTTAAGGCCTAGTGAAGGTGTTAGATATTAACACAAATATACAGCATAAGGGTAACCAGCCAATAGCTGAGCCTGATCATCCAGGACTGTGTGTGTTAACTTTACTGTTCTCCAACAGTGAGATACTGTACGCCACGGGGAGACCTTGTTGTTAATCACATGCAAAGCTAGCTCATTTTAATTATCATTGCTCCCTTGGTAAATGTAGGCTAGGTTAGCACTAAAAGGGCCTAACTGGTTTCTATGTGGCCAGGCTTGTTACAGTTTAACCTACTGAGACTGTCACTGCTAACTGTACATCAGCAGTTGGAATACACAACACAACTTCACTCCCTCAGTGGCAAGTCATTATCCACTCAGAAGCAAATTTACTGGCAGCCACTGTTGGTACCTGTGCGCTTTCTATTGGCCTTCGGATGGCACGACCGGGCCATCAATTACATTTATATTTTCTGCAAACTCTGGGGCGCTGTCAAAAAGCAATTAAGTTGAGAAGTGTGCATTTTTTTGAGAACTGTCAAACCCTTCGACTTAATTAACTTCCATACTGTTCTGCAGGATCTGACCTTAAAGTGTAAATAATAGCTTTGTACAAACAGGAGCCAAAGGTAGGATGACACTGTGGAATTATCACTACATGGCCTGACAATGAGGGGTATTTAAACTTGACACACACAACACAACACACACACACAACACACAAAGTTGAGCCCTTTGGAAATACCTGGATTTCTGCATAAATTGGTCATAAAAAATTGTATCTAAACTTTATCTAGGTCACATTCTGCTTAAACTAATAACACACAAGCAATTGTAGGTTTTCATGTCTTTATTGAACACACCGTATAAACCTTCACAGTGCAGGGTGGAAAAAGTATGTGAACCCTTGGATTTAATAACTGGTTGATCCTCCTTTGGCAGCAATAACCTCAATCAAACGATTTCTGTAGTTGTGGAGCAGACCTGCACAACGGTCAGGAGGAATTTTGGACCATTCCTCTTTACAAAACTGTTTCAGTTCAGCAATATTATTGGGATGTCTGGTGTGAACTGCTCTCTTGAGGTCATGCCACAGCATCTCAATCAGGTTGAGGTCAGGACTCTTTCTCCAGAAGTTGTATTTTCATCTGTTGAAGCCATTCTGTTGTTGATTTACTAATGTGTTTTGGTTCATTGTCCTGTTGCATCACCCAACTTCTGTTGAGCTTCAATTGGCGGACAGATAGCCTAACATTCTCCTGCAAAATGTCTTGATAAACTTGGGAATTCATTTTTCCGTCGATGATAGCAAGCTGTCCAGGCCCTGAGGCAGCAAAGCAGCCCCAAACCATGATGCTCCCTCCACCATAGTTTACAGTTGGAATGAGGTTTTGATGCTGGTGTGCTGTGGCTTTTTTTCTCTACACATAGTGTTGTGTGTTCCTTCCAAACAATTTACCTGTCCACAGAATATTTTGCCAGTAGCGCTGTGGAACATCCAGGTGCACTTTTGCAAACTTCAGACGTGCAGCAATGTTTTTTTGGACAGCTGTGGCTTCTTCCGTGGTGTCCTCCCATGAGCACCATTCTTGTTTAGTGTATTTACGTATTGTAAGTATTATGTGATTAAATTAATCATGTAACAATTTACTCAGTAGTAACCTGGGGTACCACGGGAAAAGTTTGTTTTATGAGTTACCATTTCCCAAATTAACTCAAGAAAAGATCAGAATATCTCAATATCATAGCAGTCAATCATGAATTAGTATTACCTCATATTAGTCTCATTCTGATTGTAACCTGTTAAATCTGCTCGAACCCTAGTCTACATGATGATTCAGCGATACATAAATTGGCTTAATTATGTATTTACTAACTAAATAGTCACATAGAATTACATAAACACACACACAGGATAGATTATACATTGATTACTACATAATGCAATGAAAAGTCCCTAGTGGACTAACCCCATGTGACGGCTGGTTACACAATGAAGGGGTGGGGAAAGAAAGAGCGGGAGAAGGAGAGACAAATTAATTCAACTATTGTACATACAGTTGAATAATACGCTCATTGTAAATGTAGATATTTAGCTGTAGGCGGTGCATGTCTAGTCTTCTTCTCTCTTGAGTTTCAGAGGGTCTTACCATTTTCTGGTCAGGTAAAGTCTAACCATTTTACACGTGTAGCCACAGCTCCACACTTTCTGGAGCCAGTAAGTCTGGCTTACTGTCCGTATACCGGTCTTTAGTTTTAAACCATTACTCTGCCATGTAGCCACCACTCCACAATGTCTGGTTTAATGTAAATATTGTTAGGAGTCCTTTTATAAACACTCTGGGGGAAAAAGGGGTGTTCCATCCTTTTGGTATAATGTCTGTGCTCACGTTGGCGTGGTTACTGACTGGGTAAAACTTTACATGAAAAACAATTCTCATTTAGAATGCTAAAATCACATTTAATCTTCTCACAAATTGTTTCATATTTAATCATATAAGTTCACAACATTTAGATGTAACTCTGACATATATATTGTGAAATCTCTTGAAGTTACGATGTTTCCATTATAACATCTTTAATGATATCCCAGAACAATTACGCTGCTGCTA
Organism: Salmo trutta; assembly: GCF_901001165.1. Classification (NCBI taxonomy): domain Eukaryota; kingdom Metazoa; phylum Chordata; class Actinopteri; order Salmoniformes; family Salmonidae; genus Salmo; species Salmo trutta. The sequence continues at coordinate 41,905,313 of NC_042959.1, forward strand.
CTCTCTGTTATTATCCATGCATAGTCACTTTAATAAATCTACCTACATGTACATATTACCTCAATTACCTCGACTAACCGGTGCCCCCACATATTGACTCTGTACCAGTACCCCCTGTATATAGCCTCACTATTGTTATTTTATTGCTGCTCTTCAATATTGGTTATTTTTATTTATGTTTTTTGTATTTTTATTAAAACTGCATTGGTGGTTAAGGGCTTGTACGTAAGCATTTCACTGTTATAATCGGCGTATGTGAAATACAATTAATTTGATAATTTGATTTGATTGGCAGAGATAATGGATGGGCTGGACATGTCGAGAGATTAGTTCGGATTGGTCTGCAATGTAGCACGCTTCTGTCTAATGCATGAGCGGGTCAGTATTTGTTTCTAATGCAGATTTTTTTAAGATATCAAGGTGTTGCTCTCCACTTTCTGGAGGACAGAGTTTTGAAATCAGTGGAAGGCCAGCTGGAATTAGAGTATGGAAGCTTAGGAGATGGAGAAAATTCTGGCCTTAGATCGCAAATATGCAGAGGGAGTTGAACATTGAACACACAGGAGGCTGTATAAAATACATGTCTCCAGATTACATCTTCAAACTAAGGGCAACCATGGCATCTGTGACAGAAAGAGAGAAGCGTCCTTCCATGTAAGATAGTCTAGCTAGCTACATTTCAGATATTACACGTTTCTAATTTTGTCAGAAAGATGTTTTGATTTCAAGTTAAAGCGTACTGTTAGGTAGCTAGCTAACATTCGCTGGCTGGCTCGCTAGCTAACGTTACGTGTATGATCTGTGAAGTAATATTAATCACATTTCAGAGCCATTTGCATTGCTAGTTATAGCCTAAGGTTAGCTAGCTAACATTGAACCTGGTTGGTTAGCTACCTGCAGATTCATGCAGAGTAGGAACATTATGAGTTGGGGTTATGGTTTGTTGTTTAGCTAGCTAGCAACATGTCTAAGCAAAATACTCCACTATGCAAGTAACCATTTCAATAGAATGTTCATGATGTCACTGCGACACTGTCGATAGACGTAGCTGGTAAATGTTGCCAGCAGCACAGTTACAGTCAACTACTCAGTCCTTAATGATTACAAGCATACCTATAACATGATACTGCCACCACTATGCTTGAAAATATGGAGAGTGGTACTCAGTAATGTGTTGTATTGGATTTGCTCCAAACATAACAGTTTGTAGTCAGGACAAAAATGTAATTGCTAAGCCGCAGTATTACTTTAGTGCCTTGTTGCAAACATGATGCATGTATTGGAATATTTGTATTCTGTACATGTTTCCTTCTTTTCACTCTATCAATTAGGAGAGTATTGTGGAGTAACTACAATGCTGTTGATCCATCCTCAGTTTTCTCCTATCACAGCCATTAAACTCTGTAATTATTTTAAAGTCACCATTGGCCTCATGATGTAATCCCTGAGCTTTTTTTTCTTCCTCTCCGGCAACTGAGTTAGGAAGGACACCTGTATATTTGTAATGACTGGGTGTACTAATTCACCATCCAAATTGTAATTAATAACTTCACCATGCTCAAAGGGATATGTAATGTCTGCTTTTTTACCCATCTACCAATAGGTGCCCTTTTTTGCGAGGCATTGGAAAACCTCCCTGGTCTTTGTGGTTGAATCTGTGTTTGAAATTCACTGCTCGACTGAGGGACAAAACAGATACAGTAATTGTATGTGTGGGGTACAGAGATGAGGTACATGTAGTCGTTTAAAAATAATATTAAACACTATTATTACACACCTAGTGAGTCCATGCAACTTACATTGCATTTAGAATGTATTCAGACCCCTTGAATTTTTTCACATTTTGTTACTTTACAGCCTTGTTCTAAAATGGATTAAATAAAAAATGTTCCTCATCAATCTGCACACAATACCCCATAATGACGAAGTGAAAACAGGTTTTTAGACATTTGTGCAAATGTATTAAAAATTAAAAACAGATACCTTATTTACATAAGTATTCAGACCCTTTGCTATGAGACTCGAAATTCAATAAAATGTATTTCAATCAATCAAATGTGTTTATAAAGCCCTTCTTACATCAGCTAATGTCACAAAGTGCTGTACAGAAACCCAGCCTAAAACCCCAAACAGCAAGCAATGCAGCTGTAGAAGCACAGTGGCTAGGAAAAACTCCCTAGAAAGGCCAGAACCTAGGAAGAAACCGAGAGAGGAACCAGGCTATGAGGGGTGGCCAGTCCTCTTCTGGCTGTGCCGGGTGGAGATTATAACAGAACATGGCCAAGATGTTCAAATGTTCATAGATGACTAGCAGGGTCAAATAATAATAATCACAGTGGTTGTCGATGGTGCAACAGGTCAGCGCCTCAGGAGTAAATGTCAGTTGGCTTTTCATAGCCAATCATTCAGAGTATCTCTACCGCTCCTGCTGTCTCTAGAGAGTTGAAAACTGCAGGTCTGGGACGGGTAGCACATCCAGTGAACAGGTCAGAGTTCCATAGCCGCAGGCAGAACAGTTGAAACTGGGGCTGCAGCACAGCCAGGTGGACTGGGGACAGCAAGGCGTCATCACGCCAGTAGTCCTGATGCATGGTCCTAGAGCCCAGGTCCTCCGAGAGAGAGAGAGAAAGAAAGAAAGAGAGAATTAGAGAGAGAGAGAATTAGAGAGAGCATACTTACATTTACACAGGACACCGGATAAGACAGGAGAAATACTCCAGATATATCAGACTGACCCTAGCCCCCCACACATAAACTACTGTAGCATAAATACTGGAGGCTGAGACAGGAGGGGTCGGGAGACACTGTGGCCCCGTCCGACGATACCCCCGGACAGTGCCAAACAGGCAGGATATAACCCCACCCACTTTGCCAAAGCACAGCCCCCACACCACTAGAGGTATATCGAAATTGAACTCAGGTGCATCCTGTTTTCATTGGTCATCCTTGAGATGTTTCTACATCTTGAATGGAGTCCACCTGCAATTGATTGGACATGATTGGGAAAGGCACATACCTGTCTATATAAGGTCACACATTTGACATTGTATGTCAGAGAAAAAAACGAGACAGGATTATGTTGAAGCACAGATCTGGGGAAGGGTGCCAAAAAATGTCACCAGCATTGAACGTCCCCTAGAACACAGTGGCCTCTTTCATTCTTAAATGGAAGAAGTTTGGAACCACCAAGACTTCCTAGAGGTTGCCACCTGGCCAAACTGAGTAATCGGGGGAGAAGGGCCTTGGTCAGGGAGGTGACTGAGTAGCCAATGGTTACTCTGACAGAGCTCCAGAGTTCCTCTTTGGAGATGGTTGTCCTTCTGGAAGGTTCTCCCATCTCAGCAGCACTCCACCAATCAGACTTTTATGGTAGTGGCCAGACTGAAGCCACTCCTCAGTAAAAGGCACATGACGGTCCGCTTGGAGTTTGCCAAAAGCCACCTAAAGGACTCTCAGACCATGAGAATCAAGATTCTCTGGTCTGATGAAAGTAAGATTGAACTCTTTGGCCTGCATGCCAGCGTCACGTCTGCAGGAAACCTGGCATCAACCCTACGGTGATGCATTGTGGTGGCAACATCATGCTGTGCGGATGTTTTTCAGCAGCAGCAAAAGAAAGATGCCCAGGGTCCCTGCTCATCTGCGTGAACGTGCCTTCTGCATGCTGCAAGGAGGCATGAGGACTGCAGATGTGGCCAGGGCAATAAATTGCAATGTCCGTACTGTGAGACGCCTAAGACAGCACTACAGGGAGACAGGACGGACAGCTGATCATCCTCGCAGTCGCAGAACACGTGTAACAACACCTGCACAGGATCGGTACATCCGAACATCACACCTGTGGGACAGGTATGGGATGGCAACAACAACTGCCCGCATTACATCAGGAACGCACAAACCCTCCATCAGTGCTCAGACTGTCCGCAATAGGCTGAGAGAGGCTGGACTGAGGGCTTGTAGGCCTGTTGTAAGGCAGGTCCTCACCAGACATCCCCGGCAACAACGTCACCAATGGGCACAAACCCACCGTCGCTAGACCAGACAGGACTGGCATAAAGTGCTCTTCACTGACGAGTCACAGTTTTGTCTCACCGGGGGTGATGGTCGGATTTGCGTTTATCGTCGAAGGAATGAGCGTTACACTGAAGCCTGTACTCTGGAGTGGGATTGATTTGGAGGTGGAGGGTCCGTCATGGTCTGAGGCAGTGTGTCACAGCATCATCGAACTGAGCTTGTTGTCATTGCAGGCAATCTCAACGCTGTGCTTTACAGGGAAGACATCCTCCTCCATCATGTGGTACCCTTCCTGCAGGCTCATCCTGACATGACCCTCCGGCATGACAATGCCACCAGCCATACTGCTCGTTCTGTGTGTGATTTCCTGCAAGACAGGAATGTCAGTGTTCTGCCATGGCCAGCAAAGAGCCCGGATCTCAATCCCATGGAGCACGTTTGGGATCTGTTGGATCGGAGGGTGAGGGCTAGGGCAATTCCCCCCAGAAATGTCCGGTAACTTGCTGGTTCCTTGGTGGAAGAGTGGGGTAACATTTCAGAGCAAGAACTGGCAAAGCTGGTGCAGTCCACGAGGAGGAGATGCACTGCAGTACTTAATGCAGCTGGTGGCTACACCAGATACTGACTGTTACCTTTGATTTTGACCCCCACTTTGTTCAGGGACACATTATTCCATTTCTGTTAGTCACAAGTCTGTGGAACTTGTTCAGTTTATGTCTCAGTTGTTGAATCTTTCTAATACTGTAACTCAACTATAGTTTATTGCATATTGCTAAATCATCTTTATGGAGTTAGATTTTCAGTTTAATAGACTAATAGCATAGTCTTATCAACTGCCAGACCTCCTCTGCCATCTCACCAGTCGTTATCACCGGCAGCTCTATGTTGAAAAGCATCTCGGTTCCCGGGGCAAAGAACTTGTGCTATCCTGGGGCTCGGATCCAGGACATTACTAAGTTACTTCCTACATGCACATTACAACCAGCAAAGGTAGTTCAAGTTACTTTATGTATGCCAAACTGAATAAAGGTTTCTGTCCGGCTGTTATTGTACCGGCACCCCCTGTATATAGCCTCATTATTGATATTTATTTTAATCATTTTTTAAACTTTAGTTTATTTAGTAAATATTTTCTAAATTCTATTGTCTTAAAACTGCATTGTTGGATAAGGGCTTGTAAGTAAGCATTTCACATTTCGGTCTACACCTGTTGTATCCGGCGCATGTTACAAATACAATTTGATTTGATTTGATTCTTGTCTGATATCTTTATTTGTAAACTTATACAGGGCTCTCTTGTAAAATAGTTGACTCCCTGTATAAGTACTCACGCATTACAATGGAGTGGCCCGGTCATTTTGACAAGCAATAAGTCAGGGCTGCACTTCGATCATATTTGTGGGCAGGTTGCCCTCGATGCTGGGAAAACAAACCTCGCCGCCGTGTCTAATAACCGTCTCACTATTACTGGGGGCGGTGATTTGATATTGATTGGATTTCACTGGAGCCCACAGACCTCCACCTTATTGTACCACAGGATGGGTACGGAAGCCACCTGTCCCCAGAGATACATGGCCCTTTCCTTGCTATACTATTTGCTGTTATAGCTTTAGAGCTGCCTGTGTCTAGAATGCTGAATGGGGCCCTGTGTCAGGCAGCACATTGTGCTTCCCGATAAAGCCATTATTTCCCCAAGACCTCAGGGGCTTGTAGAGAACTATATAACTTATCTATCTATTCCTCTTTTCCTGTCTTTCTCACTCTCTCTCACTTAAATTACAATTGCTTTATTGACATGATGTCACAATGTACATATTGCCAAAACATACTTTGAAATTAAGTGATTCATTTAGAATATTAATATAATTAAAATAATAATAATAATCAGGATTGTCAACAGGGCAATCAGAAACAGCAATAATTAAGGGTAAAAATAACCATACAATGGACAATAACAATGGCATAGAGGACATGTGCAGATTGGCTGGTCAGTCAGACACTGTCTCTCATCTTATGACATGCAGCAATTTAGTGCACTGCCAACCCACAGATCTCTACTTCCTCCCTCAACAGGATGGGTAGCCTATTCTCATAAGAGATGTCTTTGAATCCTTGAATAATGGTTTCAAATTTGGGGAAATTACACTCATTGTTTTATATTTTTTACATTTTGTCAGGAAATGCAGCTCTGTCTCGAGTTCTGTTATGGTGCAGTGATGGCATAGCCTCTACAGTGTCTACCCTTTTTCAATGGTAATGCTGTGCTCACTGAGCCTGTACTTTGGTCAAGGCTTTTCTAAGGTTTTGATCAGTAACCATGGTCAAATAGTTTGCCATGGTGTGCTGTCAATTTAGGCTCATGGCATTATGTGTTGTACATGTGTTTGTGTTTCCCGATAGGTAATTTAGTTTTGTTTTGACGATATTGTCATTTTGATTTATTCTGATTGATTTGATATTCTGATCCTGTGGTGTTAGTAGACAGGTCTTTAAACTCAGGATCAGCTGGATGAGGTGACTATTTTCTTTACTCAGCAGGGCTTGGTAAACTTAATATTTTATTATTAGTGGATATTGGCCTAATTCTCCCCTGATACATTGTTTGTAGTTTTCAGAACTCTCTGCATGCAGGGTTTCAATGGGGTGTTTTTCCCGTTGAGTGACATCTTCTTTTGCAAGTGGGACCCCACTCCTCGCTGCAATAAAGTGCAATTGGTTCAATGACATATTCAATTAATTTGAGACACATTTTCAAAGGTGTTTCAATTTGAATTTGTTTTTTAATGATGTAGAATGCCCTGCGTGCTTTCTCAGTTCATTCACCGCCTCATTTACTGTAGGTGTCCAGTTGAGCTTATTTTTAAACCTAAGTAATTGTAGTGTGTACAGTACTCTGTATATTTTGTACCATTTGATGACTTTGGCCTAATTTGGATCTTCTCTGGAAAATCATTATTTTGGGGTTTACTGCCAGGGTCCAGATCTGGCAATACTGCTCTAGCAGGTCTAGGCTCTGCTGTAGACCATGTGCTGTTGGTGAGAGCAACATTTGAATTGTGGAGACTAATACCAGGTGCTTTTTCTAGAATAGTCGTCAATTCATTCATGTAAATATTGAAAAGTGCAAGGCTGAGATTTGCAACCATGGCAAAGGCCCCACCCCTGGTTAAATAATGATGTCCTTTTCTTGACAATTTTGATGCCACACATATTATTGATTTAATTATGTCATATGTTTTACCCCTTATACCACTTTCAATAACTTTGTAGAACAGTCCTGTATGCCAAATAAAATAAAATGCTTTTTGGAAGCATAAATGTTGGTCTTATTTTGGTGGACATATTTATCTATCAGGGTTAGCAGGGTGTAAATATGATCAATCGTGTGATGTTTTGATATAAGTCCAAATTGGATTTTATTCAAGACATTGTGCTTATTAAGGAAGTTTAGAAATCTTACATGTACACTGAGTATACAAAACATTAAGGACACCTGCTCTTTCCATGACATAGACAGGTGAATCTAGGTGAAAGCTATGATCCTTTGTTATGACAAAGGTTAAAGAAGGACGTTTAAGCCTTGAGACAATTGAGACATGGATTGTGTGCCATTCAGATTGTGAATAAGCAAGAGAAAAGTTTTAAGTGCCTTTTCTAATGGGGTATGGTAGTAGGTTCCAGGTGCACCGGTTTGTGTCAAGAACTGCAGCTCTGCTGGGTTTTTCACACTCAACAGTTTCCCGTGTGTATCAAGAATGGTCCACCACCCAAAGGACATCCATCCAACTTGACACAACTGTGGGAAGCATTGGAGTCAACATGGTCCAGCATCCCTGTGGAATGCTTTCGACACCTTTTAGAGTCCATGCCCTGACTAATTGAGGCTGTTCTGAAGGAAAGGGTGAGAGAGCAACTTCAGTTTTAGGAAGGTGTTCCTATTGTTTTGAATACTCAGTGTATAATACTACAGAAAACCAGGTTACTGTTTACACAAATGCCTCTGTAATTGTTAGTGTCAAATTTGTATCCATTCTTAAAGATTTGGGTCCTTGGTCCTCTCTCTTTTTTCCCTGACCTATCTTGTGGGTCAGTAACTGTGCAATGCATTGTCTAGAGCTTTGTGATAATAATTAAGACCTCTGCCTCAGAAGGAGGACAGTTTGAATTGATGCAAATGCCTCTTACATTTTTTGAAATGCTTCAAAACGAATGCCAAAGCTTCATTCAATTGTATGAAGGATAACAGCAATCAAATTTGTTTCAATATTTACCCCTCCATGGTATCTCACTAATTTGTTTTTATTCTACTTCCCAGGTCCTGATCGAATCAACTGTTTCCAGGGAGCGGCAAGGCTACATCGCCATTGATGACATCATGCTCCTGACCTATCCCTGTTGTGAGTACCATCACCAATGTATAAGAGGAGGGAGGTGGTTGGGGATTAAGTAACAGTATAAAATAGAAAATGTGGAGACAGATACTGTATAGAGAGTGAAATGTAGAGAGTTAGTTCCATTTGATAAAGAGGAAGAGAACGCTAATGGAAGCTTGACCTTTTCATTGGTTGATTGCAATGTGGGTCCAGGTTTGATGTGAATGACATTTGCCCAAAACACTCACCCCATACACTTGCCTCTTCAGCTCCAGCCACTGTGATTTAGTCTCAAGAGCACTCATAATGTGCCCATAATGTGCCCACTCAAGGTTAGAGATGGAAAATAGAAAACTGATTTATCCCACAAAGTAAATGTACCCTCTAAGTATGCAGAACTTAGGGTTCTAAACTGTTCTTTAGCTCTTCTCTCCTCTGTATTATATACTGTATTATATATAGTGATTATTGATGTGTATTGTTGTGTTTGTATTTTTTGTAAAATATAGTGCTCATCTGTGAAAGAGCATGACTCTCAGCATGACTACCTGTCAAAATAAATATTAAATAAAGTGTTATCCATTAGTTGCCATGGACTTGCAATTTTTTTTAATCAATTTTCTAGAATGAAAGGGCAAAATGTGTCTTTTGCAAAAGCTGTTCCTCTAGGACAGGTATTCCCAAATTGGGGTACGCGCAATGGCGTCAGGGGTATGTCAAATAAAAATGTGATTCACATATAAAATAAAAATTTGACATGTATTTTTTATTTAAAAAAAATTATAATCTTCACATTTTCAAACAGTCCATTTATAATTTCCAATGGGGCTATACATTTGGGGGAGGTTTTTTTCTCGCCTGAGTAGCCTCGTTTCACTGCCAAAAATATAATTTAACCATCTAGTGTTCAGCGAAATAACAACACAATGTCAAATACAGGTAGCCTTGTAAAATAATGAACATCCAATCACATTAACTATTACTCTCTCGCGGGAATTCCAATAACAGTCTGTATGTAGCCAAACGTAGCTGCTGCTCATTCCGTTTGCTTGAAAATGGTAAATGGTTAAAAAAGTAAGGCCCACATCCATAGAGGCACATACCAGCTCTACTGGTAGAACTGTTACTGTCGACGACAGGTGTTCTGCTTCCACGAGCACATCCAATGCTAGCGTCAGTAATTCTACATGTGTTGTTAGCCCAGCTAGCATGGACACTGACAGTTGTGAATCTGATGCAGCCGAAGAGCTACTGCCCCCTTACCCGGGAAAGCACCGAACAACAGACAGGGATGTTGGACCATCGAAGAAGCGCAAATATGATAACAACTACATTGATTTGGGGTTCACTTATATTGGGAGTATTGCCTTTCCTCAGCCACAGTGTGTTATATGTGCAAAAATACTATCTCACAACTCAATGAAACCTTCACTCTTATGCAGACATTTGGAAACAAAACATGCCAATTAGAAAAATAAGCCACGTGAGTTTTTTGAGCGAGAATTAAGACAACTTTAGAGTAGTAAGACATGTATAAAAGCAACAGATACCATTCATAAAAAATGTCTAGAAGCATCTTATATGGTGAGCTACCGAGTAGCTAGGACAGGCAAGCCCCATACTATTGTGGAGGACTTAATTCTTCCTGCTGCCGCGGATATGGCTGGGACAAGGCTTAGGGAAAAGGCCCAAAAAACTATACAGACAAACCTTCATCAAACAACACTGTTTCATGACAAATCAGTGACATGGCAGGATATGTTTTGAAACAATTACTGCTTCGCATACAAGTGAATTCTATGCGTTACAGCTGGATGAGTCAACAGATGTGGCGGGCCGGGCACAGCTCCTGGTATATGTCCGTTACGTTTGTGGGGGTCAATTAAGGAAGACGTCCTCTTCTGCAAACCACTGGAAACCAGCACAACAGGAGAGGATATTTTTTAAGTACTGAACAGCTTTGTGACATCAAATGGAATTTGATGCAAAAGCCATGATAGGGAGACATAGTGGAGTGGTAACGCGCGTGCAAGCAGTTGCTCCCGACGCCACTTTGGTACACTGCAGCATCCACCGAGAGGCTCTTGCTGCCAAGGGAATGTCTGACAGCTTGAAAGACGTTTTGGACACTACAGTCAAAATGGTTAACTTTGTTAAAGCAAGGCCCCTGAACTCACGTGTGTTTTCTGCACTATGCAATGATATGGGCAACGACCACGTAACGCTTTTACAACATACAGAAGTGCGCTGGTTATCAAGGGGCAAAGTATTGCCACGTTTCTTTGAATTGAGAGACAAGCTTAAAGTTTTCTTTACTGACCATAATTTTCACTTGTCTCACCGCTTGCATGATGACGGGTTTCTCACACGACTGGCCTATCTGGGTGACGTTTTTTCTCGTCTGAATGATCTGAATCTAGGATTACAGGGACTCTCCGCAACTATATTCAATGTGCGGGACAAAATTCAGGCTATGATTAAGACGTTGGAACTCTTCTCTGTCTGCATTAACAAGTGTAACAGTACTCTTCTTGCGTTGTGTAGAATCAATCATCGACACGAACTCCAACTTGTAGCATCAGTCATGGAGATTTATTCGGATAGAAACAGCACAAAATTGCACGTCATACAATGCACAGGTCACCATCCAACTCTGCACTCACGCACACTGATTTGGTGCTTGTTCACTGGGATGATTCTAACTGAAACATCCTCCCTCATAAGCAAGCCACACAAACCAGACAATAACATACCACGTTGAGTAGGTGAAGGCAAGACAATACTAAAACCAAAAATCCATTGGCTTAACAATAAAGTGGCAAGGGGAATCACCAATATAACCCTGTTACACTCCCCCCTACCGAATTCCACTTGCAAACAAAAATAATACAAATACAAAACTGCACTGCGCAAACATACCAGGTACAGAGACAGACAACATATGTACAGAATAATCCAGAGATAAAAAGTATATATATTTTTAGACTACCTAATAGAGAAAACGAATAAAAGATGTGAATATGACCCTCTATTCACATATGAACCTTCAAGAGCTAACTGTCTGCTGATTCATAATCTCAATCACTCTTGACACTGGTTTAAATTGTCTTCCTGCCCTTGACCCAATACTACCCAGAGTACCTTCAACTGCATAAGGAGTGACATCATTGTGTACTGTTGCAATAGTGGGTCCTTCAACACAGTCAGTGTGTAACTGATCAGGTTTTGAATGGTCCGAGTTTGGTAGGTCAGTACGGATATTGTAAGCAGACTGGTCAATTAGCTCACTCACTACACTGTTACGGTCTTGGTCAGATTCTTGAAGACTCTCTGATCGAGGCAGACCTTCCAGCTGCAGTACATCTTCCACAAAATCCAAAGGTGGAATATCCTGAGCAGCCAAGGATCGCACATCACCCTCCAGGCTTGTGTAACCTGTTCCTTCAAAAGGCAACTCCGACACCCACACTTTTGTTCTGTACTCAGCATCATCATCCACTGCAGTGTCCATGGCAGGTGAGACCACAAGGCCGTCATTCATGTCCTCAGACTCTGTTAATCCAGACATGTCTGTTCCATCATCAACGTCAGCATGAGGAAGAGGAAGAAAGTTGACTGGCATTATCAGGTTGCGATGTACCTTCTCCTGTCCAGTGGAGCTGTTCTGAATCTTTAAAGTGTGACTGTCAGCATTCAATCCAGTGACAAGGTAGATAGTATCCTCCCAACGGTCAGCGAGCTTCCGCTTTCCGCGCTCCCCCTTGTTAGCCAACAACACTCTATCACCAATCTCCACTGGTGCTCCTCTGACTATTCTGTCATACAGGTTAACCTGTTGTGGTATGGGGGCAGTATTTTCACGGCCGGATAAAAAAACGTACCGATTTAATCTGGTTACTACTCCTGCCCAGAAACTAGAATATGCATATAATTAGTAGATTTGGATAGAAAACACTCTAAAGTTTCTAAAACTGTTTGAATGGTGTCTGTGAGTATAAAATAACTCATATGGCAGGCCAAAACCTGAGAAGATTCCATACAGGAAGTGCCCTGTCTGACAATTTGTTGTCCTTCTCTTGCATCTCTATCGACATTACAGCATCTGTGCTGTAACGTGACACTTTCTAAGGCTTCCATTGGCTCTCTAAAGCCGCCAGAAAGTGGAATGGGGTGTCTGCTGTCTCTGGGCAAAGTACAGCAGCAGAGTTTGTAAGTGGTCAGCCTGGGGACAGTGAGACTGAGACGTGCGTTCACGAGACTTCTCCATGTTTTTCTTTCTCTCTGAATGAATACAACGTTGCCCGGTTGGAATATTATCGCTATTTTACAAGAAAAGTAGCATAAAAAATGATTTTAAACAGCGTTTGACATGCTTATAAGTATGGTAATGGAATATTTTGCATTTTTTTGTCACGAAATGCGCTTGCATTCGGATAGTGACCTGCATTCGGATAGTGACCTGAATGCACGAACAAAACGGCGGTATTTGGATATAACTATGGATTATTTGGAACCAGAACAACATTTGTTGTTGAAGTAGAGGTCCTGGGAGTGCATTCTGACGAAGAACAGCAAAGGTAATCCAATTTTTCTAATAGTAATTCTGAGTTTAGGTTGTCCCAAACTTGGTGGGTGTCAAATTAGCTAGCCGTGATGGCCGAGCTATGTACTCAGAATATTGCAAAATGTGCTTTCGCCGAAAAGCTATTTTAAAATCGGACATAGTGATTGCATAAAGGAGTTCTGTATCTATAATTCTTAAAATAATTGTTATGTATTTTGTCAATGTTTATCGTGAGTAATTTAGTACGTTTTCGGTGGGTATGCTAGTTGCTTGGAAATGGCTGTGTGGTTTTTTGTGTCTGTGTACTCTCCTAACATAATCGAATGTTTTGCTTTCGCTGTAAAGCCTTTTGGAAATCGGGCAACGTGGTTCGATTCAGGAGAAGTGTATCTATAAAATGGTGTAAAATAGTCCTATGTTTGAGAACTTTGAATTATGACATTTTGTGGTTTTAAATTTGGCGCTCTGATTTGTCACTGGCTGTTGAATAGTGTGGGACGATTTCGTCACAGAAAGCCCATTTCAATGCAAAGAACTCGAGCCTGTGCACAGGATACCTCGACTGCTCATAACTGAGGGGCTTGCTCGCAAAGGCTATAGGTCTCGCTGTAGCTCCCCATTCCTGAACCTGGTACAGCACCTAAGCCGTTGCTGGACGTGTCCACCGAGAGTAGAAAGGGTTTGTCGAAGTTGGGGTGGGCCAACAAAACCTGGTCCAGTAAGGCTTGCTTTAGCTGGAATAAGGCCTGTCTGCATTCTGCTGTCCAGTCAGCAGCCATCAACTTCCTGGCAGGTGAGCGTTGCTTCTTTTTCCAGATTGGCTTGACAACTGGACACAAGGCTTCAAAGAGAGGCTTTGCGATGGTCGAGCAACCTTCAATGAACTGCTGGTAATACACCACCACACCCAAGAAATGACATCAATTTCTTATGCGATGGAATGTCAGGGCTGTAAAGCTGCTGCAGCTCAGGTACTCCCAAAGGCCTCGTCTTCAACCCACCACAAACAACCAAGACTACCTCTGTAGGAATCAATGATGGACTTTTCAACACTCCTGCATGCAACAGTTCAGGTAAGACCCTAGAGCTCAAGGTACAAGCCATGGACCCACTGTCAAGCATAGTTCTCACTTCCACTTCTCCTCCTATTAACACCTTGGCATAGAATAAATCATTATACGAGAAAAGTCTCTGTGTGTTCTGCATTATGATACTTTTCTCAGTCTCCATTTCATCACAAACACTTTTATATACAGACTCCAAATCAACAGCTCTCACTGATGGGGACTCTACAAAAGGCTCTCCCTTTCTACATGCAGGCCTACTAGTTTTCCGGCAGCTGAGCAGTGATTACTGTAGGGACTCCACCAGCTGTGCTTAGAGCTGCGGCCTTGGGGCACTGAGAGTGTGCGTTGCCAGCTGCATGGCAGAGGTGACTGGCCCTGCAGTGAAAGTAAGTATCGTGTCCTGCATCCCCACACACTTCACATGGCCCATTAGACCTCAATTAGCTCCTATTCCCTTTTTGGAACTGACAGTTAGACTGTTGTGGCCTCTGCTCCAGCACACGCTTCAGCATTGCAAGGATACGTTCCAATGGCTCAGCTGAGCCCTGAGTAGCCTGGGCTGAGGAAGGCAATGCATTAGGTGATTCCATGTGGGGCCTCACAGCAGGCATGTTGAGTGGCATGACAGCACCAACTTCCTGCTTCATTGTTGCGATGGCTGAGGTCACCTTAGAAAAGTGAGAGTACCTCCGCTCCCTCCTGTATTCATCCAACCTCTCATGGACATCTGCAGCGGTCCACAGCTGTAATGGCTTGCACTTTTCAGCATTAGGGCAATGTCTGATGAACATGACTGTGAGCTCACGAGATGGGTCTTTAACACTTTTCTTCTGTCTTCTTAGACAATCTTCAGCAACCTCCATAGCCCTGTTTAGTCTGAGTCAATAGTTGAATGGTTGTTCATCAGTCAGAGGTAATGTGGCATAAAAGTCAGCGAGGGGCATACTTGAAAAAGCAGTGTCACTAAAATGTTGTTTCAGTATGTCAAAGATGGGACTTGGGCCTTTAAATAAATCAACAGAGAGATTGCGGCGTATGCCCACTTTAACAACATCGCGGGCCCTTCCCATAAGCCTACCCATAACCTCATCTGCTTGGTCCATCACAGATACGCCCCTCTTACGCATGTAAACCATGACCATATCCTCCCACTCATGCACTGTACACTTTCAGAGCCATCACCCCTAAAGTACACCTGCTCCCTGATTTCAGACTTCAATACCAGGTTCAGGCCCGACACATCCATACCCCTAGAGCTGTGTGCATTCCCCATAACATTCGCCCAAATCAAAAGTAACAGTAAGTATCTGGTGTATGCATTACGTACTGCAGTGCATCTCCTCCTCATGGACTGCACCAGATTTTCCAGTTGTTGCTGTGAGATGTTAACCCACTCTTCTACCAAGGCACCTGCAAGTTCCCGGACATTTCTGGGTGGAATGGTCCTAGGCCTCACCCTCCGATCCAGCAGGTCCCAGACATGCTCAATGGGATTGAGATCCGGGCTCTTCGCTGGCCATGGCAGAACACTGAGATTTCTGTCTTGCAGTAAATCACGCACAGAACGAGCAGTATGGGTGGTGGCATTGTAATGCTGGAGGGTCATGTCAGGATTAGCCTGCAGGAAGGGTACCACAAGAGGGAGGAGGATGTCTTCCCTGTAACGCACAGCGTTGAGATTGCCTGCAATGACAACAAGCTCAGTCCGATGATGCTGTGACACACCGCCTCAGACCATGACGGACCCACCACCTTCAAATCGATCCCGCTCCAAAGTAAAGGCCTCGGTGTAATGCTCATTTATTCGACAGTAAACGCAAATCCGACCATCCCCCCTGGTGAGACCAAACCACAACCCGTCAGCGAAGAGCACTTTTTGCCATTCCTGTCTGGTCCAGCGATGGTGGGTTTGTGCCCATATGCGACGTTGTTGCCAGTGATGTCTGGTGAGGACCTGCCTTACAAACAGGCCTACAAGCCCTCAGTCCAGCCTCTCTCAGCCTATTGCGGACAGTCTGAGCACCGATGGAGGGATTATGCATTCCTGGTGTAACTCGGGCAGTTGTTGTTGCCATCCTGTACCTGTCCCGCAGGTGTGGTGTTCGGATGTACCTATCCTGTGCAGGTGTTGTTACACTTGGTCTGCCACTGTGAGGACGATCAGTTGTCCATCCTGTCTCCCTGTAACGCTGTCTTCGGCGTCTTACTGTATGGACATTGCAATTTATTGCCGTGGCCACATCTGCAGTCCTCATGCCTCCTTGCAGCATGCCTAAGACACGTTCACGCAGATGAGCAGGGACCCTGGGCATCTTTCTTGTGGTGTTTTTCAGAGTCAGTAGAAAGGCCTCTTTAGTGTCCTAAGTTTTCGTAACTGTGACCTAAATTGCCTACCATCTATAAGCTGTTAGTGTCTTACCAACCGTTCCACACGTGCATGTTCATTAATTGTTCATGGTTCGCCATAAACAGCACCAGCAACCTCTTATTTGATTCTCGAACGACAAGCACTGTGAAGTTCTGAGATGGAAATCCAGCGAAGGATGATCCGATCCAGGAGAACGGTCGTGGCACTACTATAACAGTACTCTTCTTGCGTCGTGTGCAATCAATCATCGACACAAACTCCAACTTGTGGCACTAGTCATGGAGATTTATTCTGACAGAAACAGCACAAAATTGCATGTCATGCAATGCACGGCTCACCATCCAACTCTGCACGCTGGTTTGGTGCTTGTTCACTGGGACGATTCTAACTGATACATCCTCCCTCGTAAGCAAGCCACGCAATCCAGCCAAGATGAGTAGGTGAAGGCAAGACAAACTAAAACCAAAAATCCATTGGCTTAACAATAAAGTGGCAAGGGATTCCCCCAATATAACCCTGTTACACAAGGACAACACACAGGTCCATCATCTTTCCATTATTGTATGATTTTTTTGTGTGCAAATGAACTCAAGCTTACAGACAACGTCAAATGTGATATAGCGAAGCACCTGAGTGAGTTGCAATTACGCTGGTACTTTCCCGAAAAGGATGACACAAACAACTGGATTCGTTATCCCTTTCATGCCCTGCCTCTAGTCCACTTACTGATATCTAAACAAGAGAGCCTCATCGAAATTGCAGCAAGCGGTTCTGTGAAAATTTATTTTAATCAGAAGCCACTGCCAGATTTCTGGATTGGGCTACGCTCAGTATCCTGCCTTGGCAAATCTCACTGTTAAGGCACTGATGCCCTTTGCAACCACATACTTATGTGAGAGTGTATTCTCGGCCCTCACTAGCATGAAAACTAAATACAGGCACAGTCTGTGTGTGGAAAATGATTTAAGACAAAAACTCTCCAATACAACCCAACATTGCAGAGTTATCTGTATCCTTTCAAGCACACCCTTCTCGTTAACCTGTGGTGAGTTATTCACCATTTTCGATGAACAAATAAGGTTTTATATGTAAGATGGTTAAAAAAGAGAACAATTATTAATTATTATATTATTTGTGCCCTGTTCCTATAAGAACTCTTTGTCATTTCCCACAAGCTTGGTTGTGACAAAAACTCACACTCATTCTTATGTTTAAGAAATGGACCGTGTAGTGTGTGTGTGTGGCGAGGTTACACTTTGTCTGCGGTTGTGATGCCGGTTGGATGTACTGCCAAACTCTCTACGTTGGAGACGGCTTATGGTACAGAAACATTCAATTATCTAGCAACAGCTCTGTTGGACATTCCTGCAGTCAGCATGCCAAATGTAAATTCCCTCAAAACTTGAGACATCTGTGGCATTGTGTTGTGTGACAAAACTGCACATTTTAGAGTGGCCTTTTATTGTCCCCAGCACAAGGTGCACCTGTGTAATGATCATGCTGTTTAATCAGCTTCTTGATATGTCACACCTGTCAGGTGGATGGATTATCCTGGCAAGGGAAATGCTCACTAAATGTAAACAAATTTGTGCACAGCATTTTTGAGAAAAAGCTTTTTGTGCATATGGAACAGTTCTGTGATCTTTCGTTTTAGTAAATTAAAACTGTATCCATCACTTTACATGTTGCGTTTATATTTTTGTACAGTAGAGTTTCTACTGTATGGTTTTATAGACACCACATGCCATGGAGACAGGAAGGGATTTCAATCAGAGATGCTGATTATGTCCATGCCTAGCCACCCAGTGATTCCCTGCATTTCCCATGGAGAGCAGATGGTATTTTCTACACCCCCTCAGTGCTACCATTAAATAATTAAGACTGTCATCAGGACCTGGGCACAGTACTGTCTACGGTGGCACACGGCCAGCCTGCACCATTTGTCACAGGTAAAGGAGACAAAAGTGAAATGGAAAAAGGTATAAGGAAGGAATATGAAGGAGAAAAAAAGAAGAAAAGCCACCAAGCTCCTTCCTTCTTGCAGACTCTGGTTGAAACTGCTAAGCACGCTTGACTTTCTGTTGTAGTCTCCATAGTCCTAGTCTTTGACTCTGAAACCAGTGTTGCAGTCAAATGAAATATTTATCATGGTAAAGAGTCCCCGGTATGTGATCTGACACATTTATACTACCAAGTTCTTTGGTCAACAGAAGGACCTGTTTTTTTTATGACATTAGTTTTTGTGTTTGTTTATGCTGGCTCTTAGCTACGATGAATTATGAATTAACCTTAGACGGGGGAGTCGTCCATGGGAAATCGCATTTTGATTTCACTACTACTCCACCTCTACAGTAACGTCTCCTGATTGACAGGTTGGGTTGTCCTCCATCTTGTGGCCTGTGCTGGAGGCTCTAACCCAGTGGTTAGGCTCTGTAGAGAGCTGTGGAGGAGTAGGAGAGCTCCAGTGTTAATCACAGTGTAGCGGGTGGGATTGCTGCTGCAGCACCCACACTCTGACTCACTGCGGAGCTCGTCCTTATTAGAAGAGTGCTGTTTGTTCTTCATCAGCAACAATGTTCTTGAGCCTGATTTCTGAGTTATCTGGGGATCTGGCTGAAGGATGTTCACCTAACTTCCATTGACGCACGTGTTATGACGTATCGCCACAGTAAAAGGTTGTTGAGAATAGTAGCCGCCAGCAATTCATTTCTAAGTTGTGTATTGGATGACTTCTCTTTATGGGTTTATTGTAGGACAATAAGGGAGAGAACAAGCAATATGTCAATGAGTCCTTCTCCAACCAGCGGTGAGATCCTTCATGGGAGAAAATTAGTCTCTGATTCTTATCTAATTAAACATAAAAGTTTAAATTACGTTGTTGTATAATGTGAAAAGCTGCCGAAGGTGACATTTCATACTTTCACAGTCACACACATCTCACACTGGTAATGAAGCTGGAACAAAGTCTGATTTATAAAAAGTTACTGCAGCTCTTTAGAAATCATGAAATGTAGTATTTTATTTTTTATTTAACTGGGCAAGTCAGTCAAGACAAATTCTTATTTTACAATGACACCCTACCCCGGCCAAACTCTCCCCTAACCAGGACGATGCTGGGCCAATTGTGCGCCACCCTATGGGACTCCTGATCACAGCCGGTTGTGATACAGCACGGGATAGAACCAGGGTCTGTAGTGACGCCTCTAGCACTGAAAGGCAGTGCCTTAGACCGCTGCGCCACTCAGGACACCTAGTATAGCTGCAACGCCCTCAAAATGAAGGACATTGGCGTTTTGCCACACATAACTTTGTAAAACGTATTTTAAATAAAAGTGTTTATTTTGTTGGTCTGGGTGGCTGGCATTGTGATTGGCTGTCTGTCATGGCACAGCAGTCCTTTGATCTCTACTCTCTCGTTCTGTTCCTATAGATAAGGCGCCCCACTTCTCCCGGCTGGGGGATGAGGAGGTCAACGCTGGACAGAATGCCACCTTCCAGTGTGTGGCATCGGGCCGGGCATCGGAAGCTGAGAAGTTCCTACTGGAGGTCAGTGGGGATTTGGGGGCACACCTGTAGTATTTATTTTCTTTCAAATACTTTTGAGAGTTTGATTGAGCCTGTCTGGAGTGCCGGGTAGTTGGGCTTGCACTTTTGCGTTCATTTTCAACTATTAAATTGGTTCCATTGAGCCAGGCAAGCTTAATCAAGCGCAGCTGAAGTATTTCAAAGAAACCAAATATTATTTGAATGCAGGTCTCTTTGGGAATACCAGCACTTTTGAGTTCAACTTGAAGTGTATTTGTGGTCATGCCATTAAAGAGGGAAACTTGAAACGATCGGTGAGTGTCTTTGAATTACAGTTGAAGTTTACATACACTTCGGTTGGAGTCATTAAAACTTGTTTTTCAACCACTCCACAAATTTCTTGTTAACAGATTATAGTTTTGGCAAGTCGGTTAGGACATCTACTTTGTGCATGATACAAGTAATTTTTCCAAAAATTGTTTACAGACAGATTATTTCACTTATAATTCACTGTATCACAATTCCAGTGGATCAGAAGTTTACATACACTAAGTTGACTGTGCCTTTAAACAGCTTGGAAAATTCCAGAAAATTATGTCATGGCTTTAGAAGCTTCTGATCGGCTAATTTACATAATTTGAGTCAATTGGAGGTGTACCTGTAAATGTATTTCAAGGCCTACCTTCGAACTCAGTGCCTCTTTGCTTGACATCATGAGAAAATCAAAAGAAATCAGCCAAGACCACTGAATTTTTTTATTGACATCCACAAGTCTGGTTCATCCTTGGGAAAAATGTACAAATGCCTGAAGGTACCACGTTCATCTGTACAAACAATAGTACGCAACTATAAACACCATGGGACATGCAGCCATCATACCGCTCAAGAAGGAGAGCGTTCTGTCTCCTACAGATGAACATACTTTGGTGTGAAAAGTGCAAATCAATCCCAGAATAACAGCAAAGGACCTTGTGAAGATGCTGGAGGAAACAGGCACAAAAGTATCTTTATCCACAGTAAAATGAGTCCTATATCGACATTTACATTTTACATTTTAGTCATTTTGCAGACGCTCTTATCCAGAGCGACTTACAGTAGTGAATGCATACATTTCATACATTTTTTTTCTTTTTTCGTACTGGTCCCCCGTGAGACATAAACTGAAAGGCAGCTCAGCAAGGGAGAAGCCACTGCTCTAAAACCGCCATAAAAAATGAAGTACTATGGTTTGCAACTGCACATGATGGGGACAAAGATCGTACGTTTTGGAGAAATGTCCTCTGAACTGTTTGGCCATAATGACCATCATTATGTTTGGAGGAAAAAGGGGGAGACTTGAAAGCCGAAGAACTTCATCCCAACCATGAAGCATGGGGGTGGCAGCATCATGTTGTGGGGGTGCTTTGCTGCAGGAGGGACTGGTGGACTTCTCAAAATAGATGGTATCATGAGGGACGAAAATGATGTGGATATATTGAAGCAACATCTCAAACATCAGTCAGGAAGTTAAAGATTGGACGCAAATGGGTCTTCCAAATGGACAATGACCCCAAGCATACTTCCAAAGTTGTGGCAAAATGGCTTAAGGACAACAAAGTCAAGGTATTGGAGTGGCCATCACAAAGCCCTGACCTCAATCAGTTACACCAGCTCTGTCAGGAGGAAGGGGACAAAATTCACCCAACTTATTGTGGGAAGCTTGTGGAAAGCTACCCGAAATGTTTGACTGTCACGACTCCTACCGTAGGTAGCTACCGTCCAGTTCAGGTGGCGCTCGGCGGTCGTCGTCGCCGGCCTACTAGCTGCCACTGATTTCCTTTTCCCCCTTTTTGCTGATTGTGTGCACCTGTTTTGGTTTGGGCTGATTAGCTGGACTATTTTAGCCAGGAGGCCCGCCTGCTCTGTGTGCGGGATTGTTTGGTACTGTATTGCTTGTGTATGCACGCTCATTTGTATTTTTGAAGTGCGAGCGCGTATGTTGCGCCGACCTGTTTTTGTCCCATGTGTTTGGGCACGTTGGTTTTGGTGTGCGCTCTAGTTCGCTGTACGGGCGGCTTGTGTTTTGCCGTTGTGTGTTAAATAAATGAACACTACCCTGCATTCTCTGCCTCCTGCTCCTGACTCTGCACCCACTACGCCCTAGCGTTACATTGACCCAAGTTTAAATTGTTTAAGGCAATGCTAGCAAATACTAATTGAGTGTATGTAAACTTACCCACTGGGAATGTGATGAAATAAATAAAAGCTTAAATAAATCATTCTCAATACTATTATTCTGACATTTCACATTCTTAAAATAAAGTGGTGATCCTAACTGACCTAAGACAGGGAATCTTTACTTGGATTAAATGTCAGGAATTGTGAAAAACTGAGTTTAAATGTATTTGGCTAAGGTGTATGTAAACTTCTGACTTCAACTGTATAAACATGATTGTGTTCGTATTCAAATTCAGCAGAGCATTGGGGAGAGTTTTAATGCTACGCTCCAGCCTTGAAGACTCTCCAGCCCAACACCTTTGAAAATCCAGTTTGCTCATGAAATCACAGTGCTCTGCTTTCTTCACAGCCTTCTTCCTTTGTCCAAACAGAGGGCTCTGTTTTTTTATCCCTTTTTCCCGCTTGTATGCTTTATTCATGCAAACATTAAACGTTCAAAAACTCTAACATCCGAGTGAGAATGATATCAAACAAACCATTTTGTCACATCACAAGGACATATTCCTCCAGTAGGTAGCTGTTATAACGCCACTAACATTCGCAATAACAAAAGTCCTCAAGGCTCTTCGAAGCCTGCCTTCCCCAAACAGCATGAGGAGATACATGTCTGGGTGTCACGGCTACCATTTTAGATGAGGTTGCTTCCCCTTCATGTTGTTTTGTTGTTTTCATTTGATTGTTGCATCTGCTGTGAGCACCAGCTGTGACCTAGACTCGCCATGCCAACTCCTGCCAGACTAAACAGATCATTTTGATAGTTCTCAGTAATTCGCTCCAGCCTGATTGTTTACATAATCCTTCTCAGGCTTATTTGATTAACCTGATTTCCCTACTATTCTTTAGTGGAGGGAGAAAAAACTAAACAGATAAAAGAAGTAAGCCATGGGCAGTGAAGTCTATGATTGAGGGTTTGGTTTGGTATGAACACCAGACCAGACTGGTTGTCACTGCTTGACCCTCATCAGAGTTTGTTTACTTGTGACAGCTGGGGCCTGTGTGGTCTGCAGCTTTCGAGAGTTTGCAAACATGTCCACCGTGGCTTTGGACAGCACAGATACTTTTTATTTTACCTTTATTTAACTAGGCAAGTCAGTTAGAACAAATTCTTATTTACAATGATGGACAACGCTGGGCCAATTATGCGCCGCCCTATGGGACTCCCAATCATGGCCGGATGTGATGCAAGAGGCGTCACTGCGGCACCTGGTTTGAATCCAGGCTGCATCACATCCTGGATTCAAACCAGGTGCTGCAGTGACGCCTCTTGCACTGAGATGCAGTGGCTTAGACCACTGTACCACTCGGGAGCCCCACACGTCAAGTTATCCAAACAAACAGAGAAGGGGCCTAGCTCATCCCACTTGCTTCCCGGAGGACCCCGGGCCTACGTGTTCTCTGAGACTGATTCTGTTTACTCACCAGCTGTTTTTCAATTAAAAATATTGAGAGAGAGGAATGTGTTGATAGGCCAGCCTGCTATTTCACACACTGGGAAAGGCCTTGGCCTAAACGTTAGCTTATTGTTAGGCTCAAGGTTGCCTGTTGTTGAGACTATAGGCTTGAAGGATAATGGAATACAATGTGAGAAATGCCTTGAAGGGTTCAGTGGGATACCTCCTTTCATTCAACAACATCTCTGCTGCAGCTTTCTTTCCCAGCACCAGTAATCTCTTTTGTTTTTGTTCTTTTTTCTCATGTGCTCGCTCTACATTTGTCATGCCCACTCCTTCTCTGTGATATATTCTGGATTTGAAGAGCACAGGTGTCAGAGTCATTTTCTCTGTTTCGTTTCCTTTTGCTCTGTACCAAAACATAAAAGCTTACACCCTGCTATTCATATGCAAGACTACACATTAGAGTGACTAAAGGGTGAAACATTAAGCCCATCAGGCATGCACTTATAGCTACTCATGTGGATTTAAATGTATTGGCTCCATAGTGTTTTGTAGGAGTGCTGGGTGGTGATAACACCCTATATTGCTACAGTATGGACACAAAAGAGGACTGACTACCGGCGCCTGCACTGAATTAACTAATGGCCCTCATAACCAACATTGCTCTCATAGTCATTATTATCTTGACAAGATTTCATTTGTTTGTATTAAAGGATACCTGATTGTCGTTGTACATGTTTAAATCAGAGGGAGGACCCCTGCCATTTTAATTGCATGCTGCTGGACAATCATCCTTTTTAATCACTCAATTTAAATGGCCTGGATAGCAATAATTGAAACATATTTAGTTATTATGTTGTTAGCTGAGTGTCATGGCTCCACCAAGGGAACAATAGTCTTACTATGCAGACTGCCTCAAATATTGCACTCCATTTAGCTGGTTTAAGAAGATGGAGCATACACAAATGTTGTGTATGTTGTTTCAAAGCCTAACACAAAGAAATGGACAGCACTTAAGGTTGTGGATTAATTCAAAACACCCATATGCATAATAGACCTTATGCGTACGCATAGGCCTATATACACTGAGTATACCAAATCATTAGGAACATGGGCATGAATTCTACAAGGTGTCGAAAGCATTCCACAGGAATGCTGGATCATGTTGACTCCAATGTTTCCCACAGTTGTGTCAAGTTGGCTGGATGTCCTTTGGGTGGTGGACCATTCTTGATACACACAGGAAACTGTTGAGCTTGAAAGCCCAGCAGCATTGCAGTTCTTGACACAAACCAGTGAGCCTGGCACCTACTAACATACCCTGTTCAAAGGCACTTAAATCTAACCCTGTTCAAAGGCACATTCACCCTCTGAATAGCACACATACACAATCAATGTCTCAATTGTCTCAAGGCTTAAAAATCTTTCTTTAACCTGTCTCCTTCCCTTCATATATAGTGATTGAATTGGATTTAACAAGTGACATCTATAGGGGATCATAGCTTTCACCTGGATTCACCTGGTCAGTATATGTCATGAAACGATCAATATTTTATAGACTTAGTGTATGAGCCCAATCCCCCCCCCCCCAAAAATGCCTGAATTAAAATAATGATTGTGCCATTATACAATACATCGCCTAATAGCCTATTGCATATTACACATGGCAGAAAAACAGTTGGTCTAGCCTATACACCAAAATTAAACAAATTCTAGTAATCACCTTTGAGTGTGAACTGTATTATTATGCATACTGGATGGACTGGTTACCTTATGCTACTACGCTCCAAACGTTCTATCCATGAGTCTGGGAGAGAATATAATGTAGGCCAAGGCGATGCTGTTGGTTCATTGATTGTGCAGGGGGGCTTACAAAAGTTAACCTACAATTATAGTGAATTTATATTTGATTTTGAATAGCCTAGTATTAGGGCATTTTTTATATTTTTTATAATGAATAAGCTGACATTACCTTTAGCTACAGAATATCGCACCACTGCATTTCCATCTCCTCTCTCTCCTTTCTAGAGTGGTCAGAGAGAGGTGCTGTCAAGAATGTAATAAAATATGTCTTGTTGTGAAAACATGTTACTATCGATGTTCCCGACCAGATTTCACTTGGTTACCCAAATTAAGCACTGTCTAGTTGCAGGAACAGGGTTGGAAAGCCCATGGCATACAGAGTTTGGGTGGAATATCACCTGTTGCGTAGAAAGGCTGCATGCTCATCAATCGGTGCATAGAGTGAAATATGTGTTATTAAACTGAACAAAAATATAAATGCAACAATTTCAAAGATTTTACTGAGCTACAGTTCATATAAGGAAATCTGTCAATTGAAATAAATTCATTAGACCCTAATCTCTGGAGTTCACATGACTGGGAATACAGATATGAATCTGTTGGTCACAGATACCTTAAAAAAAGGTAGAGGTGTGGATCAGAAAACCAGTCAGTATCTTTAATGACCACCGTTTGCCTCATGAGGCACAACACATCTCCTTCGCATAGAGTTGATCAGGCAGTTGATTGTGACCTGTGGAATGTTGTCCCACTCCTATGGCTGTGCGAAGTTGTTCGATAATGGTGGGAACTAGATTACGTCGATCCAGAGCATACCCAAACATGCTCAATGGGTGACATGGCTGGTGAGTATGCAGGCCATGGAAGAACTGGAACATTTTCAGTTTCCAGGAATTGCGTACAGGGGGCCGTGTATTATCATGCTGAAACATGAGGTGATGGCGGTGGATGAATGGCACGACAATGGGACTAAGGATCTCATCACGGTATCTCTGTGCATTCAAATTGCCATAGATAAGATACTATTGTGTTCGTTGTCCATGGCTTATGTTCGTTGTCCATAGCTTAACCCCATCGCCACCATGGGGTACTCTGTTCACAATGTTGACATCAGCAAACTGCTCTGCCATACACGCTGTCTGCCATCTACCCGGTACAGTTGAATCCGTGAAGAGCACACTTCTCGATTAGTCGATTACGACGCCGAACAGCAGTCAGGTCAAGATCCTGAGGGCGATGAGCATGCAAATGAGCTTCCCTGAGACGGTTTCTGACAGTTTGTGTAGAAATTCGGATGTGGATGTCCTGAGCTGGCGTGGTTACACGTGGTCTGTGGTTGTGAGGCTAGTTGGACTCACTGCCAAATTCTCTAAAACGACAATAGAGGTGGCTTATGGTAGAGAAATCAATGTTCAATTCTTTGGCAACAGCTCTGGTGGACATTCCTGCTGTCAGCATGACAACTGCACGTTCCATCAAAACTTGAGACATCTCTGGCATTGTGTTGTGTGACAAAACTGTCGGAACTAGAAGCATAAGCATTTCGCTACACCCGCATTAACATCTGCAAACCATGTGTATGTGACCAATAAAATTTGATTTGATATGAAAACCACATTTTAGAGTGCCTTTTATTGTCCCCAACCCAAGGTCCACCTGTGTAATGATCATACTGTTTAATCAGCTTTTCGATATGCCACACCTGTCAGGTGGATTGATTATCTTGGCAAAGGAGAAATGCACACTAATAGGGATGTAAACAAATTTGTGCAAACCATTTGAGAAAATAAGCTTTTTGTGTATTAGGAACATTACTGGGATCTTTTATTTCAGCTCATGAAACATGGAACCAACATTTTACATGTTGCGTTTATAGTTTTGTTCAGTGTATAAACCCGGACATTTCTATATTCAATCCCGTTTGACAGCAGTTTTGATGGTTTCCCTTAAAAAGAGGAGGATCCTAGATGCTACTATATTTATTCCTCAGCTGCTCATATTAAGCACATGCTCTATTATAAAACCGGAGTAGTAGCTTACCCGGCATGATTGAAAAATGAACTGTGGCAGCGCGGCCTCCATTTTCTTTTTGAGTGCATAGGGATGACATGTATTTTTACTCCTGTTCCTGTCCATTTGATAAATGAGCCATTCTAAATTGAAACAAATTTTACATATTAGTAAAGACGAGATTAAATTGAGAATAGTCTGATGGGTGAAAATATGATCACTTGATGAGAGAACAGCATGGAGATGAATGAGCAGCCTTAGGCAAGGAACAGATCACAATAGCCTATAGTCGCATCATGCAGCCCATATACTCTGTTTTGATTTCTAAAACATTCTAAGGTTTGTATCATTCGCAACTAAATCTGCCAAATAACTCTAAATCTAGCATATAGAACCTGATTCAAATGATCACTTTTACAGTGAGGGAAAGAAGTATTTGATCCCCTGCTGATTTTGGTCATTTGCCCAATGACAAAGAAATGATCAGTCTATAATTTTAATAGTAGGTTTATTTGAACAGTGAGAGACAGAATAACAACAAAAAATCCAATGTCAAAAATGTTATAAATTGATTTGCATTTTAATCAGGGAAATAAGTATTTGACCCCCTCTCAATCAAAGATTTCTGGCTCCCAGGTGTCTTTTATACAGGTAACGAGCTGAGATTAGGAGCACACACTTAAAGGGAGTGCTCCTAATCTCATTTTATTACCTGTATAAAAGACACCTGTCCACAGAAGCAATCAATCAGATTCCAAACTCTCCACCATGGCCAAGACCAAAGAGCTCTCCAAGGATGTCAGGGACAAGATTGCAGACCTACACAAGGATGAAATGGGCTACAAGACCATTGCCAAGCAGCTTGGTGAGAAGGTGACAACGTTTGGTGCGATTATTCACAAATGGAAGAAACACAAAAGAACTGTCAATCTCCCTCGGCCTTGGGCTCCATGCAAGATCTCACCTCGTGGAGTTGCAATGATCATGAGAACTGTGAGGAATCAGCCCAGAACTACATGGTAGGATCTTGTCAATGATCTCAAGGCAGCTGGGACCATAGTCACCAAGAAAACAATTGGTAACACACTACGCCGAGAAGGACTGAAATCCTGCAGCGCCTGCAAGGTCCCCCTGCTCAAGAAAGCACATATACATGCCCGTCTGAAGTTTGCCAATGAACATCTGAATGATTCAGAGGACAACTGGGTGAAAGTGTTGTGGTCAGATGAGACCAAAAGAGCTCTTTGGCATCAACTCAACTCGCCGTGTTTGGAGGAGGAGGAATGCTGCCTATGACCTCAAGAACACCATCCCCACCGTCAAACATGGAGGTGGAAACATTATGCTTTGGGGGTGTTTTTCTGCTAAGGGGACAGGACAAGTTCACCGCACCAAAGGGACGATGGACGGGGCCATGTACCGTCAAATCTTGGGTGAGAGCCTCCTTCCCTCAGCTAGGGCATTGAAAATGGGTCGGGGATGGGTATTCCAGCATGACAATGACCCAAAACACACGGCCAAGGCAACAAAGGAGTGGCTCAAGAAGAAGCACATTAAGGTCCTGGAGTGGCCTAGCCAGTCTTCAGACCTTAATCTCATAGAAAATCTGTGGAGGGAGCTGAAGGTTCGAGTTGCCAAACGTCAGCCTTGAAACCTTAATGACTTGGAGAAGATCTGCAAAGAGGAGTGGGACAAAATCCCTCCTGAGACGTGTGCAAACCTTGTGGCCAACTACAAGAAACGTCTGACTTCTGTGATTGCCAACAAGGGTTTTGCCACCAAGTACTAAGTCATGTTTTACAGAAGGGTCAAATACTTATTTCCGTCCTTAAAATGCAAATCATTTTATAACATTTTTGACATGCGTTTTTCTGTATTTTTTTGTTATTCTGTCTCTCACTGTTCAAATAAACCTACCATTAAAATTATAGACTGATCATTTCTTTGTCAGTGGGCAAATGTACAAAATCAGCAGGGGATCAAATACTTTTTTCCCCTCACTGACAGCTCAACAGCCACTTCATATGCTCACTCGCTCCGAAATGGGAATTATATCCTTCTTACTATGAAATCATATAATACAAAATAATCTTGTCTGCTAAATGAACTAGCCTACCTGTGGCATGGTGCAAAAATATATTTTCCTCATATCATGTTTCTTTAGAGCTGCCTAAAATAAATAATGGATTTATTGTGATAGTGTATATTAAATTGATTTATTAGACTTTTCAAAATGTAGACGTTCCAAAGGCGCACATCAGTAGCTTGTATGCTGCTTGTATGCGTAGAGGCTTTAAGATAGTTATTTACATGAAAATAACCGGCTGAAAAAATGTCATGACTGCGACAGTGCTACCCTTGCGCTGCAATGGCCGCGGCTTTTGTGGAGCAAAAGGTACTGATGGTTCGTGGGTGGCAGTTAATGTGTTCAGAGGGTCCCTGGTTCGAGCCCAGGTTGGGGCAAGGAGAGGGACGGAAGCATTACTGTTACATTGGATCACTCAGTTGGGCTCTGCCCAGCTGCTGGGGTGGCTGTGGAGAAGGAGGGTGAGTGTAACCGGTGTGAAATGGCTAGTTAGTGGTGTGTGCTACTAGTGTTTCAATTGATGACATCACTTGCTCTGAGACCTTTGCTCTGCAAAGGCTGTGGCTTTTGTGGAGCGATACAGTGGTTCATCCTTTAAAAGTTGCAACGTACTGCAGCACAGCTTGCATGGTGCTGCAGAATTCTATGGCACATTATTTGTGTCAGCCATCATAACCATTAAATCTAGTTTGTGCTAGTTTGACCACCAGAGGGCATCTTTGAGAAACATTTGATAGCCTTCAATAGTGGCTGTACTCGAGAGTTTAAAACATTTTTTTGTAAGAACATTGTATATGGAACTGATTTTAAGAAATGTTGCTTAATTAATTTGATTAATATTATGGTGTTTCTATTCCAAGAAAAACTAAAAAAACCCTGGAAAATATGTCGCTGATGGTCGAGAGTAGGATACAGTACTGGGCTATTTAGCTAAAGAATCCCCGTGTCGTGCGGGCACGTGGGAGACTGGGGTTCGATTCCGCGATTGGGAGGAAGGAGTAGGCTGTCCGTAAATAAGAATTCGTAACTGACTTGCCTAGTTAAATAAAGGTTACACTAAGAGCATAACATTATTCACCCTAATTGTATAATTGTAGTCTAGCCAACACCCAAATGGAGATTCAGTGAAAATAGAAATCTCATTGATTTATCAAGACCAGTCCCCATGCTTGTCTCAAAGCAGTGCGAAATGGTGCTAAAATAGTTGTAGGCAATTGCTTCTAACTTCAATATGATCTTTAAATAAATAAGACCTACACCACTTTTAACAACACATTACTCAACACTAGTGAGACTCATGTTGCCTACGGTAGGCCTACAGTATATTGAAAAATATTTATTTCAATGACGTGACCGCCAATAATTACATATGGGTCTCCCGGTGGCGGCCGACATGGGTATTGAACCTGCATCTGTGGCATCTCATTTTGCACTGTGATGCAGCATCTTAGATCGCTGCACCAATCAGGAGGGCTATTATAATACTGTAAATGGTGTCCAGGTCAGGATAACCAAAACATGTCTTTATTAAAGACTATCAGAAAGAATGTTGGTACTTATTTATTTTCATCCAAAGCCATAAATGAGTGAGTCCCTCAGCTTTATGTAGGTGCCGGGCTATATGACTTTGCCATCAACTTGATAATATATACCAATATTTTGGAGGTTATTTTGTTTTCAAAAAACGAAAGTGAGCTATTGTAATCTGAATAAAGGCCAAAATAATATTTGTAAAGGCCAAAACATTTATTTCTGTTTTAGAGGGAGAGAAACGCTGGGCCAATTGTGCACCGCCCTATGGGACTCCCAATCACGGTAAGAAGTGATACATAATAATAATTATAATTTTTGTTGTATTATTTGTTTTGTCTTTTCTGGTGGATTAAACTGAAATTGCAACTGATCACGGCCGGTTGTGATACAGTCAACCTAACTAAGAAATACATTTGACGATAGAATTCTCCCCCTACCCTCCTTCTAGGCAAGCCAATAGTCCAGCTACCTGCTAATAGCCATAATGGTGCTGTACAATGTGACCTTGTGTGTTTGAAGGAGTATTTTCCAGTAAGCAACAATTTGTTTACCTTCATTAGTCAACTTAGTTCCAAAATTTCTGTAATTCAGTTATATTTATTCCCATAGTAATTCATTATGGATACATAACTAAATAAACATCTGCATTTTGAAAGAGTATTTTTTAATCATCATTTTATTAACCTGTTGGGGCTAGGGGGCAGTATTTTCACGGCTGGATAAAAAAACATACCCGATTTAATCTGGTTACTAATCCTACCCAGTAACTAGAATATGCATATACTTATTATATATGGATAGAAAACACCCTAAAGTCTATAAAACTGTTTGAATGGTGTCTGTATATAACAGAACTCATTTGTCAGGCAAAACCCTGAGACAGATTCTGACAGGAAGTGGATACCTGATGTGTTGAATTACCTTTAAGCCTATGCCATTGAAACACACAGGGGCTTATTAATGTTTTGGCACTTCCTATTGCTTCCACTAGATGTCACCAGCCTTTACAAAGTGTTTTGAGTCTTCTACAGTGAGATCTGACCGAACAAGAGCCATGGAACGGTGATGGCCGATTAGACTCTGGCGCGCGAGTTCATGTTGGGTACTCTCGTTCCAATACGTTTTAAAAGAGAACGCAATCGTCCGCCTTGAATTTTATTCATGTTCTGGTTAAAAAAGGCACTAATGATTTATGCTATACAACGTTTGACATGTTTGAACGAACGTAAATATATTTTTTCCCCTCGTTCATGAAGTGAAGTCCGGCGGGCTTAGATCATGTGCTAACACGGAGCTTTTTGGACATAAATGATGAGCTTTTTTGAACAAAACTACATTCGTTATGGACCTGGGATTCCTGGAAGTGACATCTGATGAAGAGAATCAAAGGTAATGGATTATTTACATAGTATTTTCGATCTCTCCAACATGGCGGTTAGTCTATCGCAAAGCGTATTTTTCTGGGCGCAGTGCTCAGATTATTGCAAAGTGTGATTTCCCAGTAAGGTTATTTTTAAATCTGGCAAGTCGATTGCGTTCAAGAGATATAAATCTATAATTCTTTTAATGACAATATAATATTTTACCAATGTTTTCTAATATTAATTATTTATTTTGTTGTGTTGACTTGACTGCCGGTTATTGGAGGGAAACGATTTCCTGAACATCAACGCCATAGTAAAACGCTGTTTTTGGATATAAATATGAACTTGATAGAACTAAAAATGCATGTATTGTCTAACATAATGTCCTAGGAGTGTCATCTGATGGAGATTGTCAAAGGTTAGTGCATAATTTTAGCTGATTTTGGTGACGCCTGTCTTTGAATTGACAAACATTACACACAGCTATTGTCAATGTACTCTCCTAACATAATCTAACTATGCTTTCGCCGTAAAACCTTTTTGAAATCGGAGAACGTGGTTCGATTAAGGAGATGTTTATCTTTCAAAGGGTGTAAGATAGTTGTATGTTTGAAAAATTTGAATTTTGACATTTATTTGGTTTCAAATTTGCCGCTCTTGAAATGCACCTGCTGTTGATAGGGTGCACCACGGGTGGCACGCTAGCGTCCCACATAGCCCCATTAACGAAACCATAAAGATGCTGATGAAGAAATACAATACTGTACAGTATATGCTTTATCCAACATTTTGTGGTTGCATGAGGTTGCCCACACAGAGCTTTATGTAGGTGCCGAGGCTATATGACTGTGCAATCAACTTGATTATTTAGCAGACATCACCTGTTGATATTCAGCCAACATACATATTTTAAGAATATCATGGAATATAATTGAACATTTTCGTTTCTCCACGCTTGTCTCAGAGGTGGTGGAGTTCCCGAGCTCACAGGTGTCCCTGGCATGGTTTGTGACTTGGATTGTGAGATCTCATTCCTCGCCCTATTCAATGCGTCATTTTTCGACTCTCCGCCAATGCCGTCTGGCTCTGGACCAATGCATCAGCTGTCGCCCGTATCTCTGCCCTCAGATTATGTTTTTCTTTCTGCTGGTCTGTCTTCAATGACCAGATCTCGGTCTTTAAAGTTTGAATCTGATCCATGTGCACCTTCATCAGAATGGTACCATCGATTACAGTGGCCTACGATAGAAACAGTAGATCAATTAATAATTAAAAGTGACTCCAACACGCAAACACTGCACACACATTTTAAGAATCTAGCAAATCTAACTGCTTTCTTGGCAACCATGCGTTTTTTTGGTGCGGGCCGTTTTCCAGCCCTTTGTCCACTGATCTCCACGGATGGTTGTCGGCATGTGTTTGTGTGCTTGTTTTTATTTGACCCATCCTGTTCTCTCTCCAGAGGCACAGTGGGGACGTGACCTCTACAGCCTTGGTCAAGCACCTGAGTCACCGGCGCTTTGTGGCGTCATTACATGTGGACAGTGTGCAGTGCAACAACCAGGACCTGTACCGATGTGTCACCCAGTCCTCCAGGGGCTCTGGGGTCTCCAACTTCGCTGAACTCATCGTCAAAGGTAAATGCGCCCACCGTCAGTCAGTGGGACGAGGCTAGGATCTCTCAATATGCTGTATTGTAGGTCTATGAACCAAGGGTGAACTGAATAAAACTGATTTAGTCATGTTACTTTGTGTTAGCAAAAGCAGTAAAATGAACATTAATGAATCATTAATCAATTTACACGTCAAACACACTTGTCAGCTGTGGCATAATTCAATCAACACATTGAAGTGCTTGATTGATATTATCATATAGACCAGGTATTCCCAAACAGCGGTACACGCAATGCCGTCAGGGGTAGCCTCGTTTCACTGCCAAAAATAAAATTAAATCTAATTTTTCAGCGAAATAACAACAATGTCAAATACAGGTAGCCTAGTCAAATAATTTATGTCAAATCACAACCATTACTCCATCGCGGGAATTCCATTTACGATCCGTGTGTAGCCAAACGTAGCTGCTGCTCATTTCATTGGCTAGAAATTGGATAACAAAAAAGTAAGGCCCATAGATACGCACACCAGCTCTACTTGTAGTACTGCTACTACAGGCAGTACTACTCCTGCACCTGTCAATGACACAAGTTGTTCTGCTTCCACGAGCACATCCATTGCTAGCATCAGTAATTCTACATTCGTTGTTAGCCCAGCTAGCATGGACACTGACAGTTGTGAATCTGATGCAGCTGAAGAGCTACTGCCCCCTTACCCGGGAAAGCACCAAACAGACAGGGATGTTGGACCATCGAAGAGGCGCAAATATGATACATTGATTTGGGGTTCACTTATATTGGGAGTATTGCCTTTCCTCAGCCACAGTGTGTTATTTGTGCAAAAATACTATCTCACAACTCAATGAAACCTTCACTTTTACACAGACATTTAGAAACAAAATATGCCAATTCGAAAAATAAGCCACGGGAATTTTTGGAGCGAGAATTAAGACGACTTTAGAGTAGTAAGACATGTATAAAAGCAACAGATACCATTCATAAAAATGTCTAGAAGTGTCTTATATGGTGAGCTACCGAGTGGCTAGGACAGGCAAGCCCCATACTATTGTGGAGGACTTAATTCTTCCTGCTGCCGCAGATATGGCTGGGACAATGCTTGGGGAAAAGGCCCAAAAAAATGATACAGACAATGCCTTCATCAAACACTGTTTCACAATGCATCAGTGACATGTTTTGAAACAATTACTGCTTCACATACAAGCCAGTGAATACTATGCGTTACAGCTGGATGAGTCAACAGACGTGGTGGGCCTGGCACAGCTCCTGGTATATGTCCGTTATGTTTATGGGGGGGTCATTTAAGAAAGACATCCTCTTCTGGAAACCAAAGCAACAGGAGATATATTTTTAAAGTACTGGACAGCTTTGTGACATCAAATGGATTTTGGTGGTCAAGATGTGTTGGTATGTGTACTGATGGCGCAAAAGCCATGACAGGGAGACATAGTGGAGTGGTACCGCACGTGCAAGCAGTTGCTCCCGATGGCATTTGGGTACACTGCAGCATCCACCGAGAAGCTCTTGCTGCCAAGGGAATGCCTGACAGCTTGAAAGATGTTTTGGACACTACATTGAAAATGGTTAACTTTGTTAAAGCAAGGCCCCTGAACTCACGTGTATAGTGACTTGCGAAAGTATTCACCCCCCCTTGGCATTTTTCCTAGTTTGGGGCCTCACAACCTTGAATTAAAATATATTTTTTGGTTAGTTTGTATCATTTGATTTACACAACATGCCTACCACTTTGAAGATGCAAAATATTTTTTATTGTGAAACAAGTAAGAAATAAGACAGAAAACTTGAGCATGCATAACTATTCACCCCACCCCCAAAAAAGTCAATACTTTGTAGAGCCACCTTTTGCAGCAATTACAGCTACAAGTCTCTTGGGGTATGTCTCTATAAGCTTGGTACATCTAGTCACTGGGATTTTTTCCCCATTCTTCAAGGCAAAACTTCTCCAGCTCCTTCAAGTTGGATGGGTTCCGCTGGTGTACAGCAGCCTTTAAGTCATACCACAGATTCTCAATTGGATGGAGGTCTGGGCTTTGACTAGGCCATTCCAAGACATTTAAATGTTTCCCCATAAACATCTTGAGTGTTGCTTTAGCAGTATGCTTAGTGTCATTGTCTTGCTGGAAGGTGAACCTCCGTCCCAGTCTCAAATCTCTGGAAGACTGAAACAGGTTTCCCTCAAGAATTTCCCTGTATTTAGCGCCATCCATCATTCCTTCAATTCTGACCAGTTTCCCAGTCCCTGCCAAAGAAAAACTTCCCCACAGCATGATGTTGCCACCACCATGCTTCACTGTGGGGATGGTATTCTCGGGGTGATGAGAGGTGTTGGGTTTGCGCCAGACATAGCGTTTATCTTGATTGCCATAAAGCTCAATTTTAGTCTCATCTGACCAGAGTACCTTCTTCCATATGTTTGGGGAGTCTCCCACATGCCTTTTGGCGAACACTTTAAGCAATGGCTTTTTTCTGGCCACTCTTCTGTAAAGCCCAGCTTGGTCGAGTGTACGGCTTAAAGTGGTCCTATGGACTGATACTCCAATCTCCGCTGTGGAGTTTTGCAGCTCCTTCAGGGTTATCTTTGGTGTCTTTGTTGCCTCTCTGATTAATGCCCTCCTTGCCTGGTCCGTGAGTTTTGGTGGTTTGTTGTGGTGCCATATTCTTTCAATTTTTTTATAATGGATTTAATGGTGCTCCGTGGGATGTTCAAAGTTTCTGATATTTTTTTATAACCCAACCCTGATTTGTACTTCTCCACAACTTTGTCCCTGACCTGTTTGGAGAGCTCATTGGTCTTCATGGTGCCACTTGCTTGGTGGTGCCCCTTGCTTAGTGGTTTTGCAGACTCTGGGGCCTTTCAGAACAGGTACTGAGATCATGTGACCGATCATGTGACACTTAGATTGAACACAGGTGGACTTTTTTTAACTAATTATGTGACTTCTGAAGGTAATTGGTTGCAGCAGATCTTATTTAGGGGCTTCATAGCACCACTTGTATCTATTGATTTTTTGTTGTTGAATTTTTTAAGTAAATAATTTCTTCATTTCATTTCACCAATTTGGACTATTTTGTGTATATTAATTACTTAAATTACAAATAAAAATCAATTTAAATTACAGGTTGTAATGCAACAAAATAGGTCAAATGTCAAGGGGGATGAATACTTGTGCAAGGCTGTATTTTCTGCACTATGCAATGATATGGGCAGCGACCATGTAACACTTTTACAACATACAGAAGTGCGCTGGTTATCAAGAGACAAGGTATTGACACATTTTTTAAAAAATGAGAGACGAGCTTAAAGTTCTCTTTACTGACCATCATTTTCACTTGGCTCACCGCTTGCATGATGACAATGTTTTTTCTTGCCTGAATGATCTGAATCTAGGATTACAAGGACTCTCCGCAACTATATTCAATGTGCGGTACAAAATTGAGGGTTTGATTAAGAAGTTGGAGCTCTTTTCTGTCTGCATGTGTATTTAATGGAAAGGGGATACCTGCCTTCAACTGAAATGTGTCTTCCACATTTTACCCAACCTCTGAATCAGAGAGGTGTGGGGGGCTGCCTTAATCGACATCCACGTTTTTGGCACTCGGGGAACAGTGGGTTAACTGCCTTGCTCAGGGGTGGAACGACATATTTTTACTTTGTCAGCTCGGGGATTCAATCCAGCAACTTTCCGGTTACTGGCCCAACACTCTAACCACTAGGCTACCCGCCACCATGTGTATATTGTCTTTATTTATGTTTGCCTGATGTATGTGCTTGTTTTTGTATTGTGCAGGGCTCATTTGTAAAAGTGACTTTAGTCTCAATATGACTTCCCTATTGAAATAAAGGTAAATAATAATGTTCCAGGCTGATCAGTATAGCAGTGTTGGAGAGCTGATATATTGGTCTCCAATGTTGATCCATCATCTCTGCCCCCTCATATCATGTCCTGCAGATGGCCCAACCTCAGTCCCATTACTCACTCTATCCCTAGAGCCTGACACTGCTCTGACAGCGCTTTGATGACACGGCTGAATAGGAGGGTTTGATGCCACGCTAGGCCCCAATCCCTAAACCAGAGGAATGAGATGGAGAGGGAAATAAGGACATGGAGAAATCCTATTCTACTCATCTCCTCTCGTCATTTATATCCTTTGCGTCATCACTTCTCAAAACAGGCTTGAAAGTAGGGAGAGGTGGTAGACGGAGGGAAAGAGAGAGAGAGAGTAAGAAAAAAGAGAGGAGGGGGAGAGAGTGAGTAAAGGCGGGTTTGTGAAGTAGCACCAATCTAATCCATCGATAGATGTGACAGCACGTATTACGTTGAGTTTAGTGATGCGGACCGTTTGGTGGATGACAGCACAGCCCCTAGCCAGAGCAGCACTAAGCTCCCACAGTATCTGCCAGTAAACAATAGCCTCAATCAATTCACAGACTGTCTCCAAGTAATGTGCTCAGTTCTGTAGAAAACTGTACAAAGAATTTTCAGCTCTGGAATTGTTAGTAGCATTATAGTAGTGACATGGTTGTTGCCGTAGCTTTTTTAAATTCAGAATATGTGGGTTATTTTTGGCATGGTGAGTTCTGTCCTGACTTCTGATAACTGATGCATAGCCGTTCTGTAATGCGGCCATAACTCATAGCTGCTCGCTCAGTTACTGCTTCTCTGAGTTGTATTTCACAGGGACTGCAGTGCGAGCCCCTTAACAAGGCTTTTATAAACACCCCTCCCCCACTGCCCCCGCTAACAAGAGGGTAATCAGCCTTTTAATTAGCTTGATCAACTAATTTCAGATCACACAAGCGCTCCCCATTTGGCCCATAGATTGCAGGCACAAAGTAATCATGTCAAATGCAAATAGGCCCATGGAGGACAGTGTTCAGTCTGCAATGTAGAACACATTTTGTTGTGTTTCACCCCTGAGGTGTTTTTGGCTAACATTTATCATATCAGTAATCATGTTGCGACAAAAAACTCATTTTCAGGGATCATTGGCTATTGGAGCAGGTGTTCCGCTAGCGGAACGTCTAGATGTAAGAGTTAACACCCCGGCCGTCCTACAATCTAAGCTGGATGCCCTCAATCTCACACAAATGATTAATGAACCTACCAGGTACAACCCCAAATCCGTAAAAACGTCACCCTCATAGATATCATCCTGACCAACCTGCCCCCTTAAATACACCTCTGCTGTCTTCAACCAGGATCTCAGCGATCACTGCCTCATTGCCTGCGTCCATAATGGGTCTGCGGTCAAACGACCACCCCTCATCACTGTAAAACGCTCCCTAAAACACTTCAGTGAGCAGGCCTTTCTAATTGACATGGGTATCCCGGGTATCCTGGAAGGATATTGACCTCATCCCGTCAGTAGAGGATGCCTGGTTATTCTTTAAAAGTGCTTTCCTCACCATCTTAAATAAGCATGCCCCATTCAAAAAATGTAGAACCAGGAACAGAAATAGCCCTTGGTTCACTCCAGACCTGACTGCCCTTGACCTGCAAAAAAACATCTTGTGGTATACTGCATTAGCATCGAATAGCCCCCCGCGATATGCAACTTTCAGGGAAGTTAGGAACCAATATACACAGGCAGTTAGGAAACCAAAGGCTAGCTTTTAAAAGCAGAAATTTGCATCCTGTAGCTCAAAATCCAAAAAGTTCTGGGACAATGTAAAGTCCTTGGAGAATAAGAGCATCTCCTCCCAGCTACCCACTGCACTGAGGCTAGGAAACACTGTCACCACCAATAAATACACGATAATTGAGAATTTCAATAAGCATTTTTCTACGGCTGGCCATGCTTTCCACCTGGCTACCCCTACCCCGGTCAACAGCACTGCACCCCACAGAGCAACTTGCCCAAGCCTCCCCCATTTCTCCTTCGCCCAAATCCAGATAGCTGATGTTCTGAAAGAGTTGCAAAATCTGGACTCCTACAAATCAGCTGGGCTAGACAATCTGGACCCGCTCTTTCTAAAATTACCCACCGCAATTGTTGCAACCCCTATTAATAGCCTGTTCAACCTCTCTTTCGTATCGTCTGAGATCCCCAAAGATTGGAAAGCTGCCGCGGTCATCCCCCTCTTCAAAGGGGAGACTCTAGACCCAAGCTGTTACAGACCTATATCTATCCTACCCTGCCTTTCAAAGGTCTTCGAAAGCCAAGTCAACAAACAGATCACCGACCATTTCAAATCCCACCGTACCTTCTCCTCTGCAATCTGGTTTCCGAGCTGGTCATGGGTGCACATCAGCCACGCTCATGGTCCTAAACGATATCATAACCGCCATTGATAAAAGACAATACTGTGCAGCCGTATTCATCGACCTGGCCAAGGCTTTCGACTCTGTCAATCACCACATTCTTATCGGCAGACTCAACAGCCTTGGTTTCTGAAATGACTGCCTCGCCTGGTTCACCAACTACTTCTCAGACAGAGTTCAGTGTGTCAAATCGGAGGGTCTCTATGGGGGTGCCACAGGGTTCAATTCTCGGGCCGACTCTTTTCTCTGTATACATCAATGATTTTACTTTTGCTGCCGGTGATACTCTGATCCACCTCTACGCAGACGACACCATTCTGTATACTTCTGGCCCTTCTTTGGACACTGTTAACTAACCTCCTCACGAGCTTTAATGCCATACAACTCTCCTTCCGTGGCCTCCAACTGCTCTTAAATGGAAGTAAAACTAAATGAATGCTCTTCAACCGATCGCTGCCCGCCCCTGCAAATACCTACAGTGAGGGGAAAAAAGTATTGATCCCCTGATGATTTTGTACGTTTGCCCATTGACAAAGAAATGATCAATCTATAATTTTAATGGTGGGTCTATTTGAACAGTGAGAGACAGAATAACAACAAAAAATCCAGAAAAACACAACAAAAATGTTATAAATTGATTTGCATTTTAATGAGGGAAATAAGTATTTTACCCCCTCTCAGAAAGATTTGGCTCCCAGGTGTCTTTTATACAGATAACGAGCTGAGATTAGGACCACACTCTTAAAGGTAGTGATCCTAATCTCAGTTTGTTACCTGTATAAAAGACACCTGTCCACAGAAGCAATCAATCAGATTCCAAACTCTCCACCATGGCCAAGACCAAAGAGCTCTCCAAGGATGTCAGGGACAAGATTGTAGACCTACACAAGGCTGGAATGGGCTACAAGACCATCGCCAAGCAGCTTGGTGAGAAGGTGATAACATTTGGTGCGATTATTCGCAAATGGAAGAAACACAAAAGAACTGTCAATCTCCCTAGGCCTGGGGCTCCATGCAAGATCTCACCTCGTGGAGTTGCAATGATCATGAGAACGGTGAGGAATCAGCCCAGAACTACACGGGAGGATCTTGCCAATGATCTCAAGGCAGCTAGGACCATAGTCAGAAAGAAAACAATTGGTAACACACTACGCCATGAAGGACTGAAATCCTGCAGTGCCCGCGAGGTCCCCCTGCTCAAGAAAGCACATATACATGCCCGTCTGAAGTTTGCCAATGAACATCTGAATGATTCAGAGAACAACTGGGTGAAAGTGTTGTGGTCAGATGAGACCAAAATGGAGCTCTTTGGCATCAACTCAACTCGCCGTGTTTGGAGGAGGAGGAATGCT
Source organism: Salmo trutta (assembly GCF_901001165.1). Lineage (NCBI taxonomy): Eukaryota > Metazoa > Chordata > Actinopteri > Salmoniformes > Salmonidae > Salmo > Salmo trutta. The sequence continues at coordinate 41,946,898 of NC_042959.1, forward strand.
GCCTATGACCTCAAGAACACCATCCCCACCGTCAAACATGGAGGTGGAAACATTATGCTTTGGGGGTGTTTTTCTGCTAAGGGGACAGGACAAGTTCATCGCACCAAAGGGACGATGGACGGCGCCATGTACCGTCAAATCTTGGGTGAGAGCCTCCTTCCCTCAGCTAGGGCATTGAAAATGGGTCGGATGGGTAATCCATTATGACAATGACCCAAAACACACGGCCAAGGCAACAAAGGAGTGGTTCAAGAAGAAGCACATTAAGGTCCTGGAGTGGCCTAGCCAGTCTCCTGACCTTAATCCCATAGAAAATCTGTGGAGGGAGCTGAAGGTTCGAGTTGCCAAACATCAGCCTCGAAACCTTAATGAGGAGTTGGACAAAATCCCTCCTGACATGTGTGCAAACCTGGTGGCCAACTACAAGAAACATCTGACCTCTATGATTGCCAACAAGGATTTTGCTACCAAGTACTAAGTCATGTTTTACAGGGGGGTCAAATACTCATTTCCCTCATTAAAATGCAAATCAATTTATAACATTTTTGACATGCGTTTTTCTGGATTATTTCGTTAATATTCTGTCTCTCACTGTTCAAATAAACCTACCATTAAAATGATAGATAATTTCTTTGTCAGTGGCAAATGTACAAAAATCAGCAGGGGATCAAATACTTTTTTCTCTCACTGTAGGTGTCTGGTTAGAATGTAAACTCTCCTTCCAGACTCACATTAAGCATCTCCAATCCAAAATTAAATCTAGAATTGGCTTCCTATTTCGCAACAAAGCATCTTCACTCATGGTGCCAAACATACCCTCGTAAAACTGACTATCCTGCCGATCCTTGACTTCGGCGATGTCATTTACAAAATATCCTCCAACACTCTACTCAGCAAATTGATGCAGTCTATCACAGTGCCATCCGCTTTGTCACCAAAGCCCCATATACTACCCACCACTGTGACCTGTACGCTCCTGTTGGCTGGCCCTCGCTTCATATTTATCACCAAACCCACTGGCTCCAGGTCATCTACAAGTCTTTGCTAGGTAATGCCCCGCCTTATCTCAGCTCACTGGTCACCATAGCAGCGCGCGCTCCAGCAGGTATTTTTCACTAGTCACCCCCAAAGCCAATTCCTCTTTTGGCCGCCTTTCCTTCCAGTTCTCTGCTGCCAATGACTGGAACAAATTGCAAAAAAAATAAATAAATAAATAAAATCACTGAAACTGGAGACTCATATCTCCCTCACTAACTTTAAGAATCAGCTGTCAGAGCAGCTCACAGAACATTGCACCTGTACATAGCCCATCTGTAAATTGCCCATCCAACTACCTCATCCCCATTTATTTTTTTGCTCCTTTGCACCCCAGTATCTCTACTTGCACATCTATCACTCCAGTGTTTAATTGCTAAATTGTAATTACTTTGCCACTATGGCCTATTTATTGCCTTACCTCTGTAACAACCGTCGTCAAGAATGGACCAAGGCGCAGCAGGTATGTGGATACTCATGTTTTTTAATAAAAAAAAAAAAGGAGTAAAGTATCCACTGGACAAAAACAATAAAGACGACAGCAACAGAGTCTTGCAGGCACATACACCGCAGTGCAAGGACAAACAACTACCCACAACCCCAAAGAAAAACACACACTACTATATAGGACTCCCAATCAAAGGCAACTCAACACACCTGCCTTCAATTGGGAGTCCAATCACCCACACAACATTTAACACACACAAACCCCCTGCCACATCCTGACCAAAACTAACACAATTACGCCCTCTGCGGGTCAGGACGTGACAACCTCCCTAATCTTACTTCATTTGCACACACTGTATATCGATTTTTTTTTTCTACTGTGTTATTGACTGTACATTTGTTTATTCCATGTGTAACTCTGTGTTCTTGTTTGTGTCACACTGCTTTGCTTTATCTTGGCCAGGTCGCAGTTGTAAATGAGAACTTGTTCTCAAGTGGCCTACCTTGTTAAATAAAGTTGAAAAAATATATATATATGTAAAAATAACTGAAGGTTATGGATGTAGTAAAAGGAAGCCTATTTAGAGTAAAAGGATGAAAAAAGCTGATAAGCATGTTGTAATAAGACTGATTAGCAATAGTATATAGTACTTTTCAGTACAGTGGAATGCAGTTCCAACCACTTCCGACCAACATAGTCCTCAAATGTCACATAGTGTCACGCCCTGACCTGAGAGAGACGTTTTTCTCTGTTTCGTTAGGTCAGGGTGTGATATGGGGTGGGCATTCTATGTATTTTATTTCTATGTTTTGGCCGGGTATGGTTTCCAATCAGAGGCAGCTGTCTATCGTTTGCTCTGATTGGGAGACATACTTAGGCAGCCTTTTCCCACCTGCTTTTTGTGGGTAGTTGTTTTCTGTTTTGTATTATGTGACCTGACAGAACTGTTGGCTTTCGTTTTGTTTCTTTTGTTAAAGTGTTTCGTATTATTAAATAATTATCATGAACACTCACCACGCTGCGCTTTGGTCCCCTCCTTTCGACAGCCGTAACACATAGTGGATGGAGGAAATACAGCTACAGTGTATAGAAGCAATAATAATATTAAAATAAACTCACAGCCTCCTACCCTGTCTTTTTCCCACAGTTCCCCCCTCCCCTATCGCGCCCCCACAGCTGCTGCGAGCGGGCTCCACATATCTGATTATCCAGCTCAACACCAACTCCATCCTGGGAGATGGCCCTATTATCAGGAAGGAGATTGAGTACCGGGCCAGCCAATCACCTTGGTCCGAGGTCCATGGGGTCAACATGGTCACCTACAAGCTGTGGCACCTGGACCCAGACACGGAGTATCACATAAGTGTGTTGCTGACCCGGCCCGGAGAGGGCGGCACCGGACCACCTGGACCACCCCTCGTCTGCAGGACTAAGTGTGCAGGTGAGGGACTGGGCGGTGTGACAAGGTCTAGATAAGCTTGTACAGTATGTGACATTCTCATAGTTGGCAGTGTTTGGTAACAGATTATTTTTGGTAATACTTTTGGTTATTAACCACTTGCAAATCCTTGATAAAATCTTACCATATCATACTTTTAAAGCCACATACATTTTTAAATGATTTGCAATTTTTATTGTAAGATCATTCTAGTTTTCTTGGTCTTGGTATGTTTCTAGTCTTGATAAATAGAGGGAAGTGTAGAGGGAAATGTGTCACTCTACAAGCCATTTGCTTCCTTTGTGGACTTTACCTCCGAAACGCTCCTCATATTTTTTGGTAATTTTAGACAGAATATATCTTCAGACTATTCAAAGTACAGATGCCCAACAGCTAGACGCTCAGACTTTATTCAATATCAGAGTAAGTGCTTCATTATATTGTTGAATTTGAAAAGTGGAATAACAGACCATGGACTGTGGCGATAATGTGGCAAAATTGTATTCCAGACTGAAACCCCTCTGTGAGATTGAGAGGTGGTCTTTGTAAAAATATAATTTGTTCTGGAAGAAAACAACTAACACACACACACATACACACACACACGCACGGACACTCAACCACAAAATTAATGCCTATTTCCTGTGGCCATTTGTCCCATGTCTTCTACAGTCATCAGTCTTTAATATGCACAGTGATATCTTCCCACCACAAACCATCTCTCACACCCCCCTCCCTGTTCCACCAACCATAGCCTCCATGTCCTCTCTCTGATGACACATTAAGCACACTCACTCTCTTTTCCCAATAGCCACAGACAGTAAAATAGAGAGAGCCCAGAGCCAGCTCTTACTCAAAAACACAGAAACAAATATAAAATGAGAGGAAGTAGAGATACACAAGGAAAATGTTTTTATATTTTCAAAGAGATAGACAGGGAAAGAGGAGAGGGAATGTTATAGTTGTGACGTGAGAGAGGATGCACACACTGTTCTAATGTAAATGTATTTTAGTGGCACCATTGTATCCTGTCTGTCATGTTTTTTTCCTCCAGATAACTGTCTCAGATATCAAAGCCTGACCTCTTGCCCTGTAATTTCCCAAGCTGTTGTTTTCACAACATAAGGGTTAGGTTGTTGTGTCTACTTATTTGTTCTGTTGGTGGCCTGATCCTGATTCACACACCTTCACATACTCCCCATCCATCACCAGGTCCACCCTCCATGAGTCTCTAATCACCACCATGACACCCTTGAGTTCCTTTGACCCCTGTCCCCCAGACCATCTGGTCTAGAACCCACACTGACCCCACATTTCATCATTGCCTTATGATCCTCCTCACCTTTGTTGGGCTGCTTAGGTCTAAGCATAAGGACATATGTGGTCTTGTCACAGTGGGGATCTCTGGGAGTGTGCTAGTTACCAGAGTGAACAGATGGGAGGCTTGGACCCTCTGGGTGTTATTCTGACTAAAGTAAATTTCTTCTCCAAAAAAAGTGTTGCCATGGACTGGGTATGTTCTGCTGTTCCGTGTGAACAATGCCTCTCTTCCTGGCTTGCTCTGACCTATATAGTGGAGCCCGGACGTCCTCCTGTGAGTGCTGTAAAACTAATGGCCGTGAATATGAACATGGTCTCCGCCCGCCTCTGATGGCCAGCCAGGTGTGCTTGATGAGCCATCACTGTGATTATCAGCAGGGCTGCATTATCGTAGCTCTAAGCCCCTCAAGTAAATCACAGAGGAGACACGTTATTTCCAAACCACGTTAATAGGCTTCCACCTGCTTCTGGGTCACTGAGCCTTCTGGAGAGCCCCCTGCCACCAAACCTCTCTGCCGAGCGAGGGGCTTCATGCCGGTGCCCGACTAAAATTAGGAACATTACAGAGAGTGCTCATGCCTTTCACAGCTCGTCTTCCATGCCCATTATGGCAGCCTCTCTGTCAGTGACTGCATCTTGCTTCATTCCTCCTTCATCTCCCATCTCCCCTGTGGTTAAGTCTCCACAGACTCCCTCCACAGCTTAGCACCAACCCAGGCCAAGGACAACCCTGTCCACAGTTAATCCCATGGATCAGTATTAGTGGGGGTAATAAACCAGAAGCTCTCCCCTTCCTTTCCTCTCATTTCTATACTGTGAGGAATAAGCATGTCGCTCTGGGCCATGTTGGGGATACTGCAACCCCTCTCCGAAGGCTGCCAGGGATTGTGCGTTGCACACAGTCGAGTGTGGCATGCAGGCAAATTGACTGGGCAAGGGAAAGGGTGTTGGCACAAAAGTCAAATTTGATGAAAATCCACAATGGGCACACTGTGGCCTCTTCTGTGTTTTTTATTTTCATCAGTTTGTCAGTTTAAAGCCCCTCTTTATTTGGCTTTGAGACTGTGCAGACTATCAATTACACCATAACGACAATCCTCAATCAAATTGAACAATTGTTCAAACATTTCCTGCCGCGTCTAATGTACCACTACTTGATTACTCAGCCCACATATATTTTTCTGCTGTCACAAACTGATGTTCAGAACAATGCAGTGGTCATGCATCCTTCTAGACCGAAATGCAAAAAAAAACATGTGGAAAGTAAACTGGTGACTGTGGAAAGGCTTAAGTATAGATTGCCAGTGTCATGAAATTCTGCTTCAGTGAGAAAGATAATGAATAGGAAGGGATAAATGGGATAAGGGAAGGATAAATTACCTTTTGAGTGGTGAGTTAGTGTGTGTGCATGTGCCTGTTTGTGCTCGTATGTGTCCTTGCATATTTAGAGAGAGCACCTTTCAAATCCATCTCCTTTGATTACTGACTTTGTTCCTTTAAGCTTCCCCTCGCTTATCGATGCATTAGCTCCATTGTTTTAGTTCTCAGCACAAATAGCTGCAGTAAGAGAAGAATCCCTTTGAGTGCGATAGTCAGTGCAGGAATGAAGACGTTGGCTGGTATAACCTTACTCTTCTCACTGCTGAGCCCTCCGCTCCATATCTCCTCTGTCACTCTCCTCCGCCATTAGTCATGAATCCCTATTAACAGAACAAAGAAATACAATACATTATGTGGAATACTGTTTGACAAAAAGGCATCAATAATGGGCTGTGACAAATGCCTCCATTGGTAGTGTGTTGCCCGAGATTGTCCTTGGCTCACCCCTGTAGCCTGTATCTCTTACTGCAACACTGACTGGCTTGTGCTTGAAGGCACAGAGGCTTCTCAGTACCTCTGTATCCCTCTATCTGTCTCTGCTGAGGGAGGAATAGAAAGACAAGGCTTTCATTCTCTCTGCTTGAGTCAAAGGAAACGGGGTTGACCCCAAACCCAGCAGTGACCAGAAGTAACTGGGTGACTGCTAAAAACAAGCAGCCTATCCAAAATGACCCAGCAATAAAGATAACTGGTGCATTTCGTAATTTACACTGTGTTTAAACCGTTTTTATTTAAGCTTTATTTAACCAGGTTAGTCTCTTGCGATAAAAACATGTTTTCAAAAGAAGACCTGGACCTAGTTGATAACATTGCCTTCTCTCTCTTCCTTTCCCTCCCTTCTTCCTACATTCCCTCTGTTAGAACCCACACGGGCCTTGCGAAGTCTCACAGCCTCAGAGATCCAGTCCAGGCAGCTGACCCTGCAGTGGGAGACGCTGGCCTACAACTTGACCCGCTGCCACACCTACTCTGTGTCCCTGTGCTACCGCTATGCCACCACAGGGGGCGGCGGTGGGCACAACACAACTGTGCGCGAGTGCCTGGCGGTTGAGCACAATGCCTCACGCTTCACCCTGCGCGACCTGCCGGCCTACCACTCCATCCAGGTCCGTTTGGCGCTCGCCAACCCTGAGGGCAAGAAGGAGGGGCGGGAGGTCACCTTCCAGACTGAAGAGGACAGTAAGTGATGGGAGAATGTTGGAGACATATACTGTACGTAGCAGCTCATACAGGGTACATATTCATAGAAACCAGAATAACATGGGAGAATGTTTGAGACATAAAAAGGAACTGATACGTACAGGGCACATATTCATAGGAAGTAGAATGATAGGAACCGTCTTGTGTTAGAGTGCCCTAATTGGCTGCTTTCCAACCTCCTCACATGACTGTCTACCTTCTCAATCCCTGCTTCCCAGAGACCTGTAAGAAACATTTGGCTGTTTTAGTGACAGACTGTTCAGGGATCACTTTGGTGTCTGTCTAGGTTGTGGTGAAACGTCTGTGAGACCAAAATAACCGAAAGTACCAAGGGAGTCATCCAAAACCTTTCTCCGGAGGGTATTATCTCTGCTCTATAATGCCATTCAAATGGGAAAAGATTCTAGCTGTCTATACAGTTTGTCTATACAGTTGGGATTGATAACACTGGGTCAGTCAACATCAGTAGCTACACTTTGATTGAAGGGATTCATAACAATCATGGTTCGTCTCCTGTCCCATGCAGTTGTGTCTCAGTAGACTAGAATAAAAGCATTGTGACCATCTCCAAGAGGCTGCATCAGCATACCAAAGGATCTGTCTCATTTCTCAAATGAAAATGAAGCCAGAGAGAACGGATTTTCCCCCATATCTCTCAATATATTCCTTTTGAGCCAAGGCAGCCAACAGCCTCTGTGCATAGCAGATGCCTGGCTGAAGGACAGATATATTTTTCCATTAAAAAGAAACTAAACGAACGCACTGTTTTCACACCAAAGGGAGAAAGAAAAAAAGTGTGTGTGAGAGAGCGAATGAGAATGAGAGAGAGAGACTAATGGGGATTGTGGTCTGGAATAGAAAACCACAGTGCACAGAGGCTACTATAAAAACAGTTAGCATTGTTTTATAGGGGTGTGTCTAGGCCAGGCTTCCCCTGGTGTCCAGGCCAGACAGAGTTTTAACAGCATTCAGCATTTATACATCACTGGCCATCAGCTGAGGATGCATTTAATCACCACATTTCACTGAGGTATTTTGATATTTTGAAGGCATTCGACTCATGGTACAATAGAAATGCCCTGTCCACTATAGTACAATAATTATACTTGTATGTATTATGGATTCCATTAGCTGCTGCCAAAGCAGCAGCTACACTTCCTGGGGTCCAGCAAAATTAAGGCAGTTTATACAATTTTAAAACATTACAATACATTCACAGATTTCACAACAAAATGTGTGCCCTCAGGCCCCTACTCCACCATTACCACATATCTACAGTACTAAATCCATGTAGTGTATGCATGTGTCTGTGCCAATGTTTGTGTTGCTTCACAGTCCCCGCTGTTCCATAAGGTGTTTTTTTAATCTGTTTTTTAAATGTAATTTTACTGCTTGCATCAGTGACTTGATGGAGATAGAGCCATGACTAAATGGAACTATGTAGTGATGAAGTCAATCTCTCCTCCACTTTCAGCCAGGAGAGATTGACATCTCTAATATTAGCTCTCTGTGTACATCCAAGGGCCAGCCGTGCTGCCCTGTTCTGAGCCAATTGCAATTTTCCTAAGTCCTTTTTTGTGGCACCTGACCACACGACTGAACAGTAGTCAAAGTGCGACAAAACTAGGGCCTGTAGGACCTGCCTTGTTGATAGTGTTGTTAAGAATGCAGAGCATCGTTTTATTATAGACAGACTTCTCCCCATCTTAGCTACAACTGCATCAATATGTTTTGACCATGACAGTTCTTGTGTTGTGTTCTTGTGTTACTCCAAGCAGTTTAGTCATCTCAACTTGCTAAATTTCCACATTATGTATTACACGGTTTAGTTGAGGTTTAGGGTTTAGTGAGTGTTTTGTTCCAAATTATGTGCTTTTAGTTTTATAAATATTTAGGGCTAACTTATTCCTTGCCACCCACTCTGAAACTAACTGCAGCTCTTTGTTGAGTGTTGCAGTCATTTCAGTTGCTGTAGTAGCTGACGTGTATAGTGTTGAGTCATCCACGTACATAGAAACTCTGGCTTTACTCAGTCAGTGGCATGTCTTTAGTAAAGATTGAAAAAAGTAAGGGGCCTAGACAGCTGCCCTGGGGAATTCCTGATTCTACCTGGATTATGTTGGAGAGGCTTCCATTAATGAACACCCTTTGTGTTCTGTTAGACAGATAACTATTTATCCACATTATAGCCGAGGGTGTAAAGCCATAACACATAAGTTTTCCAGCAGCAGACTATGATCAATAATGTCAAAAGCTGCACTGAAGTCTAACAAGACAGCCCCCACAATAATTGTATCATCAATTTCTCTCAGCCAATCATCAGTCATTTGTGTACGTGCTGTGCTTGTTGAGTGTCCTTCCCTATAAGCATGCTAAAATTATGTTGTCAAACTGTAAAATAGCATTGTATCTGGTCAAACACCATTTTTTTCCAGAAGTTTACTAAGGGTTGGTAACAGGTTGATTGGTCAGCTATTTGAGCCAGTAAAGCGGGCTTTACTATTCTTGGGTAGTGGAATGACTTTAGCTTCCCTCCAGGCCTGAGGGCACACGCTCTCTAGTAGGCTTACATTGAAGATGTGGCAAATAGGAGTGGCATTATCGTCTGCTATTATCCTCAGTAATTTTCCATTGTTGATAGACAACAATTATTTTTTCACCTATTCCACACTGACTTTACGGAATTCGTAAATTTAATGATTTGGTCCAATATACTTGGATGTGTAGTGTCAGCGTTTGTTGCTAGCATGTCATCCCTAAGTTTGCTTATCTTGCCATGAAAAAGTAATTCATGTAGTTTGCAATTCAGTGGGCTTTGTGATGAATGAGCCATCTGATTCAATGAATGAAGGAGCCGACTTGGCTTTTTTCCCCCCCAAAATGTCATTTAAGGTGCCCCAAAGCTTTTTACTATCATTCTTTATATAATTTATCTTTGTTTCATAGTGTAGTTTCTTTTTCTTTTTATTAAGTTTAGTGATTGATTTCTCAATTTGCAGTACGTTTGCCAATCAGTTGGGCTGCCAGACTTAATTACCATACCTTTTGCCTCATCACTTTCAACCATACAATTCTTCAATTCCTCATCAATCCAAGGGGATTTAACAGTTTTTACAGTCATTTTCCTAATGGTTGCATGCTTATTAGTAACTGGAATAAGTAGTTTCATAAATGTGTCAAGTGCAGTGTCTGGTTGCTCCTCATTACACACCACAGACCAGCAAATATTCTTCACATCATCAACATATGAATCACTACAAAACTTGTTATATGACCTCTTATACACTATATTAGGCCAAGACTTTGGAAATTTGCTTTTCCTAGATATGGCTATTATATTTTGATCATTTCATCCTATGGATTTGGATACTGCTTTAAAGCAAATATCTGCAGCTTAGTAAAAATGTGATCAATACATGTTGTTGATTTAATTCCTGTGCTGTTTGTAACTACCCTGGTAGGTTGACTGACAACCTGATCCAGGTTGCAGGCACTGGTTACAGTTTGAAGTTTTTTTCCTGAGTGGGCATCTTGATGATAGCAAGTCAATATTTAAATCACCCAGAAAATATACTTATCAGTTGATATCACATACATTATCAAGCATTTCACACACATTATCCAGATACTGACTGTTAGCACTTGGTGGTCTATAGCAGCTTACCACAAGAATGGGCTTTAGGTGAGGCAGATGAACCTGTAGCCATATTACTTTAACAGTATTTAGCATTAGATCGTCTCTACGCTTTACAGGAATGTGGTTCTGAATATAGACCGCAACACCGCCTCCGTTGGCATTTCTGTCTTTTCGGTAGATGTTATAACCATGTATTGCTACCACTGTATCATCAAAGGTATCATCTAAGTGAGTTTCAGAGATAGTCAGAATATGAATGTCATCTGTTTACAAGCAAGTTATTGACTTCATGGATCTTGTTTCTTAGGCTACATATGTTAAAATGGGCTATTTTTATAACTTTTCTGGGTTGTTTGATTTGTTTTTAATGCTTTACTGTGAAGCTTATCAGAGGTAGACTTACTCATGTTATTTACATTGGAGCTGAGGTCTTCCTAGTATTGCACACCGCCACAGTGCTAAAAGTGTAACTCTGGTTTATAGGCTCATGATTACTGCTTACAATAGCTGTAGGATGAACAGATGTATTCAGTGCAGTTAGGGGTACATACATTAAATTACTTACATTGTGTTTGCCAATGCCCCTAAGATTACATTTACATTTGATGCAGCGTTGTGACGACTCATTGTCACAATGGTAGTGATTAACTGAGCTGGTCTTGGATCATTTACCAGTCATTGTTTCAATGCAACCTTGAAATGTGTGGACAGAGTCCAGGAGCCAAGATGATTTGGATGGATGCCATCATTCCTGAAGAGTATCTTCTGTTTCCAGAAGGTGTCAAAGTTATCAATAAAAGTGACTCCAGCAGAGCTACAGTAGTCTTCATGTCACTGTCAGACTCAGTACTCAAATAAATTTATTTTGGGGTCTCTATATTATGTAATATGAACCTGATCAGTCTGATTGTAAGTACTTGATTTTTACTATAGTGATTACTCTACTTCAGTGGTTTTATATCCATCAATCATCTCCTATTCTCTTTGCTTGTACACTCTCTGACACAAAATATAGTCCTTAATGTCCCACATGATGCAGAATTCTAAGTTCTAAGGCTAACATTGTAAGAGAAACTCAGTGACATTGAACACTGAATATGATATTGACATTATGAGATACTTGCCATGATTTTGCTGCTTCAATTTCCTGACCTGTTGCTTGTTTCCCATAGTTCCCGGTGGCATCACCCCTGAATCGCTGACCTTCACTCCCCTGGAAGACATGATCTTCCTCAAGTGGGAGGAGCCAGTGGAACCCAATGGTCTCATCACCCAATATGAGGTAAGGATGCTTCCCACTCTGCTCAATGCCCTCCAATCATCTTCCTCTAAACATCTCCTCCCAAAATTCTCAGGTTCACCCTCCTGACCATCATATCCTATTAGAGTTTGTAGTGATTGATTGGTGTAGTTTAGGTCAGCAAGAGCAGTGTCACAGGCATTGATTAGCACAGGTAAGTTCTAGGAGAGAAATGTCACAGAACTTTTCAAACAGAGAGTTAGAAACAAGGACAGAACAATAGCTATATTTTACAGGTGGCTGTTAATTGACGTAAAAGACACAACACAGCTGTTTGACGTTAAGAATACAGGCAGAAGCTACAGTACATATCAGCCTCTCTATATGTGTGGTTGTGTATGGCATTTTTTTACAGGCTCATAGTCCATCCCCAGAGCGCTCTCTGTTTCTCTCCGCTCATCTAACAGTACATCTAGAGCTAGCAAATAGTCTGGCACATTGTCACCAAGAGGAAAAATATTTATCAGCATATACTGTAGCACTGCCAGTCATCATCATGTTTTTCACCCTCATTTATTAGCACTAATTTATTCATGCTAATTTTGGAGTAGGTCGCAGATGAAAACAGACAATTGGTAACGTTAGTCTCGCTTTCACCCTTTTGTCTTCACCTATGGTAGGGGCTCATTACAGTATTACCTATACCAGCCTCAAGCCTTCACCCAGCCCTCTCTCTTTCAATGTCATCTCAAGGAGGATATTATTAAATGGGATTTGTGGTTTGACATATAAAGTGGATGGATTTTCTCTCTGTAGCATCCTGATTTCTCTGAGCTGACAAAGAGAGCTTTTAGACAGAGCCACAGAAGGAATCCTCTTCATTTCTCTCCCATTAAAGCTTTGACCAGTCTCCCTGAGCCCATCGATCACCACGACTCCAGCCTCACAAGCCCCTCCTTGGTCCTCTTTGCTCTTTCTGAAGGCTATTATCGGCTTTTACGTTGGCTTTTTTATGAGGAACTCATAGGTCTCTGTGTGTACTGTGTACAGTCATTGGCTGTCTTCACAGTTACCACGCCTGCATGGGCATATCGTGCTTTTAAAATAATCTGCATAGTCTGGTTCAATAGTTTGGTTCAAGTCAGTGGGAAGCAAGTCGTGTCTGTGTTATTTAACATTCCCAGTTTTTACATTACTCTCTGACCCCACATGGGTGGAATCCCATAAGACAGTTTGACTGGGTGGGGAAAAAATTGCTTCCAACAGCATCAATATTTCACACAGAACACATTTCCACATTAGCATGAATGTCCTTCAGGCTTGACCATTATGAATTGATGAGCAAGCCAGACAATATCATTAACATCTTGTTATCCTCTCTAGGGTGTGTGGGACAAAATCGTCCCACCTACTCAACAGCCAGTGGAATCCCGTGGCGCGTTATTCAAATACCTTAGAAATGCTATTACTTCAATTTCTCAAACATATGATTATTTTACACCATTTTAAAGACAAGACTCTCTTTAATCTAACCACACTGTCCGATTTCAAAAAGGCTTTACAACGAAAGCAAAACATTACATTATGTCAGCAGAGTACCCAGCCAGAAATAATCAGACACCCGTTTTTCAAGCTAGCATATAATGTCATAAAAAACAAAACCACAGCTAAATGCAGCACTAACCTTTGATGATCTTCATCAGATGACACGCCTAGGACATTGTTATACAATACATGCATGTTTTGTTCAATCAAGTTCATATTTATATCAAAAACCAGCTTTTTACATTAGCATGTGACGTTCAGAACTAGCATTCCCACCGAACACTTCCGGTGAATTTACTAAATTACTCACGATAAACATTCACAAAAAACATAACAATTATTTTAAGAATTATAGATACAGAACTCCTCTATGCACTCGCTATGTCCGATTTTAAAATAGCTTTTCGGTGAAAGCACATTTTGCAATATTCTAAGTAGATAGCCCGGCATCACAGGGCTAGCCATTTAGACACCCACCAAGTTTAGCCCTCACCAAAGTCAGATTTACTATAAGAAAAATGTTATTACCTTTGCTGTTCTTCGTCAGAATGCACTCCCAGGACTTCTACTTCAATAACAAATGTTGGTTTGGTTCAAAATAATCCATAGTTATATCCAAATAGCGGCGTTTTATTCGTGCGTTCAAGACACTATCCAAGGGTGACGAAGGGTTACGTGCCCGACGCGTTTTGTGACAAAAAAATTCGAAATATTCCATTACCGTACTTCGAAGCATGTCAACCACTGTTTAAAATCAATTTTTATGCTATTTTTCTTGAAAAAAAGCGATAATATTCCGACCGGGAAACCGTGTTTTAGTACAAAGAGAGAAAGTAAACATGGAGTCGACTCGTGCACGCGCCTCAGTCTCATAGTACTCTGACCGACCACTATCCAAATGCGCTAATGTTTTTCAGCCAGGGCCTGCAAAGCCACCATTCAACTTTTTGCCGCCTTCTGAGAGCCCATGGGAGCCGTAGGAAGTGTCACGTAACAGCAGAGATCCCCTGTTTTGGATAGAGATGATCAAGAAGGCTAAGAAATGGTCAGATAGGGTACTTCCTGTACAGAATCTTCTCAGGTTTTGGCCTGCCAAATTAGTTCTGTTATACTCACAGACACCATTCAAACAGTTTTAGAAACTTTGGAGTGTTTTCTATCCAAAGCTAATAATTATATGCATATTTTTGTTTCTGGGCAGGAGTAATAATCAGATTAAATCGGGTACGTTTTTTTATCCGGCCGTGAAAATACTGCCCCCCATCCATAACAGGTTAACTGCCTTGTTCAGGGGCAGAACGACAGATTTTTATCTTGTCGGCTCGGGGATTCTGTCTAGCAAACTTTCGGTTACTGGCCCAATGCTCTAAACACTAGGCTACCTGCCGCCACATTTACAGTGCATTCGGAAAGTATTCAGACCCCTTCCCATTTTCCACATTTTGTTACGTTACAGCCTTATTCTAAAATGAATAAAATAAATGTTTTCCATCAATCTACAGACAATACCCCACAATGACAATCGAAACAGGTTTTTAGAAATGTTTGCAAATGTATTAAAAATAAAAAACAGACAAGCTTTACTTTTTTTGCAATTATTTCTGAGAGCATGTTTTATTTACTTTGTGGAGAAACTACCTTTCAACTTTTGTTCAATTGATTTTCTCTGAGGATTCACATCTGACTTTGAAAATTGTGCTGCTGCTGTAAGTCAATGTACTGATTGGCAATTTTGCTTTTCAAATGAAATTGTATTAATCACGTGCTTAGTAGACAACAGGTGTATGCAGACCCTTTGCAATGAGACAACATTTTTTGTTCAGATGCATCATGTTTCCATTGATCAGATGCATCATGTTTCCATTGATCAGAGATGTTTCTACAACTTGATGGGAATCCACCTGTGGTAAATAAAATTGATTGGACATAATTTGGAAAGGCACACACCTGTCTATATAAGTTCCCACAGTCAACAATGCATGTCAGAGCAAAAACCAAGCCATGAGGTCGAAGGAATTGTCCATAGAGCTCCGAGACAGGATTGTGACGAGGCACAGATCTGGGGTAGGGTACCAAAACATTTCTGCAGCATTGAACGTCCCCAAGAAGACAGTGGCCTCCATCATTCTTAAATGGAAGAAGTTTGTAACCACCCAGACTCTTCCTAGAGCTGGCCACCCGGCCAAACTGAGCAATTGGGGGAGAAGGGCCTTGCTTAGGGAGGTGACGAAGAACCCGATAGTCACTCTGACAGAGCTCCAGAGTTCCTCTGTGGAAATGGGAGAACCTTCCAGAAGGGCAACCATCTCTGCAGCACTCCACCAATCAGGCCTTTATGGTAGAGTGGCCAGACAGAAGGCACTCCTCAGTAAAAGGCACATGACAGCCCGCTTGGCGTTTGCCAAAAGGCTCCTAAAGGACTCTCAGACCATGAGAAACAAGTAACTGGTCTGATGAAACCAATATTGAACTCTTTGGCCTGAATACTAAATGTCACATCTGGAGGAAACCTGGCAACGTCCCTAAGGTGAAGCATGGTCATGGCAGCCTTATGCTGTGGGGATGTTTTTCAGCGGCAGGGACTGGGAGACTAGTCAGGATCGAGGGAAAGATGAATGGAGCAAAGTACAGAGAGACCCTTGATGAAAACCTGCTCCAGAGCGCTGAGGACCTCAGACTGGGGCAAAGGTTCACCTTCCAACAGAACAACGACTCTAAGCACACAACCAACACACTGCAGGAGTGGCTTCGGGACAGGTCTCTGAATGTCCTTGAGTGGCCAGACTTGAACCTGATCAAACATTTCTGGAGAGACCTGAAAGTAGCTGTGCCCACAACTCTCCCCATCCAACCTGACAGAGCTTGAGGGTCTGCAGATAAGAATGGGAGAAACTCCCCAAATACAGGTGTGCCAAGCTTGTAGCGTCCTACCCAAGAAGAATTGAGGCTGTAATCGCTGCCATATTTGCAAGCATTTCTTTAAACCTATTTTTGCTTTTTCATTTTGGGGTATTGTGTAGATTAATGAGGGGAAAAAACTATTGAATCCAATTTAGAATAAGGCTGTAACATAACAAAATTTGGAAAATGGCAAGTGGTCTGAATAATTCTGAATACACTATCTACAATACAAAATCCATGTGTACGTGTGTGTAGAGTGTGTGTCCATGTGTGTGCCATGTCAACCTTTGGATCAAAGTTGATCAACTGTCTGAAGGAGATAACAGGAGTCTGTAAATATACTATATATATATAAAAGGATGTCGACACCCCTTGAAATTTGTGAGTTTGGGTATTTCAGCCACACCAGTTGCTGACAGGCATATAAAATCGAGCACACAGTCATAGACAAACATTGGTAGTAGAATCGCCTTACTGAAGAGCTCAGTGACTTTCAATGTGGCACTGTCATGGGATGCCAACTTCCCAACGAGTCAGTTTGTCAAATTTCTGCCCTGCTAGAGCTGCCCATGTCAACTGTAAGTGCTGTATTGTGAAGGGGAAATGTCTAGGCGCAACAACGGCTCAACCGCGAAGTGGTAGGCCACACAAGCTCACAGAACGGCACTGCTGAGAAATGAGGCGTGTAGCGCTTAAAAATCATCTGTCCTTGGCTGCAACACTCACAACTGAGTTCCAAACTACCTCTGGAAGCAACATCAGCACAAGAACTGTTCGTCAGGAGCTTCATGAAATGGGTTTCCATGGCCGAGCAGCCGCACACAAGCCGAAGATCACCATGCGCAATGCCAAACATCGGCTGGAGTGGTGTAAAGCATGCCGCTATTGGACTCTGGAGCAGTGGGAACGCGTACTCTGGAGTGATGAATCATGCTCCACCATTTGTATTTGTATTTATTATGGATCACCATTAGCTGTTGCTAAGGCAGTAGCTACTCTTCCTGGGGTCCTTGCAAAATTAAGGCAGTTATACAATTTTAAAAACATTACAATACATTCATAACAGAATTCAGAACACACCATCTGGCATTCCGACGGACAAATCTGGGTTTGGCAGATGCCAGGAGACCGCTACCTGCCCGAATGCATATTGCCAACTGTTAAGTTTGGTGGAGGAGGAATAATGGTCTGGGGTTGTTTTTCAGGGTTCTGGCTCCTTAGTCACAGTGAAGGGAAATCTTAACACTACAGCATACTGTGCAATGACATTCTAGACAATTCTGTGCTTCCAACTTTGTGGCAGCAGTTTGAGGAAGGCCCTTTCCTGGTTTAGCATGACAATGCCCCGTGCACAAAGCGAGGTCCATACAGAAATGGTTTGTTGAGATTGGTGTGGAAGAACATGACTGGCCTGCACAGAGCCCTGACCTCAACCCCATCAAACACCTTTGGGAAGAATTGGAACGCCGACTGCCAGCCAGGCCTATCACCCAACATCAGTATCCGACCTCACTGATGCTCAAGGCTGAATGGAAGCAAGTCCCCGCAGCAATGTTCCAACATCTATTGGAACGTTTTCCCAGAAGAGTGGAGGCTGTTAAAGCAGCAAAAGGGGGACCAACTACACATTAATGCCCATGATTTTGGGATGAGATGTTCGACGAGCAGGTTTCGACATACTTTTGGTCATGTAGTGTATGTCTGGGTGTTACAGGGTGTTACAGCAATATGTTAATTGATATTGCACATGGCTGTAATCACAACTCCTCTGGGTCTCAAATGAATGTTGTGAGATAGACTAATTCATTCCTTTGTATCCATTAGAGGAAAAGATACCAATGTCATGTCCTCTTCTCTATGGTGTATGTCTCCCATCAATTTCATAGATTCCCAATACTGCAGTCTCTCTATCTCACTGAAGACTGTCTGTGCTTGTGCAGTTGTGTAGCTAGCTATAGTAGGTTTCACTCACTCTGTGCTATTATCAGGGTCTGAAATTTGACTTTCAACCTCAGTTGCTTTATCCTCTTGCAGTGGCAAAACAACTCCTCCAAGAATATAAGTACTACCACTCCCATCCTCTCAAAAGGATTGACACGCTTTCATTGCACACAACAAAGCACAAACAGCAGAGAGGAAACAATGGTTGTTATGTGTAAGGATAGATGCAGTGCTATCTTCATGGGACCATGCAGCATCTCCCAGCTGAGAGAGAGACAGACTCTGAGCTTATTACTGGAGAAGGAAATCCATCCCTGGTGTTCCATTCACTTTTAATGATGCATGTTTCCCTGTGTAAAAAGGCAGGAGTAAAAAACCTCAGAGGAAACCTCAATGCACCTCTCTCTAAGAGTACTAAGAGTTATTTAATTATAGATTTACAGCTCAATCACTCTTTGGTGGCTGTACGTCAGACAGGGACCTGCTGGTACGTGGCCATAAAGAGTCCAAAAAGCCATTATGTGTCATCCTCCCCCTCCATACCCCCTCGTAAACTATTACGGAGAAATTAATGATGTACTGAACATGTACATGACATACCATTTCTCCGTAATAGTTTACCTTTCCTCCCCTTCACTAATTGACTAGGGATATTAAAGACACGCTGTGCAGGAGGCATCTCCTGGGAGAAACGCAGCTTTGAACAAATCCCTTTAAATGAGAAGCTCCTAATATTTGTCCTCCACTTCCAGGACTTTTAATTGCACTCGGTATCCAAGACAACCAGAACATATGGAAATTCGGGAGGGACGTTTCTGTGGGAACAGTGACTCACAAGATTTGATGGGGCTGCAGACCTTTTATGAGAGAATAGGGAAGAGGCTGTATGTTTATTAGATAGGATGTGTGGATAGACACAGTTCAGCTGGTTTTAAAGGGGACTGATGAAGGATGTGTCTGTGTGCATGTGTGAGTGTGTGTTGTGAGAGTATGTGTGTGTGTGAGCATGTGTGTTTGTGTATGTGTGTATGTATATTATCTTGTTTATCACAAGGTCAGTCTAATTGCTATATAATATAATTTTGTCTGTACTCCTGTGCTCTGTCTCCTCAGCTCCAATGTTTGACCATGGAGACATGCTGTCCCCTCTGAGTGAAACAGAGAGCACGATCACTGTGTTGCTTCGCCCCGCCCTGGGCAGGGGATCACCCATCAGGTGAGAACGCAACAGACACACACAGACATGTACATAAATATTTGCATTGGTTGCCCCCCCCAACCCTCCAACTCCTCTTTTTACGCTGCTGCTACTCTCTGTTTATCATATATACATAGTCACTTTAACTATACATTCATGTACATACTACCTCAATTGGGCCAACCAACCAGTGCTCCCGCACATTGGCTAACTGGGCTATCTGCATTGTGTCCTGCCACCCACCACCTGTCAACCCCTCTTTTACGCTACTGCTACTCTCCATCATATATGCATAGTCACTTTAACTATACATTCATGTACATACTACCTCAATTGGGCCAACCAACCAGTGCTCCCGCACATTGGCTAACTGGGCTATCTGCATTGTGTCCTGCCACCCACCACCCGTCAACCCCTCTTTTACGCTACTGCTACTCTCAATCATATATGCATAGTCACTTTAACCATATCTACATGTACATACTACCTCAATCAGCCTGACTAACCGGTGTCTGTATGTAGCCTCGCTACTTTTATAGCCTCGCTACTGTATATAGCCTGTCTATTTACTGTTGTTTTATTTCTTTACTTACCTATTGTTCACATAATACCTTTTTTGCACTATTGGTTAGAGCCTGTAAGTAAGCATTTCACTATAAGGTCTACACCTGTTTTATTCGGCACACTTGACAAATAAACTTTGATTTTATATACGATTTATAGACATTTTGATGTCACATTTACAGCACATACATATTATTTGCCAATGCCCCTATATGACCAAACTTAATGAAACATCTTACAATAATGTATACCAACATCTTGTATTGTGCTCTCTCTCCACCAGTACGTACCAGGTTGTGGTAAAGGAGGAGAGTGGCTGGAAGGTGAAGAGGGAACTGGGGGTTCAGGACTGTTACCCTCTGCCCATGTCCCATGGGGAGGCCCAGGCCAGAGGGACCCCCCACTACTACACGGCCGAGCTGCTTCCCAGCAGCCTGCCTGAAGCCAGCCCCTTCACCGTGGGGGACAACCACACCTACAATGGCTACTGGAACACCCCGCTGGACCCCCGCAAGAGCTACCTCGTCTACTTCCAGGCCATGAGCAACTTCAGAGGGGTGAGTACAGGACTTGAAGAAGGCTGTGGCTGATTTATAGATCAACCACAAGCCCCTAGGTGATCTGAGAGTATGGGTAGGTAAGCAATAGGTCATTATCACAATACGGTTTAGAGCACTCAATTTGGCTGCTGGGAGACCCCCAGCTCGTTTAAAACCATTTACAACTACCTGCGGTTTTCAAGGGATTTTTAAATAAATGTTATAACTATTTGGTTTTTCCACCATCACTTCTTGAAGAGCAAAGTCAGAACTATACATTTCCGATTATTCCACATTTAGCTCTATGATCAGAGTTATACAACAAGTAACACATGCTTTTGATGATCAGTAAACATCAATTGATCATGTACTGTATTCAGATACGTGAGGGTGGCCTATCCATTTGACATATAGCTAGCTAGCTAAGCAACTTGTCATTTAGCTTGCTTCATCAGAGATTAGGATTTTGGAAAGTGCTTGTCATGGGCAAATCACTTTTCAGAAAATGTAAGAGACACGGCGTGGCTAATCTCAGTGTGACGGCTCCCGGTGAGAGCAGGTGTCCAATGGAGATGTTATATTAAAACAAAAAAATGCCCAATGCCATCATGCACTGATTAAGAAACACTTCAATACTTATTATTGGAGTGTGGCAGAACAAAGCAAATCTGGGAACAAATGCAAGATATTGGAGAATCTATTCAAGTCAGCCATACCTAGAATAATGGGAAGTTATTGACTTTTTATTTATATATATTAAATGTGATGTAATTTACAATGTATGCTAATAATAATAAAGCCTAATAATATAATTTAAAAGCACAAAAAAAAGAACAAAACAAGAAATGATGCAAACAACTGCTTGTATGTCATGAAAGAGAAAAGAAGCAGAGAAATATGGTTTAACAACTGATGTTGTTTAAAAAATGTATGGTTTTCTGTCGGACTGCTGTCATCACCACTATAGATGGCAAGCAAATCAAACAATATTTGTATATAGCCATCTAGTTTATCCCCTGAAAGTTAGTTTGTTAACTAGCCATATTGAAGTGATCTGTTCTGAGCTAGCGAACCAATTTGACGTGGTCCATCAATAAATATACAGTTGAAGTCCGAAGTTTTCATACACCTTAGCCAAATACATTTAAACTCAGTTTTTCACAATTCCTGACATTTAATCCTAGTTAACATTCCCTGTCTTAGGTCAGTTAGGATCACCAATTTATTTGAAGAATGTGAAATGTCAGAATAATAGTATCGAGTGATTTATTTCAGCTTTTAATTCTTTCATCACATTCCCTGTGGGTCAGAAGTTTACATACAATACATTCAATTAGTGTTTGGTAGCATTGCCTTTAAATTGTTTAACTTGGGTCAAACGTTTTAGGTAGCCTTCCACAAACTTCCCACAATAAGTTGGGTGAATTTTGGCCCATTCGTCCTGACAGAGCTGGTGTAACTGAGTCAGGTTTGTAGGCCTCCTTGCTCACACACGCTTTTTCAGTTCTGCCCACAAACTTTCTATAGTATTGAGGTCAGGGCTTTGTAATGGCCACTCCAATACCTTGACTTTGTTGTCCTTAAGCCATTTTGCCCCAACTTTGGAAGTATGCTTGGGGTCATTTTCCATTTGGAAGACCCATTTGCAACCAAGCTTTAACTTCCTGACTGATGTCTTGAGATGTTGCTTCAATATATGCACATAATATTCCTCCCTCATGATGCCATCTATTTTGTGAAGTGGACCAGTCCCTCCTGCAGCAAAGCACCCCCACAACATGATGCTGCCACCCCCGTGCTTCACGGTTGGGATGGTGTTCTTCGACTTGCAAGCCTCCCCCTTTTTCCTCCAAACATAATGATGGTCATTATGGCCAAACAGTTCTATTTTTGTTTCATCAGACCAGAAGACATATCTCCAAAAAGTATGATCTTTGTCCCCATGTACAGTTGCAAACCGTAGTCTGTCTTTTTTATGGCGGTTTTGGAGCAGTTCCTTGTTGAGAGGCCTTTCAGGTTATGTCGATAAAAGACTCGTTTTACTGTGGATATAGATACTTTTGTACCTGTTTCCTCCATTATCATCACAAGGTCCTTTGCTGTTGTTCTGGGATGATTTGCACTTTTCGCACCGAAATACGTTCATCTCTAGGAGACAGAACGCTCTCCTTCCTGAGCGGTATGATGGCTGCGTTGTCCCATGGTGTTTATACTTACGTACTATTGCTTGTACTAACGAATGTGGTACCTTCAGGCATTTGGAAATTGCTCCCAAGGATGAACCAGACTTGTGGAGGTCTACAATTTTTTTCTGAGGTCTTGGCTGGTTTATTTTGATTTTCCCATGACGTCAAGCCAAGAGGCACTGAGTTTGAAGGTAGGCCTTGAAATACATCCACAGGTACACCTCCAATTGACTCAAATTATGTCAATTAGCCTATCAGAAACTTCAAAAGCCATGACATCATTTTCTGTAATTTCCCAAGCTGTTTAAATGCACAGTCAACTTAGTGTATGTAAACTTCTGACCCACTGGAATTGTGATACAGTGAAATAATCTGTCTGAAAAATAATAGTTGGAAAGATTACTTGTGTCATGCACAAAGTGATGTCCTATCCGACTTGCCAAAACAATTGTTTGTTAACAAGAAGTTTGTGGAGTGGTTGAAAAACGAGGTTAATGACTCCAACCTAAGTGCATGTAAACTTTCGACTTCAACTGTAGGTATTCCTCTAGTCTAGATGGGATAAGGCAGTGTGCAGTGCGATGGCGATTGCATCGTCTGTTGGTCTATTGTGGCAGTAAGCAAATTGAAGTGGGTCTAGTGTGTCAGGTAAGGTAGAGGTGATTTGATCCTTGACTAGTCTCTCAAAGCACTTCATGACGACAGAAGTGAGTGCTACAGGGCGATAGTCATTTCGTTTCATTACCTTTGCTTTCTTGGGTACAGGAACAAAGGTGGACATCTTGAAGCATGTGGGGACAGTAGACTTGGATAGGGAGAGATTGAATATATCCATAAACACTCCAGCCAGCTGGTTTGCGAATGCTCTGTGGATGCGGCTAGGGTTGCCTTCTGGGCCGGCAGCCTTTCGACGTTTAACACTTTTAAATGTCTTACTCACGTCGGCCACGGAGAAGGAGAGCTCACGGTCCTTGGTAGCGGGCCGTGTCGGTGGCACTGTGTTATCCTCAAAGCGGGCAAAGAAGGTGTTTAGCTTGTCCAGAAGCAAGAGGTATGTACAGTTGAGGTCGGAAGTTTAATGACTCCAAACTACGTGTATGTAAACTTCCTATTTCAACTGTATGTAAACTTCCGACTTCAACTTTAGCCTATCATGGCTGTCTGCAGCAATCGTGATTAAACACTCTTAAAAACAATGTTGAAAAGGGTATAATGTTAGCTAACTTCACTATGTTGGTTGGAGAAAAAGTACACTAGGTCTACTTACCACTATGTTTAGCCAACTGTGTAAAGTTTCTACCGGTAGCTTGCAAACTAAACATTATAATATCAGCTAACAGTACATTGGAAAATGCACCCTTCTGCTGCTTGACAGGCAGAACCCACAAAGGATGGGAAATTAACCTAAACCAATCATAGTTGTCTGTTAAAGCTTACATTTGTTTTATATCACTCATATATCCAATTAATGGTGGCCAATATTGAGAGATATCATGAGGCTACCATCACATATCTGAAAAAACATGATCAATTGATGTTTACTGATCATTACTGATTGTTTTTCATGAAATAATTTGAAATGTGGTGTTCTGACTATGCTTGTCAAGAGGTGATGATGTTACAACTAAATAGTTAACATTTATTTAAAAATCCTTTGAAAATGGCACACAGTTGTCAACGGTTTAAGAGGAGCTGGGGGTCTCCTTGCCCCCAGCAGGCAAATCGAACGCTCTGCACCTTATTGAGATGTTTTTTTGATAACGACTTATATGATAATTGCTTCAGTTGCTAATTGGCTTGGTAGAAATTTTGGCCAATTACTTACCGATCCACAGGGCAATTTGGAATTCAATATGTAACGCCAAATATGTGTTAGTTTAATGAAAATGTAGTATTTGTCTAACTTCCATTGTCCTCCACAAGACTGGCTGAATACAATGCCTTCGGAAAGTATTCAGACGACTTGACTTTTTCAAAATTTTTGTTACGTTACAGCCTTATTCTAAAATGGATTAAATAAAACAAAATACTCAGCAATCTACACACAATACCCCATAATGACAAAGTGTAAACAGGTTTTTAGAAATGTTTGAAAATGTATTAAACGGAAGTAATCACATCCTTTGCTATGAGACTCGAAATTGAGCTCAGGTACATCCTGTTTCCATTGAACATCCTTGAGATGTTTCTACAACTTGATTGGAGTCCACCTGTGGTAAATTCAATTGATTGGACATGATTTGAAAAGGCACACACCTGTCTATATAAGGTCCCAGAGTTGACAGTGCATGTCAGAGCAAAAACCAAGCCATGAGGTCAAAGGAGTTGTCCTAGAGCTCCGAGACAAGATTGTGTCGAGGCACACATCTCTAGAAGGGTACCAAAACATTTCTGCAGCATTAAAGGTCCCCAAGAATGGCCTCCATCATTCTTAAATGGAAAACGTTTGGAACCCCCAACACTATTCCTAGAGCTGGCCGCCCCCAGCCAAACTGAGCCAATGGTCACTCTGACAGAGCTCCAGAGTTCCTCTGAAAAGATAACAATCTCTGCAGCACTCCACCAATTAGGCTTTTATGGTAGAGTGGCCAGACTGAAGCCACTCCTCAGTAAAAGGCACATGACAGCCCATTTGGAGTTTGCCAAAAGGCACCTAAAGACTCTGGCCATGAGAAACCACATTCTCTGGTCTGATGAAACCATGATTGAACTCTTTTGCTTGTATGCCAAGCGTCACGTCTGGAGGAAACCTGGCACAATCCCTACAGTGAAGCATGGTGGTGGCACCATCATGCTGTGGGGATGTTTTTCAGCGGCAGGGACTGGGAGACTAGTCAGGATCGAGGCAAAGATGAACGGAGCAAAGTACAGAGAGATCCTTGATGAAAACCTGCTCCAGAGCGCTCAGGACCTCAGACTGGGGTGAAGGTTTACCTTCCAACAGGACGATGACCCTAAACACACAGCCAAGACAATGCAGGAGTGGCTTCGGGACTTGAACCTGATCTAAAATCTCTGGAGAGACCTGAAAATAGTTGTGCAGCAACGCTCGCCATCCAACCTGACAGAGCTTGACAGGATCTGCAGAGAGGAATGGGAGAAACTCCCCAAATACAGGTATCAAATCTTAAGCTTGTAGCATTATACCAAGAAGTCTCAAGGTTGTAATCACTGCCAAAGGTCCTTCAACAAAGTACTGAGTAAAGGGTCTAAATACTTATGTAAATAATATTTTTTTGTTTTATAAATTTACAAACATTTATAAAACCTGTTTTTGCTTTGTCATTATGGGTTATTGTGTAGATTGATGAGGGGAAAAAACGATTTAATCAATTTTAGAACAAGGCTGCAACCTAACAATGTAGAAAAAGTCAAGTGGACTGAATACTTTCCGAAGGCACTGTATGTCTCCCATAATGTATGCCAGGTTTGAAAGAGCAGGGGAAATTACCTCCTTTAGGCTTGTACCCCATGTGAAAATATTTGTGGTGTGAAATGTGCTTGTTGGAAGAGAATGCCTGGATTGGCATGGTCCCTAACTGGAAACCATGTAACTGAACGTGTCGAGTGCTTTGATTTGATGCACAGCATACAAAGGGTGTCAGGGACAGGGAATTACTTGTGCGCATTACTTCCAGCTAGTAAATCTGTGATTAGCTGGTATTACTCAGATAGACAACAAAGAGACAAGTGGGCTCCTTCTCTTTTCCCTCCCACATTATCCCTCCCTCCATTCTCTGTCCTTTCCCTCTCCCTGTTTCTCTTTTCATCCCTCTGCTACTGGCCTTACCCTCCTCATCCCTAGCCTTATTCTCCATTCCCTCTCTCCTCATCCCTCCATTCTTCTCCTCTATCTACTCCTTTTCCTCTCTGTTATTCCAAATCAGTGGAGACTCATTAAACCCTGTGACTAATAGGATCCTCTATAGAGGAAGATCCGGATCCTGATCCAGCAGGGCTTTATTCCAGACCACATCCTCTGTTCCTGTTTTCTTGCTCCACTGCTCCTCTCCTGCCCAAATAAAGCTGCAGCAGTCCCAATCATACACCAAGGAAGACCCATTATCAGTCCAAACTGCCATTACAGGATCACCCCGCTACCTGGCACTGACAATTACTTAGGGATAATTGGACACAGGTGCAGATGATTAGAGATAGAAATGTTCTGTTACAATATTCAGAGAGCTTTTCTTTGCAAATCTAAATCTGGGCCAGCATTCGGAGCAACCTCTTGTGGATCATCAGTAAGGTAATGGATTCCTACAGGACTTTGCATCATTGCTCTTTTTGATACCTCTGGTTAGCTTGGTATCGCAGGTTACCGTTGTTATTGTAGAGTCTTTTAGGCGGAAGTCTGATAAATGGGTGTATTCTAGTTTTGGGCCCATCAGCAAAGCAGCTCACCCCCCTTTTCCTCCAGTGGTGGTGGCTTTTTCCGGCCCTGTGGAGAAATTCTAGAGGCAGTGCAGCGTGACCAGTTCACACAACCGGGTTAATAAGCGGCAGGATTAGACTGAAGCGTTTGACTTTACCAACGTCTGGGATTAGGGCTTTGTTTTGACTCCAGCGCTGGGAGCAGGCAGGGCAATGGAGGCACAGTGC
The DNA here is from genome assembly GCF_901001165.1 of Salmo trutta. NCBI lineage: Eukaryota > Metazoa > Chordata > Actinopteri > Salmoniformes > Salmonidae > Salmo > Salmo trutta. The sequence continues at coordinate 41,974,072 of NC_042959.1, forward strand.
ACGATCACAAGGCCCAGCCCTAAGTCCCTAGGGGGCTCTGCCAGCCAAGGCCATTCAGGCACCAAGGGTATACAGTAGTTACAGTCAGTCAGGCGGTCCCTATACCAATTCCAAGGCTCTCCCAATGGTCACAGAGAATCTACACTCCCTTCATGCCAGATCACCTTATTGGGCTTATATACCCTTCATACAGAGGAAAGGGGGTAGAGAGTTCATGTACACTTTTAGAAGTCAAGGAGCCTGGAAGAAGCTTTTGGGGTTCTAAAAATTGTCACACATGGGGAACCTTTCACATGGGGACGTATTCTAATATAATATTAACATTGCTGATTACATATAGAGCCGTGACAGTCATCCGAATGCAATTACCTCTTTATATAGTAAAAAAGTGGTAACAATTCCAACATTGGGGTTTGCATAGGCTCTTAACCTGTTAGGGTATAGGGGGCAGTATTTTCACGTCTGGATAAAAAAATTTACCCGATTTAATCTGGTTACTAATCCTACCCAGTAACTACAATATGCATATACTTATTATATATGGATAGAAAACACCCTAAAGTTTCAAAAACTGTTTGAATGGTGTCTGTGAGTATAACAGAACTCATTTGGCAGGCAAAACCCTGAGACAGATTCTGACAGGAAGTGGATACCTGATGTGTTGAATTGACTTTAAGCCTATACCATTGAAAAACAAAGGGGCTGAGGAATATTTTGGCACTTCCTATTGCTTCCACAAGATGTCCCCAGCCTTTACAAAGTGTTTTGAGTCTTCTACAGTGAGATCTGACTGAAGAAGAGCCATGGAACGTGATGGCCCATTAGAGACCTGGCGCGCGAGTTGATGGTGGGTACTCTCATTCCGAAACGTTTTAAAAGAGAACCCAATGGTCCGCCTTGAATTTTATTCATGTTCTGGTTAAAAAAGGCCCTAATGATTTATGCGATACAACGTTTGACATGTTTGAACGAACGTAAATATATTTTTTCCGTTCTTGAAGTGAAGTGAAGTCCGGCTGGCTTAGATCATGTGCTACAACACATAGGTTTTTGGACATAAATGATGAGCTTTTTTGAACAAAACTACATTCGTTATGGACCTGGGATTCTTTGGAAGTGACATCTGATGAAGAGAATCAAAGGTAATGGATTATTTACATAGTATTTTCGATTTTAGATCTCTCCAACATGGCGGTTAGTCTGTATCGCAATGCGTATTTTTCTGGCGCAGTGCTCAGATTATTGCAAAGTGTGATTTCCCAGTAAGGTTAATTTTAAATCTGGCAAGTCCATTGCGTTCAAGAGATGTAAATCTCTAATTCTTTGAATGACAATATAATATTTTACCAATTTTTTCTAATATTAATTAATTATTTTGTTGTCATGACTTGACTGCCGGTATTGGAGGGAAACGATTTCCTGAACATCAACGCCATAGTAAAATGCTGTTTTTAGATATAAATATGAACTTGATAGAACTAAAAATGCATGCATTGTCTAACATAATGTCCTAGGAGTGTCATCTGATGGAGATTGTAAAAGGTTAGTGCATAATTTTAGCTGATTTTATGGTTTTGGTGACGCCTGTCTTTGAATCGACAATACACTACACACAGCTATTGTCAATGTACTCTCCTAACAACCTAACTTTATGCTTTCCCCGTAAAACCTTTTTGAAATCGGAAAACGTGGTTAGATTAAGGAGATGTTTATCTTTCAAAGGCTGTAAGTTAGTTGTATGTTTGAGAAATTTGAATTTTGACATTTATTTGGTTTCAAATTTGCCGCTCTTGAAATGCACCTGCTGTTGATAGGGTGCGCCACGGGTGGCACGCTAACGTCCCACATAGCCCCAAGAAGTTAAGGAACTCATACACATCTGTAATCCTCATTGAAGCTACAAAACTGTCGTGTTCAACCTTAACAAATGATGACAACAGAACAGATTAACAGGAATGACATTTGCTCTCACGGGTGGCCAACAATAACTATCTGAAAGCCACACTCTTACTAAGCCACACCCCCAGTATTCTTATCTGACCCGCTGGGTCATATCTTAATAACCCAGCATCAATAACTCAGCAGCATCAACAACCCAAACTGTCTCTTTTTAATGAAAACAACCCAACTAAGTGACCCAAATTCCTGCAACCCAGCAAACAACCAAGCATTTTTAAGAGTGCAGGCTAGGTTGAAGATAGCTAGCGATTTAAGCCAACACCTAATTTTGTATTTATTATGGATCCCCATTAGCTGGTGCCAAGGCAGCAGCTACTCTTCCTGGGGTCCAAACACATTAAAGCACTTACATATAAAACAAAAGATAAAACAGTAAATCATATAACATTATTACACCACTACATATCAACAATACAAAATGTATAATACCACCATACAACAATATTAAAAGGAAAGTGAAAGGGGGATACCTAGTCAGTTGTATTACAATTTATGCGTATGTACCTTTTGTGTGTGTCTCTTCACAGTCCCCGCTGTTCCATAGTGTGTATTTCTACCTGGTTTTTTTTCAATCTGATTCTACTGCCTGCATCAGTAACCTGATGTGGAAAAGGAAAAGGCGGGCCAAACAAGCCCCATCAACATCGACGGGGCTGTAGTGGAGTGGGTCAAGAGTTTCAAGTTCCTTAGTGTCCACATCACCAACGAACTATCATGGTCCAAACATACCAAGACAGTCGTGAAGAGGGCACGACAAACCTTTTCCCCCTCAGGAGACTGAAAATATTTGGCATGGGCCCCCAGATCCTCAAAAAGTTATATAGCTTCCCTGTTCTGAGCCAACTGCAATTTTCCTAAATCCCTCTTTGTGGCACCTGACCACACTACTGAACAGTAGTCAAAGTGCGACAAAACTAGGGCCTATAGGACTTGCCTTGTTGATAGTGTTGTTAAGAAGGCAGAGCAGTGCTTTATTATGGACAGACTTCTCCCTCTCAGCCTATCATCAGTAATTTGTGTAAGTGCTGTGCTTGTTGAATGTCCTTCCCTATAAGTGTGCTTAAAGTCTGTCAATTTATTTACTGTAAAATAGCATTGTATCTGTTCAAACACAAGTTTACTAAGTGTTGGTAACAGGCTGATTGGTCCGCTATTTGAGCCAGTAAAGGGGGCTTTACTACTCTTAGGTAGCGGAATGACTTATGCTTCTTTCCAGCTCTCAGGTCACACACTTTCTAGTAGGCTTATTATCCTCAGTCATTTTCCATCCAGATTGTCAGACCCCGGTGGCTTGTCAATAATTTTTTCACCTCTTCCACACTCAGTGCTTGTCTTTCATAATTTCGTCAGATAAACTTGGATATGTTGTGTCAGCGTTTGTTGCTGGCACGTCATGCCTAAGTTTGCTTATCTTGCCAACGAAAAAGTCAAGTAGTTGTCAATATCAGTGTGTTTTTTTGATGAATGAACTATCTGATTCAATGAATGATGGAGCACCCAAAATGTCAAGCTTTTTACTATGAGTCTTTTATATATATTTTTTTGTTTCATAGTATAGTTTTTTTTTGGTTATTTTTTGTTTAGTCACATGCTATCTTCATTTGCAGTACGTTTGCCAATCGATTGGGCTGCCAGACCTATTTGCCATACCTTTTGCCTCATCCCTCTCAACCATCCATTTGAGGGGATTTAACAGTTTTACAGTCATTTTCTCAATGGGTGAATGGTTATTAGTAATTGGAATAAGCAATGTCAAGTGCAGCGTCTGGTTGCTCCTCATTACACACCACAGACCAGCAAATATTATTTACATCATCAACATAAGAATCACTACAAAACTTGTTAAATGACCTCTTATACACTATATTAGGCCCAGCCTTTGGAACTTTGGTTTTCCTAGATATGGCTATTATATTGTGATCACTACAGTGGTTTTTCTTTTAAATGTTTTGAGCTTATGCCGCAACCGTTTGTGGTAGATGGTGGCAGATTGCTCGTTCTGTCATTGCACTACACTATCACAAGGGGGAGTTAGAATGCTGATCTATCGGTAGTCTAAACTGTAGCACAAATTTACTATCTTTTCGTAAATTAATGGAGGTGTTTTCAATCCGAGAGTCTGTCTTCTCTGGCACTAGAGTCCGGCATCAGGCAACTACAATAAAAATGCTTCCGGTGGTCATGGAGTTGAGAGACTTTGGTAAATACAATGGGGGAATTACACTTGTGGACTAACAATTATCGAAAAATAGGCATGGTGGGCTTTCTAAATAACAAACTGGATTTATTTACTAGTGTGAGAGTGATCGCCCCTCAATATAAAGTGAGTTTCTGAAACACGGAGTCCTTCAATTATTTGTGACATTGTGGTTACAATGAAGAATAAAATAAATCAAATAAATCCTATTCATAATGAATAATCAGATGCGTGTTGCAAGATTTATTTAGTTTTACTTACTATATTATGTATTGGAGCACAACATTTTTTAACTTTTACGTTAACATGTAGTTTACCAATAAAATGGACTGATGGTGATGTGGACATAATCAGAATACATATCCTGAAAGAAAGAAATGATCTCACTCCAATACATTTTTATAGAAAGTTAGCAAAAATTGTTAAGATCTTGCTACCATGGAAAGGAAAATACCTGTCTATTTGTGGAAAAATCACCCTGATTAACTCTTTAGTCATATCACTGTTTACCTATTTGCTTATGGTTTTGCCTACACCTAGCAACCTGTTTAAATTGTATGAGCAAAAATATTCTTTTTTTTTTGGAATCGCAAGCCAGACAAAATTAAAAGGGCCTATTTATATAATGAATATGAAAGCATTAGACCTCTCACTAAAGGCGTCAGTCATACAAAACTTATACTTATTTCCGAACTGGTTCTCCAGCAAATTAGTAAGAATTTATTTTATTTTACTGTTATTTTACCAGGTAAGTTGACTGAACACATTCTCATTTACAACGACCTGGGGAATAGTTACAGTGGAGAGGAAGGGGATGAATGAGCCAATTGTAAGCTGGGGATGATTAGGTGACCGTGATTTTTTGAGGGACAACTTGAGAATTTAGCCAGGACACCGGGGTTAACACCCCTACTCTTACGATAAGTGCCATGGGATATTTAGTGACGACAGAGAGTTAGGACACCCATTTCACGTCCCATGCGAAAGACAGCACCCTACACAGGGCCATTGGGATAATTTTTTTGACCTGAGAAAAGAGTGAGTCCTACTGGCCCTCCAACACATTTTTTACATTTTTACATTTTAGTCATTTAGCAGACGCTCTTATCCAGAGCGACTTACAGTAGTGAATGCATACATTTCATACATTTTTTTCCCCCCCGTACTGCATGTGCAGTGCAGTCTTCCATCACATGTACAGATGATTCTCAAGATCTTACACACTAATGAGATGCTATTGAGCCCAAACTACAACACTGCCTGAGCCAAGGACTACATGCTTTCTGGTAAGTTTTGATTACAGTACTGGGTGGGGTGAATATATTTCATAGGATTAAAGATAGTCAATCAGGATTAAAGATATTCAGGATGAAAAAAAAAAATTGTGATTCTGCAATCTTCTCAGGGTGGTTGCATGAAAGTTCCCTTTGTCATGAGGCAGCAGTACCTGAAATCTAGAACTCTCTATTCACTGTATCTCTTAAACATTTAGTATACAATTGTTCTAATTGTATTTCTCATGCGCCGGCCTTTTGATTGTTATAATTGTTTCACAAATTCCTTTTTGTGTACTTTGTATTGGTTTTGCTACTTTTTGTGAAGCAGGGTTCCCCTTGCAAAAGAGACGTCGGTCTCAATGAGACTTCCCTGTATAAATAATGGTTAAAAAACAAGAATCATGTCTTTAGCCCGGGATAATCCATCTATAGACGGATTATCTGGTCGTCTGGAGTCGACGGTATGAAAAATAGGGACCCTCCGTCGATCTCCGTTGTGGAAGGCAGTACACACATCCTCTTCCTTATGTCGTCTTCTCCTGTTGAATCTGAAAACAGCAAGCCTGGACAAGGACACGCCCGAGAAAATAAGTCAAGCAACGGATCCCTCATAACAAATTCAGAAAAGCTAAATCAATAAATCCACATTCCCGAACTAGAAAATGAAAATGTTCTTGAAGACGAAATAGTTTTGATTGCTTCAGCTGCGGGAAAAGTACTACTGAGTGTTACCTTGAGTGTGGTGAACATGTGTCCCAGTTCTCCGTGCTGCAGAGAGGGGTCCATTAGATCTTCTATCAAACTCACCTCAGCAGCCAGGTTCCTCATCCTAGAACAGGGACAAAGCTATCGTCACCTTGACGGGGACTGCAATGTAGGAAACGAGCTTCAAAACATAAAAATGTTGTCTCTGCAGCCTGTCGTCAGTAGTAGTAATGCCTCCTGTCCTCAGTAGTAATGCCTCCTGTCCTCAGTAGTAACAGTAGTAATTCCTCCTGTCCTCAGTAGTAATTCCTCCTGTCCTCAGTAGTAATTCCTCCTGTCCTCAGCAGTAATTCCTCCTGTCCTCAGCAGTAATTCCTCCTGTAATCAGTAGTAACAGTAGTAATTCCTCCTGTCCTCAGTACACCACTTCCATGTCTCACCCAATGTTCAAGAATGTCCTTTTTTCAGATTACAAACGCTCACATTCGGTTATTTGAAAATGAAAAAAATGTCCATTTACACAATTCTTGCAACCAATTGAATGTGATGTGTGTGTGTATGTGTGTGTATATGTATGTGTATATATATATATATATATATATATATATATATATATATATATATATATATATATATATATATATATATATATATATACTGCTCAAAAAATAAAGGGAACACTTAAACAACACAATGTAACTCCAAGTCAATCACACTTCTGTGAAGAAAAAAAACTGTCCACTTAGGAAGCAACACTGATTGACAATAAATTTCACATGCTGTTGTGCAAATGGAATAGACAACAGGTGGAAATTATAGGCAATTAGCAAGACACCCCCAATAAAGGAGTGGTTCTGCAGGTGGGGACCACAGACCACTTCTCAGTTCCTATGCTTCCTGGCTGATGTTTTGGTCACTTTTGAATGCTGGCGGTGCTTTCACTCTAGTGGTAGCATGAGACGGAGTCTACAACCCACACAAGTGGCTCAGGTAGTGCAGCTCATCCAGGATGGCACATCAATGCGAGCTGTGGCAAGAAGGTTTGCTGTGTCTGTCAGCATAGTGTCCAGAGCATGGAGGCGCTACCAGGAGACAGGCCAGTACATCAGGAGACGTGGAGGAGGCCGTAGGAGGGCAACAACCCAGCAGCAGGACCGCTACCTCCGCCTTTGTGCAAGAAGGAGCACTGCCAGAGCCCTGCAAAATGACCTCCAGCAGGCCACAAATGTGCATGTGTCTGCTCAAACGGTCAGAAACAGACTCCATGAGGGTGGTATGAGGGCCCGATTCCACAGGTGGGGGTTGTGCTTACAGCCCAACACTGTGCAGGACGTTTGGCATTTGCCAGAGAACACCAAGATTGGCAAATTCGCCACTGGCGCCCTGTGCTCTTCACAGATGAAAGCAGGTTCACACTGAGCACATGTGACAGACGTGACTGTCTGGAGACGCCGTGGAGAACGTTCTGTTGCCTGCAACATCCTCCAGCATGACCGGTTTGGCGGTGGGTCAGTCATGGTGTGGGGTGGCATTTCTTTGGGGGGCCGCACAGCCCTCCATGTGCTCGCCAGAGGTAGCCTGACTGCCATTAGGTACCGAGATGAGATCCTCAGACCCCTTGTGAGACCATATGCTGGTGCGGTTGGCCCTGGGTTCCTCCTAATGCAAGACAATGCTAGACCTCATGTGGCTGGAGTGTGTCAGCAGTTCCTGCAAGAGGAAGGCATTGATGCTATGGACTGGCCTGCCCGTTCCCCAGACCTGAATCCAATTGAGCACATCTGGGACATGTCTCGCTCCATCCACCAACGCCACGTTGCACCACAGACTGTCAAGGAGTTAGCGGATGCTTTAGTCCAGGTCTGGGAGGAGATCCCTCAGGAGACCATCCGCCACCTCATCAGGAGCATGCCCAGACGTTGTAGGGAGGTCATACAGGCACGTGGAGGCCACACACACTACTGAGCCTCATTTTGACTTGTTTTAAGGACATTACATCAAAGTTGGATCAGCCTGTAGTGTGGTTTTCCACTTTCATTTTGAGTGTGACTCCAAATCCAGACCTCCATGGGTTGATAAATTGGATTTCCATTGATTCTTTTTGTGTGATTTTGTTGTCAGCACATTCAACTATGTAAAGAAAAAAGTATTTAATAAGATTATTTCTTTCATTCAGATCTAGGATGTGTTGTTTAAGTGTTCCCTTTATTTTTTTGAGCAGTGTATGTATGTGTGTGTGTGTGTGTGTGTGTGTGTGTGTGTGTGTGTGTGTATATATGGGATACAACCTTCCCAGCTCTGCAGATCTTTTTTAAGCTAGAAACCGCCTCATAATGAGTTCCGAGAGCCGATCTGTTATTCAACTAGTATTATTATTATTATTATTAACCCTGCATTATAATTGTATAAAAGCCCCTTAGATATTAATTTAGAATCCTCCAATCCTCTAAATGTAATTAGATCTACAGGGATATTTTATTGATCTGCAAGTATTTTAATTTAGAAACTGCCTCTTAATGAGTTCCGAGAGCCATGTCATACCAATTATTATTGGATTATTCACCATGGCAATCACTTGTTAGTATAACATTGAAAATGATGTGTTTGTATAAAAAAAAAAAATCTAACTCAATAATATATTTGTACCACTGTAGAAACATGTTTTCAAACACTTGTTTTTCACGAGTGTAGCAGGTTGTGAAATCTGCAAACAACGTTTCTATGATGGGCTGTTAGCAGGACAATAGACTCTTAATACTCCTATTTATTTACAAAAGGATAGTCTAAGAGCTCGGCTAGGTGTGAAAAGAAATCCCTCCAACTTGCAATGTATTAAGTACTCTAAAGTTTTACATTTCTAACTCCAAACCTCATGCAACCGCAAAATGTTGGGTAAAGCATATAATGTACAGTATTTGTTCATCAACATCTTTATGCTTTCATTAATAAAATAATTGTAAAAATACTCTTTCAAAATGTGGCACTCTTTCAAAACTACTTTACATTAAAAATACATTTTAGTTGCTCCACGACCAGGGGTAAACCCTTGCTGAGATGATCAATGTATTTGTTGCAATGTTGTATCGTCAGTTTCTCAGGCCAAAACATCTTGATGGCCTTCACCAGCTCATCTTTGCTTGTAGGCTTGGCAGAGTTACGGATTAATGTTTTCTCTTGATGCCAAACAAGTTTGATTGGGTTTAAATCAGGAGACCTAAATGAAGAGATTAAACAAATATTTTTATATATACTGTAGGCCTACCGTAGGCAATGAGAGTCTCACTAGTGTTGAGAAATGTTGCTGTTAAAGTGTTGTAGGTCTATTTACTCTGCAGGCGTCTTGACCCAGTTTATGCGCTTATTTGCAATACAAACCCGGGCGGCAGTGTGTTTTGGGTCATTGTCTGCATTTGGAGAAAAAAAAATGACATTAGCCTAGCAGCCAACATTAGGTAAAATAAAATAAATATATATACTCAGCAAAAAGTTTCTGGGGGGAATGACCCTAGCCCTCACCCTCAGATCCAACAGGTCCCAAACGTGCTCAATGGGATTGAGAACTGGGCTCTTCACTGGCCATGGCAGAACACTGACATTCCTGTCTTGCAGGAAATCACGCACAGAATGAGCAGTATGGCTGGTGGCATTGTCATGCTGGAGGGTCATGTCAGGATGAGTCTGCAGGAAGAGTACCACATGAGGGAGGATGATGTCTTCCCTGTAACGCACAGAGGATGTCTTCCCTGACAACAAGCTCAGTCCGATGATGCTGTGACACACCGCCCCAGACCTCCACCTCCAAATCGATCCCGCTCCAGAGTACAGGCATTGGTGTAATGCTCATTCCTTCGACGATAAACGCGAATCCGACCATCACCCCTAGTGAGACAAAACCGCAACTCGTCAGTAAAGATGACTTTTGCCAGTCCTGTCTGGTCCAGCGACGGTGGGTTTGTGCCCATAGACAACGTTGTTGCCGGTGATGTCTGTGATGACCAGGCCTACAAGCCCTCAGTCCAGGCTCTCTCAGCCTATTGCGGACAGTCTGAGCACTGATGGGATTGTGCATTCCTGGTGTAACTCGGGCAGTTGTTGTTGCCATCCTGTACCTGTCATCCAGGTGTTGTTACACGTGGTCTGCCACTGCGAGGACGATCAGCTGTCCATCCTGTCTCCCTGTAGCGCTGTCTTCGGTGTCTCACAATATGGACATTGCAATTGATTGTCCTGGCCACATCTGCAGTCCTCATACCATACCACCATTTCAGTGCATCATGCCGACAGGAATAAACATCTCTCCGGTAAGAAGAAAGGCGGGGGTGTATGTTTCATGATTAATGACTCATGGTGTAATCGTAACAACATACTGGAACTCAAGTCCTTTTTTTCACTTGACCTAGAATTCCTCACAATCAAATGCCGACCGGCTATTGTCACAACCGTGTATATCAGACAGTCCTCAAGGAACTTCACTGGACTTCATGCAAACTGGAAACCATATATCCCGAGGCTGCATTTATTGTAGCTGGGGATTTTAACAAAGATAATTTGAGAACAAGGCTACCTAAATTCTATCAGCATATCGAATGCAGTACATGAGCAAGTAACACGCTCGACCATTGCTACTCTAACTTCCGCAATGCAAACAATGCCCTCCCCCGCCCTCCTTTTGGCAAATCTGACCATGATTCCATCTTGTTGCTCCCTTCCTATAGGCAGAAACTAAAACAGGAAGCGCCCGTGCTTAGGTCTATCCAACGCTGGTCTGACCAATCAGATTCCACGCTTCAAAGATTGTTTCAATCACGTGGACTGGGATATGTTCCGGGTAGCCTCAGAGAATAACATTGAAGTATACGCTGACTCGGTGAGCGAGTTTATAAGGAAGTGTATAGGAGATGTTGTGCCCACTGTGACTATTAACCTCTCTAGGACCGGCGGGACGAATTCGTCCCACCTATGTAACAGCCAGTTGAATCCTGTGGCGCGATTTTCAAATACCTTTGAAATGCTATTACTTCAATTTCTCAAACATATGACTATTTTACAGCTATTTAAAGACAAGACTCTCGTTAATCTAACCACACTGTCCGATTTCAAAAAGGCTTTACAACGAAAGCAAAACATTAGATTATGTCAGCAGAGTACCCAGCCAGAAATAATCAGACACCCATTTTTCAAGCTAGCATATAATGTCACAAAAACCCAGAAGACAGCTAAATGCAGCACTAACCTTTGATGATCTTCATCAGATGACACACCTAGGACATTATGTTATACAATACATGCATGTTTTGTTCAATCAAGTTCATATTTATATCAAAAACCAGCTTTTTACATTAGCATGTGACGTTCAGAACTAGCATACCCCCCGCAAACTTCCGGCGAATTTACTAACAATTTACTAAATTACTCACGATAAACGTTCACAAAAAGCATAACAATTATTTTAAGAATTATAGATACATTACTCCTCTATGCACTCGATATGTCCGATTTTAAAATAGCTTTTCGGTGAAAGCACATTTTGCAATATTCTAAGTATATAGCCCGGCATCACAGGGCTAGCTATTTAGACACCCACCAAGTTTAGCCTTCACCAAAGTCAGATTTACTATTAGAAAAGTTTGATTACCTTTCCTGTTCTTCGTCAGAATGCACTCCCAGGACTTCTACTTAAATAACAAATGTAGGTTTGGTCCAAAATAATCCATAGTTATGTTCCAACAGCGACGTTTTGTTAGTGCGTTCTAGACACTATCCCAATGGTAAATAACGGTCACGCGCACGGCGCATTTCGTGACAAAAGATTTCTAAATATTTCATTACCGTACTTCGAAGCATGTCAACCGCTGTTTAAAATCAATTTTTATGTCATTTTTCTCGTAAAAAAGCGATAATATTCCGACCGGGAATCTGCAATTAGGTAAAGAGCCGAAAGAAAATACAGCACGGGGTCAAATCGGGCACACGCCTAAGCCCTTTGTCCTCTGATCGGCCACTTGGCAAACGCGATTATGTGTTTCAGCCAGAGGCTGCCTCGACATCGTTCAGGTTTTTCCCGGGCTCTGAGAGCCTATTGGAGCCCTAGGAAGTGTCACGTTACAGCTAAGATCCTGACTCTTCAATAAACAGAAGCAAGAACAACAACACCTTGTCAGACAGGCCACTTCCTGCATGAAATCTTCTCAGGTTTTTGCCTGCCATAGGAGTTCTGTTATACTCAGACACCATTCAAACAGTTTTAGAAACTTTAAGGTGTTTTCTATCCAAAGCCAATAATTATATGCATATTCTAGTTACTGGGCAGGAGTAGTAACCAGATTAAATCGGGTACGGTTTTTTTATCCGGCCGTGCAAATACTGCCCCCTATCCCCAACAGGTTAAAACCTTCCCTAAACAGAAACCGTGGATGGATGGCAGCATTCGCACTAATCTGAAAGCACATTTCACCGCATTTAATCATGGCATGGCAACTGGGAATATGGCTGAATACAAACAGTGTAGTTATTCCCTCTGTAAGGCAATCAAACAAGCAAAGTGTCAGTATAGAGACATAGTGGAGCCACAATTCAACTGCTCAAACACGAGACATATGTGGCAGGGTCTACAGACAATCATAGATTACAAACAGAAAACCAGCCCCGACGCAGACATCGACGTCTTGCTTCCAGACAAACTTAACTCCTTTGCCTGCTGTGGGCTCTCCTTCGCTGACGTGAGTAAAACATTTACACGTGTTAACCCTCACAAGGCTGCCAGCCCAGACGGCATCCATAGCTGCGTCCTGAGAGCATGCGCAGACAAGCTGGCTGGTGTGTTTACGGACATATTCAGTCAATCCCTATCTCAGTCTGTTGTCCCTACATGCTTCAAGATGGCCACCATTGTTCCTGTTCCCAAGAAAGCAAAGGTAACTGAACTAAATGACTATCACCCCGTAGCACTCACTTCTGTCATCATGAAGTGCTTTGAGAGACTAGTCAAGGATCATATAACCTCCACCCTACCTGTCACCTAGACCCACTTCAATTTGCTTACCGCCCCAATAGGTCCAGAGACGATGCAATCGCCATAACACTGCACACTGCCCTATCCCATCTGGACAAGAGGAATACCTATGTAAGAATGTTGTTCATTGACTACAGCTCAGCATTCAACACCATAGTACCCTCAACTCATCATTAAGCTTGAGACCCTGGGTCTCGACCCCGCCCTGTGCAATTGGGTCCTGGACTTCCTGACGGGCCACCCCCAGGTGGTGAAGGTAGGAAACATCTCCGCTCTGCTGATCCTCAACACCCACAAGGGTGCATTCTCAGCCCCCTCCTATACTCCCTGTTCACCCACGAATGTGTGGCCATGCACACCTCCAACTCAATCATCAAGTTTGCAGATAACACAACAGTGGTAGGCTTTATTACCAACAACAACGAGACAGCCTACAGGGAGGAGGTGAGTGCTCTCGGAGTGTGGTGTCAGGAAAATAATCTCACACTCAATGTCAGCAAAACAAAAGAGATGATCGTGGACTTCAGGAAACAGCACAGGGAGCACCCCACTATCCACATCAACAGGAAAGCAGTGGATAAGGTGGAAAGTTAAGTTCCTCGGTGTACATATCACCGACAAACTGAAATGGTCCACCCACACTGACAGTGTTGTGAAGAAAGCACAACAGCAGGCTGAAAAAATGTGGCTTGTCATCGAAAACCCTTACTAACTTTTACAGGTGCTCAATTGAGAGCATCCTGTTGGGCTGTATCACTACCTGGTACGGCAACTGCACTGCCCCAAAACCACATGGCTCCCCAGAGGGTGGTGCGGTCTGCACAACGTATCACCGGGGGCAAACTACCTGCCCTCCAGGACACCTACAACACCTGATGTCACAGGAAGGCAAAAAAGATCATCAAGGACAATAACCACCCGAGCCACTGCCTGTTCACCCCGCCTCCATCCAGAAGGCGAGGTCAGTACCGGTGCATCAAACTGGGACCGAGAGATAGAATCTGTTTTTCTATATCTCAAGGCCATCCAGATTGTTAAACAGCCATCACTAGCACAGAAAGGCGGCTGCCTACTTACAGACTTGATATCATTGGCCACTTTAATAAATGGAACACTAGTCACTTTAATAACGGCACTTTAAGAATGTTTACATATCTCACATTACTCATCTCATGTGTATACTGTATCCTACGCTATCTATTCTATCTATTGCGTCTTAGCCGCTCTGTCAATGCTCATCCATGTTTTTTATATTTATATATTATTATACCATTCCTTTACTAGATTGTGTGTATTAGGTTTTTGTTGTGGAATTGTTGATATTACCTGTCAGATCTAGAAGCATAAGCATTTCGCTACACTCGCAATAGCATCTGCTAACCATGTGTATGTGACCAATAAAATTCCTAATTCCTATTCCTAATTTGTTCCTTAAGTTTCTGTGTTTAGTTAATTACATCTCAGCATCACAAACGTTTTATTTTGGTCTGAATATGCTTTGTTAAGGATCAACATTACGGCTATAAGTGGCCTTTATAAACATTGGCAGAGACGTTTAAAAAGTGAAAGAGACTAACAGTATTTGGCATTTACTCATGCTAATGAGCTGGAGGTTTACTGTCAAGCCTCTGTGCAATTGCTTTCATTGATGCATGTAAAGAGGCACTTGAAAGATGGTGCATTCTGACTGGCTCTTTGAAGACCATAGCATGGGCAGCATTTCAGTCACAACACCCAGTGCGTATCCTAATGGCACACTCACACAGGCTAACCTGCATGTACTGTAGTAATGATGGCTGCCAGGGCTGCCAACCCCTCTGGCATGACTGACACAGTTTGTGTGGGCGGCAGGGCATCAGTGTCCCCTATGTGGGCTATCTGTTTCTGCTCTCCAGATCACCAATTAACTCCACTCTTCTGCCTTCCACACCCAGACTGACGACGTGCCAGTGTGGATGATTTGAGCTGGAATATATCACCCCTACTTTCTGCATTTGACATTTTTCTGTCAAATGCAGTAAACCAAGTCTGCTCAGTCTTATTCCCCATCACCCGGAAAGGTTTGAAAGTCTTAAAAATGTATTTGATTGGAGTTTGCTGACAGATCTGCTTTTGGAAAGCCAGGCTGGGCATGGTCGCTTTCATGAATTTGATTGAGTGGAAGGATGCGGGTTTAAGTCCTGCGACAGTAACTCTACAATCAGGGATCAGTCATCGTCCTGTCACTATCACACAAGCCTAAGTATTTATATGCGGGACACATTCGATTGGAGAACCATCTAATGAGTGAATATGTAGTTCATCTGAAACGTTCTTACGAGAATTTAAAACAACATTTATTTAGTTTTGCCTGTATTAAGCACAAGTGTAAATCAGCATTGGATTCCTGCATAGATTCCTGCAAATTATTGCCTTGATGCAAGTGAGGAATTGCCCCTGTATTTTTATGGGCTGGTTTCTGTCTGTCTTGATAGTCTTCTAAGAGCCCATTGTATTTGAATGTCCAAAGCATCCTGCAATTACATTTTCATAGCATTTACTGATACTTAAAAAGAGAGCTGAAAGTGTGTGAATGTTTTAGTCAGTTTGTTTGAGGATCGTTTGTGTGTGTGTGTGTGTGTGTGTCTTAAATATGCCTCCCTACGTGTCTGTACTTTTTAGGAAAAGTAGATTTGCATAATTGTCCCATAAGGCCTGAATTAGCGTATGTAAATCTTAATTTGATAATGCATCTCCTCGTTGAGGTGGCAAGACGAAATTGGATTACGGTCTTCATTTTCATTAGTGTTGTTTGACAAAGGTCCTTTTCATAACACCAAGATGCCATCAGCTGAAATTTGAAGGAAATGAATTCCTTTTTATAGCGGCATATTGGTCCAGGGCCATCTTCTCAATTCAGTTAATTTCCCTTTCATCAAATCTTCATCTCTCTTTAAACACTTCACCTCAACTCTTGCCTTTCATATTGATTGACATTCACTGGTCATATATCTTTATAAGTGACTATCATTTTAGCTGATTGAATGCCTCCTCAGTATTCCACTCATGGGGCTCTATTTTGAGTGTCTTTCAATCCAATATGCTGGTCCCTAAAGATGTAAGACAATCCAACAGTGAATGTTTGTCTAATTTTTATCTGTTGAAGATAATTTGCTTTGTGATGTTTATTGTCAAAATACAATTTCCATTATCGTTAAGCCAAAATAATGTATAATGCTAGGTTCATCGTTTCTGCATTCTACAGGATGCAAAGCATTGGCAATGTTCCCACCTCTGATCTCTGTATTCTCTCTTTTTTTCAGGAAAGCAGAATAAACTGCATCCGAATAGCCCGCAAAGGTAATTCAACATGAATATTTTCATTGAACAAAACAGTGACCTTTTATGGATCTCCCCGAGTCTCTGAAGTCCTGTAGGCTTTACTGTAGCATGTTGACCTTACACTCTAAATGCAACTCCAAAGATGAAAATATGTGTTGGGTTCAGGTCCGAACACTAGTCTTTGTGCTGGTATTCCAGACATGTACAGTAGATGGAGTTTAGCATGTGGGAGAAGCAGGGGGATTTCTCTGAAGATCCATGTTGTTTAGTGATGAGGCAGACTCCTGTGAGCTTTCCTCTCCTTGCCTTCAGAGAAAAGGACAACAAGCAGGGAGAGATTAGAGGTCAGGCTTTCATCATGCTTGTTTGGGGGGACACAACCATATCAAAGGCAGTTCCACTGTTCCCATCAGACAGCTACACTACTCGGAGGGGGAGGGAAACATCTGAGGGCTTTTGACCCGTCTGCTCAAGAAGGGCCCTTCACATCAAAAACAAACATTTAACTACCTGAGCCCATCAATACGAGCAATGTTTCTCGCCCCTTCCTCCCTCCCACTATCTATCACCCTGCCAAAGAAACTCAAAGGAACATGAAAAGGGCATAGAAGTTGAGTCCTGATGGCACGACAGGCTCTCCCCCACTGCTGTTGTGCGCTGTCGGATCGTGGTGAATAATAGTAATGTATTTATAGTTATCATAGTGCTGCAACAGTAAGCTAGTCTTGCTAGTAAATTGACTGGGCAAGGTGTACTTTTCGGTGAAGGCGTCTTTTTTGTGACTGAGTAATGAAAGAAACCAGGCTCTTTTGAAGCATGAAGCCAAAAGGCAAGGCAAGCCATTTTAGCTCTGCGTCTCACTTCATCTGCTCCACAGACACCAAGTTGGGCTTTGATTAATTACGTCTCGACACATTGAACATTAAACAGTATGTGCCTCTTGCCTCTGGCACATACTGTAGGGGGGGGAGACAGAGAGAGAGAGAAAAAACGTAAAGGGCCTTGATGAGAACCCTATGAAAATGTATTTGAACATTCAGCCACATTGTATTTTAACCCCCAAATTGCTTTCAAATTGGTAATGATCAACATGAGATACTTTTTAATCAGCCTTTTAACATCCTTCTTGAAAAACAAGAAATAATATGGTGTCCGACAGGGTTAAGTAAGATGACCAGCTTTAGAAACTACAACTGATGTAACTAAATTGACAAATAGGATTCCCCAGTGTCACGCCCTGATCTGTTTCACCTGTCCTTGTGCTTGTCTCCACCCTCCTCCAGGTGTCGCCCATCTTCCCCACTTATCCCCTGTCTGTTCGTCTTGTTTGTCAAGTCAATCCGCGTTTTGTCTCAGCTCCTGCTTTTCCCCAGTTTCTCTTTTCCTCGCTCTCCTGGTTTTGACCATTGCCTGTCCTGATTCTGAGTCCGCCTGCCTGACCACTCTGCCTGCCCTTGACCCTGAGCCTGCCTGCTGTCCTGTGCCTTTGCCCCTACTCTGGATTTCCGACCTCTTCCTGACCTATGATTTGCCTGCCCCTGTTGCTGGAATAAACATTGTTACTTCAACACAGTCTGCATTTGCGTCTTACCTGAAACGTGATAGTACAAACTGGCCATGAGTGACCCAGCAGACTTGGACCAGCTCCGCAATGCCATCTCCTCCCAAGGAGCTATTATTAGTTGACACAAGGAGTTGCTTTGCGGTCTGATGGAAGGGTTCCAGGACGTGGCTGAACGTCACAACCTAGCATTGGACCAATTGCGGGAGCAATTCCGTGAGTTGTCTACCAGGCAGCCTACCATGACGGTAACCTCCAAGCCCCTCAGTAACCCAGCTGGTAGCAGCGCCATCACCCTGGTTTCCCAGGAACCCCGCTTACCTACCCCGGAGCGCTACGATAGAGATTCCAGAACCTGCTGGCCTTTCTCTCCCAGTGCTCCCTCGTTTTCGAGCTGCATCCTTCTTCGTTCCCCTCGGACCTCTCGAAGATAGCGTACATTATTATGCTGAGGTCCGGGAGGGCACTCGCCTGGGCCATGGCGGTGTGGGAGCAACAATCCGCTGTCTGCCTCAGGCTGGAAGAATTCGTGGCGGAGATGAGAAGTTTTTGAGGCTCTGGTGTGCGGGAGTGAGACTGCCCGGAAGTTACTCCAGCTTCGGCAGGACACCCTCAATGTGGCACACTATGCAGTGGAGTTCCGCACACTAGCAGCGGAGGGTACCTGGAACCCGGAAGCTCTGTTCGACACATTCCTGCACAGATTATCAGAGGAGGTAAAGGATGAGCTGGCAGCCCGAGAACTACCGATGGATCTCGACTCACTCATCGCTTTAACCATCTGGATCGATGGTCAGCTTCGGGAACGTAGGCGGGAGAAGAGGTCTGATTGCAGTCCCAATCGTTCACTCAGGGATCCCACTTTGCATCTGATGAACTCCGGAAGTCCCCGTCGTCTACATCCCCGAGAGGATCTGAGCTTACCCGAGTCCCTCCAAGAGCCTCCGGAGACTGACGATTCACCTCTTACATTTTACATTTACATTTTTAGTCATTTTACAGTAGAGTGCATACATTTTTATAACATTTTTAAATACTGCCGAACCGATGCAGCTCGGCAGGGCTAGGGTGTCTCCAGCCGAACGCGTACGCACACTTGAGACCCAGAGTTGTCTGTATTGCGGTACTGCTGGTCATTTTGTGTCTACCTGTACCTTCAAGAGACCTAGCTTATTTTTTTTAAGTGACTACACTGGTGGGTCTGAAAGATAATTTTTTGTCTCCCCTTGCTCGCCCCCCTTTCTGTGCTATCCTGCGGTGGGGCGACCAGTCCATGTCTCTCCAGGTACTCATCGACTCGGGGGCCAATGTGAGTCTCATGGACATTACCCTGGCGTCCGAACTGGGCATCCCCACTCAACCCCTCCCCATTCCCATGGGTGTTAGAGCACTGGACGGGCACTCTGTAGGCCAGGTCACCCACCAGACCACCCCTGTCAACCCTACGAGTGTTGGGAACCACAGCGAGACAATCCAATTCCTGCTGGTTGAGTCTCTGCAGGTTTCTGTGGTATTGGGATTCTCTTGGCTCCAGCGACACAATCCCTCCATTGACTGGCTACTGGTGCCATCATGGGCTGGAGCCTGTCCTGCCGCACTCATTGACTGAAGTCAGCTCTGCCTGCCCCGGGAAGTCTTCCTGGGGGCTTGGAAATTGTCATGGACCTCTCCGCCAGCGTACCAGGACCTCCAGGAGGGGTTCAGTAAGGCCCGGGCCACTTCGCTCCCACAGCACTGACCGGTATCTAAGAAGGTCAAGCCTGAGGCCCTGGCACGCCACTATAGTGCCGCGACTACACCCCCAGAAGCCAAGACCTTTTCCACCCGGTCCAAGATCATTAGCCCCTCTGCTGTTTGTCCTCGGTTGCCCCGTACCCTCCATATTTTTCCTACCTTTTCTGTGTCTAGAGTTAAAACCATGTCTGACTGCCCCTTGTCTCCTATTTCCAGGCCCACCCTTCTCCCCTGTCTCATTGATGGCCGACCTGTGTACATGGTGAGACATTTCGGGGCAGGGGATTCCAGTACCTGGTTTACTGGGAGGGTTATGGCACAGAGGAGAGGTGCTGGGTTTCCGCTAGGGAAATCCTGGACCCAGGCCTTATCTCTGTGTTCCAGCACCGGCATGCTGCTCAACCAGATATGCGCCCGGGTAGCGTCCCGGGGGGTACTGTCACACCCTGATCTGTTTCACCTGTCCTTGTGCTTTTATCCACCCCCTCCAGTTGTTGCCCATCTTCCCCACTTATCCCCTGGGTATTTATACCTGTGTTTTCTGTCTCTTTGTGCCAAGTCAACCAGTGTTTTTTCTCAGCTCCTGCTTTTCCCCAGTCTCTCTTTTCCTCGCTCTCCTGGTTTTGACCATTGCCTGTCCTGACTCTGAGTCCACCTGCCTGACGGCTCTGCCTGCCCCTGAGCCTGCCTGCTGTCCTGTGCCTTTGCCACTACTCTGGATTATCAACCCCTGCCTGCATTGACCTGTCATTTGCCTGCCCCGGTTATTGTAATGAACATTGTTACTTCAACACAGTCTGCATTTGGGTCTTACCTGAAACATGATACCCAGATTATTAAAAATTTCAACGTACAGCACATCAGTGTTTAGTCATTTTTTGATCTATGTGATCCCTCTAACGTTAAACATGATTGCTGCTGCATCACTGCATTTTACTGGTTGTGAAGCATTAATTTGAATCAGCCTTTGATCAGGAAAGTGGAGACAAATTATTTGGGTTTAGTTAACAAAGCTGGAGATAAACTGTCACCTGGAAGTTGATAGGTAAACCTCCCTGGGCAAGGTGGGACGCTTAGTCAACAGCCAGTGGAATCGCATGGCGCGAAATACAAATACCTCATAAATGCTATAACTTCAATTTCTCAAACATATGACTATTTTACACAATTTTAAAGACAACTCTCATTAATCTAACCACATTGTCTGATTTCAAAAAGGCTTTACAGCGAAAGCAAAACATTAGATTATGTCAGGAGAGTACCCTGCCAAAAATAATCACACAGCCATTTTCAAAGCAAGCATATATGTCACAAAAACCGAAGAGACTGCAGACACCTCATTCCACTTTCTGGCGCCTTCTGAGAGCCAATGGAAGCCTTAGAAAATGTCATGTTACAGCAGAGATTCTGTATTTTCGATAGAGATGCAACAGGATAACAAATTGTCAGACAGGGCACTTCCTGTATGGAATCTTCTCAGGTTTTGGCCTGCCATATGAGTTCTGTTATACTCACAGACACCATTCAAACAGTTTTAGAAACTGTAGAGTGTTTTCTATCCAAATCTACTAATTATATGCATATTCTCATTTCTGGGCAAGAGTAGTAACCAGTTTAAATCTGGTACGTTTTTTATCTGGCCGTGCAAGTACTGCCCCCTAGCCCCAACTGGTTAATTCACAATCTCTTGGCAGCTCCCATGACAACAATAGACTTCTATTTCTTCTCTAAGTGCCAATGTCCACTCTCATCTAGCCGGCAGGTGTATGGATTAATGTGGAATTTTTTTAATGTTTGGCTTAATAGAAATTCCCAGACTAAATGTGGCAAGATGATCCTCTGTCCAGGGTGTCAGTAAAATAAATCAATTTCTTTTCACCCGCAGCCATGTTATTAGGTTGAAAAATATAGGCCTACTCCTGTATTTCACATGATGAATTGAAGTTATACATGCCTTCTCCGTCTCTCTTTGTTGGTAGGAACAAAGTCTTTCATTAATTTTCTATCAACTACAGTGCCTTCAGAAAGTACTCTCACCCCTTGACCTTTTCCACATTTTGTTGTGTTACAGCCTGAATTTAAAATGGATAAAAGTAAGCTTGTTTTGTCACTGGCCTAACCACAATACCCCATAATGTCAAAGTGGAATTATGTTTTTTGAATTTATTTACAAATGAATTAAAAATGAAAAGTGAATATGTATGCAACGCCTTTCTTATGGCAAACGTACAGTGGGGGGAAAAAGTATTTGATCCCCTGCTGATTTTGTACGTTTGCCCACTTACAAAGAAATGATCAGTCTATCATTTTAATGGTAGGTTTATATGAACAGTGAGAGACAGAATAACAACAAAAAAATCCAGAAAAACGCATGTCAAAAATGTTATAAAATGATTTGCATTTTAAGGACGGAAATAAGTATTTGACCCCTCTGCAAAACATGACTTAGTACTTGATGGCAAAACCCTTGTTGGCAATCACAGAGGTCAGACGTTTCTTGTAGTTGGTCACCAGGTTTGCACACATCTCAGGAGGGATTTTCTCCCACTCTTCTTTTCAGATCTTCTCCAAGTCATTAAGGTTTCGAGGCTGACGTTTGGCAACTCAAACCTTCAGCTCCCTCCACAGATTTTCTATGGTTTTAAGGTCTGGAGACTGGCTAGGCCACTCCAGGACCTTAATGTGCTTCTTCTTGAGCCACTCCTTTGTTGCCTTGGCCGTGTGTTTTGGGTCATTGTCATGCTGGAATACCCATCCACGACCCTTTTTCAATGCCCTGGCTGAGGGAAAGATGTTCTCACCCAAGATTTGATGGTACATGGCCCCGTCCATCGACCCTTTTATGCGGTGAAGTTGTCCTGTCCCCTTAGCAGAAAAACACCCCCAAAGCATAATGTTTCCACCTCCATGTTTGACGGTGGGGATGGTGTTCTTGGGGTCATAGGCAGCATTCCTCCTCCTCCAAACACGGCGAGTTGAGTTGATGCCAAAGAGCTCAATTTTGGTCTCATCTGACCACAACACTTTCACCAGTTGTCCTCTGAATCATTCAGATGTTCATTGGCAAACTTCAGACGGGCATGTATATGTATTCTTGAGCAGGGGGGAGCTTGCGGGCGCTGCAGGATTTCAGTCCTTCACGGCGTTGTGTGTTACCAATTGTTTTCTTGGTGACAATGGTCCCAGCTGCCTTGAGATCATTGACAAGATCCTCCCGTGTAGTTCTGGGCTGATTCCTCACCGTTCTCATGATCATTGCAACCCCACGAGGTGAGATCTTGCATGGAGACCCAGGCCGGGGGTTATTGACAGTTCTTTTGTGTTTCTTCCATTTGCGAATAATCGCACCAAATGTTGTCACCTTCTCACCAAGCTGCTTGGCGATGGTCTTGTAGCCCATTCCAGCCTTGTGTAGGTCTACAATCTTGTCCCTGAGATCCTTGGAGAGATCTTTAGTCTTGGCCATGGTGGAGAGTTTGGAATCTGATTGATTGTTTGCTTCAGTGGACATGTGTCTTTTATACAGGTAACAAGCTGCGGTTAGGAGCACTCCCTTTAAGAGTGTGCTCCTAATCTCAGCTCGTTACCTGTATAAAAGACACCTGGGAGCCAGAAATCTTTCTGATTGAGAGGGGGTCAAATACTTATTTCCCTCATTAAAATGCAAATCAATTTATAACATTTTTGACATGCGTTTTTCTGGATATTTTTGTTGTTATTCTGTCTCTCACTGTTCAAATAAACCTGCCATTAAAATTATAGACTGATCCTTTCTTTATCAGTGGGCAAACATACAAAATCAGCAGGGGATCAAATACTTTTTCCCCCCACTGTATATAAGTTCAGGAGTAGAAATGTGCTTAACAAGTCACATAATAAGTTGCATGGACTCACTCTGTGTGCAATAATAGTGTTTAACATGATTATTGAATGACTACCTCATCTCTGTACCCCACACATACAATTATCTGTAAGGCCCCTCAGTCGAGCAGTGCATTTCAAACACAGATTCAATCACAAAGACCAGGGAGGCTTTCCAAAGCCTTGTAAAGAATGGTACCTAATGGTAGATTAATTTTAAAAAAGCAGACATTTAATATCCCTTTGAGCATGGTGAAGTTAATGATTACACTTTGGATGGGGTATCAACACACCCAGATACTGGCTTCCTTCATAACTCAGTCACCATGAGGCCTTTAAAACAGAAAACTGAGGATGGATCAACAATATTGTAGTTGCTCCACAATACTATCCTAAATGACAGAGTGAAAAGAAGGAAGCCTTTAAAAAAAGTAATATTCCAAAACATGCATCCTGTTTGCAACAAGTCATTAAAGTTAAAAAAAAAAATGTGGCAAAGCAATTAACTTTTTGTCCTTGAATTCAAAGTGTTATATTTGGGTAAAAATACATTACTGAGTTCCACTCTCCATATTTTCAAGCATAGTGGTGTCATCATGTTATGGTACGATTGTAATCGTTAAGGACTGGGGAGTATTTCAGGATAAAGCAATGAACTTAATGGAGCTAAGCGCATGCAAAATCCTAGAGGAAAACCTTGATCGGTCTGTTTCCAACCAGACACTGGGAGATGAATTCACCTTTCAACAGGACAATAACCTAAAACACAAGGCCATATCTACACTGGGGTTGCTTACCAAGAAGACAGTGAATGTTCCTGAATGGCCGTTTTTAATTAAATCTATGGCAAGACCTGAAAATGGTTGTCTAGCAATGACCAACAACCAATTTGACAGAGCATGAAGAATTTTGAAAAGAATAATGGGCAAATCTTGCACCATACTTGTGTACAGAACTTCAAGGATTAACAATCAACGGGGCTGTAGTGGAGCGGGTCAAGAGTTTCAAGTTCCTTGGTGTCCACATCACCAACAAACTATCATGGTCCAAACACGCCAAGATAGTCGTGAAGAGGGCGCAACAAAACCTTTTCCCCCTCAGGAGACTGAAAAGACTTGGCATGGGTCCCCAGATCCTGAAAAAGTTCTACAGCTGCACTATCGGGCGCATCCTGACTGGTTGCATCACCGCCTGGTATGGCAACTGCTCGGCATCTGACTGTAAGGCGCTACAGAGGGTAGTGCGTATGGCCCAGTACATCACTGGGGTGGAAGTATTGCTTCCTGCAACAAAACCTATATAATAGGCAGTGTCAGAGGAAAGCCCATAAAATTGTCAGACTCCAGTCAGCATAGACTGTTTTCTCTGCTACCATATGGAAAGCAGGACCAGAGCGCCTAGTCTAGGACCAAAAGGCTCCTTAACAGCTTCTACCCCTAAGCCATAAGACTGCTGAACAATTCATCAAAGGGCAACCGGACTATTACATTGACTATTACTATTACGTTGAACCCCCCCCCACCTTCCCTGTATATATCCTTGTTATTGTTATGTTATTGTGTTACTTTTTATAAATTTTTACTTTAGTTTATTTGTTAAATATTTTCTTAACTCTTCTTGAAATGCACTGTTGGTTAAGGGCTTGTAAGTAAGCATTTCACGGTAAGGTCTACACTTGTATTTTGCATATGTGACAAATAAAGTTTGATTTCATTTGACAATCCAGGTGTGGAAAACTCTTAGAAACTTACCCAGAAAGACTCACAGCTGTAACTGCTGCCAAAAGTGACTCTACAGAATATTGACTTAGGGGTGTGAATACTTATGTAAATTCAATATTTATGTATTTGATTTTCAATACATTTACGCACATTTCTAAAAACATGTTTTCACTTTGTCATTATGGGGTATTGTGTGTAGTTGGCTGAGAAAAACAAATATATTTAATACATTTTGAATTCATGCTGTAACATAACAAAAAGTACAAAGAAAAATACAAAAAAAAGAAATGTATGCATTCACTACTGTAAGTCGCTTTGGATAAGAGCGTCTGCTAAATTACTAAAATGTATAATGTAAATAACAAAATGTGGCTTAAGTCAAAGTGTATAAATATTTTCTGAAGGGAGGCTGGCTGAATTAGTTGTACCTGTCACCCTTGCATGTCAAGCATACTTGTGATACACAAAAAGATGACCTGTGATACTCATGTAAGGAACCCCAAGGCTGTATCCACTCTGTCAGAGGAGTTATAAGGCTCAGAGTCCATTAGGCTATGTGATCTGTACACCAATGACATCTATGGTAATTATCTGAGTAAATGTGATAGACTGTAAAAACATTAGTGTCAGAGTACATACAAGGCTGCTAAAACTTTGGGGCTATCCCTTAGTATTGATCAAATGCAACGAGTCATATACAGTATTTGGTGATATTTCATAAGAAAAACTCTGGGCACCAACCACAAACTTTTCCAAATTTTACTGTAAGAATTCTCCCCCATAGGGATGAGGTCGATGAAATGCCCCTGTGCCTGGTTGCAAGACAAAAAAAGCTTCTTGCTTCTCCTCCCATTTCCACAAGTGTAGAGCTTTGTGCCAGTGAGATGAGTAACTTGCTATTATAATAATGGCCTTTACTGTATCTTAGACACTGGGGCACCTTGAAATTATACTGGGGAAAGGGGAATACCTAGTCAGTTCCACAACTGAATGTATTCAACTGAAATGTCTTTCGCATTTAACCCAACCCCTCTGAATCAGAGAAGTGCAGGGGGCTGCCTTAATCGACATCATTGGTGCCCAAAGAGCAGTTGTTAATTGCCTTGCTCAAGGCCAGAATGGCAGATTTTTTCACCTTGCCAGTTAGGGGATTTGAACTAACAACCTTTCAGTTACGGGACCAACGCTCTTAACAGCTAGGCTACCTGCCACCCATACTCTACTGTACTTGTGTGTATTTAAATAAACCACACTATCGCCTTGGATTTAGATTAGTATTGTCTTGGATTTCTTCCACAAAAAAATGCTTTTGTTTTGATGTGGCATTAAACATTCTGTGGTTGTACAGAATGTCTTTGTCTTCAAGCAAAGTCACATTCATTAAGGCACACAATTGAAAACGAAAAGGTCTAGGTAGGCCCTCTCTATTTCAGCTTGTGTTCTTCTGTTTGGTGCCCGTTGAACACGACCCAGGTACTCAGTGTGGCAAGTTTGTGAAGACCCTCCACAAAACATTCCCCCAGTCCTAGACATTTTTTATCCCTGGCCTCATACAGTATATCTCAACCCTCCTTTCCTGTGTATCACTCGAAGACACAAAGGGCTCTTATTGTCAAAGAAGACGCAAACCTTTCCCCATGGCTATTAAAAGAGCAGAGAAATATCCAGTATGATTCACCTATTGAAAAGCTCTCACATGACAGTGGTCTGTTTGTGTCTCCCATCCAATTATTTTGTCTAATGAACACAATGTGTCTATATTAGCAGGAGCTATTGATGTGGGCACCACACACCCTTTGTAAATGTTTTTATCGTACATTCTGGTAGCCGACAGAGTTTCAATATGTAACATTTGTCCCTTGAAACATACTGCCATATAAATAAATTAAACCGTGCATATGAATGGACAGATGTGGCGGTGAAAAGTCAGTCTGTTTTGGAACATTCTATCTTTTCTCAGCAGTCAGGATGGTTAGTGTAAGTCCAGCCATTGTGATATTACGAGTCAGGATTTGACAGTGATGACTGTTGTGTATGATAAGCATTGATTTGCATTTTAAGCCTGTACATTTCTTCCTATTTCTGTATCCCTTTTTCTGTCCCCCTCTTTGTAACATTTTATTTAACTAGGCAAGTCAGTTAAGAACAAATTCTTATTTACAATGACGGCCTAGGAAGAGCCTTGTTCAGGGGCAGAACAACAGATTTTTACCTTGTCAGCTCGGGGATTCAATCTAGCAACCTTTTGGTTGCTGGCCCAACACTCTAACCACTAGGCTAGCTGCCACCCCTCTTTCAACCCTCTCTGTCTGTATCTCTCCTTCCTTCTGTTTCTCTCGCTCTCTTGCTCTCACTCTCTCCACCCCCCTCTCTGTCCCACCTCCTTTCTCTCTCCCTTCATCCCTCCCCATCTCTGCTTCCTCCCCTCCCTTCATCCCCCTCTCTCAGCAGCCTGTAAGGACCACCGGCGGGCTCTGGAGGTGTCCCAACACTCAGAGGAGATGGGGCTGATCCTGGGGGTGTGTGCTGGGGGCCTGGTGGTGCTCATCCTGCTCCTGGGGGTCATCATCATCATCATCAGGAAGGGGTGAGTCACTGGCCCACATTTGTATACCACTTCTCGGTCCTCACTCAGTTAGCCAAATAGTTAACTTTCCTCAGAGGCATGATTACCACACAGGGTGGTAAATAAGTTGTTTCCTAACTGACAATTCTCTGGACCACACAAACCATGCTTGTGTATCTGTAGAATGTTGATGCTATTTTTTAGATTCTACTCTCGGTCTTCCCTAGAACACGTATTTGCCTTTCCAAAGGGCCAGGTTGTTTTTAAGAGAGTACATGTGACAGGGAGGCAGAGAGAGAGAGAGAGGAGTACACCCTTATGGTGTATCAGAGGGACCACACCGCTCTCATCTGCAGGGCTCGTTTGAGTGTGAAATATTTAACTAAATGCAAATACAATTCAATTACTCACTTACTGTAATTACGCATGCCGGGCAGAAGGTGACCCATAAATGAGAGGATAATTGGGAGTGAAAAGGTGTGCTTTAGGAGATTAGACTAGCCGTTAGCGGCTAGATTAGACTAGCCGCTAGCTCCCAAAGGTCTCACCTCCCCGCAGATGGTGACAACGAGAGGGTCGCCCCACACACCTTTATGGCAGCATATGACCCAGACGTTACACCCTACTCATATACTCCCTTTCACAGGAGTGCCTTGACACTGCCCTGAGGGGAGTGTCTGTGTTTTGCCCGCTTTTTAATGGCCCACTCTATGATATTTAAATACTTTATTTTGTAATTATTGGGACAGTGAAGTTTTTTTCTTCTTTTGGCTGTATACTTGACAAGTTTGGATTTGAAATCAAACAATTTGAAGGCATTTTCATCCATATCGGGTGAACCGTGTAGGAATTACAACAGTTTTTGTACATAGTCCCCCCATTTTAGGGGAGCAAAAGTATTCAGACAAATTCACTTGTATCAAAGTATATGTGTCTTAAAGTAGTAAAAAATAAGTATTTGCATTTTCAAATTCATAGTATGCAATGATTACATGAAGTTTGTGACTCTACAAATTTGTTGGATGCATTTGCTGTTTGTTTTGGTTGTGTTTCAGATGATTTTGTGCCCAATAGAAATGAATGGTAAACAATTTGTCACTTTTATTGTAAATAAGAATAGAATATGAATGGTAAACAATTTCTAAACACTTCTACATGAATGTGGATGCTACCATGATTACGGATAATCCTAAATGAATGTGAATCCATGATGAGTGAGAAAGTTACACATGCACAAATATCATACCCCCAAGACATGGTAACCTCTCACCATTACAATAACAAGGGAGGTTAGCATTTTTTTAGTTCCAACCCCATCATAACTCAGAGTCTGGTCTATGCTTATTCAGAAATAGGTGGACATTTCTCAATTACGTAAAGAGGGTTGTTGAGAGTTTCCAGTCCAGCTGAACAGGCATTATACATTTAATTTATTTTCATTTAACCTTTTTTAACCAGGTTAGTCTCACTGAGATAAAAAACGATCGTTCATAGAGACCTGGCCAATATAGCAGCACATTCATTTTCATACAAAGACACATTTACAAATAAAACACAAAGCACTACAGTTAAAAAAACATACATTTACACATTGAGCAGGTATGATGTAGGGAGAACTCAGTTCATATCGTTTCCAGTCTGTTAAAGCATCAGTTAACCCCCAACAACTGCTCCCCGGGCACTGATGATGTCGATTAAGACAGACCCTGCACCTCTCTGATTCAGAGGGGTTGGGTTAAATGCGGAATACATATTTTGGTTAAATGCATTTTGTTGTGCAACTGACTAGGTAACCCCCTTTCCCTATATGTAGCCTATTAAAATACACTATATATACAAAAGTATGTGGACACCCCTTCAAATTTGTGGATTTGTCTATTTCAGCCATACCCGATGCTGACAGGTGTATAATATTGAGCACATAGCCATACAATCTCCATAGACAAACATTAGCTTTTGAATGGCCTTACTGAAGAGCTCAGTGACTTTCAATGTGGCACCGTCATAGGATGCCACCTTTCCAACAATCAGTTTGTCAAATGTCTGCCCTGCTAGAGCTGCCCTTGTCAACTGTATGTTCTGTTATTATGAAGTGGAAACGTGTAGGAGCAACAATGGCTCAGCCGCGAAATTGTAGACCACACAAGCTCACAGAACAGGACCGACCGAGTGCTGAAGCGCATAGACATTGTCTGTCCTCAGTTGCAACACTCACTACAGAGTTACAAACAGCCTCTAGAAGCAACTTCAGCACAATAACTTAGTTGGGAGCTTCATGTAATGGGTTTCCATGGCCGAGCAGTAAGCCTAAGAGCACCATGCTCAATGCCAAGCATTGGCTGGAGTGGTGTAGAGCTCGCCGCCATTGGACTCTGGAGCAGTGGAAAAGCGTTCTCTGGAGTGATGATTCATGCTTCACCATCAGGCAGTCCAACGGACAATTCTGGGTGCCAGGAGAATGCTACCTGCCTGAATGCATAGTGCCAACTGTAAACTTTGGTGGAGGAGGAATAATGGTCTGGGGCTGTTTTTCATGTTTCGGGCTAGGCACCTTAGTTCCAGTGAAGGGGAATCTTAATGCTAAAGCATACAATGACATTCTAGACGATTCTGTGCTTCCAACTTTGTGGCAACAGTTTGGGGAAAGCCCTTTCTTGTTTTAGCATGACATGCACAAAGTGAGGTCCATACAGAAAAGGTTTGACGAGATCGGTGTGGAAGAACTTGACTGGCCTGCACAGAGCCCTAACCTCAAGCTCATCTAACACCTAACACCTTTGAGATGAACTGGAACACAGACTGCGTGCCAGGCCTAATCGCCCAACATCAGTGCCCGACCTCAATAATGCTCTTGTTGCTGAATGGAAGCTAGTGGAAAGCCTTCCCAGAAGTGTGGAAGATGTTATAGCAGCACATTGGGGACCAACTCCATATTAATGCCCGTGATTTTGGAATGAGATGTTCGACAAGCAGGTGTCCACATACTTTTGGTTATGTTGTGTATCTAGGCCTATGAAAAATATGTCTCATTTTTTAATGAAGTCAAGTCTCAAGTCATATGACTCGAGTCCACACATGGCATGCACCACACTGGAGAAGAAAGCAGCTTACTCCACGAAGTTTGCTTTTAGCGGCATGATTGCTACATTTGCTCTGACAGGCAGCAACATGGTTTACCCGTTAAAGGGGAAAACAGTGACATATTCAATTAGAGGCTGGTCTAGCTGCTTTGGCTGTGGTTTGGTCCTGCCACCCTCCTACCTTTCCATTGTTTTGCCAATCGATCATTCACATGCTTGTGCTCTCTGTCTGCCAATGAAGAGTTTCAGTGGCCAAATAAAACTGTTGCTCTCTCTATCCCCCTCTCCCCCTCTCTCTCTCCCTCTCCCTCTCTCTCTGTGTTTGTAGGAAGCCAGTGAACATAAATAAGACACCCATAACGTACCGTCAGGAGAAGAGTCACATGGGTTCGATGGAGCACAGTTTCACTGACCAGAGTACCCTGCAGGAGGATGAGCGTGTGGCCCTCTCTGCAGCACGCATGGCACACACCTGCAGCATGCGCGGTAAGACACACATACACAGGAATAAGCACACACACCTGCAGTATGTGCTTTCAAATGAAAAGAAGACACCAGCAATCAAGCTATGATTCATTCCTGGAACACCTGAGGACTAAAATATTCACTCACATAATCACTTAGGACAAGCTTTTCCCAAAATGTTCATCAAAAGCTCCCACAATATTGTGTGTGAACTTTATACCTCCCACAACATCCATTTAGTCTTAGAAAAGCTTCATATACCTCAGGAGCAGCTATGCTCCCTGCAGAAGATCCACAGTCTAATAAGATAACAAGAAAAATGTAATTGCAAACAGAAGTAAAGTGAAACACCCTCAGGCAAGAAAATGATTTGTGATTCTAGTTGTCTTCCTTTTCATCTCGATATCTTGAAATATTAAGGTGCATAACAGAGAAGGTAGGAAAAATCATATTGTTCCTTAAAGTTTCCTTAACTGCGATTGTAGTATTCAGGAATGTATATATTTTTGTCATTTTTGTCAGACAGCCATAGACAAATGCCATTTCGATCACGTCATTAAACAGTTTTAGTTGAAAATGAAATATCATACAATTAATTTATATCACATTAATTTATACATTTGTTCATTAATTTGTATTTAATCTTATTTTAAGAGATTTTTAATGTTTTCCTAATATTAATAATTCAACACTGCCTGAATGTTTTTATCATGAAAAATGAGATGAGACCTTTTTGTGAGATTATGATAACAACCATATATGATTACCCTATCTAAAACAAATCAATCAATCATTCAAATTATACATAATATTCTCATTTACCTAAAAAATATGGGTGGGGTGGAATCATCTATGTAATCATCTATGTAAAAAAAACTTTATGAAAACAATATTTTATTACAAACAGTTTGAACAACAACCATTGTTAAACATTTAATTCATTTAAGACAAAGTAAGATTCCAAAAGTAGCCGATGGGCAGAGCTCAAGGAAGGAGGCCAGTGTTTTTGCGAGATGGGCCCAGATTGCAGGGGGGTCATCCGCATAGAAGAGCTCAATGAGCAAAGTGAAACTGTATAATTTGTGGTATGTCCATCACGGGTGTGGAGGGTCACCTGCTTGTGAGAATCACAAAAGTGAACTGCCTGGATTTCACTGGTGTATTTACACAGGTAGTTCTCTGCAAAGTCAATATGCACGATGATCTCTCCGCAGATTCTCTTTTAATTCTATCAGTTGGGAGTATTGATGTCGAATGTTGTTCACGTGTTTCCCCAACTTCTCTTTCAGTCCTTTGGAAAAGTCCTCCAGTAGAATCTGCAGTGTGCCACACACCTTTTCTTTTGCTGTCAAATGGACAGTGAACTTCTCCATGTTTCCCTCTTTTGTTTTTCCTTCTCTCTCTTCAGCTTTGTTTTTTCACTTAAACCACCATGTCTGCTCACTAGCATCAAAGTCAGGTGTTTTAAGCTCTTTTGCTTGGCAAATGGAGCACTCTGTGTACATGCACTCTTTCTTCAGGTTCTCACAGCACAAAGACTCAATAAGGTTCTCA
Source organism: Salmo trutta (assembly GCF_901001165.1). NCBI lineage: Eukaryota > Metazoa > Chordata > Actinopteri > Salmoniformes > Salmonidae > Salmo > Salmo trutta. The sequence continues at coordinate 42,007,085 of NC_042959.1, forward strand.
ATGTTGCTGCAGCTGATCCCTTTGTGATGCTGTAGTTTTACCGCCACGAACTGGAGGTTGGCGTGGGTTTTGCAGAGGCATGTGTCCCTATCCTGGACTGTTGGCTTGACAACCCAAAAAGGACGTATTCTGCAGAATTCATAGTAGGACATTTTAATCTCTGAATTATCCCTCTTAAAATTCTGATAATGGTTCTGAATTGTGCCATTCAAGAAGCGCTTCTGCTTTTTCTTCTTGTTCCTCGTTAGTGTGTCCTTTTTCTCTGTTGTTGCTCTACTGTTGTCATCACGTTTGTAATTATGTTACACTTTTTTTCCCTTGAGTATTGAAGACTTGTTGGCCTGTTTTCATTTGCTCTTTGACCAGGCCATACTTTCTCAGGATGTTGCCTCTGAGCATTTTTTAAGCTTGTCCTTGGCACTGCACATTTTTTTATACTTTTGCTTTAACTCTGCAATGATGGCATTTTGAAACAGCAAAATCCTTCGGAGTTTCTTTCATTTGTTGTTTTGTCTTTGTCTTTGGGGAATCTTGTCTCTCCATTTTCTTCATCAGTTGATCATCCATTATTTTGTATTTCTCAGCTTTCCATAAAGTTTTATCAAGTTTGACATTTGTCATTTGTATATTTTTGAGCGACCTCTTCCAAACTTTTTCCTTCCAGCAAGTATTCGACTTCTCATTCCTGTTGCAGATGATAAGGAAGGGGTTTCAGGGCATGCATCAGGGGCAGGTAAGTTAGGGGCAGGTAAGTTAGGGGCAGGTAAGTTAGGGGCAGGTAAGTAAGTTAGGGGCAGGTAAGTTAGGGGCAGGTATGTTGGCCTCATGTTCTGGTTGCAAGTCATCTGGTGAATGAGGTGGTGTTGCCTGATAGGTAGGTCTCCAGTGCAACTGTTTTCTTTAAAGTCTGTCTTCTATTCTGTTAGTTGCGTTTCCATTGCCTTCTCTTGCTTCTTTGTTTTTGCTTTGTAAGCTCAGAGATAGATTTCACTTCTCTCTTCTCTTTTTTTCTTCCAGTATTTCTCCCTTTCTATTTGCAGATGCAGATGTATTTTTATTTTGTTTCTATGTCTGTGACCTCTGTGCTGTTTTATGTGGCATATTTTAAAAGCAAAGAAAAATACTACTTAAGTTTTTCGAGATTAAATTAATTTAAAGCATGATTAAATACGCCTAAAATACATTTAAAAGTACAAAGTAATAACATAATATATTTTTGTAATTTCCGCTACGTTCGGTCATTTTCACAACAGTTAAGTTTGTGATGGAAATGACTGTCATGGAAATGACACTACAGTTTTTGGAGAAAAATGATTGGTTAGCATGTTTTGGCTTGTATTGCAGCTGGCATATTATTTACACTAAATACATAAAAAAGAAGAAAAATTAATACAATTCTACCACAAATTAAAGAAATTATAACCTGTTTGGAAATGACTGACAATAAAAATGTTCACTACACAATATTTACGCAATATTTACCTAGATTTAGCTTCAACTTCTGGACATCATATCTGGAACAACTGTCCGCTGCAGCAATGTGCTTCAGTGTCGCAATACGTTTCCATGGTAACTAAGTTAACATTCTCTTGCAAAAACTTTATTAATGAGGAATTTGCCCTCTGTGGTGGAAATGACACCACTACCAAAGGACAGGTATATTTTGTGGGGCAGGTGAGAGACTGGTTAGCAGAGCTCAACAACAACAAAAAATCCCCATAAATATTGATATAGATTTTATTTTATTGACTATTTCTCTAGGATATAACATTATATAATGTGCAATTATTAATGTTTTCTAATAGAAAAACATACTAGAAGCTCAAAGGTTTGGGTCAGGGACAAGGACAAAACAGTGAAATTGAGGTATAAAATGCATCTGAAAAGTAGCTATAATACTTGATAGAGAGGTGTTAAAGAAATCTGGGGTGATTGTCGTATGAACTTAATGTATAGATATTTTTTATAAAAGCCCCCAAATTTACCGAGGACATAGAAGTGATCGTAGTTGCAGAATCACCCAGCTACTCTGTAAGCTAGCTTGACGTACTAGAAAGTAATATAAACAAGTTGAGAAAAAAGTAACTCCAAGAAATGTGGTTTATTACTTTCTGAGGTAATTTGGTTATCCTGTCTTGATTGTAGAGGTTCTATTTTGCTATCTTACAAAATTAAAGCGATCTCTTTGAGTTTAGTCAGTGAATCAGGCCGTCTCCATGGTAACCAGATACTCTTACTGCTGTACATGCCTTCAAACTAAGGAAATATTTGAGGGGCTCTATGCAACACCCTTAAACAATTCCCTTAGGTAAGGGGAAATGATCCCTTAAGGTAAACCCTTAAGGGAAACATGTTTTATACAACCAGGCCCTGATACACTTAGATTAGATGGTGTCATCTCAATCAAATCTCAATCAAATATTACTACCCAAACATGGTTAGGAGGAGGGCATACTATAATAAAATGGTGTTGGGTCTGTAACTTATCACCCTGCTCATGGAGAAAAGCACCCTAGCTAATTATAACACACAAAGTAAGAAAAACAAATAAGTGCATAATTCTAGCATTGCCTAAAATTATTAATAAGATAGACCTATATAAGCAATATAACAGTGGAGATGTACAAATTATGGCAATGGCATATATGATGATAAGCGGTTAAGAGGCAAGCCGTAATTTTTATTAAGACATGAGCGAGCTGAGACGGATGTAGCCTATATGCCGCCTATTTGTTCAGAATTCTTTTAATTTACAGAGCGACATAAACATGGGCCTTTCTTACAGTATTCTCCTTGTACATCAAGTCAGAACCATATAATAAATAACGTGGGTACATAAGCAGACAATGAAAGCTCTTACAATATTCAATCATTACATTTCTCTAAAACAGGCTATAGGCTACATGTGCACTACCAAGTCCGAACAGTAGACTACACAATTTAATGCATGCTATAATTCTGACAAGCACGTACCTATTCTCCTCCTTTTGTTGGTTGTGAAGTTCATCTCTGTGGTGTGTAGTTGAGCCACAACGTTTGATTTCCCCAGCAATCTGAGTTTAATTAACAGCGTTGTCTACTGTATATGTTATGCACAATTCTCATGTTTTGAAACCCTTTCAGACAGATGTTTTAAATCCTTAAACCCAGACTTGGACCACACACCCTCTCCACTGAAAAACAGGCAGGGGACGCGAAATAGTGATTGCTCTGAGATGCTTGCAGTTAGCCACTGCTTCCTTCCAAACCACTCATTGTTGAATTTGCGATTTCAGACTTGTTGTGTAATGTTTATGTCCAATGGCCGATGAGCACCAATACATTTTATCTCTGAGTTCTCTTTATATGCAAAGGATTGAAAAGGATTTGCCAGTAGATTGTCGACTTGATTCATGGTGACGACTGCTAGCTTGCTAGCTAAGATTTTGAAAGTATGAAAAATGTTGAAAGTATCAGTCCAATCAAAGGTACTGTAGATATGTCATGTCATTCTATCTGTGGCCAATGACCTTGAGCCTTCTTGGATGGGCACTTGTAACCCAAGGCGCTAAAATGTTCGAGCTCTAACAGACTTGGGGGTGACGTGCTACCCCATGAGTGATAGAAAACTTAGCCAATCATGACAGAAAACTGAGCCAATCAGGCGCAACACTCTGTATTTTCTGCTGGCTTGCCCCACCACCACAGAAAGCACTGAGCTAGGCTGAAACACCTGCAATTTGGAGCTGCCTTACTCAAGAAAGCAAAAAAGAGACCATGTTTATTTGCGGCTTTATTAACTCAATGACATTTGTTTTACATTCTTTGCAATCTGATATGTGACGTGTATTAATGCCAAAATAACAAGCAAAACAGGAAAAAAATGTACCCCCCAAAAAATGTACCTAAAAATGTGGGGCTCAAAACCCTGAATGACGGGTCACCACTGAGCCTATGGAATATTGACTGGCATTGACATCAACAGGAGTTTCATATGAAAAATCAAGTTGCAAACAAATTACTCAATTTCAGATACCACCTTTTGTGTATAACTCTATGCCTAATGGTGCCCCCTTCCTTTGTCCTTCTCTCACAGGTGAGCAGTGTAGCTCAGTGAACGAGTCCAGTAGTCTTCTGGGGGGTTCGCCGCGACGCCAGTGTGGGCGTAAGGGCTCACCCTACCACACCGGTCAAGTCCACCCTGCTGTGCGCGTGGCCGACCTTCTCCAGCACATCAACCAGATGAAAACTGCAGAGGGGTACGGCTTCAAACAGGAGTACGAGGTAGGAAGTATAGGTACAGAGGCATGGTTGTGGCTGATGTGTGTTTGGGTGGTATAAGGGTGTATTGCTGGGGAAGGTGTGAGAAAATACAAGTTTGTAGTCATGTCATCATACACTATTTAGGGGTTTAAAATGTAGAATAAGTCATAATTTAGAAGTCAAAATTGTAGACAGGAAATTATGCATTAAGTAGATTGTGTGAAGTTATCACTCACATCCCAGTTCTTACAGATTGCAAAAATGTATTATCAGGGTTAAAAAACACTTCTTGGACCAAGTTCACTGTGAGACAATTAATAAATCATCATTATCTGAAGCTCAAATTTGTCAGAGTGGCTGTAGCTAATAAAGCCCCCCAATCCCCAGGGGTTCTCCAGACCAGGAGGCCATTTGTTCCCCAGCCCAGTGACCGTCAATTGTCTCAGCATCGGGGGCTCGGTGGCTGACCTCCAGTACCACACTGAAAAAAGAAGATCCTTAGTTAGTACTCTGGTTGGAGGAGAATTCTCAACAGAGGTTTTTGGGCTTGTATAGGATGTCACCAAGTTGAAAGTGTTCTTAAGTGGTGCACGGCACAATGAGGGGGACATTTTGTGAAATCATCGCCTACAATTAAGGAGAGAAGCCTTGGGGGACTTATAGGCTCTGTTCAAAACTTCTTTATGCATCAGGGAGTGTGTGTTAAGGAGAGTCTCCCTCGGTTCCATTATCTCCCGAGGGCTCCCGAGTGGCGCAAACCCTGGTTTGATGCCGGGCTGTATCACAACCAGCCGTGATCAGGAGTCCCATAGGGCGGTGCACAATTGGCCCAGCATCGTCCGGGTTAGGGGAGGGTTTAGCCTGGGTAGGCCATCATTGTAAATAAGAATTTGTTCTTAACTGACTTGCCTAGTTAAATAAAGGTAAAATAATTGAATATCTCTCGACATTCAGACTATGGAACTGAGTCTGTACTTTACCATAGGTAGAGAGGGAAATGTTTTGTTTAGGGAGAAGGCAGAACAAAACCCACTTATTATTCCAGTACCTCTGTAAAGGCTGATTTCCATGGCTGTCTGTCTGTGTCGGGCCACATTTTGGAAGGCACACAGCCCTGAAAATTTTTTCTCCCCTGTGGGATACTTCTCCATGATTAGGAAAAAGGAAAATAGTCAAAACCGGTGGGATGGTTGACACAGTAATATTGCACTGGGGGAGAAAAAAGACAGCGATAATTTGTAAACACTGCAGCAAAATTATTCATAACACAGTTATGTAATGGCTCAGACTGTTCTTTACTGTGTCTCGTCTTGTCTTTCATCCGAGTTTTACTCTTCATTTTTTGTGTGATCCTCAGAACCAATTAACCCCTCCCTCCCTCCCTCCCTGCACCCTCCACCCTCCACCCCGATCAATGGGCCTCACTCTCCAAGTCTATATTGGGGAACAGTGGTGTAATCCCAGGCAGGGTTTGGGTGGTTACTCTCTCTGTGGGGAGCAGCAGGGTTGTATTCCCCTGCTCAGCATGCAGGCTTGGATTCGCCCACAGTCCCCCCCTGGTGGCTGAACAACCACAGGGGTGTGTGTGGGGGGGAACTTGGCCCCACACACTAGGAAGAAGGAGTAGTTTGGCTGATGAGAGCATAAGAGAGCTGGATCCTGCTGCTGGGGTTGCCCTGGAGTCAGGACTGTCATGGGATGGCGATAGTGGGGCATGTTGATGAGAGGACAGGAGTGTGTTGGAACAGAGTTCTGCATGGGACCATGACTAGGCAGGACGTATGGAATTCACTAGAGTGCTCTCTCTGTGTGTGAACATGAAGCTAAGGCTCTTCCACATGTTCTGCATGATCAGTTAATGTGAACAGGTAGCTACTTGTCATATGATGCTTTTGAGCTCCCTTTCAGCTCTAATGGTCTTTGAATAGCACTACACCGTCATGATGTATGCATTGGCTCACTACTTGAAAGATATTGCTCCAATTATACTATTTCCCCCTTACGTCACTCAAACACAACAGACAACTGCAGATATAATGGTTTAGAAGAGACGCATTGTAAATATGTTTGACTCGATAGGGGAAGGGTGGTATTGGTGATAGTATCATTAACATGTACTTCCCTACCCCTTCACAGAGCTTCTTTGATGGCTGGGACTGCACCAAAAAGAAGGACAAAACTAAAGGGAGGCATGAAACGTTGATGGGATGTAAGTCATCATGGACATGCCAGCCCTCTTGGGACGAATGCACTGGTAAGCAATATTGTCAATCACAAATGTGTGTTATATTCTTTTACATGAAAATATTGATATGTAGGATCATTTGGCCAGGTCTTCCATGTAAAATAGATATTTTTACCTCAGTGGAAGAACCTGAGGTAAAAATACAGTTGAAGTCGGAAGTTTACATACACTTAGGTTGGAGTCTTTAAAACCCGTTTTTCAACCACAAATTTCTTGTTAACAAACTATAGTTTTGGCAAGTCGGTTAGGACATCTACTTTGTGCATGACACAAGTAATTATTCCAACAATTGTTTATTTATTATTTCACTTAAAATTCACTGTATCACAATTCCAGTGGGTCAGAAGTTTACATACACTAAGCTGACTGTGCCTTTAAATAGCTTGGAAAATTCCAGAAAATGATGTCATGGCTTTAGAAGCTTCTGATAGGCTAATTTATGTAATTTGAGTCAATTGGAGGTGTACCTGTGGATGTATTTCAAGGCCTACTTTCAAACTCAGTGCCTCTTTGCTTGACATCATGGGAAAATCAAAAGAAATCAGCCAAGACCTCAGAAAAAACATTGTAGACCTCCACAAGTCTGGTTCATCCAATTTCCAAACGCCAAACGAAGGTACCACGTTCATCTGTACAAACAATAGTACGCAAGTATAAACACCATGAGACCATGCAGCTGTCATACCGCTCAGGAAGGAAATGTGTTCTGTCTCCTAGAAATGAACATACTTTGGTGCGAAAAGTGCAAATCAATTCCAGAACAACAGCAAATGACCTTGTGAAGATGCTTTTGGAAACAGGTACAAAGATATCTATATCCACAGTAAAACGAGTCCTATATCGACATAACATGAAAGGCCTCTTAGCAAGGAAGAAGCCACTGCTCCAAAACCGCCATAAAAAAGCAATATACATATACAGTTGAAGTTGGAAGTTTACATACTTTTGAAGTATGCTTGGGGTCATTGTCCATTTGGAAGACCCATTTGCGACCAAGCTTCAACTTCCTGACTGATGTCTTGATATTTTGCTTCAATATATGCACATCATTTTCGTTCCTAATGATGCCATCTATTTGGTGAAGTGCACCAGTCCCTCCTGCAGCAAAGCACTCCAACAACATGATGCTGCCACCCCCGTGCTTCATGGCTGGGATGGTGTTCTTCGGCTTGCAAGCATCCCCATTTTCCTCTAAACATAATGATGGTCATTATGGCCAAACAGTTCTATTTTTTTTTTCATCAGACCAGAGGACACTTTTTCTCAAACTACGATCTTTGTCCCCATGTACAGTTGCAAACTGTAGTCTGGCTTTTTTATGGCTGTTTTAGAGCAGGCAATGAGTGAGTTGAGATCCGTCGGTAGTTCCTGGGCTGCTAGCTCGTCCTTCATTTCCTCTGATAATCCGTGCAGGAACGTGTCTAACAGCAATTCCGGGTTCCAGGCACTCTCAGCTGCCAATGTGCCGAAATCCACCGTATAGTCTTGTCGAAGCTGGAGTAACTTCCGGGCAGGCCTGTCTCCCGGACAATAGAGAATCGAAAACCTTCTTCACCTCCGCCACAAACTCCTCCAGACTGATGCATACGGTGGACTGTTGTTCCCACACTGCCATAGCCCAGGCTAGATCCCTCCCGGACATCAGCGTGATGAGGTACGCTATCTTCGAGCGGTTGGAGGGGAAGGAGGAGGGCTGCAGCTTGATGACAAGAGAACACTGCGCGAGAAATGCCCGACAGGTTCCCGAATCTCCAGCGAAGCATTCCGGGGTAGGTAAGCGGGGTTCTCGGGAAACCGGGGTGGCCGGGGAGGCCACGCTGCTAACAGCTGGGTGACTGAGGGGCTGGGAGGTTACCATCGTGGTAAACTGCCTGACATACAACCCGCGGAGTTGCTCCAGCAATGTGTTCAACTCGTGGTCATGGCGTTCGGCCAAGGTCTGGAACCCTTCCGTAAGACCATGAAGCAACTCCTTGTGCCTTCCAATGGTGGCTCTTTGGGAGGAGACAGCGTTGGGGAGCTGGTCCGAGTCTGCTGGGTCCATCATGGCCAGTTTCGTACTGTCAAGGCTCAGGAGAAGACCCAGATGCAGACAGTTTCAAAGTAACAAAAGTTTATTACAAAACAGGGGAGGCAGGCAAACAACAGGTCAAGGGCAGGCAGAGATCAGCAATCCAGAGCAGAGTCCAAAAGGTACAGAACGGCAGGCAGGGTCAGGGCAGGCAGAGGTCAGTATTCAAGGGTTGTGTAACAAGGTACAGAACGGCAGGCAGGCTCAGGGTCAGGGCAGGCAGAATGGTCAAAACCAGGAGAACTAGAGAAAGACAGGAGCATGGGGAAAAACAATAGTAGGCTTGATGAAACAAAATGAACTGGCAACAGACAGAGAGCACAGGTATAAATACACTGGAGATAATATGGAAGATGGGCGACACCTGGAGGGGTGTGACAAAAATCCATAGATTATGGCCTAATTTATTTATTTCAATTGACTGATTTCCTTAGTGCTGGTCGAATGTTGAAATGAGCTGAAATAAAATATGGCAAAACCTTTTTCCATACGCACAAATAGCTTATTTCTCTCAAATGTTGTGCACAAATTTGTTTACATCCCTATTAGTGAGGTGTGACATATCAAGAGTCTGATTAAACAGCATGATCATTACATAGGTGCACCATGTGCTGGGGACAATAAAAGGCCACTCTAAAATGTGCAGTTTTGTCATACAACACAATGCCACAGATGTCTCAAGTTTTGAGGGAGTGTGCAATTGGCATGCTGACTGCAGGAATATCCACCAGAGCTGTTGCCAGAGAATTGAATGTTAATTTCTCTACTGTTAGCCGCCTCCAACTTCGTTTTAGAGAATTTGGCAGTAGGTCCAACTGGCCTCACAACCTCAGAGCATGTGTAACCATGCCAGCCCAGGTCCTCCACATCCTGCTTCTTCACTTGCGGGATTGTCTGAGACCAGCCACCCGGATGAAACTGGGTTTGCACAACCAAAGAATTTCTGCACAAATGGTCAGGAACCTTCTCAGGGAAGCTCATCTGCGTGTTCTTCGTCCTCACCAGGGTCTTGACCTGACTGCAGTTTGGCGTTGTAACCGACTTCAGTGGGCAAATGCTCACCTTCGATGGCCACTGGCACGCTGGAGAAGTGAGCTCTTCCCAGATGAGTCCTGGTTTCAACTCTACTTGGAAGATGGCAGACAACGTGTGCCTCATGGAGGTGGTGGGGTTAGGGTATGGGCATGCATAAACAGATGTCCTAATCGACTTGCCAAAACTATAGTTTGTTAACTTCTTGCGGATTTGTGGGATGCTAGCATCACATTTCGAAAACTTCCGGTGGAATTGCAGAGCTCCAAATTCAAATTAAATTACTATAAATATTAAACTTTCATGAAATCACAAGTGCAATACATAAAAATAAAGCTTAACTTGTTGTTAATCCAGCCGCCGTGTCAGATTTCAAAAAGGCTTTACGGCGAAAGCAAACCATGCGATTATCTGAGGACAGCACCCAGCAGACAAATGCATAACAAATCATTTTCAACCAGGGAGTTGCGACACGAAAGTCAGAAATAGCGATATAATGTACACCTTACCTTTGAAGATCTTCTTCTGTTGGCACTCCAAAAGGTCCTAGTTACATTACAAATGGTCCTTTTGTTCGATAAAGTCCTTCTTTACATCCATAAAAACTCAGTTTAACTAGCGCGCTTCAGTCAATAATCCACTCGGTGTCCCTCCTTTAAAATGCATACAACATGAATCCCAAACGTTACCAATAAACTTATCCAAACAAGTCAATCAATGTTTATAATCAAACCTTAGGTACCCTAATACACAAATAAACAATACAATTTAAGACGGAGAATCGTTATTGTCTTTACCGGAGAAAAATACCATTGAACGCGCTCTCATTCACATGCTTGGAAACACTAGAGCCAAAATGGGAGCCACCTAGAAAAACTACAATTTCTGGCTAGTTTTTCCAAAAACCAGCCTGAAACTCTTTCTAAAGACTGCTGACATCTAGTGGAAGCCCTAGGAACTGCAATCGGGCACAATTTCGCCCTATTATAAAAGTGCCAGCAATTGAAATCAGTGGTAGGATGACATTTTTTTGGGGGGGGGGATGGTTTGTCCTCAGGGTTTCGTCTGCCATTTCAGTTTTGTTATACTCACAGACATTATTTTAACAGTTTTAGAAACTTTAGAGTGTTTCTATCCAAATCTACCAATTATATGCATATCCTAGCTTCTGGGCTTGAGTAGCAGGTAGTTTACTTTGGGCATGCTTTTCATCCGGACGTCAAAATACCGCCCCCTATCCCAAAGAAGTTAACCTCTCTGGGACATGTGGGACGCTAAATAGCTTTACGGCGAAAGCACATTTTTCAATATTCTGAGTACAGAGCTCAGCCATCAAAGCAAATTATACAGTTACCCGCCAAGTTCTGGAGTCAACTAAACTCAGAATAAGTATTATAAATCTTCACTTACCTTTGCTGATCTTTGTCGGAATGCACTCTCAGGACTCCCACTTCCACAAGAAATGTTCGTTTTGTTCGATAAACTCCATATTTATGCCCAAATACCTCCGTTTTGTTCGCGGGTTCAGATCACTAATCCAAAGGCATAATGCGCGAGCGCAAAACCAGAGACGAAAAGTCAAATAGTTCCATTACCGTTTGTAGAAACATGTCAAACGATGTTTACAATCCATCCTTAGGGTCTTTTTAACATAAATCTTCGATAATATTTCAACCGGACAATAGCGTATTCATTACAGAGGAAAAAGAAGGAAGGGCGTGCCTGCGTGCCTGCGCAGTAAACAACTCGTTGGTCCCAGGCTTGAGTAAGTTGCTATTCTCTGCCCAGTAACAGTAGAAGCATTAAACAAGGTTCTAAAGACTGTTGACATCTAGTGGAAGCCTTAGGAAGTGCAAAATGACCCCACAGACACTCTAGTTTGAATAGGGATTAGATAGGAAAAACTACAAGCCACTTCCTAGTTGGATTTTTTTCTCAGGTTTTTGCCTGCCATATGAGTTCTGTTATACTCGCAGACATCATTCAAATGGTTTTAGAAACTTCAGAGTGTTTTCTATTCAAATCTACTAATAACATGCATATCCTACCTTCTGGGCCCGAGTAACAGGCAGTTTAATTTGGGCATGTTATTCATCTGAATTTCTGAATACTGCCCGCTGTCAACAACAAGTTTTAAAGAAGCAATACAACTGGCCTTCTTTAGGTTAGTTGAGTATCTGGAGCATCAGGTCTGTGCCCAAACAATTTGAGCTTCTACTTTTCAAAATCCACCTTTCCAGGAACAAGTCTCTCACCGTTGCCACTTGCTATAGACCACCTTCTGCCCCCAGCTGTGCCCTGGACAACATATGTGAATTGATTGCCCCCAATCTATCTTCAGAGCTGTTAGGTGACCTAAACTGGGACATGCTTAACCTCTCTAGGGTATGTGGGACGAAATCGTCCCACCTACTCAACAGCCAGTGGAATCCCGTGGCGCGTTATTCAAATACCTTAGAAATGCTATTACTTCAATTTCTCAAACATATGACTATTTTACACCATTTTAAAGACAAGACTCTCGTTAATCTAACCACAATGTCCGATTTCAAAAAGGCTTTACAACGAAAGCAAAACATTAGATTATGTCAGCAGAGTACCCAGACAGAAATAATCAGACACCCATTTTTCAAGCTAGCATATAATGTCACATAAACCCAAACCACAGCTAAATGCAGCACTAACCTTTGATCTTCATCAGATGACAATCCTAGGACATTATGTTATACAATACATGCATGTTTTGTTCAATGAAGTTCATATTTATATCAAAAACCAGCTTTTACATTAGCATGTGACGTTCAGAACTAGCATACCCACCGCAAACTTCCGGTGAATTTACTAAATTACTCACGATAAACGTTCACAAAAAACATAACAATTATTTTAAGAATTATAGATACAGAACTCCTTTATGCAATCGCTATGTCCGATTTTAAAATAGCTTTTCGGCAAAAGCACATTTTGAGATATTCTGAGTAGGTAGCCCAGCCATCATGGCTAGCTATTTAGACACCCACCAAGTTTGGCCCTCACCAAACTCCGATTTACTATTAGAAAAATGTCTTCGTCAGAATGCACTCCCAGGACTTCTACTTCAATAACAAATGTTGGTTTGGTTCAAAATAATCCATAGTTATGTTCAAATATCCTCTGTTTTGTTCGTGTGTTCAAGACACTATCCGAAGGGTGACGAAGGGTGACGCGCCCGACGCGTTTCGGGGCAAAGAATTTCTAAATATTCCATTACCGTACTTAGAAGCATGTCAACCGCTGTTTAAAATCAATTTTTATGCCATTTTTCTTGTAAAAAACGATAATATTCCAACTGGGAAACCCTGTTTTAGTTCAAAGACGAAAAAATAGAAACATGGTGTCGCCTCGTGCACACGCCTCAGTCTCATTGTTCTCTGATCGACCACTATCCAAATGCGCTAGTGTTTTTCAGCCAGGGCCTGCAAAGACATCATTCACCGGTTTGCCGCCTTCTGAGAGCCTATGGGAGCCGTAGGAAGTGTCACGTTACAGCAGAGATCCTCAGTTTTCAATAAAGAGAGTGTAGAAGCCCAAGAAATGGTCAGACAGGCCACTTCCTGTAAGGAATCTTCTCAGGTTTTTGCCTGCCATATGAGTTCTGTTATACTCACAGACACCATTCAAACAGTTTTAGAAATTTAGGGTGTTTTCTATCCAAAGCCAATAATTATATGCATATTCTAGTTTCTGGGCAGTAGTAATAACCAGATTAAATCGGGTACGTTTTTTATCCGGCCATGCAAATACTGCCCCCTACCCTAGAGAGGTTAACACTCCGGCCATCCTACAATCTAAGCTTGATGCCCTCAATCTCACACAAGTTATCAATGAACCTACCCCAGGTACAACCCCAAATCCGTAAACACAGGTATCATCCTAACCAACCTGCCCTCCAAATACACCTCTGCTGTCTTCAACCAGGATCTCAGTGATCACTGCCTCATTTTTTGCGTCCGCAATGGGTCTGCGGTCAAACGACCACCCCTAATCACTGTCAAATGCTCCCTAAAAAACTTCAGCGAGCAGGCCTTTCTAATCGACCTGGCCCAGGTATCCTGGAAGGATATTGACCTCATTCCGTCAGTAGAAGAAGCCTGGTTATTCTTTAAAAGGGTTTACCTCACAATCTGAAATAAGCATGCCCCATTCAAAAAATGTAGAACCAGGAACAGATACAGCCCGTGGTTCACTCCAGACCTGACTGCCCATGACCAGCACAAAAACAACCCGTGGCATATGGCATTAGCATCAAATACCCCCCGCGATATGCAACTTTTCAAGGAAGTTAGAACCAATATACACAGGCAGTTAGTAAAGCAAAGGCTAGCTTTTTCAAACAGAAATTTGAACCCTCTCTTTCTAAAATTATCTGCCGAAATTGTTGTAAGCCCTATTGTAAGCCCTATTACTGGCCTGTTCAACCTCTCTTTTGTATCGTCTGAGATCCCCAAAGACTAGAAAGCTGCCGCGGTCATCCCCCTCTTCAAAGTGTGAAATACTCTAGACCCAAACTGCTACAGACCTATATCTATCCTACCCTGCCTTTCTAAGGTCTTCAAAAGCCAAGGTAACAAACAGATCACCGACCATTTCGAATCCCACCGTACCTTCTCCGCTATGCAATCTGGTTTCTGAGCTGGTCATGGGTGTACCTCAGCCACGCTCAAGGTCCTAAACGATATCATAACCGCCATCGATAAGAGACAATACTGTGCAGCTGTTTTCATCGACCTGGCCAAGACTTTCGACTCTGTCAATCACCACATTCTTATCGGCAGACTCAACAGCCTTGGGTTCCCAAATTACTGCCTTGCCTGGTTCACCAACTACTTCTCAGACAGAGTTCAGTGTGTCAAATTGGAGGGCCTGTTGTCCGGACCTCTGGCAGTCTCTATGGGGGTGCTACAGGGTTCAATTCTCGGGCCGACTCTTTTCTCTGTAGACATCAATGATGTCGCTCTTGCTGCTGGTGATTCTCTGATCCACCTCTACGCAGACGACACCATTCTAATACTTCTGGCCCTACTTTGGACACTGTGTTTACTAACCTCCAGATGAGCTTCAATGCCATACAACTCTCCTTCCGTGGCCTCCAACTCTCTTAAATGCTCTTAAATGCAAGTACAACTAAATGCATAATCTTCAACCGATCGCTGCCCTCACCTGCCCGCCCGTCCAGCATCACTACTATGGATGGTTCTGACTTAGAATATGTGGACAACTACAAATACCTAGGTGTCTGGTTAGACTGTAAACTCTCCTTCCAGACTCACATCAAGCATCTCCAATCCAAAATTAAATCTAGAATCGGCTTCCTATTTCGCAACAAAGCATCCTTCACTCATGCTGCCAAACACACCCTCGTAAAACTGACCATCCTACCGATCCTCGACTTCCGCAATGTAATTTACAAAATAGCCTCCAACACTCTACTCAACAAATTGGATGCAGTCTATCACAGTGCCATCCGTTTTGTCACGAAAGCCCCATATAGTACCCAGCATTGCGACCTGTATGCTCTCGTTGGCTGGCCCTCGCTTCATATTCGTCACCAAACCCACTGGCTCCAGGTCATCTATAAGACTTTGCTAGGTAAAGCCCCACCTTATCTCAGCTCACTGGTCACCATAGTAGCACCCACCCGTAGCATGCTCCAGCAGGTATATTTCACTGGTTACCACCAAAGCCAATTCCTCGTTTGGCCGCTTTTCCTTCCAGTTCTCTGCTGCCAATGACTGGAACGAATTGCAAAAATCACTGAAGCTGGAGACCCATATCTCCCTCACTAACTTTAATCACCAGCTGTCAGAGCAGCTCACAGATCACTGCACCTGTACATAGCCCATCTGTAAATAGCCCCATTCTGTAAATAGCCCCATACTGTTTTTTTTGCTCCTTTGCACCCCAGTATCTCTACTTGCACATTCATCTTCTGCACATCTACCACTCCAGTGTTTAATTGCTAAATTGTATTTTTTTTCACCACTATGGCCTATTTATTGCCTTACCTCCCTTACCTAATTTGCACACACTGTATATATACTTTTTTTCTCTTGTTTATTGACTATATATTTGTTTATTCCATGTGTAACTCTGTGTTGTTGTTTGTGTCGCACTGCTTTGCTTTATCTTGGCCAGGTCACAGTTGTAAATGAGAACTTGTTCTCAACCAGCCTACCTGGTTAAATAAAGTTGAAATAAATAAAATAAAAAATATGCATTTGGGTTCAATTACAGGCTCAAAATGGCCAAAAACAAAGATCCTATTCTTGTTCTGAGAAATGAAGGCTATTCCATGCGAGAAATTGCCAATAAACTGAAGATCTCGTACAATGCTGTGTACTACTCCCTTCACTGAACAGCGCAAACTGGCTCTAACCAGAATAGAAAGAGGAGTGGGAGGCCCCAGTGCACAACTGAGCAAGAGGACAAGTACATTAGATTGTCTAGTTTGGGAAACAGACGCCTCACTAGTCCTCACCTGGCAGCTTCATTAAATAGTACCCGCAAAACACCAGTCTCAACGTCAACAGTGAAGAGGCGACTCCGGGATGCTGGCTTTCTAGGCAGAGTTGCAAAGAAAAAGCCATATCTCAGACTGGCCAATAAAAAGAAAAGATTTAAATGGGCAAAAGAATATAGACACTGGACAGAGGAGCGCTGCCTAGAAAGCCAGCACTCCGGAGTCGCCTCTTCACTGTTGATGTTGCTTACTGTTGATGTTGAGACTGGTGTTTTGCGGGTACTATTTAATGAAGCTGCCAGTTGAGGACTTGTGAGGCGTCTGTTTCTCAAATTAGACACTCTAATGTACTTGTCCTCTGAATGGAAGGTGGGAGAAGTGTTATAGTGTGGACACTATATACATAATCACATTAAATATGAATTGTACTTACTTGCAGTATAGTATGATTGCTATTCATGTGTGCATGGTTATTATTGACTGTAACTTTTCCCCTTGGAAGATGTCATCACCCTGAGTCAGATCTGTACAATGCGACTGTTTGGCTGTATTTATGCCGTTTGTACATTTACATGTAACCTTTATTTAACTAGGCAAGTCAGTGAAGAACAAATTCTTATTTACAATGACGGCCTACCCCGGCCAAACCCAGATGACGCTGGGCCAATTGTGCGCAGCCCTATGGGACTCCCTATCATGGCACGAATGTGATACAGCCTGGATGTGAACCACGGACTGTAGTGACGCCTCTTGCACTGAGATGCAGTGCCTTAGACCACCGCGCCACCCGGGAGCCAGGTGTTCATGGCTGTACACATTTTATTTCTTAGGTTGAAAGTAAAGGAAAGTGATATTGAAATGCGTGTAGGCATTCCTTGTCAAGTTACTACAATAAATGTGTTATTCTATGTACATATTTTTTTATAATGTAAAAATGTTTAAAAAAATGAATGGATGTGTTATTTAATTGAGTTGTATGTGGTGTGGATGTACTGTAATGTAATTGGAAACATGGCTGATATGTGATTCTCCCATTGTGTCCATTCCAGACAACCGCCACAGAGTCAAGCTCCACCCACTCCTTGGAGACCCCAACTCCGACTACATCAACGCCAAGTACATAGACGTAAGTCTCAGTTCACCTTCCTTTCTGCTCAGAATCCTGTCCAATCACAGTGTTATACTGGGAAACACATCAAGTCATTACTTATCCCTTTTTGAAAAACCACAGTCCATTTCACGGTATTTTGTGTCGCCCTAAGCAATCCGGTTCCCCAGATTTACCTGTGAGAGGTTATTCCTATTCCTGGAAACACCAGGCTAACCCCCCAACCCACCCAACCCCCATCCAATCACAAACCTTCCTCTTGGCATCCGGCCAGATGCCATGTATGTTTGGTGACTACCTCTACAACCCCTTATCCAACGCTATTAATAGACAATACATTCATTTTATAATACCAAGTCCTGGCGGTAAAGCCCTTTGTAAAATCCCCCAATCCCTCTGAATTGAACAGACTGGATTGATGTTGTTCAAACCCTGGATGGACGGGGAGCAGCTCTGAGACATGATCTCTTTGGCTGCTCACCTTCACTTCATTATAATTCTTGTTTCCATCTGCATCAACTAGAATTTCCCGTAGAGCAACATGCATCATCAATTTGTTGGACTGTACAGTCATGAATGCATATTATTATTCCATTATAAGAGACAAACTTGTCTAAAACGCCTTGTCGGAAAGGTGAAAGCACTCCTTTTACATCGTTAATCCGGGAGAGATATAGAGAGAGGGGACTTGTGGAGGAGAAATGCTTTTAGGGGACTTCATTAGCATAGAGAGGGCACTTGAGAGGGAACTAAAATGGGTCCGTCCTATTTTGACTCCTGCCATTGTGAGGGCGCCAATTAGAGTGTCAGGGCACAGGGAGACCAGGCATCATTAGAGACATGCCACTGAATGCTTGGGTGCTGCCCGCTGTAGGGCCAAGTTGGCCCCTGACAAGGCTAGCCCTGGCACTGAATGATAAATGTCTTCCCTGTGGCTCAGTTGGTAGAGCATGGTGTTTGCAACGCCAGGGTTGTGGGTTCGATTCCCACGGGGGGCCAGTACAAGAGCGTCTGCTAAATGACTAAAATGTAAAAAAAATTAAAAAATACGTTGCTACAGGGGAGTTCTTGTGGAGAGCCCATTACTATTTCACCAGAGGTTACATGGAAAAGTTTATCCTCTCTCTTTCTGTTTGTTAAAGCAGAGGTTGAAGAAGTGCGAGCTCTCAGATAGTTTTTCTCTTTAGCATTTGATTTGATCTCTTTGTCACTCATCGCCTGGCTGTGTGCCTGTATGTGTGGCTGTGTGTGTGTGGGTATACAGTATTGTGCTGTATGTATATGCATGCTTGGCAGCTGCCTGTGTTTGTCATGTGTTGTAGTACATACAGTGCAGTATTTTCCATCACCACACTCAGCAAGTGAACCCTGCTGAATGCTATATGACAGCCTCTAATTTGTTAAATAGGGAGACAGTCCAAATCAATACACACACATGGCAGCACGTGCATGAACAAGTGCACGCACGCACGCTCACACACGCACACACAAAACACACACTCAGTCTCATACACACATACTGTATGTAAACAAGCACACCTCTCTATACAGGTTCTCCTCCTGTCTGCAACTTTATTTCCTTAGATTTCTCAATCTTCTTTCATTATATTACTTGTGCTTGCGTGAGGTCAAATCTCAGGATGTTACGGTTACCACTATGACCGGTTGAGGTGGTGCGTGGATGCCGTGGACATGCTGAAAGCACTGTCTGAGGCACAGATGGCTTACTTAGCATGTCATCCCTGTTCTCTTTTTCAGGGCTACCATCAATCCAACCACTTCATAGCCACTCAGGGTGAGTATCCCGCCATGTCTGGAGTTGGCTGCTTGTGTGTGGGATTGTGTGTGTTTTTGTGTGTTAAATTGAGGTTGACCAACCTACCCAATGAACTTCCACGTAGGGCCTAGCAACAGTGACACAGACAGACCTCAAGTGTCTCTCCATCCAATCAAAAGGTGACTGCATGTGTGACCCGCCAACCCTCTGCATGACATGGGGTGGGTGATACATTGAGACAGAGACGGAGAGAGAGAGAGAGAGAGAGAGAGAGTGTGTGTGTGTGTGTGTCTGTGTCTGTGTGTGTGGGTGTGTGTGAGAGAGAGCCTACAGATCTCCCTCTGTCAATCTGTCAATCATCCACAACTGTGATCTCTTACTAAGCAGCAGTTTGGGTGCATGAACTGTGTGTGTGTGTGTGTGTGTGTGTAAACATCAGTTTCCTTTTTGTGTGTGTGCATGCTTTTCCATGCGTGCATGTTTGGATGTGTAGATACTCTGAGAGTGAGAGAGAGAGAAAGTGTGATAGAGTGTGAGACTGAGTGAGTGAGCTATTCTTAGTGTCTTCCTCGGGGCCATATGATCTGTTTTCTGTTTCACCTGTCACTTCTCATACTGAGCCACAGTTCGCTGGCACAGACCAATGAAAACCGCTATGAAGCACAGTACAGCACAACTTTAATTACAGTAGGGCATGTGACCTGACCAGGAAAAACTATTTGGTCCTACTTATAACCTAGCTGCATGTACCTTGACCCTGTGTCCAAGAAAAGTGACTTAGTACAGTAGTATCAGGTCACGTGGTCAGGAAACAATCCTGGCCCTAGTCATATTGATAATTTGTATTTACAGCAAACTGTTTTTGACTGAGATGGTTGATGTGATGGTTTTACCTCTCTGTCCCACAGGGCCCAAACAGGAGACAGTGTATGACTTCTGGAGGATGGTGTGGCAGGAGAACTGCTTCAGCATCGTCATGATCACTAAACTGGTAGAGATAGGCAGGGTGAGTCTCACACTCACACTTCTCTCCTCATACACACATCTCACACAGTGCAAAGGGGGACACAATAACATTTTCTCCGGACTGTATTCAGGTCCCTGCTATTTGCTCAGACAGAAATAATTGTTAGAGTAATTGAAACACCAGATGAATGTAAATGCTATAGTAAGGGTCCCATTATTTTCTTCTGAAGTCATAAACATAGACATAGTGGTTAGGATGACAAAATGTTTCTATCAATATCAGTACATCAACTTTGCTGTTCCCTCTTAGCAACTGTACTCCATAATCGATGTGTTAGCGCTGGATGGTTCGTCAGCTGAATCAAAAGAACATCTAACCTAAATAAAAAATTACAAAATCCTTTGTGCCTTAATGGAAAACATTAGTGGTGGCCCAGTTTTAGATATTATGTTCCCCATCATTAAAGACTATTACCTCCTCTATCTATGGAAGATTTTGTTGGAGCTGAATTTAAGTATAATTGTTCTGTGTCTTCTTCCTTACATTTATTTAATGCTGAGCAGTAGGTAACATAATTCTCCAACAAATAACACGTCTTGGTCAAACACATGTCAAACACATTTCTGTGACTATCATTGTATGCAGATTTGATCGAATGTTATTTGTCTCTGACCAGGTGAAATGCTGTAAATACTGGCCTGATGAAAGTGAGATATATGGAGACATCAAGATTACACTGCTGAAGCTGGAAACACTTTCGGAGTACACAGTTCGTACTTATGCCTTGGAGAGGGTAAGTCCAACCATTCTGTCACGTCCTGACCCTAGTAAGATGTAATTTTCTATGGTAGAGTTGGTCAGGGCGTGACAGGGGGTGTTTTGGGTTGTTCTATGTTTTCTATTTCTATGTTTAAGTTTTAGTTTTTCTATTTCTATGTTGGGATTATTTGGGTTGATCTCTAATTGGAGGCAGCTGATCCTCGTTGCCTCTGATTGGAGATCATATTTAAGTAGGGGTTTTCCTTCCTGGGTTTTGTGGGTAGTTGTTTTCTGTTTAGTGTATGTCACCTGACGGAACTGTTGTCGGTTGTTTTGTTAAAGTGTATTCATTAAAAAATAAATATGAGCACTTCACACGCCGCACCTTGGTCTCCTTTAGACGACCCGCGTTACAGAACTACCCACCATGATTTGATCAAGCGGCGTGCCCGGGCAGAAATGGACACCTGGTCACATCAGGAGTGGATTGAGACGATTGACTGGACTTGGGGCCTACCGGAGCCTACCTTGGAAGAACGAGAGGCAGCCCCCTCTCACACACGGGTAGTTTGGCTGGGCCAGGACTGGGACTTGAGCCAATTCCCCGTGCTTTTTTTACACGGGTAGTTTGGTTGGGCCAGGACTGGGACCTGAGCCAATTCCCCGTGCTTTTTGTGGTGAGCATGTGCCTGCCTCTCGCACTCTCTCTCCAGTGCGCCTCCATAGCACAGTACATCCTGTGCCTGCTCCTTGCGCTCTCCCTCCAGCGTGCCTCCAGAATCCAGTACGTCTTGTGCCTGTTCTTTGCACTCTCCCTCCAGTGCGCATCCATAACCCAGTACGGCTTTTGCCTGCTTTGAGCACTCGGTCCTCAGTGCGTCTCCCCAGTCCGGTGAGACCGGTTCCTGCTTCTCGTACAAAGCCCCCAGTGATAATCAATGGTCCGACGCCTGTAGAGATGATCCATGGCACTAAGCCTCTAGTGATGATGCATGGCCCGGAGCCTGTAGGGATATTCCATGGCACGAAGCCTGAAGAGGTAATCCATGGCCCGGAACCTGAAGAAGTAATCCTTGGCAAAAAGCCTGGAGGGATTATAAATGGCCCGGAGCCTGTAAGGGGCACGAACCTTGTAGGAATAATCCATTGCCCGGCACCTGTAGAGATAATCCATGGTAAGAAGCCTCCAGTGATGATCCTTGGCGTGGAACATGTAGAGATGATCCATGGCATGGAGACAGCAGCAACGGTCACTAGTCCGGAACCTATTATGACGCTTTTCCGTCCAGAGCCTCCAGTGACACTCCTCAGGTCGGAGCCTCCAGCGACGCCTCCAGGGACGCTCCCCAGTCCGGAGCCTCCAGCGACGCTCCCCAGTACGGAGCCTCCAGCTACGCTCCCCAGTCCGGAGCCTCCAGCTACGCTCCCCAGCTATTACTAAGTATATTTCCCTCATTCTTTTCATATTTGGGTTTCTTATGGCTTCACTGCTCAAATATACCCTGATGGCATTGTTTCTTCATTCAGCGTTTCCAGGCAGTATTCTATAATAGAGAGTCTGTGATGTTTATCAGTCCAACTGAACAGAACCAGCAGTCAATCTGTCTCAATTATGAGGTGCTTCTGTTGTGAATGCATCCTATTCAGAGAACATGGCTCCACAGAGGCCTCTTTGACTCCTCTTTGTGATAAAGGCACTTGGCGGACATATAGCAGCATGTCTCTGACTAAAGAGAGGTGATAGTAGGAAATAATACTCTGGCTCTATGGTTCGTTCATCTCCTTTGTTACTGAGTTGGCCCCTGTACCAGTCTCCTTCCTAATACTCATAAACATTGCAGAGACAGCAGCAGTTGGCATACACTGATTTGAGTAGACATTGTCTTACTGCCTGACGATGCATAAATACGATGTAGAGAGATTAGAATAAACAACAGCTCCTGATGTACAGACCGATCTGACTCAGAGACGATGACCATCGAGGGCCCTCTGATTAAATATGCCTGCAGTGAGAGGATTTAATAACTCAAGCTACTTAACCCCCACCCCCACACCGCTGAGGCATTGCTGCTTCTACAATGACAGAGCCTGAGCTTGAAGGGTTTGTTGCTCTCAGTAGACTATCCTGTCAGTCAACGCCAGGGTCTCTCCATGGAGCGGCTCAGAGCAACTCTGCGGAGTGACAGTGGCACAAACACAGCATTATCGTTTCACTGTTGCCGCCACTCTCCGTGGGAGCACCACTGTACTTCACTTATCAAGCAGAGATTTTAGGAGAAGTTGACAGTTTGTTTTCACTGCGCCTGGTCTTCTGAGTACATTTTTTGGGGGTCTCTCTCTCTCTCTTCAAATATTTTCTTTACTTTTTCAACTCGGCTCAGAGGAGGAAATTGCAGTGATGCGTCTGTCGCCTAGCTCCCCATTGAGCACAAGCCTCCTCAGGCACAGAGTAACAGAGTAAAGCCTTGCGCTGGCTGTCAGATTGAAGCTGTAGTTAACATGTCACATCCATGGTGGAGAGTTAACACATGGGGATTCCAGTTCCACAGGACCATGTAGTCCATGCTTCACTGTAGCTGTGCCGTACTGTAGATGTACTCAACAATAGTGTCCATTTGTTGCTGGATCTGTGCTGGATATCTTGACATTTAGAAAAAATAAAATCTGAAATGTCTTGAGTCAATACGTATTCAACCCCTTTGTTATGGCAAGCCGTTCTGAATATAACATTTATTTGAACAAGTTACATAATAAGTTGCATGGACTCACTCTGTGTGCAATAGGATTTTGAATGACTACCTCGTCTCTGTACCCCACACATACAATTATCTGTAAGGTCTCTCAGTCGAGCAGTGAATTTCAAACACAGATTCAACCGCAAAGACCAGGGAGATTGTCCAATGCCTTGCAAAGAAGGGCACCTATTGGTAGATGGGTGTACAAAAAACAGACATTAAATATCCCTTTGAGCATGGTGAAGTTATTAATTACACTTTGGATGGTGTATCAATACACCCAGTCACTACAAGATACAGGCGTCTTTCCTAATTCAGTTGCTGGAGAGGAGGAAAACATTGCAGGGATTTCACCATGATGCCAATTGTAATTTTAATAGAGTTTAATAGCTCTGATAGGAGAAAACGTAGGATGTATCAACAACATTGTAGTTACTCCACAGTACTAACCTAATTGACAAAGTGAAAAGAAGGAAGTCTGTACAGAATAAAATTATTTGAAAACATGCATCCTGTTTGCAACAAGGCACTAAAGTAATACTGCTAAATATGTGACAAAGCAATTAACATTTTGTCCTGAAATCAAAATGTTCTGTTTGGGTCAAATACAACACATTACTGAGTACCACTCTTCAAATGTTCAAGCATATTGGTAGCTGCAGCATGTTATGGGTATGCTTGTAATCGTTAAGGACGGGAGTTTCTCAGGATAAAAAATAAACGGAATGGAGCTAAGCACAGGCAAAATCCTAAGGAAAAACCTGTTTCAGTCTGCTTTCAACCAGACATTTCAGCAGGACAATTTCAGTAGGACAATATCTCTTCACAACTAGCTACGTGATTATTGCAGCTCAATGGGTATAACTTTTGTTGACAATTTCGATACCCTTTGGAAACAAAACACATTTTATGAAGAGGATGACATCCACCCAAATCATTGGGTTCCTGGATCTTTTCACAGCATTATGAGGCTGCGTTGAGACAATGACTTGTCAATGACCCAAGCCCAGCTAAGTTAATCCCTACCATTGTGACGCTGAGTTGTCATAAGGCTTCAGCAAATGGACATTATACCAGGGGCGTTGGTAGACACAATGTAAGTAACCTAATTGATGTCCCTCTAACTGCCCTGAATGCCTCTGCTGATCCTACAGCTATTGTATGCAGTAATCATGTGCCTATGAACCAGATTTATATTGTTAGCACTGAGGCGGTGTGCCGTAGTAGGAAGTCCACTGTGTGCAGCTCACTCTGCACCACCATGGCCTTTTTTGCCTTTACCCCCCTTATCTCACCTCATTTGCTTACATTGTATATAGACTTATTTTTCTACTGTATTATTGACTGTATGTTTGTTTTACTCCATGTGTAACTCTGTGTTTTTGTATGTGTCGAACTGCTTTGCATTATCTTGGCCAGGTTGCAATTGTAAATGAGAACTTGTTCTCAACTTGCCTACCTGGTGAAATAAATAAAATAAAATAAACATACAGTTGAAGTCGTATGTTTACCTACACCTTAGCCAAATATATTTAAAGTCAGTTTTTCACAATTCCTGACATTTAATCCTAGTAAAAATTCCCTGTCTTAGGTCAGTTAGGATCACCACTTGTGAGTCAGTTAGGATCACCAGAATGTGAAATGTCAGAATAATAGTACAGAGAATGATTTATTTCAGCTTCTATTTCTTTCATCACATTCCCAGTGGGTCAGAAGTTCACAAACACTCAATTAGAATTTGGTAGCGTTGCCTTTAAATTGTTTAATTTGGGTCAAACGTTTTGGGTAGCCTTCCACAAGCTTCCCACAATAAGTTGGGTGAATTTTGGCCCATTCCTCCTGACAGAGCTGGTGTAACTGAGTCAGGTTTGTAGGCCTCCTTGCTCGCACACACTTTTTCAGTTCTGCCCACAAATTTTCTATAGGATTGAGGTCAGGGCTTTGTGATGGCCACTCCAATACCTTGACTTTGTTGTCCTTAAGCCTTTTTGCCACAACTTTGGAAGTATGCCTGGGGTCATTGTCCATTGGAAGACCCATTTGCGACCAAGCTTTAACTTCCTGACTGATGTCTTGAGATGTTGCTTAAATTACGTGGATATATTGTTGTTCCTCATGATGCCATCTAATTTGTGAAGTGCACCAGTTCCTCCTGCAGCAAAGCACCCCCACAACATGATGCTGCCACCCCCAGTGCTTCACGGTTGGGATGGTGTTCTTCGGCTTGCAAGCATCCCCCTTTTTCCTCAAACATAACGATGGTCATTATGGCCAAACAGTTCTACTCTTGTTTCATCAGTCCAGAGGACATTTCTCCAAAAAGTACGATCTTTGTCCCCATTGTGCAGTTGCAAACCATAGTCTGTTTTTTTTGTGGCGGTTTTGGAGTAGTTTATACTTGCGTACTATTGTTTGTACAGATGAACGTGGTACCTTCAGGCGTTTGAAAATTGCTCCCAAGGATGAACCAGACTTGTGGAGGTCTACAATTTTCTTTCTGAGGTCTTGGCTGATTTCTTTTGATTTTCTCATGATGTCAAGCAAAGAGGCAATGAGTTTGAAGGTAGGCCTTGAAATACATCCACAGGTACACCTCCAATTGACTCAAATGATGTCAAATAGCCTATCAGAAGCTTCTAAAGCCATGACATCATTTTCTGGAATTTTCCAAGCTGTTTAAAGGCACAGTCAACTTAGTGCATGTAAACTTCTGACCCACTGGAATTGTGATACAGTGAGTTATAAGTGAAATAATCTGTCTGTAAACAATTGTTGGAAAAATGACTTGTCATGCACAAAGTATATGTCCTCAATGACTTGCCAAAACTATAGTTTGTTAACAAGAAATTTGTGGAGTGGTTGAAAAACAAGTTATAATGACTCCAACCAGTGTATGTAAACTTCCGATTTCAACTGTAAATAACAATAGCATATCTATTTCTGCTAAGCTTCCAAAAATTGCTCAAAATAGCCCACGTTAACATATGTAGATTAAGAAACAAGGTTCATGAAATCAATACTTTTTTAGAATATGAATGTCATCTGTTACTATCTCTGAAACTCACTTAGATGATGCCTTTGATGATACAGTGGTAGCAATACAGTGTTATAACATTTAAGGAAAAGACAGAAATGCCAGTGGTGGAGGTGTTGCTGTTTATATTCAGAACCACATTCCTGTAAAGATTAGAGAGGATCTCATGTTAAATACTGTTGAATTAATATGGCTACAGGTTCATCTGCCTCACCTAAAATCCATTCTTGTGGGAAGCTGCTGTAGACCACCAAGTGCTAACAGTCAGTATCTGGATAACATGTGTGAAATGCTTGATAATGTATGTGATTCAGAGTGGTATATTTTCTGGGTGATTAAAATATTGACTGGCTTTCATCAAGCTGACCACTCAAGAAAAAGCTTCAATCTGTAACCAGTGCCTGTAACCTGGTTCAGGTTATCCGTCAATCTACCCGGGTAGTTACAAACAGCACAGGAATTAAATCATCAACATGTATTGATCACGTCTTTACTAATGCTGCAGAAATTTGGTTTAAAGCGGTATCCAAATCCATCGGATGTGGTGATCACAATATAGTAGCCATATCTAGGAATACCAAAGTTCCAAAGGCTGGGCCTAATATAGTATATAACTGGTCATATGATAATTTTTGTAGTGATTCCTTTGTTGTTGATGTAAAGAATATTTGCTGGTTCATGGTGTGTAATGAGGAGCAAACAGACGTTCCACTTGACACATTTATGAAATTGCTTATTCCAGTTACAAATAAGCATGCGCCCATTAAGAAAATGACTGTAAAAACTGTTAAATCCCCGTGGATTGATGAAAAATTGTGTGGTTGAGAGGGACGAGGTGAAAGGAATGGCAAATAAGTCTGGCTGCAAAACCGATTGGCAAACCTATTGCAAATTGAGAAATCATGTGACTAAACTGAAAAAAATAAGAAATTACACTATGAAACTAAGATAAATGACATGAAGATTGATCGTAAAAAGCTTTGGAGCACCTTAAATGACGTTTTCGGAAAAAGCTAACTCCGCTCTTGAATCAGATGGCTCATTCATTACAAAACCGAATGATATTGCCAATTTCTTTAATGATTTTTTAATTTGCAAGATTAGCAAACTTAGACATGACATGCCAGCAACAAACGCTGACACTACACAAGTATCGCTGACCAAACTATGAAAGACAAGCATTGTAATTTTGAACTCCGTAAAGTGATTGTTGAAAAGGTTAAATAATGATTGTTTTCTATCAACAATGACAAGCCACTGGGTTCTGACAACTCGGCTGTAAAATTAATGTGGAAAATAGCGGACGATATTGGCACTCATGTTTGCTGTATTTTCAATTTAACCCTAATAGAAAGTGTGTGCCCCCAATCCTGGAGGGAAGCAAAAGTAATTCCGCTACCAAAGAATAGTAAAGCCCCCTTTACTGGCTCAAATAGCCGACCAATCAGCCTGTTACCAACCCTTAGTAAACTTTTAGAAAAAATGGTGTTTGACCAGAAACAATGCTATTTTACAGTAAACAAATTGACAAGGGGAAAGGGGGATACCTAGTCAGTTGTACAACAGAATGCATTCAACTGAAATGTGTTTTCCGCATTTAACCCACCCCTTCTGAATCAGAGAGGTGCAGGGGGCTGCCATAATCAACATCCATGTCTTCGGCACCCAGGGAACAGTCAGTTAACTGCCTTGCTCAGCGGTAGAACAACATATTTTTACATTGTCAGCTCGGAGATTCGATCCAGCAACCTTTCAGTTTCTGGCCCAACAGTCTAACCACTAGAATACCAGACTTTCAGCACACTTAGAGAAGGATATTCATCAAGCACAGCACTTACACGAATGACTGATGATTGGCTAAGAGAAATTGATAATAAAAAGATTGGGGGGGCTGTTTTGTTAGACTTCGGTGCGTTTTTTTTTACATTATTGATCATAGTCTGCTACTGGAAAAATGTATGTGTTATGGCTTTACACCCCCTGCTATGCTGTGGATAAAGAGTTACCTGTCTAACAGAACTGAGAGTGTTCTTTAATGGAAGCTTCTTCAACATAATCCAGGTAGATTCAGGAATACCCCACGGCAGCTGTCTTGGCCCCCTACTCTTTTCAATCTTTACTAACGACAAGCCATTGACTTTGAGTAAAGCCAGTGTGTCTATGTATGTGGATGACTAGACATGATACACGTCAGCTACTACAGAGACTGAAATGACTGCAACACTTAACAAAGAGCTGCAGTTTGTCTCAGTGTGGGTGGCAAGGAATAAGTAAGTCCTAAATATTTCCAAAACTAAAAGCATTTTATTTGGGACAAATCATTCACTAAACCCTAAACCTCAACTAAATCTTGTAATAAATAACATGGAAAAGGAGCATGTGGAGATGACTAAACTGCTTGGAGTAACCCTGGATTGTAAACTGCCATGGTCAAAACATATTGATACAACAGTAGTTAAGATGGGGAGAAGTCTGTCCATAATGAAGCGCTGCTCTACCTTCTTAACAGTACTACTGTTCAGTTGTGTGGTCAGATTTAGGAAAATTGCAATTGGCTCAGAACAGGGCAGCAAGGCTGGCCCTTGGATGTACACAGAGAATAACATCAATACTATGCATGTCAATCTGTCCCGGCTCAAAGTGGAGGAGAGATTAACTTCATCACTACTTGCATGTTGAATGCGCCAAGCTGTCTGTTTGAACTACTGGCACACAGATCGAACACCCATGCATACTCCACAAGATATACCACAAGTGGTCTCTTCACAGTCCCCAAGTCCAGAACAGACTATGAGAGGCACACAGTACTACATAGAGCCATGACGACATGGAAATCTATTCCACATCAAGTAACTGACGCAAGCAGTAGAATTTGATTTAAATATAGATAAACATCAAATCAAATTTTTCAAATCAAATGTATTTATATAGCCCTTCTTACATCAGCTGATATCTCAAAGTGCTGTACAGAAACCTAGCCTAAAACCCCAAACAGCAAGCAATGCAGGTGTAGAAGCACAGTGGCTAGGAAAAACTCCCCAGAAAGGCCAAAACCCAGGAAGAAACCTAGAGAGGAACCAGGCTATGAGGGGTGGCCAGTCCTCTTCTGGCTGTGCCGGGTGGAGATTATAACAGAACATGGCCAAGATGTTCAAATGTTCATAAATGACCAGCATGGTCAAATAATAATCACAGTGCTTGTCGATGGTGCAACAGGTCAGCACCTCAGGAGTAAATGTCAGTTGGCTTTTCATAGCCGATCATTGAGAGTATCTCTACCGCTCCTGCTGTCTCTAGAGAGTTGAAAACAGCAGGTCTGGGACAGGTAGCACGTCCAGTGAACAGGTCAGGGTTCCATAGCCGCAGGCAGAACAGTTGAAACTGGAGCAGCAGCACGGCAAGGTGGACAGCAAGGTGTCATCATGCCAGGTAGTCCTGAGGCATGGTGAGAGAGAGAGAGAGAGAGCACGAGAGAGAGAGCACGAGAGAGAGAGCACGAGAGAGAGAGCACGAGAGCACACATTAAATACTGGCGGCTGAGACAGGAGGGGTCAGGAGACACTGTGGCCCCATCAGATGATACCCCCAGACAGGGCCAAACAGGCACCTTATGGAACAGTGGGGACTGTGAAGCAACGTACACATAGATTGTGTACTGTAGATATGTGGTAGGGGCCTGAGGGCACACACTGTGTTGTGAAATCTGTGACTGTAATGTTTTTTTTAAATTGTATCCTTGCCTTTATTTTGCTGGAACTCAGCAAGAGTAGCTGCTGCCATGGGGATCCATAATAAATGCAAACCTAAAACACAAGGCCAAATCTATACTGGAGTTGCTTACCAAGAAGACAGTGAATGTTCCTGAGTGGCAGAGTTACAGTTTTGACTTAAATCTACTTGAAAATCTATGGCAAGACATGGTTGTCTAGCAATGATCAACAACCAATTTGAGCTTGTAGAATTCTGAAAAGAATTATGGGCATATTTTGCACAATCAAAGTGTGCAAAGCTCTTAGAGACTTACCCAGAAAGACTCACAGCTGTAACCACTGCCAAAGGTGCTTCTACAATGTATTGACTCATGGGTGTGAATGCTTAGGTAAATTAGATATCTGTTTTTGAATTTCAATAAATTTGCTAACATTTATAAAAACATGTTTTCACTTTGTTATTATGGGGTATTGTGTGTAGATGGGTGAGAATATATATATTTTTTAAATCCATTTTGAATTCAGGCTGTAATACAACAAAATGTCAAGGGGTATGAATACTTTCTGAATACTTTCATGTAATCTTCTTTTTATTCTTCTTCTGATGTTGTGTTTCCACAGATGGGCTACTCAGCTAAACACGAGGTGCGTCAGTTCCACTTCACGTCCTGGCCGGAGCATGGGGTTCCCTACCATGCCACAGGCCTGCTGGCCTTCATACGACGGGTCAAAGCATCCACGCCCCCCGATGTTGGACCTGTGGTCGTCCACTGCAGGTACCAGCCTCCAATCAACGCACATTGCAGTACACCAATTCCTGCTAGCTGTCGATGATCATGCAACCATTACTACTTTGTGTTTTCAAAGCTTTAAAGCTTAGTCCCAGTGGGCAAAGCTGATTGAAATGACACAATTTTTATCAGTTTTACATTCGTTATGAGTCGGACGCTATTTCAACCAGTTTTACCTGCTGTGGCTGAAGCCTTGTATAGGGGAATTGCATCCATCCCCAGCCCTGATTCTATTATTTTCATGTCACCCAAAGAAAGAGAGAGCCAACCCTTATCTGAACACTGTTATTACAGTATTGTATGTGAAGGCTTGTCCTAAAGGGTCAAAGGTCAGTGACATGTTGTTCTCCATGTGTCTCTGTGTCAGTGTGGGGGCGGGCCGCACAGGCTGCTACATCGTGCTGGACGTCATGCTGGACATGGCCGAGTGTGAGGGTGTGGTGGACATCTACAACTGTAAAAACTCTCTGCTCACGACGCATTAACATGATCCAGACAGAGGTGAATGGGCTTGCCTACAGTACATTTCAGTGGGGGAAGATAAAATGATTCACACTGCTCTGGTCTCCTTACATCTGTATTGCCGATATTGTGTTTGGGGAACTCAGAGAGAGTGAGGGGAATATTCTAGCCTAGCTCCCCCACTGGGACTTGTGTATAGGTTGATGGTTTCCGAGATGCGAAGGCTTACATTGTCACAGTGCAATGCAGAAGCACGTGGCTTTTCTTTCGATGATATAGCATATCTTAATCGTATTATGTAAATCCAATATTGGTTTAGCTGTGTATTACATTTGTAGTTATTTGTCTGGGTGCTCTAATGAAATATATACACTGCAAATGTTTGTTTATTAAGACGTATTTATTCAGTCTCCCACCGCTCTTTGATACACTGTACAATATTATAGCTTATATTTAATTCACATCATGGCAGGTAATGAGATTTTTCTCTTGCCACCCTTCCACACCTCATACTCTTTCTTTGTGATATGGTCCTATGTTATTTATGTTCTAACTCTCCCTGTTCTGTTGTTCTCTCTTTCTTATCTCTCTCTCTCTCTCGCTTTCTCTCTAACACCCCACCCGTCCTCTGTATCATACTTCGCCCACTTTCTTTGTGATATCATCCTATGTTCTTCATGTTCTTACTCTCTCTGTTTTGTTGTTCTCTGTCTCTCTCTCTCCCCCTTTTCGTCTCCCCCTCTCTCTCTTTCTCTCTCTCCATACACACCTCTCTCTCACCCCTTTCTCTCTATCTGCAGGAGCAGTACATATTCATGCATGATGCCATCCTGGAGGCTTGTCTGTGTGGAGAGACGGCAATCTTGGTGAATGAGTTTGCACTCATCTACAAAGACCTGCTGCGGGTGGACTCTCAGAGCAACTCCTCCCAGCTACGAGATGAGTTCCAGGTCAGTCGCACACTGGAATGAAATAATACATCTTCTGTTTCGTTGTGAAATACTATTTGTTTTCAGTGACTTCACAGAAAAGGTTAAGACAAAACAACACAACCCCAACCTAGAATACTAAATTGAAGCACTGTTGGATATTTTGACTTTGTTGCTGGTGGACTAGAAGGGATCAGACAGAAGTTGTGTCTGACCTGAAGTCAACTTGATGTAACAATGCTGCATGGCTCAGAAGTCCAACACATTGTAGCAGAAAACAGGATAATATAGACTGATTAAATCAGCATTCTTGGCGTGGCAGGTAGCCTAGTGGTTAGAGCATTGGGCCAGTTCCCGAAAGGTTGCTGGATCGAATCCCCGAGCCGACAAGGTAAAAATCTGTCGTTCTGCCCCTGAACAAGGCAGTTATCCCACTGTTCCCTGGGAGGCCGTCATTGTAAATAAGAATTTGTTCTTACCTGACTTGCCTAGTTAAATAAAGGTTAAATACAAAAAAATAAAATAAAAAACTCAACAGACACTATGAAAGCTGAACCAAGTTTATTCTTCCCAGATGGTCAAGACAGCTGCATTAGACAAAAACATTTTCACACAAGCACTGATGTTTAACCCTTCCTCCTAGGCTGAGTCTCCTCCTACACATCTGTACAAACATTGTGTCTTTAATGCTAGGTAGGCCACTAAGTGATACGGGCCAAAAACTTTTATTTCTCCCTTAACGGGACCTGACCTTATCTCGACCCCCCTTCATCACTAATCCATGGCTCTCTCCCCTTATCAATGCCTGCCACATGTGATCGCTTCCCAGAAGTCAATATTTCAATAGGATACCTGATATAATGTAAACGTTATACAATATCCTCTCTCCCTCAGTGAAACAAATAAGTATATTTCATATTCTCAGAACCCAACAGTCCTTCCTCTTGAACAATAGCTTCCTACTGTTCAACTTACTTAAACTTGGAAATTACTTATAAATGAACAAACAATGATAACAAAATATTCACCGTGAGGTTTACAAACTCAGAGACTTATGGCCTCTGTTCTATGATCACACCATACACAATCTTACTTCCATTCCTCATAGAACACTGATAATAATGTGTCCCATGGATCTGTTGAATTCTTCCAGTTCAGCGTTCTCCTTCTGGTTCCTAAGAGAGTGATAGCGCAAAACTTGCAAAGCAACAGGAAACACAAAACATAACAATATTAACAATGTGGTAAGCTATGCATAATTATATATGCATGAAAACCAAAGTCTGAGACCATGACAATTCCCACTCTCTCTTCACCTGACTATGCCTCCAGGATACTTTTCTGCTGGATTCCACAAAAATGAAAGCCCTAAAAAGCCTCCTCATGCTTTCACCCAGTCTTCCCCTTTCTGGCCCCAGGTTCCGAGAGGTGTTCCCAAGCCATGTAATTTTCACTTTGTTCCCCATCTCCTCCATTGCCACCTGATAGGCACGTCACCTGATAGGCAAGTGCGTATCCCTAGTCAATGCTACATCCTCTTGATGCACTGTATAGACTTTCACATCAATGCCTCCAAAATGTTGTTTAGAGGAGAACTACCTCAACATCTATCCTTTCATATGATGCATTAAGGTCACAGTTTTGAAAACTTAGGACACTAAAGAGGCCTTGTGTGTGCATTCCGGTCACAACTTGCAGACTTGTTTACGCTGCTGTGCGTTTTTGTTGCCGTTTTTACTTTGCTACCTGACGGTTTTTACTTTTTCATTACCGTATATTTTTACTTTTTCCCTCACTCAACTTTTTTTTTCATTCAACTTTCCTACCCCGGAGGTTTTATCTGGACATGGTTTGTCAGGACTTCAAACAGCCGAAGCTAAGTAACATTAACACGATGCCTTCTAATTGCAGTCGTTGTACTCATAATATACAGGAGAACGATCGCCTTACGGCAAGGATAGTTGTGCTGCAAGCCCAGCTTCAGACGCAATCGTTAGGCAAGGGTCATTTCAGTGTAGGAAAGGATGAAACAGCGTCTGTGCCACCAGCAAGTACAGATAGTAACGTTAGTATAAACCCCCTCGCACGGTCCCCGCAGCCGGACATCTTTCTCATGGCGTCTGGAGGGAAACGCTGTAGGAATGCTCAACCGGTGTCGCTTATTCAGCCGACAGAAACTTTCAACCGGTTCTCCCCGTTAAGCGAGTCGGAGTCGGAGGCCGAGACTTCTCTGGTCTCTGCTCCTCCCGTTGTGGGGTCTGAGACGCCGACGGCTCCCACCATTAGCTCTGACAAATTGAAAACCCTAGTCATTGGCGACTCCATTACCCGCAGTATTAGACTTAAAACTAATCATCCAGCGATCATACACTGTTTACCAGGGGGCAGGGCTACCGACGTTAAGGCTAATCTAAAGACGGTGCTGGCTAAAGCTAAAACTGGCGAGTGTAGAGAGTATAGAGATATTGTTATCCACGTCGGCACCAACGATGTTAGGATGAAACAGTCAGAGGTCACCAAGCGCAACATAGCTTCAGCATGTAAATCAGCTAGAAAGATGTGTCGGCATCGATTAATTGTCTCTGGCCCTCTCCCAGTTAGGGGGAGTGATGAGCTCTACAGCAGAGTCTCACAACTCAATCGCTGGATGAAAACTGTTTTCTGCCCCTCCCAAAAGATAGAATTTGTAGATAACTGGCCCTCTTTCTGGGATTCACCCACAAACAGGACCAAGCCTGGCCTGCTGAGGAGTGACGGACTCCATCCTAGCTGGAGGGGTGCTCTCATCTTATCTACGAACATAGACAGGGCTCTAACTCCTCTAGCTCCACAATGAAATAGGGTGCAGGCCAGGCAACAGGCTGTTAGCCAGCCTGCCAGCTTAGTGGAGTCTGCCACTAGCACAGTTAGCGTAGTCAGCTCAGCTTTCCCCATTGAGACCGTGTCTGTGCCTCGATCTAGGTTGGGCAAAATTAAAAATGGCGGTGTTCGCTTCAGTAATCTTACTAGTATAAAGACTTCCTCCATTCCTGCCATTATTGAAAGAGATTGTGATACTTCACATCTCAAAATTGGGTTACTTAATGTTAGATCCCTCACTTCCAAGGCAGTTATAGTCAATGAACTAATCACTGATCATAATCTTGATGTGATTGGCCTGACTGAAACATGGCTTAAGCCTGATGAATTTACTGTGTTAAATGAGGCCTCACCCCCTGGTTACACTAGTGACCATACCCCCCGTGCATCCGGCAAAGGCGGAGGTGTTGCTAACATTTACGATAGCAAATTTCAATTTACAAAAAAAAAACAGTGACGTTTTCATCTTTTGAGCTTCTAGTCATGAAATCTATGCAGCCTACTCAATCACTTTTTATAGCTACTGTTTACAGGCCTCCTGGGCCATATGCAGTGTTCCTTACTGAGTTCCCTGAATTCCTATCGGATCTTGTAGTCATAGCAGATAATATTCTAATTTTTGGTGACTTTAACATTCACATGGAAAAGTCCACAGACCCACTCCAAAAGGCTTTCGGAGCCATCATCGACTCAGTGGGTTTTGTCCAACATGTCTCTGGACCTACTCACTGCCACAGTCATACTCTGGACCTAGTTTTGTCCCATGGAATAAATGTTGTGGATCTTAATGTTTTTCCTCATAATCCTGGATTATCGGACCACCATTTTATTGCGTTTACAATTGCAACAAATAATCTGCTCAGACCCCAACCAAGGAAGATTAAAAGTCGTGCTATAAATTCTCAGACAACCCAAAGATTCCTTGATGCCCTTCCAGACTCCCTCTGCCTACCCAAGGACGTCAGAGGACAAGAATCAGTTAACCACCTAACCGAGGAACTCAATTTAACCTTGCGCAATACCCTAGATGCAGTTGCACCCCTAAAAATTAAAAACATCTGTCATAAGAAACTAGCTCCCTGGTATACAGAAAATACACGAGCTCTGAAGCAAGCTTCCAGAAAATTGGAACAGAAATGGCGCCACACTAAATTGGAAGTCTTCCGACTAGCTTGGAAAGACAGTACCGTGCAGTATCGAAGAGCCCTCACTGCTGCACGATCATCCTATTTTTCCAACTTAATTGAGGAAAATAAGAACAATCCGAAATTTCTTTTTGACACTGTCGCAAAGCTAACTAAAAAGCAGCATTCGCAAATGGAGGATGGCTTTCACTTCAGCAGTAATAAATTTATGAACTTCTTTGAGGAAAAGATCATGATCATTAGAAAGCAAATTACGGACTCCTCTTTAAATCTGGGTATTCCTCCAGGGCTCCATTGTCCTGAGTCTGCACAACTCTGCCAGGACCTAGGATTAAGGGAGATACTAAAGTGTTTTAGTACTATATCTCTTGACATAATGATGAAAATAATCATGGCCTCCAAACCCTCAAGCTGCATACTGGACCCTATTCCAACTAAACTACTGAAAGAGCTGCTTCCTGTGCTTGGCCCTCCTATGTTGAACATAATAAACGGCTCTCTATCCACCGGATGTGTACCAAGCTCACTAAAAGTGGCAGTAATAAAGTCTCTCTTGAAAAAGCCGAATCTTGACCCAGAAATTATAAAAAACTATCGGCCTATATCGAATCTTCCATTCCTCTCAAAAATTTTAGAAAAAGTTGTTGCGCAGCAACTCACTGCCTTCCTGAAGACAAACAATGTATACGAAACGCTTCAGTCTGGTTTTAGACCCCATCATAGCACTGAGACTGCACTTGTGAAGGTGGTAAATGACCTTTTAATGACGTCAGACCGAGGCTCTGCATCTGTCCTCATGCTCCTAGATCTTAGTGCCGCTTTTGATACCATCGATCACCACATTCTTTTGGAGAGATTGGAAACCCAAATTGGTCTACATGGACAAGTTCTGGCCTGGTTTAGATCTTATCTGTCGGAAAGATATCAGTTTGTCTCTGTGAATGGTTCGTCCTCTGACAAATCAATTGTAAATTTCGGTGTTCCTCAAGGTTCCGTTCTAGGACCACTATTGTTTTCACTATATATTTTACCTCTTGGGGATGTCATTCGAAAACATAATGTTAAATTTCACTGCTATGCGGACGACACACAGCTGTACATTTCAATGAAACATGGTGAAGCCCCAAAATTGCCCTCGCTAGAAGCCTGTGTTTCAGACATAAGGAAGTGGATGGCTGCAAATGTTCTACTTTTAAACTCGGACAAAACAGAGATGCTTGTCCTAGGTCCCAAGAAACAAAGAGATCTTCTGCTGAATCTGACAATTAATCTGGATGGTTGTACAGTCGTCTCAAATAAAACTGTGAAGGACCTTGGCGTTACTCTGGACCCTGATCTCTCTTTTGAAGAACATATCAAGACTGCTTCAAGGACAGCTTTTTTCCATCTACGTAACATTGCAAAAATCAGAAACTTTCTGTCCAAAAATGACATGCTTTTGTTACTTCTAGGCTCGACTACTGCAATGCTCTACTTTCCGGCTACCCGGATAAAGCACTAAACAAACTTCAGTTAGTGCTAAATACGGCTGCTAGAATCCTGACTAGAACCAAAAAATTTGATCATATTACTCCAGTGCTAGCCTCCCTACACTGGCTTCCTGTTAAGGCAAGGGCTGATTTCAAGGTTTTACTGCTAACCTACAAAGCATTACATGGGTTTGCTCCTACCTATCTTTCCGATTTGGTCCTGCCGTACATACCTACACGTACGCTACGGTCACAAGACGCAGGCCTCCTAATTGTCCCTAGAATTTCTAAGCAAACGGCTGGAGGTAGGGCTTTCTCCTATAGAGCTCCATTTTTATGGAATGGTCTGCCTACCCATGTGAGAGACGCAGACTCAGTCTCAACCTTTAAGTCTTTACTGAAGACTTATCTCTTCAGTAGGTCCTATGATCAAGTATAGTCTGGCCCAGGAGTGTGAAGGTGAACGGAAAGGCTGGAGCAACGAACCGCCCTTGCTGTCTCTGCCTTGTCGGTTCCCCTCTTCCCACTGGGATTCTCTGCCTCTAACCCTTTTACAGGGGCTGAGTCACTGACTTACTGGTGTTCTTCCATGCCTTCCATGGGAGGGGTGCGTCACTTGAGTAGGTTGAGCCACTGACGTGGTCTTCCTGTCTGGGTTGGCGCCCCCCCCTTGGGTTGTGCCGTGGCGGAGATCTTTGTGGGCTATACTCGGCCTTGTCTTCGGACGGTAAGTTGGTGGTTGTAGATATCCCTCTAGTGGTGTGGGGGCTGTGCTTTGGCAAAGTGGGTGGGGTTATATCCTGCCTGTTTGGCCCTGTCCGGGGGTATCATCGGATGGGGCCACAGTGTCTTCTGATCCCTCCTGTCTCAGCCTCCAGTATTTATGCTGCAGTAGTTTATGTGTCGGGGGGCTAGGGTCAGTCTGTTACATCTGGAGTATTCTCTTGTCTTATCCGGTGTCCTGTGTGAATGTAAATATGCTCTCTCTAATTCTCTCTTTCTCTCTTTCTTTCTTTCTCTCGGAGGACCTGAGCCCTAGGACCATGCATCAGGACTACCTGGCATGATGACTCCTTGCTGTCCCCAGTCCACCTGGCCATGCTGCTGCTCTAGTTTCAACTGTTCTGCCTGCGGCTACGGAACCCTGACCTGTTCACCGGACGTGCTTGTTGCACCCTCGACAATTACTATGACTATTATTATTTGACCATGCTGGTCATTTACGAACATTTTAACATCTTGACCATGTTCTGTTATAATATCCACCCGGCACAGCCAGAAGAGGACTGGCCACCCCTCATAGCCTGGTTCCTCTCTAGGTTTCTTCCTAGGTTTTTGGCCTTTCTCAGGAGTTTTTCCTAGGGAGTTTTTCCCAGCCACCGTGCTTCTTTCACATGCATTGCTTGCTGTTTGGGGTTTTAGGCTGGGTTTCTGTACAGCACTTTGAGATTTCAGCTGATGTACGAAGGGCTATATAAATAAATTTGATTTGATTTGCATTAACCTCTCTGGGCTAGGTGGGACGCTTGCGTCCCACCTACTCAACAGCCAGTTGAATCCCGTGGCGAGTTATTCAAATACCTTAGAAATGCTATTACTTCAATTTCTCAAACATATGACTATTTTACAGCATTTTAAAGACAAGACTCTCGTTAATCTAACCACACTGTCCGATTTTAAAAAGGCTTTACAACGAAAGCAAAACATTAGATTATGTCAGCAGATTACCCAGCCAGAAATAATCAGACACCCATTTTTCAAGCTAGCATATAATGTCACATAAACCCAAACCACAGCTAAATGCAGCACTAACCTTTGATGATCTTCATCAGATGACAATCTTAGGACATTATGTTATACAATACATGCATGTCTGTTCAATCAAGTTCATATTTTTATCAAAAACCAGCTTTTTACATTAGCAGGTGACTAGCATGTGACTAGCATTCCCACCGAACACTTCCGGTGAATTTACTAAATGACTCACGATAAACGTTCACAAAAACATAACAATTATTTTAAGAATTATAGATACAGAACTCCTCTATGCACTCGATATGTCCGATTTTAAAATAGCTTTTCGGTGAAAGCACATTTTGCAATATTCTAAGTAGATAGCCCGGCATCACAGGTCTAGCTATTTAGACACCCAGCAAGTTTAGCATTCACCAAAGTCAGATTTACTATAAGAAAAATGTTTTTACCTTTGCTGTCTTCGTCAGAATGCACTCCCAGGACTTCTACTTCAATAACAAATGTTGGTTTGGTCCCAAATAATCCATAGTTATGTTCAAACAGCGGCGTTTTGTTCGTGCGTTCAAGACACTATCCGAAGGGTAAATAAGGGTTACGAGCATGGCGCATTTCGTGACAAAAAAATTCTAAATATTCCATTACCGTACTTCGAAGCATGTCAACCGCTGTTTAAAATCAATTTTTATGCCACTTTTCTCGTAAAAAAGCGATAATATTCGACCGGCAAAACCTGTTTACATTCAACGAGAGAGAAAGTAAAAGCATGCTATCCCCTCATGCACGAGCCTCGTCTAATGGCCCTCTGATAGAGCACTTGCCAAACGCGCTAGTGTGTTTCAGCCTGGGCCTTGAATTACGTCATTCAGCTTTTTCCCGGGCTCTGCGAGCCTATGGGAGCCGTAGGAAGTGTCACGTTACAGCAAAGATCCTCAGTCTTCAATAAAAAGAGCCAAGATGGACAACAACTTGTCAGACAGGCCACTTCCTGGTCAGAATCTTCTCAGGTTTTTGCCTGCCATATGAGTTCTGTTATACTCACAGACACCATTCAAACAGTTTTAGAAACTTTAGGGTATTTTCTATCCAAAGCCAATAATTATATGCATATTCTAGTTTCTGGGCAGTAGTAATAACCAGATTAAATCGGGTACGTTTTTTATCCGGCCGTGTAAATACTTCCCCCTATCCCTAACAGGTTAAAACAGGTTAAGGCTAGGCGTCCCGCTAGCGGGACAACTTCCGGTGAAACTGGAGGGCGCCTAATTCAAATAAATAATCATAAAAATTATGGATATTAAACATTTATGTACATACAAGTGTCTTATATCGGTTAAAGCTTACAGTCTTGATAATCTAACTGCACTGTCCGATTTACAGTAGGCTTTACAGCAAAAGCATGCCATGCAATTGTTTGAGGAGGGTGTCCCACATCAACATATTTGTCCACCGGCACAGGTTTCATAAATTCACAAATAGCGATTAAATATTCACTTAATTTTTAAAATCTTCCTCTGATTTGTCATCCAAAGGGTCCCAGCTACAACATGTAGTGTTGTTTTGTTAGATAAAATCCTTCTTTATATCTAAAAGTCAGTTAAGTTGGCGCCATCGATTTGAATAATCCACTCGTTCAACATGCAGAGAAAGGAATCCAAAAAGCTACCACTAAACTTTGTTAAAACAAGTCAAAATATGTTTCTATTCGATCCTCAGATACCCTAAAATGTAATTAAACTATAATATTTCATATGGAAAGAAGTATGTTCAATAGGAAAACGATATTAGCAGGTGAGTGTCCTCTTCGTTGCGCACGCATACACACATTTCCTCGTCTGTGTCCCTGACTCATTATTCTTCCTCGTTTTGGAAGAAACAAGCCTGAAACCTTGAACAAAGACTACTGACACCCAGTGGAAGCCATAGGAACTGCATACTGGGAGCTAGATTACATTGTTTACCTATATGTTCCATTGGAAGAGCATGGGCTCTCAAAAAATTAATAATTCCGGTTAGTTTTTCTTTGGATTGTCTCCTACCATATCTATTGTGTTATAGTCTCCTACATTATTTGAACATTTCTACACACTTCAGTGTTTTCTTTCCAATGGTACCAATTATATGCATATCCTGGCTTCAGGGCCTGAGCAACAGGCATTTTACTTTGGGCACGTCAGTCAGGTGGAAATTGAGAAAAATAGATCCTAGCCTCATTAAAATCCAGACAGAAAATATTTACACAAGAAGCAACCTATTATCACACAGTCAAACTCTCATTTCATTTAGTAAGTTCACCATTCTGCCGTTCTCACTGTACCACCGGGTGGTGCTCTGAAAGATCCATTCTAAAGAACATTTAGAATGCATTGGTACATCTGACGTATCCACTATAACTGAGCCCCCTGAACAAGCAACACCCTACGAAAGATTTTGACCTCTGGTGGACAAACCAGAGACTTTGTCGAATTATTCCCCAGACGGATCGTCGATTTCAACAGCGACAACAAGACATACACACGTACATATGTACTGTACATTGCAAATATTTTTGAATGAGCGGCCATTCACATTTCCATGAGCATAGTTGTCAACTGTATGTACGATAGTGAAGACCTTTGTCTCTTCTCCCGCTCTTTCTTACAAGCCCCTCCCTTTTAATTTTTGTAACAAGCCATCATATTTTGTTAGTCCACAAGGGACTTTTCATTGTATTGTGTATTACATAAACACAAACAGGATAGCTTACACATTGATAACTATCAATGTGTAAGCTATCCTGTTTGTGTTTATGTAATTCTGTGTGATTATTTAGTTAGTAAAAAAAATAATGAAGCCAATTTGTATATCGCTGATTCATAATTTATGCCACGGTTCGTGCAGATATCCAAGTGTTGCGACATTCAGAATGAGACTGAAATGAATTAATGAAATGACTACCGTAAGAGATACTTATATCTTTAGAGTTTAGTCGGGAGATAGTAACTCGTTAAATAACTTTTCCCGTGGTGCCCCAGATTACTACTTAATTGATTGTTATATGATTAATTTAATCGCTTAATAATTAAACATAGTTGATTGATTTTATAAAAGAACAGTCAAACACGAGGGAGCACGTAAATCCGAGAAACATCAGAGAGGATATAACGGTGAGGGAGCATGCTAAAGCGCCTCCTCTATTCACTTCCACGGCTGGTTTGTGCTCTCGGTCTGCCGATAACAGGACAGAAAGGGTTGTGGTGGGAAACAATGATTTGAGGTCACCAAGAAGCGGAACTGACAGAGACGGATTCACTGTGGCCCAAGCATGAAATAGCTTTTTCCTTCCTCTGGAACTGAGCTGGAAGCATCTGAGGGGCTGCAAACAATCTCTCCCAGCCAGGATCCAAACAACATACGGCCTGTGCCAGGAAAAGCTTAGAGGCTGGAGAAAACACAGGGCTAATTGGATCAAATTTTTATATTTTAGCTCACCCTAACCTAATTCTCTTAACCTGCTGCATAAATTATCCTAATGTGCTACAAAAAGTAAATTCTGACATAAACTGTACAATCTAGTCAAAACCTGGAGCCAGGGGAAACAGGAGGCAGCGACAGCCAAAAAGCTATGCAGGTCCTCAAAACCTGTTTAATCAACAGCAGCTGCTGAGGAGGCAATTTGAAGCCCTTAGAGTCCTGCTTTGTTGAAAAGTACATGTATTTGTTATTTTTGTCATTTCTTGCACAGCTGCACTCTCTGACTCATCAATGCTGTAAGGCCCGGTAAGGTGAAAATCTCTTGATGTGATGACAGTTGTCTGACAGTGTTGGTAATTAGGCAGGTGGTATAGGCTCAAGTTCACAGAGGAAAACAGACGGGGAGCATTTCACTCTCTCAGTAGGACAGAGACACAGAGGTGTGCTTTCCAATATTAGCTAGAGAGGCTCTGTACTGAGCTCATAGGTGGAAATCCCAGGGTAGACGGGGGGGACACGACCCCCCCATCCTGGGAAAAATAGGATTTGTTTCCCCCAATATATCACTGTAAACATAACTATGTCATTTCAATAATATGAATCATACACAATGAAAGCACTTGTGCTGATTATAGACACGTATTTAAGTTTCAAAAGATTCAGACCCCCCGCTTTTTGCCTCACAATGGTTTGATCCACTGCCTCCAACCCCCCCAGGCCCCAGCCCTCAGAAGTGGCACATGATGCAGGTACTGTGCATGTGTGGGAATCTGACAGTCTGTCGTTGGTGGCTGACCTCCAGTAAGTTGTTCAAACAAAGGGTATATTTGATATTTCTTTACTTCTACCACTCAATACAAGAAAACACATTTATAACTGTCACCAGTCTTCATTTTCACAGCATTAAATTACAGGTCACTCTATATCTTAGCTAGCGGTTAGTTGATGTTTACTAGCTAGCTACAGTAACATCAACCAGTGTTTGCAGCTATTTGAATTTGAGTCAATGAGAGAAGCTAGCAATGCAATGTAGTGTTCCTTAGCTGGCAAGGTAACAGAAGGTTCGTGTCTACCGTCTGAAAGGCACTCAATGCACGCAACTAACTTGAGATTAATCCAGTCAATCGCACCATAGCGAATTTGTTTTATGTTGGCAGGGTTCACATAGCTGAATTTGCAGAGCTAGTGAGCAAACTAAAGCAAACATTAGCTAGCAAGCTAGCTAGTACCTATTCCATTTATGTGGCGTCGTCAAATATGGAATCTTTGCTATTGTCAGTTTATTCCAAGATCAGCATGCAGCTGTAGTGCTTCGAAGTCCCTGTAATAAGGTTAGTGATAAACTGAACTC
The DNA here is from genome assembly GCF_901001165.1 of Salmo trutta. NCBI lineage: Eukaryota > Metazoa > Chordata > Actinopteri > Salmoniformes > Salmonidae > Salmo > Salmo trutta. The sequence continues at coordinate 42,051,475 of NC_042959.1, forward strand.
CAAACTGAACTACACTCTCTTCTATCATTGTCTTAAATATATTTAATGGTCTCGTTGCAAAAGCTAAATTGTCGCTAGGGAACTTTGAAGCACCTGTGTGCCGATCTTGGAGTAAACTGACGATAGCAAAGAATTATAGCAAACACTGCAGAAACGGAATTGGTGCTCGCAAGCTCTGCAAATTCAGCTATTGTTGGAAGCCAGCCAATATGAAACATAAACTTACAAAAGGTTGCAGCATATGTTGTGTAAATGGTGAACTCATACAGCTGTCAACCTTGTCACTGCAATCTGTTTCACATTTGCTAGCTACCTTTTAGATCGAAGCCCATACAGAATGATAGAAGATAATAGATGCCCAACTGTAAATAACCTGCACACTGTGTGTGTGTGTGTGTGTGAGTGTGTGTGTGTGTGTGTGTGTGTGTGTGTGTGTGTGTGTGTGTGTGTGTGTGTGTGTGTGTGTGTGTGTGTGTAGCCAGCCAGCCAGCCAGCCAGGAGAAAAATGGCAGAAAAAAGACGGACATCAGAGTATTTTTCAGTACAGCAAAACGTGTACGTGTAAAAAGTAAGAAATGTTTCCAGCTTTTGAAACTTAGGGCAGAAGAGGATCCCATTTTACTGAAGTGGTTAAACAGAGAGTACCACAATGTACACAGGCCCCAAAGCACAGAATGAAATTCTGAACATCATGGCCAATACAGTCATTTGAGGCATTGCAGCTGAGATCAGGTCTCTTCCGATTGTACACATTTCAGTAATTGTTGATGGTACTCATGATGTCTCTGGTGCTAAACAGGAGAGTGTCTGCCTGCGTTATGTTGACCATGACCTTGTCCCTCATGATGAGTTTATTGGGCTATACAGGGTGTCGGAGACAACAGGCGAGGGCATTGCAAAAGTGGCAACTGATGTGTTGTTGAGGCTCCATTTGCCCATGTCTGGCTTACGTGGGCAGTTACGATGGTGCCTCAAACATGGCAAGAAAATACACAGGTGCACAGGCAATTGTGAGGAGGCAGCAGCCATTAGCCCTCTATGTGCATTGTGAAGCACACTGTGTAAATCTGACTACACAGGCTGGCTGCTCAGCCTCTCCACTGATCCAGGATTCCCTTTCTTGGGTCCATCAGTTACGTGTCCTCTATGGCCAGTCAGGAAAGTTTAAGAGCATGTTTGAATCAATTGCCACGTCCAACGATACAAATCTGACCACCCTGAAACCCCTATGTCCAACAAGGTGGACTGTGCGGAATACTGCTATTAGAGCTGTGTTAGGGCAGTATGAGTGGATACTAAGCAGGCTAGAGGAGATGGAAAAAACTGCATCCAAGACAGCTTCAACTGCCAGTGGCTTATTTGAGCACTTCAGCAAAGGCAAGACTGTGTTGGGCCTCACACTTGCCTCTGCTGTTCTTGGTGAGCTTGAATACCTAAACATTTTACTGCAGAAGAAAACGCAGACTGTCTCTGGTATGCAGGCTGCAGTCAAGTGTGTGCGGTCATCTCTTAGGGGCAAGAGAAATGATGAAAGCTACCTTGTACTGTATGAGAAAGCAACAACATTGATTAACTCCATTGAATCCATTGAGACACACTCAAAAAGATTTGCTGGCAAAGCAGCGGATCACTATAGGGCACAATTTTTTAAAGTGTTGAATGTTGTGGAGGTTCAGTTTGGCGACCGTTTTGACTGGGACAGTCTAAACGTCCTGCAAAAGTTGGAAATAGCTCTTCTCACGGGGGGATTGCATGAGTCTCTAGATCAGTACCCTGAGCTGAACAGATTCTCTTTCAGTGCAGTTGCCTCTCTTTCACAACTAATACCCCTGTAGTAGCAGTGGAGAGGCAGCAGAGGTCCTCAGGAGGTTTCCAGTGGAGGTGGGGCGGTTGTTTGACCAAGTCGAGGAGCTGATCAGAATTTTGTTTGTGGTGCCAGTGTCTTCATGTGAGGCTGAGAGGAGTTTCAGTGCACTCCGCAGGTTAAAGACTTGGCTACGGGCTAGCATGGGCCAAGAGAGTCTGAACGGCATAGTTGTCTGTAATGTACATAAAGACAGGCTGGACAGTCTCAAGAGGGAAAATATCTGCCAGCAATTTGTTGGATCCATTGAAACCCGCAAACATATGTTTGGTTCTTTTGTTCAGTAGTGTGTATAGCAGTGGTTCTCAACCTTTTTTGGGTACTGGAACCCCTGCATATTTTGAGGCAAGGCAGGCAAGGTTTTGAGTGGTCCTCAGGGACCTCCACCCCCTCTATAATATATGTGAAGTTACTGGAATCCTTGTGGTGCTGAATACGTTCATTACACTTTTTTATTTCAAGGACCCCTTGCAATTACACCAGGAACCCCTAGGGGTCCACAGACCCCTGTATGAGAACCCCTGGTGTATAGGATGATATTTGTTATTTTGTTTAGTTATTTTGTTTAGTAGTTTTTAGTACATGACAGTACACTTACTAATTATTTATTTTGTTATTTTATTTAAAATTACATGCTTTGTGTGACATACTTGTCCACAGCTGTTGTTTGAAGAGTTTTATTGACTGAAGGATATTTTGGTAAATTTTGGGGGGTTATTAATTGAATTAGTTATTTCATTTTTAGAATTACTTATTTTGAGCTTTTTGTTCTTGTAAAGCTATTGTAGTACACAGTGGCACATATTTAATGACTATAAAAATGTATCAGAAAAAGTAAAATAAAAAGGTCAATTCAGTCAACTTTGATGGTTCTCAACGGAGATTCTTTTAGATGAGATCGCACCATGTTCATTGTATTTACGAAAACTGCACCCATACACAGTGCACAGTACCATTGCCACCTACTGGCTTTTCTTGGTATTGCTGGTTGTAAATGCAAATACCTGCATACATACTGGACTGATAAGGAGCACTGCTATAACTATTATTAGTAGTAGTATTATAATGATTTAAACATTTAAACAAGTTGGGACAACCCTTCAGTTAACCTCTCTAGGGTAGGTGGGACGAAATCGTCCCACCTACGCAACAGCCAGTGTAATCCCGTGGCGCGATATTCAAATACCTTAGAAATGCTATTACTTCAATTTCTCAAACATATGACTATTTTACACCATTTTAAGGCTAGGGGGCAGTATTTACACGGCCGGATAAAAAACGTACCCGATTTAATCTGGTTACTACTCCTGCCCAGTAACTAGAATATGCATATAATTATTGGCTTTGGATAGAAAACACCCTAAAGTTTCTAAAACTGTTTGAATGGTGTCTGTGAGTATAACAGAACTCATATGGCAGGCAAACACCTGAGAAGATTTCATGCAGGAAGTGGCCTGTCTGACAAGGTGTTGTTCTTCTTGCCTCTGTTTATTGAAGACTGAGGATCTTTGCTGTAACGTGACACTTCCTACGGCTCCCATAGGCTCTCAGAGCCCGGGAAAAAGCTGAACGATATCGAGGCAGGCCCAGGCTGAAACACATTATCGCTTTTGACAAGTGGCCGATCAGAGGACAATAGGCTTAGGCGCGTTGCCGAGTCGACCCCATGCTTTATTTTCTTTCGTCTGTTTACCTAATTGCAGATTCCCGGTCGGAATATTATCGCTTTTTTACGAGAAAAATGGCAAAAAAATTGATTTTAAACAGCGGTTGACATGCTTCGAAGTACGGTAATGAAATATTTAGATTTTTTTTTGTCACGAAATGCGTCGTGCACGTGACCCTTATTTACACTTCGGATAGTGTCTTGAACGCACTAACAAAACGCCGCTGTTTGGACATAACTATGGATTATTTTGGACCAAATCAAAATGTGTTATTGAAGTAGAAGTCCTGGGAGTGCATTCTGATGAAGAACACCAAAGGTAATCAAACTTTTCTAATAGTAAATCGGAGTTTGGTGAAGGCTAAACTTGCTGGGTGTCTAAATAGCTAGCCCTGTGATGCCGGGCTATCTACTGAGAATATTGCAAAATGTGCTTTCACCGAAAAGCTATTTTAAAATCGGACATATCGAGTGCATAGAGGAGTTCTGTATCTATAATTCTTAAAATAATTGTTATGCTTTTTGTGAACGTTTATCGTGAGTAATTTAGTAAATTGTTAGTAAATTCGCCGGAAGTTTGCGGGGGGTATGCTTGTTCTGAACGTCACATGGTAATGTAAAAAGCTGGTTTTTGATATAAATATGAACTTGATTGAACAAAACATGCATGTATTGTATAACATAATGTCCTAGGGGTGTCATCTGATGAAGATCATCAAAGGTTAGTGCTGCATTTAGCTGTCTTCTGGGTTTTTGTGACATTATATGCGAGCTTGAAAAATGGGTGTCTGATTATTTCTGGCTGGGTACTCTGCTGACATAATCTAATGTTTTGCTTTCGTTGTAAAGCCTTTTTGAAATCGGACAGTGTGGTTAGATTAACGAGAGTCTTGTCTTTAAAATGCTGTAAAATAGTCATATGTTGGAGAAATTGAAGTAATAGCGTTTCTAAGGTATTTGAATAACGCGCCACAGGATTCCACTGGCTGTTACGTAGGTGAGACGATTTGGTGCCACCTACCCTAGAGAGGTTAAGTTAAACAGCTGCAGACTGATTGTTCCTTCGTTGGCTGCATCTTCTTCACTCAAAAGAGTTTCAGTGTCTTACCATTTTCTGGTCTTGTAGTTTTAAACCCATTTGCAACGTATTCAGCTGGAACCACTTCACATACCGGCAGCAACCCAGCGTGTTTTGGTCTTATGTGTTTATTCTTCATGGAGTCCTTCTAAGCACCCACCTTGGAGGGCAGTGTCAGTCACGTTGCCACAAGGTCTGTGCTCACGTGGGCGTGGTTACTGAATGGGTAAAACTTTACATGAAAAGCAATTAGAAGGCTAAGATCACATTTAATCTTCTCACAAAGAGTTTCATATTTAATCATCTAAGTTCCACAACATTTACATGTAAGTCTGATAACTAGAAAATATACACATTCAGAGATACAGTTATGTTGTTCTACTGTCCTTAGTTACATCACAAATTAGTAACAAATTCCACATGATTGTTCTTTAAGTACCCACGGACCATTCCAGCTGTTTGGATTACAGAAATTGTGTTTCATTATCCAATCTTGGATGTCACAGTACTACAAAATCACTCTCTGTTGTAACATGGGGATTTTTAACTTCCCTTTCATTGTGTGGGAGAGAGAGTTCCTGCAGGTATTTACGACTGTCATAAAACGGACAACTTCACCCCTCTCCCACTTTCCATAATAAATTAAAGAGAAATTTCAAAAAGGTAGAGCGGAATTGGAGATAGTCAAAGTTGCAGTTCCGTTATGATATTCTGAGAGAGTAACTTGTCATATATAACAAGGCAATTAGAAATGCCAGACAGGGTCATTTTTCTAATTTGATCACAAAAAATCAGAATATTTTGACACATCAATGGTGCTCTTCCTGACCATTGATGTTGGTTTTCAAACAACAAAATAATTTAACAATATAAATAATAAAATAACAAAATAAATAATAATAACTGTATTTTTGAAAAATTCCGATCTAGTTTTCGGGCCCACCACAGCACTTAGTTAAAAAGTGGTAAATGATCTTAGAAACTACACAGATGCCAAACAGCTCTCTGCCCTTGTACTCTAGGATTTAAGTGCTGCATTCAACACTGTTTGCCATGATGTCCTTCTGGACAGACTGGAGAGGTGGGTTGGCCTCTCCGGTCCATTCTAAATTGGTTTAGGACCTATTTAACTAGTCGAGAGTTTTTTGTCACCCTTGGTGAACATACTGTAACTCAGAGATAAACATAGATTTTGGGTCCGGTACTGTTCAGTTTATATATGTAAGCCCTTGGCAGAGTTATCAGAAAGCATAGCATTGATTTTCACTGTAACGCAGATGATACACAACTTTACATTTCTGTCACCAGAGGATTTTGTCTCCTACAGTCTAAATCTTTAGACTGTATAGGTGATTTAAGTACTTGGATGGCTCAAGACTTCCTCCAGCTAAATCAAGAGAACACTGATGTACTTATTGTTGGAGCCAAAGCACAGAGAGAGAGAATCTGGCTGCAGATTTTAGTTCACGGGCAATAAAGATAAAACACCTGGTAAAAATGTAGGTGTTATTTTAGGTTCTGAACTCAATTTCGAATCACATGTTAGGAATGTGACCAAAATAGCTTTTTACAACATGAAGAACATTGCCAAGCTGCGGTCATTTCTCTCTTAGGCTGATACAGAGAGACTCATTACAAGCAGGCTTGACTACTGTAATGCTCTCCTGTCTGGTCTACCCAAGAATGCCATTGGTCAACTGCAAAACATACAGAATGCTGCAGCACACGTGTGCTGACCAAGACCAGACAAAGAGCACACATCACACCAGTTATAAGATCTCTGCACTGGCTGCCTGTGAGTTTAAGAATTCATTTTAAGATTCTTCTATTGTTTTTTTAATCAATAAATGATTGTGCACTCCAATACATACAGTTGAAGTTCGAAGTTTACATAAACCTTAATAAATCCTCTTACAGCTCCTTAAAACCTCTTACATCTACACGTTCCGCTAGCGGAACGTCTGCTCCAATATCCAATGATGGGCGGGGCGCGAAATTCAAACTCCTCTAAATCCGAAAACTTACACTTTTCAAACATATGACTATGTTACAGCTATTTAAAGACAAGACTCTCCTTTATCTAACCAAACTGTCCGATTTCAAAAAGGCTTTACAGCGAAAGCAAAACATTAGATTATGTCAGCAGAGTACCCAGCCAGGAATAATCACACAGCCATTTTTCAAGCTAGCATATCATGTCACATAAACCCAAACCATATCTAAATGCAGCACTAACCTTTGATGATCTTCATCAGATGACACACCTAGGACATTGTGTTATACAATACATGCATGTCTGTTCAATCAAGTTCATATTTATATCAAAAACCAGCTTTTTACATTAGCATGTGACGTTCAGAACTAGCATTCCCACCGAACACTTCCGGTGATTTTACTAAATTACTCACGATAAACGTTCACAAAAAGCATAACAATTATTTTAAGAATTATAGATACAGAACTCCTCTATGCACTCTATGTCCGATTTTAAAATAGCTTTTCGGTGAAAGCACATTTTACAATATTCTCAGTAGATAGCCCGGCATCACAGGGCTAACTATTTAGACACCCACCAAGTTTAGCACTCACCAAAATCAGATTTACTATTAGAAAAGTTTGATTACCTTTGATGTTCTTCGTCAGAATGCACTCCCAGGACTTCTACTTCAATAACAAATGTTGGTTTGGTCCAAAATAATCCATAGTTATGTCCAACAGCGGCGTTTTGTTCGTGCGTTCTAGACACGATCCGAATGGTAAATAAGGGTCGTGCGCATGGCGCATTTCGTGACAAAAGATTTCTAAATATTTCATTACCGTACTTCGAAGCATGTCAACCGCTGTTTAAAATCAATTTTTATGCCATTTTTCTCGTAAAAAAGCGATAATATTCCGACCGGGAATCTGCAATTAGGTAAACAGCCGAAAGAAAATAAAGCACAGGGTCGACCCGGGCACGCGCCTAAGCCCTTTGTCCTCTGATAGACCACTTAGCAAAAGCGCTCGTGTGTTTCAGCCAGGGCTTTGAATTACGTCATTCAGCTTTTTCCCGGGCTCTGAGAGCCCATGGAAGCCGTAGGAAGTGTCACGTAACAGCAGAGATCCTTTGTAATGGATAGAGATAATCAAGAAGGGGAAGAAATGGTCAGACAGGGTACTTCCTGAACAGAATCTTCTCATGTTTTGGCCTGCCAAATGAGTTCTGTTATACTCACAGACACCATTCAAACAGTTTTAGAAACTTTGGAGTGTTTTCTATCCAAAGCTAATAATTATATGCATATTCTAGTTTCTGGGCAGGGGTAATAATCAGATTAAATCGGGTACGTTTTTTATCCAGCCGTGAAAATACTGCCCCCTATCCATAACAGGTTAACCTCTTACATCTAGACGTTCCGCTAGCGGAACACCTGCTCCAATATCCAATGATGGGCGTGGCGCGAAATACAAACTCCTCTAAAATCCGAAAACTTCCATTTTTCAAACATATGACTATTTTACAGCATTTTAAAGACAAGACTCTCGTTAATCTAACCACACTGTCCGATTTCAAAAAGGCTTTACAACGAAAGCAAAACATTAGATTATGTCAGCAGAGTACCCAGCCAGAAATAATCAGACACCCATTTTTCAAGCTAGCATATAATGTCACAAAAAACAAAACCACAGCTAAATGCAGCACTAACCTTTGATGATCTTCATCAGATGACACGCCTAGGACATTATGTTCTACAATACATGCATGTTTTGTTCAATCAAGTTCATATTTATATCAAAAACCAGCTTTTTACATTAGCATGTGACGTTCAGAACTAGCATACCCCCCGCAAACCTCCGGTGAATTTACTAAATTACTCACGATAAACGTTCACAAAAAACATAACAATTATTTTAAGAATTATAGATACAGAACTCCTCTATGCACTCGATATGTCCGATTTTAAAATAGCTTTTCGGTGAAAGCACATTTTACAATATTCTCAGTAGATAGCCCGGCATCACAGGGCTAGCTATTTAGACACCCAGCAAGTTTAGCCTTCACCAAACTCCGATTTACTATTAGAAAAGTTTGATTACCTTTGGTGTTCTTCGTCAGAATGCACTCCCAGGACTTCTACTTCAATAACAAATGTTGGTTTGGTCCAAAATAATCCATAGTTATGTTCAAACAGCGGCGTTTTGTTCGTGCGTTCAAGACACTATCCGAAGTGTAAATAAGGGTCACGCGCATGGCGCATTTCGTGACAAAAAAATTCTAAATATTCCATTACCGTACTTCGAAGCATGTCAACCGCTGTTTAAAATGAATGGGGCCATGTATCGTGAGATTTTGAGTGAAAACCTCCTTCCATCAGCAAGGGCATTGAAGATGAAACGTGGCTGGGTCTTTCAGCATGACAATGATCCCAAACACACCGCCCGGGCAACAAAGGAGTGGCTTCGTAAGAAGCATTTCAAGGTCCTGGTGTGGCGTAGCCAGTCTCCAGATCTCAACCCCATAGAAAATCTTTGGAGGGAGTTGAAAGTCCGTGTTGCCCAGCGACAGCCCCAAAACATCACTGCTCTAGAGGAGATCTGCATGGAGGAATGGGCCAAAATACCAGCAACAGTGTGTGAAAACCTTGTGAAGACTTACAGAAAACGTTTGACCTGTGTCATTGCCAACAAAGGGTATATAACAAAGTATTGATATAAAATTTTGTTGTTGACCAAATACTTATTTTCCACCATAATTTGCAAATAAATTCATAAAAAATCCTACAATGTGATTTTCTGGATTTCTTTTCTTATTTTGTCTGTCATAGTTGACGTGTACCTATGATGAAAATTACAGGCCTCTCTCATCTATTTAAGTGGGAGGACTTGCACAATTGGTGGCTGACTAAATACTTTTTTGCCCCACTGTATGTTGATAATAAAGCACTGCTCTATCTTCTTAACAGCACTATTAACAAGGCTGGTCCTACAGGCCCTAGTTTTGTTAAACCTGGACTACTGTTCAGTCGCGTGATCAGGTACCACAAAACGACTTAGGAAAATTGCAATTGGTTCAGAACAGGGCAGCACGGCTGGCCCTTGGATGTACACAGAGAGCTAATATTAATAATATGCATGTCAATCTCTCCTGGCTCAAAGTGGAGGAGAGATTGACTTCATCCCTGCTTGTATTTTTGAGAGGTATTGACATGTTGAGTACACCGAGCTGTCTGTTTGAACTACTGGCGCACAGCTCAGTCACCCATGCGTTCCCCACAAGACATGCCACAAGAGGTCTCTTCACAGTCCCCAAGTCCAGAACAGACTATGGACGGCGCACAGTACTACATAAAGCCATGACTACATGGAACTCTATTCCACATCATGTAACTCATGCAAACAGTAAAATTTGATTTAAAAAACAGATAAAAAAAACACCTAATGGAATAGCAGGGACAGTGAAGCAACACAAACAATGGCACAGAAACATGCATACACACACACACACGATAACATATGCACACACGTACACATGGATTTTTGCACTGTAGATATGTGGTAGTTGTGGAGTAGGGGCCTGAGGGCACACAGTGTGTTGTGAAATCTGTGAATGTACTGTTTTTAAAATTGCATAAACTGCCAAAATTTTGCTGGACCCCAGGAAGAGTAGCTGCTGCCTTGGAAGCTGTAACGGCTCTCGTTGGTGGTACGAAGAGTAGACCAAAGCGTTGCGTGGAAAGTGTTCATGATTCTATTATTCACCAAACACAAACAAAATACCAAAAGGCGAAAACGAAAGTGCACAGTTCTGTCAGGCACAGACACTAAACAGAAAACCAGATCCCACAAAACCCAAAAGGAAAATTACAACTTATATATGATCCCCAATCAGAGACAATGATAGACAGCTGCCTCTGATTGGGAACCACACTCGGCCAAAAACAAATAAATAGAAAACATAGATTTTCCCACCTGAGTCACACCCTGACCTAACCAAACACAGAGAATAATAAGGATCTCTAAGGTCAGGGTGTGACAGAAGCAGCTACTGGGGAAAGAGGGATACCTAGTCAGTTGTCCAGCTGAATGTATTAAACTGAAATGTGTCTTCTGCATTTAACCCAACCCCTCTGAATCAGAGAGGTGCGGGGGATCCATAATAGGTACTGGGTCCCCATAATAAATACAAATACAAATCTCAGTAAAGAGCCATAGCCGAATGAGCCTGGTTTATGGCTGCTGTAGAATAGGTCAGAATGAATGTGAAGAATCTGTCAAATAGAAAACCCCTGTTCAAAATAAAAAATAAGCATGCAAGACAACACGTTGTTCACTTCACAGAACAATTCGCTGTCAACCATATTGGTTTTTATTCCAACTGCACACCTTGATTATTGTTTTGTGCATTCATGCGTGTGTTTGTTTCCTAATGTATGCCTAGCTTAAGTTCCAAGTCGTATAGCTATGTAAAAACCCTAGTGTCAGCTATTTCCAGCCATTAGATAGCCTTTGTTAAATAATAGATATGGAATAATGGCTGCTATGTTGCTTCTGGCTGTGTATGACAAGTGGTGAAATTATCAATATAAAAAAGAGCAGGAGACTGTCAGTAAGAGCACCGTGAATAGCCCCTTATCTCAGTGCTAGAATAATGTGACACCCAAATATATTGGTCACGATTTAGTGTTTTGAGGAAGAGATCTTTTTTCACATTTACATTTTAGTCATTTAGCAGACGTTCTTATCCAGAGCGACTTACACGAGCAACTGGATTATGTTCCTTGCACAAGAGCACATCAGCAGATTTTTCACATGGTCAGCTCAGGGATTCAAACTAGCGACCTTTCAGTTACTGGCCCAATGCGCTTAACTGCTAGGCTACCTGCCACCCAAAGCTATTATCTTTTTGCATTGGTTGTTTTATTTGAGTTTTTCATATACCTCCAATGGGAAAAATGTTATCCGGTGTGTACCACTAGGGGAGCTGCTGGAGCGTTAGGGTATATTGCACGTGAAATTCCTCTGCAGCCAAAAAGAGGAAGAAAATGCCTCACTAAAAAGTGAACTCATCTCCTGTCGTCTTTCTCCCTGAGTAAAACAGGTGATGTAATATACACAAGTATGAAATATGACTTGAATTATTGAGACAAAAAGTTAATCCCACTAGCACTTTACTTTGGTGTTGAAGATTTGAGTATGAATATGTTTTTCGACCGAGTGAAGCTATGTTAGCACTTTCTCACCTGGAAACGAATGATCCGGTGTAATGCTGATATTTGAAAATAAAACAAACCTTAACCTGACAACAATTGAGGTATTGGCAAAACACACTAACAGTTAAAAATGAGTAAACAAATATATCTAATAATGGCACAGTGAAGTCACAGTCAATTGTGTGGCGACAACGGTGAATGTGAATGGTAAAATATGCTATGTAAATTAGCCTTTTCATCTAAATAAGATACTGCCCCTATTAAGTTATATTTTCGCTACATACGGTGCATTTGGAAAGTATTCAGTCCCCTTGACTTGTTCCACATTTTGTTACGTTACAGCCTTATTCTAAGTTTATTAAATTACTTTTTTTTCTCATCAATCTACACAGAATACCCCATAACGACAATACGAAAACAGGTTTTTATAAATAGCTTATTTACATAAGTATTCAGACCCTTTCCTTTGAGACTCGAAATTGAGTTCAGGTGCATCCTGTTTCCATCATGCTTGAAATGTTTTTAAATGTTTCCATTGATCATTCTTGAGATGTTTTTAAAACTTGATAGTAGTCCACCTGTGGTAAATTCAATTGATTGGACATGATTTGTATAGATAAGATCCCACAGTTGACAGTGCATGTTAGAGCAAAAACCAAGCCATGAGGTCGAAGGAATTGTTTGTAGAGCTCTGAGACAGGATTGTGTCGAGGTACAGATCTGGGGAAGGGTAGCAAAACATTTCTGCTGCATTGAAGGTCCCCAAGAACACAGTGGCCTCCATCATTCTTAAATGGAAGAACTTTGGAACCATCAAGACTCTTCCTAGTGCTGGCTGCCCGGCCAAACTGAGCATTCGGGGGAGAAGGGCCTTGGTCAGGGAGGTGAAAAAGAACACGATGGCTACTCTGACAGAGCTCCAGTTCCTCTGTGGAGATGGGAGAACGTTTCAGAAGGACAACCATCTCTGCAGCATACCACCAATCAGGCCTCTATGGTAGAGTGGCCAGACGGAAGCTACTCCTCAGTAAAAGGCACATGACTGGTCTGATGTAAACCAAGATTGAACTCTTTGGCCTGAATGCCAAGTGTCACATCTGGAGGAAATCTGGCACCATCCCTACGGTGAAGCGTGGTGGTGGCAGCAGTGGGGATGTTTTTCAGTGGCAGGGACTGGGAGACTAGTCTGGATCAAGGGAAAGATGAACGGAGCACACAGAGGTCCTTGATGAAAACCTGCTAGAGTGCTCAAGACCTCAGACTGGGACAAAGGTTCACCTTCCAACAGAACAACGACCCTTAGCACACAGCCAAGACAACACCTTCTCCTTGGCCAATGTGAGTGAGACATTTAAGCATTTTAAGAAGTCTTTTGGACCTAGACTTGGCGCTCCGGTACCGCTTGCCGTGCGGCCTTCCACTGACACCGCCTGGTATAGAGGTCCTGGATGGCAGGAAGCTTGGCCCCAGTCATGTACTGGGCCGTACACACTACCTTCTGTTGTAGTGCCTTGCAGTCGGAGGCCAAGCCATTGCCATAGCAGGCAGGGATGCAACCAGTCAGGATGCTTTCGATGGTGCAGCTGTAAAACCGTTTGAGGATCTGAGGACCCATGCCAAATCTTTTCAGTCTCCTGGGGGGGAATAGGCTTTGTGGTGCCCTCTTCACGACTGTCTTGGTGTGTTTGGACCATGATAGTTTGTTGGTGATGTGGACACCTTGAAGCTCTCAACCTGCTTGTTGTTATTCTGTCTCTCACTGTTCAAATAAACCTACCATTAAAATTATAGACTGATAATTTCTTTGTCAGTGGGCAAACGTACAAAATCAGCTGGGGATCAAATACTTTTTTCCCTCACTGTATGTACGTATGTATGTATGTATGTATGTATGTATGTATGTATGTATGTATGTATGTATGTATGTATGTATGTATGTATGTATGTATGTATATATGTATATATGTATGTATGTATGTATGTATGTATGTATGTATGTATGTATATATAAGTTAGCTGGCTAGCCAGTTAAAATAATGACTATATCACATAGATAACTAACATTATCTAGCTAGCTAACAAGCTAGAAACTAACCAAAACATTGTTCAGAAAGTTGGTTTTCGCTGCATGGTTTATTGGTGTTAAAATACACTACTTATGCGATTTTGGATCACCAGGCTGCTGATGTCATGCAGCCTATAGTTTTTCTATTTATACTTTTTCATAACAACAATTACAAGTTTAATGTCAGACGACAATGTGTTCATGATGTCGCTGCGACAACTGTCGATAGACGTAGTATAAACCAGCCTTTAGTCTTAAAAGTTCTGGTTATTTAGTACATGGCCTCACATGTGAATCCTTAAAGAGATTGGTTGGGCTAAGGCTTAAGAGGGTGTGAACGATGCTGAATGGGTGTAGACAAAAAAGAGTTCTCCAGTAGGTTTACCAAAGCAATCAAGGGGCATTTTTTCAAAAGTGAGGTTACAAGTTTTTCAAATTTCAAAGCAGAATTACTTTCCTATTTTTCCTCAACTGTAGTGTATGATATACCATTTTCTAGCTAATTTTATCCAATGTAAAAAAAATAACTAATGTAGCTACATATGACCGAATTGAGCCGGTCGGTCACATATGAGCAAAGTTATGTCTGAAATACTTATGGATCTCTGGGCCCAGTTTTTAAAAAGTTATCTGTATTTCACCTATCCGATAGGATTAAATGCATAGAAATTGAATAAATAGAATGCACAAATCATTGACTTGGATGCGGACTCTCATTCTATTCAATCTATTTTTGTGCATTTAATCCTATCTGATACCTGAAATAGATAGATAACCTTTTAAAAACTGGGACTTTTGAACAGCCTCTAATGAAAAAGCACTTGGCAGCTAGATCCTCTTGAGTGATTTGGCTTCTTGTGTATTGTATATTGATAATGAAACAGAGTAATCTATTTAGCAAAGTGTCTGAGCTCACAGAGAATATCAAAGACAAAGAAGAATCTTTAATTCCTAAGACCAAAGAATCTTCTGCAAACCTTGAAGCACTGTGTTGATAAAAAAACCTTTCTACAATTCCAATAACAACTTTCTGTAGACTCCATGCTTCTCATAAATAATGATTGTTAGATTAAGGTATAGCATTATAGCATAGCAGTATTTTAACTATTCTTTATTCTGGACAGCATTAAAACTCTCTCCTATGGACGCACACACACACACACACACACACACACACACACACACACACACACACACACACACACACACACACACACACACACACACACACACAAACACCAGCTGACTAATCCATGATGGTCTGTTTCTATCTCTGTAGTGTGTCATTTAAGTTTCATTTTGATGTATTACTACCATTACACTGCCGTTCATTCAGTATTGATTGCCATTACCATTAGAATTATCTATTTATCCTGGTGCTGGTCACAATTACTCCTGTTTACATGTTGATGTGACCATTAGTATATTACCATAGTATTTACAGTATATATTCCTGCTACAAGTCACTTTTCAGTACTGCTATATTGTTTACTACTACTACCAGTCACTTTTTACTAATTCCTGCCTACATGTACTGTACAAATCTACCTCAACTATCCCTGCACACTGTAAATGTGTTACTGGCATTGAACCTGTATATAGCTTGCACTCTCCTGTTTTCTTTGTTTCTTATTTCTCATGTTTGTTTTATTTCTCTAGATATACTATTTTAGATAGTTAATACTGCATTGTTGGGAAGGGCTTGCAAGTTAAGCATTTAACTGCACTTGGGCATGTGACAATAAAACTTGAAACTTGTCAAAGCAGGGATTATGCCAGTGATTATGATGATCATTTACAGAAAATATCAAATTCAAGTGTATTCAATTATATACCAAAAAGGTAATCCGACTGCACTTCCCATGTACCAAGCCTGCACTCCCCATGTACTAAACCTGTGCTTCCCATGTGCCAAACCACACCAATTGAGCTCTCCTAGTCCTCACACTGAGTCTTCCACTGAGGCTTCCACGGCAAAGGCAGTGAGAAAAGGAGGGTGCCATGCCAAAAGGTATAGTTTTGAAGTGAAAACAGATGCAAAATGAATAACTTTTGAGCTGTGTTCAACGACTCACACAGAAATCAGGGCCGATCTCAGTGCCTTCAGCACTAGCCCATTAGGAGCAATTAGGGGCAACCTAGAAGTGACCCGGAACTAAATGAGGGTAAAACAGGAAATTCTAGGTGCTGACCTGCAGTGGGCAGTGAGGGCACACCAATATACACCTCCTGATATGCTCAATGGGTGGAATCTGCAGGTAATTGATGTGGTGGGAGGGGTCAACCTAGGGGAAGCTGATGCAGACAATGTAATCTGTATAAGCACCCTTACAGAGAAGGATCCCAGACATCAGAGTTAGATGGTAATGCAAGGGTAAATTGCTACTATGAATTGTGAAACGGATATGCTACAGTGGTTCTTCCTTTAAAAGTTGTGTTGTACTGCAACACAGCTTGCAGGCTGCCGCAGAATTCTATGGCATGTTATTTAAGTGTCAGCCATCGTTGCCATTAATTCTAGTTAGTGCTAGTTTGACCACCAGAGGGCATCTTTGAGAAGCATTTGACTGTTTTTAGTATTGTCTGTACTAGAGAATTTAAAACCTTTTTTTAAGAACATAGTATATGAGATTGATTTTAAGAAATGTAGCTTAACATGGGCTATTTTGAGCACTTTTCTTCTGGGATTCTTACTTGCCTTACTGGGAAGCTTAGCAGCAGTAGATGTACTCATGTTCTTTATGTTAGTGCAGAGTGAGCTGACCATAGTGGACTTCCTCCTAGGGCACACCGGCTTAGTGCTAACAGTATAAATCTGATTCATAGGCACATGATTACTGCATACAATAGCTGTAGGATCAGTAGATGCAGTTAAAGGGACATAAATTAGGTTACTTATATTGTGTCTACTGCTGCCTCTGGAGTAATGTACATTTGCTGAAGCATTATGACAGCTCTGCGTCACAATGGTAGGGATTAGCTGAGCTGGACGGGTCATTGATAAGTCATTGTCTTAACACAGCCTTATAGTGCTGTGAAAGTATCCAGGATCCCAAATTATTTGGGTGGATCCCATCCTCCTTATAAAACATGTTTTGTTTCCAAAATGTATAGAAATTGTCAACAAAAGTTACACCCATTGAGCTGCAACAATCACGTAGCCAGTTGTGAAGAGAAAGAATCCTGCTAACGTGTTCAATGCTGTGATTCAGAGATGTCACAGGGCCAGATATGATGGGTCTTTTGTTAGTGTCTAGCAGAGAGTCAATCAGCTCATTAAAATACAGTTTCAACTTTTCAGAGCCGCCCTTCATAATGTCATTATAACCCACATGGACTACGATAGAATCGATGGGTGAGAGGCAGAAAAACTTGAACCTGTTGCTCCCTGTGCCTGATGCGGGCCTCCGACCGATGGAGAAGCCCCGCTTGATCCAGTGTAGACTGCTTTGCGGGAGGTCGCTGTCTTCAGCTTCCACGGCTCGAGACATGTGACCATCGTTGATTGTCTTGCTCCTCTTGCTGTGCTCCTTCGACTCAGCTATCAGATGGGTGAGCTCCGGGCAACATCAGCCAGTCGGATAACAACAAACGACAAGGCAGAGATGCATCCAACAAGCGCAAACGCCATTCCAGTCACCGGCATAGAAAATGTAAGCATTCCACTCTGCGTTTTCCCCAGTTTCTCACATAGGCTGGCGACCTGCATGATCAAGGAAGCCACCTCAAGCCTATAATCCTTATTGTAATCAAAAGGAGAGACTTTTAGATTTCTTCAAAATAATCAAACTTGATTATTGAATTACTGCAGTAATGGAGCTTGTCGTTAATCACCCCTGGATGTGATAACTGAGAATTCAACGATCTGGTTTGAGCCACAGCATTTTATAGCAAGTCCATTCTCCTTCAGTCTACATGACACACAACAGATGTATGAAATGGGTCATAAGGTTAAGATTTGTATAAAAGATGATTATAATTCACAGCAGACAGTATCTGTTTAGAGACCAGCGTCTGGCCCCCCAACTCCATACTGGAGCCATCTTCCCCTGGTACCCCAGTACAGAAACATTAACACATGCTCTGGAATAAAGTATCCCCAAAGACATCGTAAATTTCCTGTCAGTGTTCTCTCCCAGAGGCCCACTTTCAATTCACACAGTGTCACGACTTCCACCGAAGGTGGTTCCTCTCCCTGTTCGGGCGGTGCTCGGCAGTCGGCGTCGTCGGCCTACTAGCCATCACTGATCCATTTTTCCTTTTCCATTTGTTTTGCCTTTGGTTCTTTCACACCTGGGTTCATTTGGTTTAATTTCTGTGTGTATAATTACCCCTGTTGCCTGCTTAGGTTTGTGCAGGATTATTCGTGTTATGTTGCTCGTTGAGGTTGTGCCTCAGGTTTATTCACGTTTATACTGAGTGTGTAATAGTTTAGGAGCGTTGTTTTCCTCCTTCCGTGAGTACTGTGTTCTCTTGTGTCGTGGGCGGTTTCTTGTTTTGATATTGTACCTGACATTTTGTGTCTTGTGGACTTGCCTATTAAAGACGCTACTTGGACATCTCTGCTCTCCTGCACTTGACTCCTTCACCTACCAACTTTGTTAGCTTGATGGCTAGCAGCTTAGCATCTCTGTCAAGCAGGCTTCAACCTGTCTGTTAAGCAGGATTCCGGGACAAGAAATAGCAGTCCTAGCTGTTAAAAGCTAACCGCCAAATCCACGCAAAAACAAGTTCTGTATTCGTATTTAGTTATGTCAACTGCAGTTATTCAATACCTAGTTTCTCTCCCTTTGATTTCTACTTCTCAGGTGAGTGTTTCTGTCAATGACCTATGCTCTCAATGCGATGTGATTGGAGTGATCTTCTCTGATTGGCTCAGTCACTGTTGGTGCTTGACCATACAGTACCACTGCTGGCACAATCAGATGTTTTGAATTCCTCGTCCTGCTGTGATAATTACATTACTATTTCATGTTAAGGCATTGAGACAATATAAATAACAAAGGTCTAATCAGTCAAGCCACTCTGTGTTCTAATGTGATTTTGTGAATGAACTGCTTTAATGTGACAAGCTATTATGATATTCACAGAACTAAAAGCCAGCTATGTCAAGTCATCCTTTCATCCTCTGACCATTTCAGATCATATGTGGATATATCTGTTTCACCTGTCCTTGTGCTTGTGACACCCCCCCTAAAGGTGTCGACCATCTTCCCTATTATCCCCTGTGTATTTATACCTGTGTTCTCTGTCTGTTTCTTGCCAGTTTGTCTTGTTCGTTCAAGCTTACCAGTGTTTTTCCTGTCAGCTCCTATCGTTTCCCAGCCTCTCTTTGCTAGTCCTCCCGGTTTTTGACCTTTGTCTGTCCTGACTCTGTACCCGCCCGCCTGACCCTGAGCCTGCCTGCCGTCCTGTACCTTTGCTCCATCTCTGGATTACTGAACCCTGCCTGTCGCTGACCTTGAGTCCGCCTGCTGTCCTGTACCTTTGCCTTACCCTGGATTTTCGACCCCGGCCTGCCTTGACCCATTTGTTTGCTACAATATACAGTGTTCGACAGTCTGCATCTGGGTCTTACCTTGATTCCTGATATACAGGGTCCATTGATAATTGTCATTGTAAGTTATGAATTTCATTAATGGCTCTGTCTGAATTTAACTTCTTAATGCGCGAGGCCAGCAATGTACCAGGTTTTCCTCCTTGATCATAGAAGGACTGTTTCAGCCTCGTTAAGCTGTTTGCAGCCTTTGAGGTGGAATGTTCTAAGCTTTAAAGGCAAATAATTCCTTGTCTAATGAGTTATCCAAAAAAGCTTCCCTCTCCAATTCTCTGATTTTGCTGTCCATCTCTCTCATTTTCAGCTTTAATTGATTTGATTTGAAACTGGTAAAACTTATAATTGCCCCCTAATATATGCTTTGAAAGCCTCCCATTTGGTACTCGCTGATGTTTGGTCAGTGTTCAATGTAAAATAAACATCTATATGCACTCCAACATAATGAAAGAAGTCTGGGTCTTGTAACCATCTGGGATGCAAATGCCATCTAGAGGATCCTTTTACTAGTTTTGTATCCCTATAGAATAATGACACAGGGGAATGGTCACTCAAAAAAAAAAAACTATAATTGTTTATTAAAAAGAGGACTATTAATGACTTATTTTTTTTTTTACATTCAAAATACTGGTCTTTTGTCCATTGTTTTTTTGTTAATTAGATCTGATTCGGTTTAATTTGTGTTTCTGTGGGGGATTTAAAGACGGGAATCCACTTTCTGCTATATTGGGAAGCAATGAGCAAAAAACTAAAAAGTAGTCTATATGAGAATATGATTTAAATGTCGACGAGTAACATGAATACTCCCTATTAATCGGGTTCTGAGTCCTCCAAGGTTCCTTAATGAAATGCTGTAATATCTTTCTACTCTGCGAGTGGGAAGCGTCTAAACCAGAGGAGCGATCTACGGTAGATGAGGATAAAGAGTGCTATTAAAATCTCCTGCCATTAGGACTTTACCAGGAACCAGCCTATCAATAGAAATACATTCTCAAAGAATTTGGGCTTATCATCAATATTACCAGATTAAAACGCTCATTCAAAAGAGTTCCCTGTATCAAAATGTATCTACCAGCTGTATCAGTTATAATATTATCCACTTGAAACAGAACAGATTAGTGAATTAAAACCATAACACCACGAGAATGAGAGGAGAAACAGGATGCTATTACTTGCCTTGCGTACTTTAAGTAGCTCATCCTTCAACAAGTGAGTTTTTTGTAGGAACACAATAGATGAATGAAGTTGTTAAACACTGAATCCCATTCCCTTGCCTCCCTAACTGAGACACCCAACGTTTCCTCTCCCACCTCCCCCTAATCGTAGAGTGTAGCCTGGTGGACGCCTGATCCATTAAAGGGAGCAGTATAACCTAAGCGATGCTAAACAAAACAAAGTGTCTCCTGCCTTCTCTCGGCATTACTCCTCACGAACAAAACGAAAGGCATTTCTTGCAAGATGTTATGTGAAATATCACAACAAAAGGCATATCTAGCAAGATGATATGTGAGACGTAGTTTTCTTTTGAAAAATAGCAAAGACGAGCTCCACCTAAAACAGTAATGCTACTTAGTGAAGCCTTACTAACGTTAACGTTACAGTATGGACAGTCAAAATAGTTGTAGATGATCCACAACATAGGGTCTGCTGCTAGTAGCTGCCAAGTAACAAAATGCTCAAACATATAACATTAATGTAGTATACCATGGTAAATGTATAAACCAAAAAATGCTTCAAAGATCAGAAATGAACAAGCTAAAGTGCCTTGTGAAATTATTCACCCCCTTGGCATTTTTCCTATTTTGTTGCATTACAAACTGTAATTTAAATAGATTCTTATTTGGAATTCATGTAATGGACAAAAGAGTCCATATTGGTAAGCGAAAGAAAAAAAATGACTTGTTTAAAAAATGCAACAAATAAAAATGGAATATGCATATGTATTCACCCACTTTGCTATGGAGCTCATAAATAAGATCTGGTGCAACCAATTACCTTCAGAAGTCTCATAAAAGTTAAATAAAGTCCACCTGTGTGCAATCTAAGTGTCACATCATCTGTCACATGATCTCAGTATATATATACATACACCTGTTCTGAAAGGCCCCAGAGTCTGCAACACCACTAAGCAAGGGCCACCACCAACCAAATGGAACCATGAAGACCAAGGAGCTCTCCAAACACGTCAGGGACAAAGTTGTGGAGAAGTATGGATCAGGGTTGGGTTATAAAAAATATCAGAAACTTTGAACATCCCATGGAGCACCATTAAATCCATAATAAAACAATGGAAAGAATAACAAACCTGCCAAGAGATGGCCGCCCACCAAAACTCATGGACCAGGCAAGGAGGGCATTAATCAGAGAGGCAACAAAGAGACCAACGATAACCCTGAAGGAGTTGCAAAGCTCCACAGCGGAGATTGGAGTATCTGTCCATAGGACCACTTTAAGCCGTACACTCCACAGAACTGGGCTTTATGGAAGAGTGCCCAGGAAAAAGCCATTGCCTAAAGAACAAAATAAGCAAACATGTTTGGTGTTCGCCAAAAGGCATGTGGGAGACTCCCCAAACATATGGAAGAAGGTACTCTGGTTAGATGAGACTAAAATTGAGCTTTTTGACCATCAAGGAAAATGCTATGTCTGGTGCTGTAACAGCCGTCGTCAGAATTAGACCAAGGTGCAGCGGAGGATGTGTTCATCATTAGAATTTTAATAGACTGAACGAACACAATACAAAAATGACCAGAAACAGTTCTGTCAGGAAAAACTCTCAACAGAAAATAATCACCCACAAAACCCAAAGGAAAAACAGGCTACTTATGTGTGACTCCCAATCAGCAACAACGAACTACAGCTGTGCCTGATTGGGAGCCACACACGGCCAAACCAAAGAAACCAGCCAACATAGAAAAATTAACATAGAACGCCCACCCAATGTAACACCCTGGCCTAACCAAAATAAAGAACAAAAAACCCCTCTCTATGGCCAGGGCGTTACAGGTGCAAACCCAACACCTCTCATCACCCCGAGAACACCATCCCCACAGTGAAGCATGGTGGTGGCAGCATGCTTCACTGTGGGGATGTGTTTTTCATCGACAGGGACTGGGAAACTGGTCAGAATTGAAGGAATGATGGATTGCGCTAAATACAGGGAAAATTCTTGAGGGAAACCTGTTTCAGTCTTCCAGAGATTTGAGACTGGGAAGGAGGTTCACCTGCCAGCAGGACAATGATCCTAAGCATACTGCTAAAGAGAGAGAGAGAGAGATTCAACTGTGTCACCATTTTTCACTTTTTCTGGTAGATTAACCAGTCTCAAATTAGACCTTCCTGTGGTGATTCTCGAGTGAACTTAGTTTTGAAGTAAGGTCCAACACCTGTTTTTCCAACTTTTCAGTTGTTGTTATGACAGTGACGACAGTATCTTCCACCATGTAAATGTGTTCCTCTGCTTCGTCCAAGCACGCTGAGTAGGCTTGAAGGTCATGTTTAACTTCACTCATCCCTATTAGGACACTTTCGAGTTTGGTAGAAAAGTCTGCCCTCATGGCAGAGATTGCTTCCAAAACCCCTTGGTTCTGGTTTAGGTCATCGCCATCGTTGGTTGTCATGTGGGACTCGTGGTGTGAGGAGAATGCAGGGCTAACTAAGTTTGTAGAGCTGGCTGAATTAGCAGGCTAACTGGCCTAGCCTGGACCACATTGTCGATGCGAGATGTTCTTCTTGTTTTAGGAGGACTATGTTGTAGTCGATTCATAATGGATGTAGATACGCCTGAAATTGTCCAAGAATATTGTCGTTCCTGTTACAAGGATTTAAAATAAGAGATTAAAAGAATTTAAAAGAAGTGTAGCCGAAATTGGCAGGATAGCATTAAAAACACGTCTGATCAGTTCAACGCCATAACCACACCCTCCTATTACTTTTTTAAACCACCAACTGCAAAGGGTAATCAAAATGAAATCTGAGTAGTTTAAGGTGGAATTCTGAAGCTGAATGTATCAATCGAACCCAGGGGGAACCCATCGGTCATCTAGTCCAATGAATTTTTTATTTTAAATTTTACCTTTATTTATACAGGTTTTGCTCATTGAGATAACATCTATTTTCCAAGAGAGACCTGTAATAAGATGATATCATACCAATGTCTCCTTTTTCTCCTGTGAGCAAGTTTTATTCATCCTTTTCTCTCTAAGTTTTCTTTCATCGCAGAGTGTCAGGTTAATCCTGTTATGCCCTCGCTTCCGACTTGTAATTCTGTTTTTTCTCTGTGTAACAAAAGCATTACTTCTAAGTCAATTATATTAGAGCCCCATTGTGGGTTAGAAAGGGTTACCCTGAAGGCCTGTATCAGTGACGTGCCATGGTCTGGTCTAGATGTTATTATTGACAGCTAAAACATTACAGAGAGGTAAAACTACACTTGGCTATGTGTCTGACTCCAGGGCAGAATAACCAGAATAACAAACTTTCCCCAAAATGCATATATTCAAGCAGCAGTCTGCAATCCCTCTGCTTGGCAAATAATTGAACCAGCAGAAGAACGGAATGAAGAAACGAGAACACAATGGCAGACAATGTTGTTTACAATGCGGTCAAGCTCTCGGGCACTCCTCTGCCAATACTGTGGGCCTGATTGAGGCTTTAATTCAAGCGAATTAGTGTTGAATAATTCTTGCCTACCCTGACTTTAATTTAATTTTACCCTGGTTAGATAACGGCCTGTGGTTGATGTGTAATTGAATGACTGTTCACCCCAATGACTGTTCACCCCTATACATTTTTCCTCTGTCATTTCTGACCACTATGTCCTCTTTGTTGTAGCTGTCTGCTTATTTATTTTTCTGTTGGTGTTACAACACACAGTGAGCACAGCAGGGTGGTTAATTAAGGGACATTAAAACTGTAATCTGAATATCAGTAAATATGACACACAATCCAAACTAGGGTAGCTTACATTGTTGCTTATGGGTATGTTATCTTATGTTCAAAGGAAACTGGATGTGTGTGACATAAGTTTGTCTCAGTGTGATCATGTCAACACAAATAAATCAGAATAAATAGAGTGAAATAGATAGGAAAAAAGTATTGAATAGATTCATGAATATGTCAATTGGAATGTGGGCTATTTATTTAGCAAAGAACTCAACACCCATAGCTCTATGGGAATGTCATGGAGTAATACCTCAGCTCTCCTGTGTCTCTGATGAGAATGTAATACAAAAAGCTTTGTGAAGCAGCTGTGACCAGACAAATCCAATCAAATTTTATTTGTCACATACACATGGTTAGCAGATGTTAATGCGAGTGTAGCGAAATGCTTGTGCTTCTAGTTCCGACCATGCAGTAATATCTAACAAGTAATCTAACCTAACAATTTCACAACAACTAACTACCTTATACACACAAGTGTGAAAGATTGAATAAGAATATGTACATAAAAATATATGAATGAGTGATGGCCGAACGGCATAGGCAAGATGCAGTAGATGGTATAGAGTACAGTATATACATATGAGGTGAGTAATGTAGGGTATGTAAACATTATATAAAGTGGCTAATGATACATTTATTACATCAATTTTTCCATTATTAAAGTGGCTAGAGTTGAGTCAGTATGTTGGTAGCAGCCACTCAATGTTAGTGATGGCTGTTTAACAGTCTGATGGCCTTGAGATAGAAGCTGCTTTTCAGTCTCTCGATCCCCGCTTTGATGCACTTGTACTGACCTCGCCTTCTGGATGATAGCAGGGTGAACAGGCAGTGGCTCGGGTGGTTGTTGTCCTTGATGATCTTTTTGGCCTTCCTGTGACATCGGATGGTGTAGGTGTCCTGGAGGGCAGGTAGTTTGCCCCCGGTGCTGCGTTGTGCAGACCTCACTACCCTCTGGAGAGCCTTACGTGGGCGGAGCAGTTGCCATACCAGGCGGTGATACTGCCCGACAGGATGCTCTCGATTATGCATCTTTTTTTTCTTTCTTTTTACCTTTATTTATATCCATCCAAGATGGCATAGCAGTCAGACGTCCTTTGTCCTCGTCTTGTCGTGTCCCGTGTGTGTGTGTGTATATATATATATATATATTTTCTTCGCATATCTTTTTATAATTTCTTTTCTTCTAAAAACTCAACTTCAAAACATTCTCCTGCAACCCGCCTCACCAATTGTTTAAAAAAAAGTATTATTCACCTCAAATCTGAAACCCACAACAGAAGTTAGCCAGAAGTTAGCCAGAAGTTAAACCAGTTCACTGGCTAACGTTAGTATTCAGCTAACCACGGTTGGCGGTCATCAGCTATCCTTTAGCTTGAAAACCTATTGCCAGTTTTTCAACAACGCGACTCAGACCAGAGCACACCGGACCTATTTTCAATCCATATCCCCGGATTTCTACCGCAAGCTCTGGACATTTACACCTGGATCTTGCAGCTAGCTAGCTGCTTTCCGAGTGACTATTGGCTAACGTCGGTCCCGGAGCAAACATCAATTATTCCGGAGCTAGCCAGCTGAAGAGTTCCATCAGCCACTCCTGGGCTACAATCACCTATCCGGACCCGTTTTACTGCCGATGCGGAGCCCCACCAGGCCTTCATGACTGGACTACCGAAGTTATCTGCCCGAGGGAGTTACCCAACTGACCCCTCCGTCGCGACGTAACCTGAACGCCCATCTGCGCCCCGCTAATCGTTAGCTGTCATATCGGCTGCTATCTGAATAGGTCTATCAGACAATTTTCTTGGGCCACTATAACTATAACTATTTTGCCAATTGGACTGGTCCCCTCTACCACACGGAACCCCACTAATCTACCGACGGAAACGCACAAGGTGGCTAAAAACAGACCATCTTCTGCCAGCTTGCAACCGATGGCCCGGCTAGCTGTCTGAATCTCCGTGACCCCAACCAACCTCACTACTCACTGGACCCTTATGATCACTCGGCTAAGAATGCCTCTCCTTAATGTCAATATGCCTTGTCCATTGCTGTTCTGGTTAGTGTTTATTGGCTTATTTCACTGTAGAGCCTCTAGCCCTGCTCATTATACCTTATCCAACCTTTCAGTTCCACCACCCACACATGAGATGACATCACCTGGTTTCAATGATGTTTCTAGAGACAATATCGCTCTCATCATCACTCAGTGCCTAGGTTTACCTCCACTGTATTCACATCCTACCATACCTTTGTCTGTACATTATACCTTGAAGCTATTTTATCGCCCCCAGAAACCTGCTCCTTTTTCTCTCTGTTCCGGACGTCCTAGACGACCAATTCTCATAGCTTTTAGCCGTACCCTGAACCACCTCCTCCTCTGGCGATGTAGAGGTGAATCCAGGCCCTGCAGTGCCTAGCTCCACTCCTATTCCCCAGGCGCTCTCTTTTGATGACTTCTGTAACTGGAATAGCCTTGTTTCATGCATGTTTACATTAGAAGCCTCCTCCCTAAGTTTTATTCACTGCTTTAGCACACTCTGCCAACCCGGATGTCCTAGCCGTGTCTGAATCCAGGCTTAGAAAGACCACCAAAAACTCTGAAATCTCCATCCCTAACTACAACATTTTCAGACAAGATAGAATGGCCGAAGGGGGTGGTGTTGCAATCTACTGCAGAGGTAGCCTGCAGAGTTCTGTCCTACTATCCAGGTCTGTACCCAAACAATTCTAACTTCTACTTTTAAAAATCCAAGTCTCTCACCGTTGCCGCCTGCTAAAGACTACCCTCTGCCCCCAGCTGTGCTCTGGACACCATATGTGAACTGATTGCCCCCCATCTATCTTCAGAGCTCGTGCTGCTAGGTGACCTAAACTGGGACATGCTTAACACCCCAGCCACCCTACAATCTAAGCTTGATGCCCTCAATCTCACACAAATTATCAATGAACCTACCAGGTACCACCCCAAAGCCGTAAACACGGGCACCCTCATAGATATCATCTTAACCAACTTGCCCTCTAAATACACTTCTGCTGTTTTCAACCAAGATCTCAGTGATCACTGCCTCATTGCCTGCTTCTGTAATGGGTCAGCTGTCAAACGACCTCCACTCATCACTGTCAAATGCTCCCTGAAAAACTGCAGCGAGAAGGCCTTTCTAATCGACCTAGCCCGGGTATCCTGGAAGGATATTGACCTCATCCCGTCAGTAGAGGATGCCTGGTTATTTTTTTTTAAATGCCTTCCTCACCATCTTAGCCTCTTGGCACTCCCCTAGGATAGGGGGCGCCACAGCGCATTTTGAAAAAAATTCGTGCCCATTTTAAGCGGCTACTACTCAAACTCAGAAGCTAGGATATGCATATAATTAATACTTCTGGATAGAAAACACCCTAAAGTTTCTGAATCTGTTTGAATGGTGTCTGTGAGTATAACAGAACTCATATGGCAGTCAAAACCCCGAGACCGATCGTAACAGGATGTGGAATTCTGAATTGTGGACTCAACTTCACATCTTTGCCTATTAATCACACCATGAGCTATGGTTCATTGAGCACTTCCTATTGCTTCCACTAGATGTCCCCAGTCTTTACAAAGTGGTTTGAGCCTTCTACTGTGGAAACTGAATGAATGACACGCTGTTGAAATTGGTCACATGAGGAGGGCCATCACCATTATGACGCCGGCGGCCCTGTCTACCCCCTCCTTTCGAAACGTTTTGAAACACAATACAATCGTCCCCCTCGAATCTTATTGGCTCTCTTGTTGAAACAGGCCCTGAAGATTTATGTTATACAACGTTTGACATGTTTGAACGAACCTAAATGGGGAAAAAATGTTTTGTCGAAATAGCTGTCGTTCCAAGATGGCGCAGAGCTGTATTTACTAGGTAATTTTCTGAGTATCGCCATCCCCTTTTATCGCAAAGTGTGATTACCCAGTAAAGTTATTTTTACATCTGGTATTACAGGTGCTTTCAAGAGATATTCATCTATAAATCTTAGAATGACAATATTACATTTTAAAAATGTTTTCGAATAGTAATTGAGTAAATTGTAGCACTGTTTCCCCGGATGCATTTGAGGGAAAATAGTTAGTCAACGTTACGTGCCGATGTAAAATGCTGTTTTTATTTATAAATATGAACTTTATCGAACAAAAGAATGCATGCATTGTGTAACATGATGTCCTAGGTGTGTCATCTGATGAAGTTTGTAAAAGGTTAGTGCTGCATTTAGCTGTTTTTTGGTTATTTGTGATGCATGTGGTTGGTCGGAAAATGGCTATGTGGCTACTTTTACGATATACTCCTCTAACATAATCTAATGTTTTGCTTTTCCTGTAAAGCCTTTTTGAAATCGGACAACGTGGGTCGATTCAGGAGAGGTGTATCTATAAAACGATATGAGACAGTCCTATATTTGAAAAAAATATATATATTAAATTTCGTTATGCTAATGTCGATAGGAGTTTTTCGCTGGATGTTCGTCCCGCTTAGAGACCTTCAAGAGGTTTTAAATAGGCATGCCCCATTGAAGAAATTTAGAACCAGGAACAGATATAGCCCTTGGTTCTCTCCAGACCTGACTGCCCTTAACCAACACAAAAACATAATGTGGTGTTCTGCATTAGCATCAAACAGCCCCCGTGATATGCAACTTTTCAGGTAAGTTAGAAACCAATATACACAGGCAGTTAAACTCTTATGGCTAGGGGGCAGTATTTTCACGGCTGGATAAAAAACGTCCCCGATTTAATCTGATTATTAGTCCTGCCCAGAAACTAGAATATGCATATAATTATTAGCTTTGGATAGAAAACACTCCAAAGTTTCTAAAACTGTTTGAATGGTGTCTGTGAGTATAACAGAACTCCTATGGCAGGCAAAAACCTGAGAAGGTTCTATTCAGGAAGTACCCTGTCTGAACATTTCTTGCCCTTGTTGATTCTCTCTATCTATTACAAGGGATCTCTGCTGTTACGTGACACTTCCCACGTCTCCAATGGGCTCTCAGAGCCCGGGAAAAACAGGAATGACGTAATTCAAGGCCCTGGCTGAAACACACGAGAGCTTTTGCTAAGTGGTCTATCTTTGTCTAGGACAAAGGCTTAGGTGCGTGACCTGCCCCGTCCCCGTCTTTAGGTTTTTCCCTCAGTTTACAGACACGCAGATTCCCGGTCGGAATATTATCGCTTTTCTGCGAGATAAATTGCATAAAAATTGATTTTAAACAGCGTTTGACATGCTTCGAAGTACGGTAATGGAATATTTAGAATTTTTTTGTCACGTTATGCGCCATGCGCGCGACCGTGATTTACCATTTGGATAGTGTCTAGAACGCACGAACAAAACGTCGCTGATGGAACATAACTATGGATTATTTGGGACCAAACCTACATTTGTTATTGAAGTAGAAGTCCTGGGAGTGCATTCTGACGAAGAACAGGAAAGGTAAGACCATTTTTCTTATAGGAAAAGTGATTTTGGTGAAGGCTAAACTGGGTGGGTGTCTAAATAGCTAGCCCGTGATGGCTGGGCTATGTACTTAGAATATTGCAAAATGTGCTTCATCCGAAAAGCTATTTTAAAATCGGACATATCGAGTGCATAGAGGAGTTCTGTATCTATAATTCTTAAAATAATTGTTATGCTTTTTGTGAACGTTTATCGTGAGTAATTTAGTAAATTGTTAGTAAATTCCCCGGAAGTTTGCGGGGGGTATGCTAGTTCTGAACGTCACATGCTAATGTAAAAAGCTGGTTTTTGATATAAATATGAACTTGATTGAACAGACATGCCTGTATTGTATAACATAATGTCCTAGGTGTGTCATCTGATGAAGATCATCAAAGGTTAGTGCTGCATTTAGCTGTGGTTTTGTTTTTTGTGACATTATATGCTAGCTTGAAAAATGGGTGTCTGATTATTTCTGGCTGGGTACTCTGCTGACATAATCTAATGTTTTGCTTTCGCTGTAAAGCCTTTTTGAAATCGGACAGTGTGGTTAGATTAACGAGAGTCTTGTCTTTAAATAGCTGTAAAATAGTCATATGTTTGAAATCAAGCTAGCATATAATGTCACAAAAACCAAAACCACAGCTAAATGCAGCACTAACCTTTGATGATCTTCATCAGACGACTCTCCTAGGACATTATGTTATACAATACATGCATGTTTTGTTCAATCAAGTTCATATTTATATCAAAAACCAGCTTTTTACATTTGCATGTGACGTTCAGAACTACCATACCCACCGAAAACTTCCGGTGAATTTACTAAATTACTCACGATAAACGTTCACAAAAAACATAACAATTATAAGAATTATAGATACAGAACTCCTTTATGCAATCGCGGTGTCCGATTTTAAAATAGCTTTTCGGTGAAAGCACATTTTGCAATATTCTGAGTAGATAGCCCGGCCATCATGGCTAGCTATTTTGACACCCACCAAGTTTGGCACTCACCAAACTCAGATTTACTATAAGAAAAATTGGATTACCTTTGCTGTTCTTCGTCAGAATGCACTCCCAGGACTTCTACTTCAACACCCAATGTTGTTTTGGTTCCAAATAATCCATAGTTATATCCAAATAGCTGCGTTTGGTTCTTGCGTTCAAGACACTATCTGAAGGCTGATGCGCCGGCGCATATCATGACAAAAAAATTCAAAATATTCAATTACCGTACTTCTAAGCATGTCAAACGCTGTTTAACCTCTCTAGGGCAGGTGGCACCAAATCGTCCCACCTACGTAACAACCAGTTGAATCCTGTGGCGCGATATTCAAATACCTTAGAAATGCTATTACTTCAATTTCTCAAACATATGACTATTTTACAGCATTTTAAAGACAAGACTCTCGTTAATCTAACCACACTGTCCGATTTCAAAAAGGCTTTACAACGAAAGCAAAACATTAGATTATGTCAGCAGAGTACCCAGCCAGAAATAATCAGACACCCATTTTTCAAGCTAGCATATAATGTCACAAAAACCCAGAAGACAGCTAAATGCAGCACTAACCTTTGATGATCTTCATCAGATGACACACCTAGGACATTATGTTATACAATACATGCATGTTTTGTTCAATCAAGTTCATATTTATATCAAAAAACAGCTTTTTACATTAGCATGTGACGTTCAGAACTAGCATACCCCCCGCAAACTTCCGGCGAATTTACTAACAATTTACTAAATTACTCACGAAAAACATTCACAAAAAGCATAACAATTACTTTAAGAATTATAGATACAGAACTCCTCTATGCACTCGATATGTCCGATTTTAAAATAGCTTTTCGGTGAAAGCACATTTTGCAATATTCTAAGTAGATAGCCCGGCATCACAGGGCTAGCTATTTAGACACCCAGCAAGTTTAGCCTTCACCAAACTCCGATTTACTATTAGAAAAGTTTGATTACCTTTCCTGTTCTTCGTCAGAATGCACTCCCAGGACTTCTACTTCAATAACAAATGTTGGTTTGGTCCCAAATAATCCATAGTTATGTTCCAACAGCGGCGTTTTCTTCGTGCGTTCAAGACACTATCCGAATGGTAAATAAGGGTCACGCGCACGGCGCATTTCGTGACAAAAGATTTCTAAATATTTCATTACCGTACTTCGAAGCATGTCAACCGCTGTTTAAAATCAATTTTTATGCGATAATATAAAAAAGCGATAATATTCCGACCGGGAATCTGCAATTAGGTAAACAGACGAAAGAAAATACAGCATGCTGTCAACTCGGGCATGCGCCTAAGCCCTTTGTCCTCTGATCGGCCACTTGGCGAAGGCGATAATGTGTTTCAGCCTGGAGCTGCCTCGATATCGTTCAGCTTTTTCCCAGGCTCTGAGAGCCTATGGGAGCCGTAGGAAGTGTCACGTTACAGCTAAGATCCTAAATGTTCAATAAACAGAGCCAAGAACAACAACACCTTGTCAGACAGGCCACTTCCTGCATGAAATCTTCTCAGGTTTTTGCCTGCCATATGAGTTCTGTTATACTCACAGACACCATTCAAACAGTTTCAGACACTTTAGGGTGTTTTCTATCCAAATCAAACAATTATATGCATATTCTAGTTTCTGGGCAGGAGTAATAACCAGATTAACCTCTTACATCTACACGTTAGCGGAACGTCTGCTCCAATATCCAATGATGGGCGGGGCGCGAAATTCAAACTCCTCTAAATCCGAAAACTTACACTTTTCAAACATATGACTATGTTACAGCTATTTAAAGACAAGACTCTCCTTTATCTAACCAAACTGTCCGATTTCAAAAAGGCTTTACAGCGAAAGCAAAACATTAAATTATGTCAGCAGAGTACCCAGCCAGGAATAATCACACAGCCATTTTTCAAGCTAGCATATCATGTCACATAAACCCAAACCATATCTAAATGCAGCACTAACCTTTGATGATCTTCATCAGATGACACACCTAGGACATTGTGTTATACAATACATGCATGTCTGTTCAATCAAGTTCATATTTATATCAAAAACCAGCTTTTTACATTAGCATGTGACGTTCAGAACTAGCATTCCCACCGAACACTTCCGGTGATTTTACTAAATTACTCACGATAAACGTTCACAAAAAGCATAACAATTATTTTAAGAATTATAGATACAGAACTCCTCTATGCACTCGATATGTCCGATTTTAAAATAGCTTTTCGGATGAAGCACATTTTGCAATAATGTAAGTACATAGCCCGGCGTTACAGGGCTAGCTATTTAGACACCCACCCAGTGTAGCCTTCACCAAAATCACATTTCCTATAAGAAAAATGTTCTTACCTTGCTTGTTCTTCATCAGAATACACTGCCAGGACTTCTACTTCAATAACAAATGTAGGTTTGGTCCCAAATAATCCATCGTTATATCCAAACAGCGACGTTTTGTTCGTGCGTTCTAGACACTATCCCAACGCTAAATCTCGGCCACGAGCATGACGCAAAATATGACAAAAAATTTCGAAATATTCCATTACCGTACTTCGAAGCATGTCAACCGCTGTTTAAAACCAATATTTATGCAATTTATCTCGTAGAGAAGCGATAATATTCCGACCGGGAATCTGCCTGTCTGTAAACTGAGGAAAAAACCGAAAGCCGGGGGCGGGGCGTGTCACGCGCCTAAGGCTTAGTCCATTGACTGACCACTCAGCTTTTGCTCTCGTGTGCTTCAGCCAGGGCTTTGAATGACATCATTCCTGTTTTTCCCGGGCTGTGAGACTCCATTGTTGACGTGAGAAGTGTCACGTAAGAGCAGAGATCCTTTGTAAACGATAGAGAGAATCAAGAAGGGCAAGAAATGTTCAGACAGGGTACTTCCTGAACAGAAGCATCTCAGGTTTTTGCCTGCCATAGGAGTTCTGTTATACTCACAGACACCATTCAAACAGTTTCAGAAACTTTGGAGTGTTTTCTCTCCAAAGCTAATAATTATATGCATATTCCAGTTTCTGGGCAGGACTAATAATCAGATTAAATCGGGTACGTTTTTTATCCAGCCGTGAAATTACTGCCCCCTAGATGTAAGAGGTTAAATTGGGGATGTTTTTTATCCGGCCGTGAAAATACTGCCCCCTATCCTAAACAGGTTAACAAACTATAGTTTTGGCAAGTTGGTTAGGACATCTACTTTGTGCATGACACAAGTAATTTTTCCCAACAATTGTTTACAGTCAGTTTATTTCACTTATAATTCAGTGCATCACAATTCCAGTGTGTCAAAAGTTTACTAAGTTGACTGTGCCATTAAACAGCTTGGAAAATTCCCAAAAATTATGTCATGGCTTTACAAGCTTCTAATAGACTAACTGACATCATATGAATCAATTGGAGATGTACCTGTTGATGCATTTCAAGGCCTTCCTTCAAACTCATTGCCTCTTTGCTTGACATCATGGGAAAATCAAAAGAAATCAGCCAAGACCTCAGAAAGAAAATTGTAGACCTTCACAAGTCTGGTTCATCCTTAGGAGCAATTTCCAAACACCTGAAGGTACCACGTTCATCTGTGCAAATAATAGTACCCAAGTATAAACACCATGGGACCACGCAGCTGTCATACCGCTCTGGAAGGAGACGCATTCTGTCTCCTAGAGATGAACGTACTTTGGTGCGAAAAGTGAAAATCAATCCCAGAACAACACCAAAGGACCTTGTGAAGATGCTGGAGGAAACGGGTACAAAAATATCTATATTCACAGTAAAACGAGTCCTATACTGACAGAACCTGAAAGGCTGCTCAGCAAGGAGGATGCCACTGCTCCAAAAACCGCCATAAAAAGCCAGACTGCACATGGGGACAAAGATCGTATTTTTTTGAGAAATGTCCTCTGTTCTGATGGAACAAAAATAGAACTGTTTGGCCATAAGGACAATTGTTATGTTTGGATGAAAAAGGGAGAGGCTTGCAAGCCGAAGAACACCATTCCAACCGTGAAGCACGGGGGTGGCAGCATCATGTTGTGGGGTTGCTTTTCTGCAGGAGGGACTGGTGCACTTCACAAAATAGATGGCATCATGAGGGAGGAAAATTATGTGGATATATTGAAGCAACATCTGAAGACATCAGTCAGGAAGTTAAAGCCCCGTCGCAAATGGGTCTTCCAAATGGACAATGACCCCAAGCATTAATCCAAAGTTGTGGCAAAATGGCTTAAGGACAACAAAGTCAAGGTATTGGAGTTGCCATCACAAAACAATGACCTCAATCCTGTTGAAAATTTGTGGGCAGAACTGAAAAAGCGATCAAGGAGGCCTACAAACCTGACTCAGTTACACCAGCTCTGTCAGGAGGAAAGGGCCAAAATTCACCCAACTTATTGTGGGAAGCTTGTGGAAGGCTCCCGAAACGTTTCACCCAAGTTATACAATTTGAAGGCAATGCTACCAAGTACTAATTGAGTGTATGTAAACTTCTGACCCACTGGGAATGTGATGAAAGAAATAAAAGCTGAAATAATTCAGTCTCAATCATTTAATCAAATGTATTTATTAAGCCCTTCTTACATCTGCTGATGTCACAAAGTGCTGTACAGAAACCCAGCCTAAAACCCCAAACAGCAAGCAGTGCTGGTGTAGATACACAGTGGCTTGGAAAATCTCCCTAGGAAGGCCGAAACCTAGAGAGGAACCAGGCTATTAGGGGTGGCCAGTCCTCTTCTGGCTGTGCCGGGTGGATATTATAACAGAACCTGGCCAAGATGTTCAAATGTTCATAGATGACCAGCAAGGTCAAATAATAATAATCACAGTGGTTGTTCAGGGTGCAACAGGTCAGCACCTCAGGAGTAAATGTCAGTTGGCTTTTCATAGCAATCATTCAGAGGTTCTCTACCACTCCTGCTGTCTCTAGAGAGTTGAAAACAGCAGGTCTGGGATAGGTAGCACATCCGGTGAACAGGTCAGGGTTCCATAGCCGCAGGCAGAACAGGCAGACGCATAAACTATTGCAGCATAAATACTGGAGGCTGAGACGGGAGGGGTCGGGAGACACTGTGGCCCCGTCCGACGACACCCCCGGACAGGGCCAAACAGGCAGGATATATCCCCACTAGAGGGAAATATTCAACCACCAAACTTACCATCCCATGACAAGGCCGAGTATAGCTCTCAAAGATCTCCGCCACGGCACAACTTAAGGGGGGGGGGGCAACCCGGACAGGAAGATCATTGACTCAACCCACTCAAGTGACGCACCCCTCCCAGGGACGGCATAAAATAGCACCAGTAAACCAGTGACAGACCCTGTAATAGGGTTCTCTCTAATAATATTCTGACATTTCACATTCTTAAAATAAAGTCGTGATCCTAACTGACCTAAAACAGGGAATTTTTACATGGATTAAATGTCAGGAATTGTGAAAAACTGAGTTTAAATGTATTTGGCTAAGGTGATGTAAACTTCCGACTTCAACTGTTTTAAGTGTGGGCTATTTTGAGCACTTTTCTTCCGGGATGCTTGCTTTCATTGCATTACTGGGAAGCTTAGCAGAAGGTGTGCTCATGTTATTTATGTTAGTGCAGGGTGTGCTGCTCACAGTGCACTTCCTCCTGTATACTGTTAGCACCGACTTAGTGCTAACAGTATACATCTGGTTCATAGGTACATGATTACTGCATACAATAGCTGTAGGATCAGTAGAAGCATTCAAGGCAGTTAAAGGGACATCAATTCCTTTACTTATATCGTGTCTACTGACGCCCCTGGTGTAATCTACAATTGCTGAAGCATTATGATACCTCTGTGTCACAATGGTAGGGATTAGCTGAGCTGGGCTTGAGACACTGATAAATTATTCTGAGATTTTCAACCTCTCCTTGTCTGAGTCTGAAATACCAACATGTTTCAAGCAGACCAACATAGTCCCTGTGCCCAATAACACAACGGTAACCTGCCTAAATGACTACCGACCCTTAGCAGTCACGTCAAAAGCCATGAAATGCTTTGAAAGGCTGGTCAGGCTCAAATCAACACCATTATCCCAGAAACCCTAGACCCACTCCAATTTGCATACCGCACCAAAAGATCCACAGATGATGCAATCTCTATTGCACTCCACACTGCCATTTCACACCTGGAGAAAAGGAACACCGATGTGAGAATGCTATTCATTGACTACAGCTCAGCGTTCAACACCATAGTGCCCTCAAAGCTAAGGATCCTTGGACTAAACACCTCCCTCTGCAACTGGATCCTGGACTTCCTGACGGGCCGCCTCCAGGTGGTAAGGAAAGGTAACAACACATCCGCCACGCTGATTCTCAACACAAGGGCCCCTCAGGGCTCCGTGCTCAGTCCCCTCATGTACTCCCTGTTCACTCATGACTGCACTGCCAGGCACAACTCCAACACCATCATTAAGTTTGCCGATGACACTACAGTGGTAGGCCTGATCACCGACAACGATGAGACAGCCTATAGGGAGGAGGTCTAGTTTCTGGGCAGGAGTAATAACCAGATTAAATCGGGTACGTTTTTTATCCGGCCGTGAAAATACTGCCCCCTATCCTAAACAGGTTAGCTAACATATTCCTCTCAATTGTACATTTTGTCAGCCATCTTCACCCAGGGACAGGTGGCTCGCATCAAAATTCGTCATTGGAACCACTCGATATGATTGGTCATAAAAACCTTGGTACCCAAATGCATAATGAGTGCTCTGGCTCTCCCTTGTGGTGGTCTGGAGCAATGAAGCCGTGATGCTGGGTTCCTCGGTGCAAGCTCACAACTTTTAAAGGAGAAACAACTGTACCACTTATAACACCTCTAGTCAGATAAAGGTACATTAAAAACAAAGAGCCTATTCATCCTCCACGCTTGTATACTATGTGCTTACCTACAGGATGTCCTCTCAGAGTTCTATTTTATTATGTTTGTGACTCATTGACCAAACAAATCTACATAATATGACATGTTTACTATAGTATTGAAATTACCATGACAAATGGGATGAATTAAAAACTGTATCGGTGGTGGGTCATAATATATGCTACATGTGTTAAGGTTGATTTGTTGTAAAATATGTCCAGTCATAGAAGATAAAACAAGACCACAAAGCCCCTTTTAAAAGGCAGACAGAAATGTATCTTTCTTACAGCGGCAAGTAGCCTAGTGGTTAGAGCATTGGACTAGTAACCGAAAGGTTGCAAGATTGAATCCCCGAGCTGACAAGGTAGAAATCTGTCGTTCTGCCCCTGAACAAGGCAGTTAACCCACTGTTCCTAGGCCGTCATTGAAAAGAAGAATTTGTTCTTAACTGACTTGCCTAGTTAAATAAAGGTACAAAACATAATAAAATGCTTTCCCATAGACTTGACAGTGTGGTACATAGTGCAGTGGTGGATCATAGACAGG
Organism: Salmo trutta; assembly: GCF_901001165.1. Taxonomy (NCBI): domain Eukaryota; kingdom Metazoa; phylum Chordata; class Actinopteri; order Salmoniformes; family Salmonidae; genus Salmo; species Salmo trutta. The sequence continues at coordinate 42,089,723 of NC_042959.1, forward strand.
TGAAAACTTACCTCTCAGCTAAAGACGAGACAATCATATCAGGTGATGGTTCTTACAAATGTCTCAAGCCACCTACCAAAATCTATATTAGAAAACAGGTTATTTGAATCTTGGATGCTGATTGGTTGATACAGTGGTTGCTCAATTAAAATCTTTGAGTTTATGCCGCGACTGTTTGTGGTAGATGGTGGCGGATTGTGGTAAATTGCGTCATTGCACCACACTATCACAAGGGGGAGTTAGAAAGCTAATCATGCTCTCCCTCTATAAACAGATATAAAGAATTCAAAGTAACATACTTGCTTTATTTACCACAGTGTGAATGACTGATAGCCCCTCTGAAACAGAGTCCTTCTTTGCTGATGTGAAGAAGAAACTGAATGAAAGAGGATAGGGAGGGGAATATGGTTGCCCATATTTTCAAGACCCGAGCTACTTAATTTATTTAAGATATGTACTAGTTTACTTAGGCAATTTAATATATTTGTTTAGGCTTGGCCTATTTAGTAGGCTATTTTGCAGCGTAGAGCTATATTTGTCAGCATAAAGCTGAGTGACTCATTCGTGGCTTTGGATGAAAATAAATAAGTACCAAAATCTGAAAATCTTTAATAAAGGAATGTTTTGACCAAGTTAATCTGCTCATGTTGTGTGTGTGTGTGTGTGTGTGTGTGTGTATGTGTGTTCAATTATTTGAGACATGTAAACAAATGCATCACTCTCCGCCACATGGCCTCAAACTGCACCATTTTGTTTCTCTCCGTCATCCATGCACTTTCAACGTCGGATAATAAAGCATTCAAATGCTGACAATGGTTGCTTTTAAGTTTTTAAGTATACATTTTTTCAAGATGATTGACGAGAAAAGTATCATCCAACCCATAGGGTATCTCACTGCACCCTTATATGAAGACATATGGATTAAAAGTTCATTTCCATTGTAATACTACTGACAGCCAAATTTCTAACTCCACCCATAACTTTTGAACTAAATAACATTCCCAGAAGGCTTGGATTATTATATAACTTAATGAAAAAGGAACCTGGTAATCTAATTTAATTCAATGCAGGCCTACATATACGAAGAGTGGATGTTATCCACCACGGTCTGGGACAGTGCAGCTCAAAACTGCAGATAACGTACAGTAAGGCCAGCTATTGTGAAATAATACTTGTGGATCTTGTTAATTTCCTCTCGCATCAAGAGGTCTACTGAATGAACCTTCTGAATTAATGATTATATTGAAGATAGAAGCCGCCTCTTAATGAGTTCCGAGAGCCGATCAGTTACCCAACAAAATAACATCAATTTATTTAGCCTAATTGCTAGCCTAATTGTTTTTATGACTAATATTCCTATTTTCCTGCCTTCTAATATCGGACAACAAATAAATATACTAAAACAATAACCTTTAAAAACAATCCATTCACAACTAGATTTCTTCAAATTGCTGTGCAGCAAAATTATGTTATCCACAGTGTCTGGTCACAGGCTCGCAGCTGGCCTCTCTGAAACAACACATCCATCTGTAGGTGACGCTTTATCCTTTGGAACCACACAATTACCGGGTGGACAGTAGGCCTCTTGAAGCGATAGAGGAAATCAGCAAGATCCACGGAGTATTCTTTCACAATAGCTGGCCTTCATGTACATTATCTGCAGTTTTGAGCTGCACTGTCCCACTCTGTGGTGGATAACATCCACTCTTTGTTTATGTAATGGGCTGTAAGGCACAACTAATCCTATTTTTTTTAAATCGTCAGTCCACATGTCAAGTGTAATTGTGCCATTGTATTTACCCAAGCTTTCTCACAACTCCGGGAACACCCTCAAGGTGATTTTTTTATTGCCCGATGCAGGACTCTAGTGCAATAGGAGAGAGACTGACTGAAACATTCACACCTCCATTAATTTACAAAATGATAGTCTAATAGCTCTGCTAGGTGTGAAAAATCCCCCAATTTCTGCCACAGTTTAGACTACCGATAGATGCTGCGGTCAGTCAGAGTTGAGTCCTATTGTAAAGTGTAGCCTAATGGACAAAAAAGGGCAAACTTGCAATGTATTCTAAAGTTTTACATTTCTAACTCAATATCACAGACCAAATTTTCCCTAACGAAAAATGCATCAACCCCATCAAATATATACATTTATTATAATCCACATAATAATTCAAACAAAATTAGCTGTAGTGAGAGGAGAGAGACTGCATGCTAAAGACAATCAGAAAGAATGTGTCTTTAACCCTGCATTGTAATATAACTTATTTTGAACAAAAGCCAGGAATGAGTGAGTCACTCAGCCCTATGCTTCTGTTCTTGCTTCTGCTGGCTATTTGAGTGTTTGTTTAATATCCTACTGATTCTTTGATCACCCAGCCTCATTCAAAAGTCTGGACATGGCCTCTCCCTTATCTAAAGAATTTGGCACTTTACTATGTGGGCTACAGTAAACATCTCATTGTCCTGTTGGTTTTTGTCACTGCACGGTAGCCTAATAAACATATGTATTTTGAAGCATATATTTTTTTAAATCTAATTTAATTATGTTTTTCTACAACTGTAGATGCTGTGATTTTATTTTTAGAATACAGTTCTCGGTTTACAGTAGTGATGGACAGCTGGAGGCATTTTGAAAACATGTTATAATCAATCCCATATAGGTTTTAAAGTATTTAGTACAGCCAACATTTAAAACAGTTTCATTAATTCCTGAAGTCAATTGCTTTAGCTGACATGTTGCGGTTTATTTATTGTTTAATTATTCAAGGCTCCTTTTGTTATTTTGTTTTATAACTGAAATGCTTGATTGTATTTGGGAATTCAATAATATAATTAAACCACTGTAGATGCTGTGTATTTATTCTTAGAATACAGTGATGTACATTGGTCACAGTTTATGCATTGATGAGCCATTAAATTGGACAATAGCCAGCCGAAACCCTCATAATAGCTAATTGGTGATCGAAACAAATTTGTATTTGGCCATCCAGATACAATGACAAATGCAACAACCCCTACAAATAAGTCAATATATTATAATCCACATAATAATTCACCCTCCAGAAATCCCCCAATTTCTGGCTCTAACATTTGACCGTCATACTTATCGGTCTTTAGAATTATTTGCATAATTTCTTGGAATTAAATTGGCCTGTGTCTATTTTTATTTCACAACTGGTAATTGAAATACGCCTCCCATTCACCATTCAAGTGCAGGAAAAAGGCTATCAGCGCGTCATCCACCACTTTAGAATGTGAGCTGGAGGCATTTTGAAAACATGTTTTCAAACACTTGTTTTTCACAAATGTAGCAGGTTGTGAACTCTGCAAACAATGTTTCCACTCCGAGAATGAGAATGGTAAATGACTAATTAATACATTCATTCAATACATTGGAAAACAAAAGAAGCCATCCACACATGATGGGCTATTAGCAGGACAATAGACTCTTGCCAAGTTGATTTCTATGTTTACGGCCTTGAAATGTATTAATGGATGTTTGTCTACTAATGAAAATGACATGAAGAAGGCGATCAAGAAGGAAGGTAGGAGGAGCAAGCTCTGTGTGCTTATTACAGTATGTGTGATTAATTGGTTTTCCGACCATTTTGAACAGTGTAAACACAACAAATACAATACAAATGTACAAACAAATTGTAATAAATCCCATATAGTCTGTTCCAACAAAAAATGTAAGTCTTTAGTACAGCTAAGATTAAAAAGAATTGAATTCATTCCTGAATTAAATTGCTTTAGACGACACGTTGCAATTTATTTGTTTAATTATTCAAGGCTCCTTTCTCTGCTCTGTGCTGGAGTTCTTTTAACTTGATGATATAGCAAAAGCCTAATAAACTTGACATTAACTTGAATCTTCTCTCATCATTTTACCCATAAACAAAACCACTAATAGTTTAGCATAGTCCCATACAGTGGCTTGCGGAAGTATTCACCCCCTTGGCATTTCTCCTATTTTGTTGCCTTACAACCTGCAATTAAAATGTATTTTTGGGGGTTTGTATCAATTGATTTACACAACATGCCTAACACTTTGAAGATGCAAAAATGTTGTCTTGTGAAACAAACAAGAAATAAGACAAAAAAACTAACTTGAGCGTGCAATACTATTCACCCCCCCAAAGTCAATGGATGTGTTCCGCTGGTGTACAGCAATCTTTAAGTCATACCACAGATTCTCAATTGGATTGAGGTCTGAGCTTTGACTAGGCCATTCCAAGACATTTAAATTTTTCCCATTAAACCAGTCGAGTGTTGCTTTAGCATTATGCTTAGGGTCATTGTCCTGCTGGAAGGTGGACCTCCTTCCCAGTCTCAAATCTCTGGAAGACTGAAACAGGTTTCCCTCAAGAATTTCCCTGTATTTAGCGCCATCCATCATTCCTTCAATTCTGACCAGTTTCCCAGTCCCTGTCGATGAAAAACATACCCACAGCATGATGCTGCCACCACCATGCTTCACTGTGGGGATGGTGTTCTCGTGGTGATGTGAGATGTTGGGTTTGTGGTGCCATATTCTTTCCATTTTTTATAATGGATTTAATGGTGTTCCATGGGATGTTCTAAGTTTCTGATCTTTTTTTATAACCCAACCCTGATCTGTACTTCTCCACAACTTTGTCCCTGACCTGTTTGGAGAGCTCCTTGGTCTTCATGGTGCCATTTGCTTGGTGGTGCACCTTGCTTAGTGGGGTTGCAGACTCTGGGGCCTTTCAGAACAGGTGTATATATACACTGAGCTCATGTGACACTAAAATAAAGTCCACCTGTGTGCAATATAACTGTGTGCAATCTAATTGTGTGACTTCTGAAGGTAATTGGTTGCACCAGATCTTATTTCGGGGCTTTATATCAAAGTGGATGAATACATATGCATGCACCAGTTTTCCGTTTTAGTTCTTTTTTGCATTTTTTTAAACAAGTCATTTTTTTCATTTCACTTTCCAATTTGGACTATTTTGTGTATGTCCATTATATGAATTCCAAATAAAAATCAATTTAAATTACAGGTTGTAATGCAACAAAATAGGAAAAATGCCAAGGGGTGTGAATACTTTTGCAAGGCACTGTGTAGCTCAGTTAGTAGACCATGGCACTAGCAATGCCATGGTTCTGGTTTCGATTCCTACAGTATAAAGAAAAAAATTACCAACATTTGTTTCTGTTAAATAATACCTTTGATGATACAGTGGTAGCAATACAAGGTTATAACATTTACAGAAAATACAGAAATGCCAATCGTGAAGGTGTTGCTATTTATATTCAGAACCACATTCCTATAAAGCTTAGAGAGGATATCATGTTAAATACTTTTGAAGTAATATAGCTACAGGTTCATCTGCCTCACAAAGCCCATTCTTGTGGGAAGCTGCTATAGATCACCAAGTGCTAACAGTCAGTATCTGGATAACATGTGTGAAATGCTTGGTAATTAATGTGATATCAACAGAGAAGTATATTTTCTGGGTGATTTAAATATCGACTGTCTTTCATCAAGCTGCCCACTCAAGAGAAAGCTTCAAGCTGTAACCAGTGCCCGCAACCTGGTTCAGGTTATCAGCTTCCTGGAAATGTGTACAGATCCTTGTGACATGGGGCTGTGCATTATCATGCTGAAACATGAGGTGATGTCGGCGGATGAATGGCACGATAATGGGCTTCAGGATCTCGTCAAGGTATCCCTGTGCATTCAAATTGCCATTGATAAAATACAAGTCTGGGTCTAGTCATGCCAGGGATGGTTGTGTAGATGAGGCTGGGCCTAGTCATGCCAGGGATGGTGGTGTAGATGAGGCTGGGTCTAGTCAGGTTATGCTAGTGGATGAGGAGAGTTTAATTTACGGCTGAAATCCCGTTAACGGGATCGATATGACAACAGCCAGTGAATGTGCAGAGCGCCAAATTCAAAACAGCAGAAATCTCATAATTAAAATTCCTCAAACATACAAATATTATACACCATTTTAAAGATAAGATTCTCATTAATCCAACCACAGTGTCCGATTTCAAAAAGGCTTTACAGCGAAAGCACACCAAACAATTGTGTTAGGACAGCACCTAGTCACAAAAGAACATACAACCATTTTCCAGCCAAAGAGAGGAGTCACAAAAAGCAGAAATAGAGATAAAATTAGTCACTAACCTTTGATGATCTTCATCAGATGGCACTCATAGGACTTCATGTCACACAATACATGTATGTTTTGTTCGATAAAGTTCATATTTATATCCAAAAATCTCAGTTTACATTGGCGCGTTATGTTCAGTAATGTGACTTTGCAGAGAGCCACATCAATTTACAGAAATACTTATCATAAACTTTGATAGAATATACTACTGTTATGCACAGAATTAAAGATTTACTTCTCCTTAATATGGACAGGAGTTCCGCTAGCGGAACGCCTCGCCAATAACCAATGGTAGCGCCTGGCGCGAAATACGAAAAAATTAAAAATGCTATAATTTCAATTTCTCAAACATATGACTATTTTACACCATTTGAAAGATAAGACTCTCCTTTATCTAACCACATTGTCCAATTTCAAAAAGCCTTTATAGCGAAAGCAAAACATTAGATTATGTCAGGAGAGTACCCAGCCAGAAATAATCACACACCCATTTTTCAAGCTAGCATATATGTCACAAAAACCAAAACCACAGCTAAATGCAGCACTAACCTTTGATGATCTTCATCAGATGTCACTCCTAGGACATTATTTTATACAATACATGCATGTTTTGTTCAATCAAGTTCATATTTATATCAAAAACCAGCTTTTTACATTAGCATGTTTTGTTCAGAACTAGCATACCCACCGAAAACTTCCGGTGAATTTACTAAATTGCTGACGATAAACGTTGACAAAAAGCATAACAATTATTAAAAAAATTATAGATACAGAACTCCTTTATGAAATTGCGGTGTCCTATTTTAAAATAGCTTTTCGGTGAAAGCACATTTTGCAATATTCTGAGTAGAAAGGCCGGCCATCACGGCTAGCTATTTTGACACCCACCAAGTTTGGCCCTCACCAAACTCAGATTTACTATAAGAAAAATGTTGCTGTTCTTCATCAGAATGCACTCCCAGGACTTCTACTTCAACGACAAATGTTGTTTTGGTTTGAAATAATCCATAGTTATATACATATAGCTCCGTTTTGTTCGTGCGTTCAAGTCACTATCCGAAGGGTGACGCGCCGGCGCGTTTCGTGACAAAAAAACTCTAAATATTCCATTACCATACTTCGAAGCATGTCAAACGCTGTTTAAAATCAATTTTTATGTGATATTTCTCGTAAAATAGCGATAATATTCCAACCGGGCGACGACGTATTCGTTCACAGAGAGAAAGAAAAACATGGAGTCGTCACATTCATGCGCGCGCCAGTGTCATTGTTCCCAGAAGGACCACTCTCCAAAACCCCTGCTGTTTTTTGCCCAGAGACTGCAGAGCTATCATTCCACGTTCTGGCGCCTTCCTAGAGCCAATGAAAGCCTTAGAAAATGTCACGTTACAGCACAGAGGCTGTATTTTTGATAAAGAGGCTAAAGAAGGACAAGAAATGGTCAGACAGGGCACTTCCCGTATAGAATCTTCTCAGGTTTTGTCCTGCCACATGAGTTCTGTTATACTCACAGACACCCTTCAAACAGTTTTAGAAACTTTAGAGTGTTTTCTATCCAAATCTACTAATTATATGCATATTCTAGTTACTGGGCTGGAGTAGTAACCAGATTAAATCGGGTACGTTTTTTATCCGGCCGTGAAAATACTGCCCCCTATCCCAAACAGGTTAATGCAACCGCTGTGTCAGATTTCAAAAAAGCTTTACGGCGAAAGCAAACTTTGCAATAATCTGAGTACAGCGCTCAGACATCAAAACAAGCCATACATATACCCGCCATTTTGGAGTCACAAATACCATTATAAATATTCACTTACCTTTGATGATCTTCATCGGAATTCACTCCCAGAAATCCCAGTTCCACAATAAATGTTTGCTTTGTTCGATAAAGTCCATCCTTTATGTCCAAATACCTCCTTTTTGTTTGCGCATTCAGTCGAGTAATCCAAATGGACTGTGCTCGCGCAGTAAGTTCAGACGAAAAGTCAAAAAAGTTATATTACAGTTCGTAGAAACATGTCAAACGATGTATAGAGTCATTCTTTAGGATGTTTTTATCATAAATCTTCCATAATATTCCAACTGGACGATTCCTTTGTCTTCTGAAATGAAAAGGAACACACCTAACTCTCATGGGAGTGCGCGCGATTGAGCTCATGTCATTTTCTCAGTCATCTGACTCCATATGCTCTTATTCTCTCCCCATTCACAGTAAAAGCATGAAACAACATTCTAAAGTCTATTGAAATCTAGTGGAAGCCTTAGGAAGTGCAAAATGACCCCACAGACACTGTATACTGGATAGGCAATCACTTGAAAAACTACAAACCTCAGATTTACACACTTCCTGGCTGGATTTATTCTCAGGTTTTTGCCTGCCGTATAAGTTCTGTTATACTCACAGACATCATTCAAACAGTTTTAGAAACTTCAGAGTGTTTTCTATCCAAATCTACTAATAATATGCATATCTTAGCTGCTGGGCCTGAGTAGCAGGCAGTTTACTCTGGGCACCTAATTCATCCAAGCTACTCAATACTGCCACCCATCCATAAGAAGATAAGTGGGGAAGTGTAAGAGACTAGGGGGGAGGAGGAGGGTGTCAAGCGGAAAAGGAAAAAGGGTGTGGTCAAAGGCACCATGGAAACTTTATCTGTTGCTGTGGGGGATGCCCTGACCAGAGAGGAAGGGCAGGTGGTCAGGATGGGAGATAGAGATGAGGAGGAAATTGAGTGTGAGGAAGAGAATGAGGAGTTATTTTTTTCAGACTCCTCTTCAATGGGACCGGAGCTGACATCCAGTCAAGCAGAGGGGTCAAAGTACATGTTGAGAGAACTGACAAGGTTCCTGAATAAGACCAAGGGGAAAAAAGTTAATCATGAGGCTTTTATTCTGATCCGAGAAAGCTTGTAAGATCATACTACATGCTATGAAAAATGAAGGGCATGGTGTCCTCTCACCCAAGAAATGGTTTAGGTTAAGGAAGTGGGTCACAACAGTGCGTAAAGGTTTACCTTCAGACACTGTTTAGATGTATATTTTTTCTGACACTGGGGCTTTTTGAGCTTTGCTATTGGTCTCTTTCTTTGCTGGCTTTTCTCCCACCTCTTATGGAGACTCTTCGGGTAGGCTCGCTCAATATAAACAGCACCTAGAGATGCGGGAAAGAGGAGTGTGTTGGGTGAATATGTAAAACAATAAAAGTTCAGGTGTTGTTTCTGCAGGAGACACATAGTGATGTGTTGAATGAAGTCGATTTGGGGCTCTGGTGGAAAGGGTCAAGTGTGTTGAGCCATGGGACAAATTTTAGTGCAGGGGTGGCAGTCCTTTTTGCACCGGGTCTGTCTGTAAAAATGTGCTCCTATAAGGAGGTGTGTAGGGGTAGGCTGCTTGTTGCAAAAGTAGAAATTAACAACATGGGTTTTGTCTTTATAAATGTGTATGCGCCTAATACAGGGAGAGAGAGGGGCGTTCTATTTAGGAGTCTTAGACAGGAACTCTCACTGGTAGCGCCTGAGGAGATGCTGGTGGTCGGAGGGGATTGGAACTGTACAATGGATTTTACAAAAGACAGAAATGGGGAAGAGCCTCATTCAGTGTCAGTGGGAGTGTTAAGGGACACTCCCACTGCTCGCAGACTTGCAACGCAAGCTGGTGGACATTTTCTGGTCGGGCCATCACTGGCTGAGGGCGGCAGTGTTGTACATGACTGTCCACGAAGGAGGACAGGGCCTGGTGGAACTGGAGAGCAGGATGGCTGCTTTCCGGCTAAAGGCGGTGCAGAGACTGCTGTACCATACTGATGTTGGCTGAAGGGAACCAGCATGTGTGCTGCTGAGGAGAGCTGGCGGATTAGGGTTGGACCGGCAGCTGTTCCTCACGAAGCTGGAGAGGCTAAGTACAGCAGGTCTCTCAGATACTCTGCAGTGCTGAGGGCCTGGCAGCTGCTAAGGCCCACTCAAGAAGGGGGTGTGGAGCCTGGGCTGTGGGAGGAGCCTATCTTCAACAACCCAGCCATCCCTTTGAGATCGGTTCAGTCGGCCACCCTGCAGAGGCAACTGATGGCGGCGGGTTTACAAAGGCTGGGTGACCTGAGATTACTGGGAGAGGAGGGGTGGAAAACCCCAGATGTCTTGGCACAACAAACAGGAATAACGTCTCTTAGGCTGCTGGAGAAATTCATGGAGGAGGTCCAGGAGGCACTGTCTGAGCCGGTAAAGGGGGGTGTTTGAGCGGCCAAAGGGGGAGGAGCCACCAATGTTTCAGCCACTACAGGTGACGGCAGTGACTGGAGACTGGCAAGGGGGTCTGGAGGACTTGTTAGATTTTAACACTCCGGGCCTGGGGGAGTTTGAAGGGGTGGGAGGTAAAGCCCTCTACAACCTCTGCGTTAAGGTTAGGAACATTAGGAGCCTAACAGGAGTGAATGCACATCAGTGGCAGGGGGTATGTGGGGAGGAGAGTATGGTGGGTTTTAGATGGAGGGGACTCTACAAAACCCCAGTACCAAAGCGGTCAGGGTACCTCCAGTGGTGGGTTCTTCATGGAGCCCTGGCCACTAACAGCTGGTTGGCACGGGTTGAACCGGCAATCGGGCAGGGGTGTCCTTTCTGTGTAATGAAAGAAACTGTGATTCATGTGTTTTCTACATTTACATTTAAGTCATTTAGCAGACGCTCTTATCCAGAGCGACTTACAAATTGGTGCATTCACCGTATGATATCCAGTGGAACAACCACTTTACAATAGTGCATCTAAATATTTTAAGCGGGGGGGGGTTAGAAGGATTACTTTATGCTATCCTAGGTATTCCTTGAAGAAGAGGTGGGGTTTCAGGTGTCTCCGGAAGGTGGTGATTGACTCCGCTGTCCTGGCGTCGTGAGGGAGCTTGTTCCACCATTGGGGTGCCAGAGCAGCGAACAGTTTTGACTGGGCTGAGCGGGAACTGTGCTTCCTCAGAGGTAGGGAGGCGAGCAGGCCAGAGGTGGATGAACGCAGTGCCCTTGTTTGGGTGTAGGGCCTGATCAGAGCCTGAAGGTACGGAGGTGCCATTCCCCTCACAGCTCCGTAGGCAAGCACCATGGTCTTGTAGCGGATACGAGCTTCAACTGGAAGCTAGTGGAGAGAGTGGAGGAGCGGGGTGACGTGAGAGAACTTGGGAAGGTTGAACACCAGACGGGCTGCGGCGTTCTGGATGAGTTGTAGGGGTTTAATGGCACAGGCAGGGAGCCCAGCCAACAGCGAGTTGCAGTAATCCAGACGGGAGATGACAAGTGCCTGGATTAGGACCTGCGCCGCTTCCTGTGTGAGGCAGGGTCGTACTCTGTGAATGTTGTAGAGCATGAACCTACAGGATCGGGTCACCGCCTTGATGTTAGTGGAGAACGACAGGGTGTTGTCCAGGGTCACGCCAAGGTTCTTAGCACTCTGGGAGGAGGACACAATGGAGTTGTCAACCGTGATGGCGAGATCATGGAACGGGCAGTCCTTCCCCGGGAGGAAGAGCAGCTCCGTCTTGCTGAGGTTCAGCTTGAGGTGGTGATCTGTCATCCACACTGATATGTCTGCCAGACATGCAGAGATGCGATTCGCCACCTGGTTATCAGAAGGGGGAAAGGAGAAGATGAATTGTGTGTTGTCTGCATAGCAATGATAGGAGAGACCATGTGAGGATATGACAGAACCAAGTGACTTGGTGTATAGCGAGAATAGGAGAGGGCCTAGAACAGAGCCCTGGGGGACACCAGTGGTGAGAGCACGTGGTGCGGAGACAGATTCTCGCCACGCCACCTGGTAGGAGCGACCTGTCAGGTAGGACGCAATCCAAGCGTGGGCCGCGCCGGAGATGCCCAACTCGGAGAGGGTGGAGAGGAGGATCTAATGGTTCACAGTATCAAAGGCAGCAGATAGGTCTAGGAGGATGAGAGCAGAGGAGAGAGAGTTAGCTTTAGCAGTGCGGAGAGCCTCCGTGACACAGAGAAGAGCAGTCTCAGTTGAATGACCAGTCTTGAAACCTGACTGATTTGGATCAAGAAGGTCATTCTGAGAGAGATAGCAGGAGAGCTGGCCAAGGACGGCTCTCTTTTCTGTGTGCACCAGGTTAATGCCATTAATGTCTCTGTTGGAATGTCTGTGTGAGAGGTTGGGGATGGTTTTTACTGTTGGGATGTTTATAATGGGATACAGATATTCGATTAAGGAGAAGGCCAAATGTGTTTTGTTGAATTTTCTGTTTGCTCAGGCGAAGTTGGCTATTTGGCTAACAAGGAGGAACAGGGTCAAAGGTGGGGGGATGGGGATAACAGACCCTTTACTATTGTTTAATGGGATGGTCTCTGCGTGCCTTAGGGTTGAATGTGAGTACTATAGAATTATAAAAATTGTGTAGATTTTTCAGGAGATATGATGTGTTGGGGGAGCTGTCTGTATAGCTGGGGAAGATGTTTTGGATATACGGTTGTAGAAGTGGGTATTGTTTTGGGTATTGTGATGTTGGTTTGTATCATGTGGTAGATGGAAAGGTGAGTATGGTACATGAATACAGTACAGAATATATTTTGGTGTTTTGTTTTTAAGGGGGGGGCGTGTTTTTTTAAATGAAATGAGAAAGTTTCAGTAAAGAAAGACAAAAAGTCAAAAGTCTCTCTCGCTCTCTCTCTCTGTGTGTGTGTGTGTGTGTGTGTGTGTGCAACAACCAACATAGAACATACCAATCAGCTCTCTCTAACAAAGGAACACTGGCTTTTCTAGCTGGAGAAGGTGTATCCTCTGACGAGAGGGCGGGGTCAGCTCCAATTAGCAATGGGGCCGACCAATCAGCTGCTTGGGGGAATTTCAGGAAGCCATCCTGAAACACACACATACAAACAAAACCACAACACAGAAACTGGGGAACATAACATATACCACAAAATAACTTCTACTTTGTCCCAAGCTCTGGTCAAGCTGTAGTGCTGCCAATGCGGAATCACATATGCTCCCCACCCCAGAAATAGGGGATTTGATCCCTGCTTATGCTTTACTTGACCTCTCTCTATATACATCTATCTCCCACTTTCATTCCTTCACAGTAAAAGCATAAAAAATAGGATTCTCCTTTTAAAATAACATTTCTACTTCAACAACTTGGGCTGCCCAAGGAGTGAGCGGGTGAGACGGTAACTGTGTATACTGGTAGAGAGTCAGGTGTTAGGGGCATAAAATATGATCTTGCTTGTTGGAACAGATTAACCAGTAAATTATGCCTGGATTAAGGATCAATAGTTTAAGGATCAATACAGACATTTCCAAATGTCTGTATAGCAAAATGTCAATAAAAAAATATGAACATGATGCAGCAGCTCTAAGTTTAGAAGCCAAAAGGTTACCTAAAACAAATTGTTTAATATCAATGTAGTCTACAAATCAATGTAAGAACTTTAATGAGAATGGGAGATTAGTATACAAAATGACATTACTATTTTGTTAGCATTCGGTCTGGACGCTCTTTACTGTCAACATGTCGTGTTTTCACAGCCACTCCCTATCTCTGACAATTTCGCTCTCGCCGGTTCTCTAAAAACTATGCGTTGCGGTGCACCAATCCCTTTCTGATCATAGAGCTACTATTAACTCATTTGTAGTTCCAATGCATCTCCCTGGCACTGCCATTTGTGTTAACAAGCAACGCAATGCCTACATGATCAGTGTTAATGAAGCCAGTGAGGGAAAACCATGTTGCTTGGGCATCCCAGCACACTGGCCGAAAGAGAAAAAGGAATTAAATCTAGGACACACAAACCCAAGTTTTAATTTCATGCAAATAAGGATGACCCGGGTTCCTGATATAAACAATAAAGTGTGATGAACTCCATACTTGCTCAACAAGGGATCTAAAAATCATCACAATAGCGTGTAGTGCACTTCCCCAGTTAATTTCATTCAACTATTCATGCTGGAGAAAATTGTTGAGAGTTACACATGCACTTAAAAGTTCTTGAACCCCTAGTCTGGCTTGATCCATCTTGAGCACTCTCGCTCTCTGTCCCTTCATTCCTCCATACCTCTCCTTATGCCCCACTTTCCCCAGCCATCTGTCAAAGCGGCCCCTCGCTCCCTGGCAGCTATCAGGGTCCGTAGGACCCTCACACAACTCTCTCCCTAGCCATATTTGAAGTCCACTGGCCCTTCCTATGTGCTGTGAATCTAACTAGGAGAATGAGAGACGACGCTTAGGGTCAGGCTCAAGGTGTTTCATAAATAAACTTTTTTTACTGAAAATCAGACAAAATCAATCAACTTTGTTTTTCAACCATTTTTTGGCTGATCTGTACATACTGTGCATTCGGAAAGTACTCAGACCCCTTCCATTTTTCCACATTTTGTTACGTTATAGCCTTATTACAAAATTGATTCAATTACATTTTCTCCTCATCAATCTACACACAATACCCCATAATATGTGGATAGCAGAACCTTCCAGAAGGACAACCATCTCTGCAGCACTCCACCAATCAGGCCTTTATTGTAGAGTGGCCAGACTGAAGCTACTCCTCAGTAAAAGGCACATGACAGTCCACTTAGAGTTTGCCAAAGGCACCTAAAGTACTCTTATACCATGAGAAACAAGATTCTCTGGTCTGATGAAACCAAGATTGAACTCTTTGGCCTGAATGCCAAGCGTCACGTCTGGAGGAAACCTGGCACCATCCCTACGGTGAAGCATGGTGGTGGTAGCATCATGCTGTGGTAATGAGACCAGTCATATTTAGGGAAAGATGAATGGATGAATGTACAGAAAGATCCTTGATGAAAACTTTGAGTTCTCAGACTGGGGCGAAGGTTCACCTTCCAACAGGACAATGACACTAAGCACACAGCCAAGACAACGCAGGAGTGGCTTCGGGACACGTATTTGAATGTCCTTCAGTGGCCCAGCCAGAGTCCAGACTTGAACCCAATCAAACAGTTTTTACCCCCAAGCCATAAGACTCCTGAACTGGTAATCAAATGGCTACCTTGACTATTTGCATTGTTTGCCCCCCCCAACCCCTCTTTTACGCTGCTGCTCCTCTCTGTTTATCATATATGCATTGTCACTAACTACACATTCATGTACATACTACATCAATTAGCCTGACCAACCAGTGCCCCTGTCAGCGATTGCTAGGAGTGGTGGTAGGAGTCAGGCGCAGAGAGCAGAGGTAAGGAAAAATGTGTTTATTCCTTAAGTACGAAAACGGTCGACGCCAACACAACCGGCGTGAATAACGAAGTGCCCAAATACAACGGGTCCACAGTACGCATATAAAACAACACATGCAGATCGCCAGCACATCCAAACAAAAAAAGCACTCTGACGAAAATAATCCCGCACAAACCTGGGCGGGCTAAACAGGCTTAAATAACCATAAATCAAGAGACACAAATAAGGAACAGGTGCAAACAATAAGTCATACCAACCGAAAAGGAAAAAGGGATCAGCGGCGGCTAGTAGGCCGGCGACGACGACCGCCGAGCGCCGCCCGAGCAGGCAGGGGAGCCACCTTCGGTGGGATTCGTGACAACCCCTGCACATTGGCTACTGGGGCTATCTGCATTGTGTCCCACCACCCACCAACCCCTCTTTTACACAACTGCTACTCTCTGTTTATCATATATGCATAGTCACTTTAACCATATGTACATGTGCATACTACCTAACCATATGTGCATGTACATACTACCTCATTCAGCCCGACTAGCCGGCTAGTGTTATAGCCTCACTAATATATATAGCCTTGCTACTGTTATTTTTCACTGTCCTGTTTTTATTTCTTTACTTACCTATTGTCCACATAATACCTTTACTTTTTTGTATTTCATTTTTTACTTAGAAATTGCACTGTTGGTTAGAGCCTGTAAGTAAGCATTTCACTGAAAGTTGTACACCTGTTGTATTTGGCGCCCGTGACAAATACACTTTGACTTGATTTGACATCTCTGGAGACCTGAAAATAGCTGTGCAGTGACACTCCCCATCCAACCTGACAGAGCTTGAGAGGATCTGCAGAGAAGAATGGGAGAAACTCCCCAAATACAGATGTGCCAAGCTTGTAGCGTCATACCCAAGAAGAATCGAAGCTGTAATCACTGTCTAAGGTGCTTCAACAAAGTGCTGAGTAAAGACCTTGAATGCTTATGTAAATGTGATATTTCAGTTTTATATTTTTTATACGTATACAAACATTTCTAAAAACGCATTTTTATCTTTTATGTGGTATTATGTGTAAACTATTTGTCTTGTCGGTGTGCTTATGCTCGTTGTCCTGTTGGAAGGTGAACATTCACCCCAGTCTGAGGTCCAGAGTGCTCTGGAGTAGGTTTTTATCAAGGATCTTTTTGTACTTAGCTCTGTTCATCTTTCCCTCAATCCTGACTAGTCTCCCTTTCCCTGCCGCTGAGAAACATCCCCACAGCATGATGGTGCCAGGTGTCCTCCAGACGTGACACTTGGCATTCAGGCCAAAGAGTTCAATCTTTGTTTCATTAGACCAGAGAATCTTGTTTCTCATGGTCTGACAGTCTTTAGGTGCCTTTTGGCAAACTCCAAGAGGGCTGTCATGTGTCTTTTACTGAGGAGTGGCTTCCGTCTGGCCACTTTACCATAAAGGTCTGATTGGTGGAGTGCTTCAGAGATGGTTGTCCTTCTGGAAGATTCTCTCATCTCCACATAGGAACTCTGGAGCACTGTCAAAGTGACCATCGGGTTCTCGGTCACCTCCCCGACCTTCTCTCCCGATTGCTCAGTTTGGCCAGGTGGCCAGCTCTAGGAAGAGTCTTGGTGGTTCTTAAGTTCCTCCATTTAACAATGATGGAGTCCACTGTGGTCTTGGGAACCTTGAATGCTGCAGAATTTTTGGGGCTACCCATCCCCAGATCTGTGCCTCAACACAATCCTGTCTCAGAGCTCAATGGATAATTCCTTTGACCTCAAGGCTTGGTTTTTGCTCTGACATGTACTTTCAACTGTGGGACCTTATTTAGACAGGTGTGTGCCTTTCCAAATCATGTCCAATCAATTGAATTTACCACAGGTGGACTCCAATCAAGTTGTAGAAGCATCACAAGGATGATCAATGGAAACAGTATGCACCTGAGCTCAATTCGTGTCTCATGCTTTAGCAAAGCGTCTGAATACTTGGGTAAATACGTTTTTTTTATGTATTATTTTTATATAAATTTGCAGATCTCTTTTCACTTTGTCATTATGAGGAAATGTGTGTAGATTGATGATGAAGAACATTTATTTAATCCAATTTAGAATGAGGCTGTAATGTAATAACTTGTGGAAAAAGTAAAGGGATCTGAATACTTTCCGAATACACTGTAGATATTGACATTGAAAGATATATGATTTCCTGCTTAACCTGTTATGTCTAGGGGGCAGTATTTTCACGGCCGGATAAAAAACGTACCCGATTTAATCTGATTATTACTCCTGCCCAGAAACTAGAATATGCATATAATTATTAGCTTTGGATAGAAAACACTCCAAAGTTTCTAAAACTGTTTCAATGGTGTCTGTGAGTATAACAGAACTCATATGGCAGGCAAAAACCTGAGAAGATTCTGTACAGGAAGTACCCTCTCTGACCATTCCTTGAGCTTCTTGGCTCTGTTTATTGAAAACTTAGGATCTTTGCTGTAACGTGACACTTCCTACGGCTCCCATAGGCTCTCAGAACCCGGGAAAAAGCTGAATGATGTAATTCCAGCCGCTGGCTGAAAAACATTAGCGCCTTTGGTAAGTGGTCTATCAGGGGACCATCAGACTGAGGCGCGTGCACGGGGCGACTTCATGTTTTTACTTTCTCTCTCTTTGAACTAAAACACAGATTCCCGGTCGGAATATTATCGCTTTTTTATGAGAAAAATGGCATAAAAATAGATTTTTAACAGCGGTTGACATGGTTCGAAGTACGGTAATGGAATATTTAGAATTTTTTTGTCACGAAACGCGTTGGGCGCGTAACCCTTCGTCACCCTTGGATAGTGTCTTGAACGCACGAACAAAACGCCGCTATTTGGATATAACTATGGATTATTTGGAACCAAACCAACATTTGTTATTGAAGTAGAAGTCCTGGGAGTGCATTCTGACGCAGAACAGCAAAGGTAATAACATTTTTCTTATAGTAAATCTGACTTTGGTGAGGGCTAAACTTGGTGGGTGTCTAAATAGCTAGCCATGATGGCCGGGCTATCTACTTAGAATATTGCAAAATGTGCTTTCACCGAAAAGCAATTTTAAAATCGGACATAGCGAGTGCATAGAGGAGTTCTGTATCTATAATTCTTAAAATAATTGTTATGTTTTTTGTGAACGTTTATTGTGAGTAATTTAGTAAATTCACCGGAAGTGTTTGGTGGGAATGCTAGTTCTGAACGTCACATGCTAATGTAAAAAGCTGGTTTTTGATATAAATATGAACTTGATTGAACAAAACATGCATGTATTGTAGAACATAATGTCCTAGGCGTGTCATCTGATGAAGATCATCAAAGGCTAGTGCTGCATTTAGCTGTGGTTTTGTTTTTTGTGACATTATATGCTAGCTTGAAAAATGGGTGTCTGATTATTTCTGGCTGGGTACTCTGCTGACATAATCTAATGTTTTGCTTTCGCTGTAAAGCCTTTTTGAAATCGGACAGTGTGGTTAGATAAAGGAGAGTCTTGTCTTTTAAAATGGTGTAAAATGGTCATATGTTTGAAAAATGGAAGTTTTCGGATTTTAGAGGAGTTTGTTTTTCGCGCCACGCCCATCATTGGATATTGGAGCAGGTGTTCCGCTAGCGGAACGTCTAGATGTAAGAGGTTTTAACCTCTTATGGATAGGGGGCAGTATTTTCACGGCCGGATAAAAAACGTACCCGATTTAATCTGATTATTACCCCTGCCCAGAAACTAGAATATGCATATAATTATTAGCTTTGGATAGAAAACACTCCAAAGTTTCTAAAACTGTTTGAATGGCGTCTGTGAGTATAACAGAACTCATTTGGCAGGCCAAAACCTGAGAAGATTCTGTACAGGAAGTACCCTGTCTGACCATTTCTTCCCCTTGTTGATTCTCTCTATCCATTACAAAGGATCTCTGCTGTTATGTGACACTTCCTACGGCTCCCATGGGCTCTCAGAAGGCGGCAAAAAGCTGAATGGTGGCTTTGCAGGCCCTGGCTGAAAAACATTAGCGCGTTTGGATAGTGGTCGGTCAGAGTACTATGAGACTGAGGCGCGTGCACGAGTCGACTCCATGTTTACTTTCTCTCTCTTTGTACTAAAATACGGTTTCCCGGTCGGAATATTATCGCTTTTTTACGAGAAAAATGGCATAAAAATTGATTTTAAACAGCGGTTGACATGCTTCGAAGTACGGTAATGGAATATTTAGAATTTTTTTGTCACGAAACGCGTCGGGCGCGTAACCCTTCGTCACCCTTGGATAGTGTCTTGAACGCACGAACAAAACGCCGCTAAGTGGTCTATCAGCAGACAAAAGGCTTTGGCGTGTGCCCGTGTCGACCCCGTGATGTATTTTCTTTCGGCTGTTTACCTAATTGCAGATTCCCGGTCGGAATATTATTGCTTTTTTACGAGATAAATGGCATAAAAATTGTAATTAAACAGCGGTTGACATGCTTCGAAGTACGGTAATGAAATATTTAGAAATCTTTTGTCACGAAATGCGCCATGCGCACGACCCTTATTTACCATTGGGATAGTGTCTAGAACGCACGAACAAAACGCCGCTGATGGAACATAACTATGGATTATTTTGGACCAAACCTACATTTGTTATTGAAGTAGAAGTCCTGGGAGTGCATTCTGACGAAGAACATCAAAGGTAATCAAACTTTTCTAATAGTAAATCTGATTTTGGTGAGTGCTAAACTGGGTGGGTGTCTAAATAGCTAGCCCTGTGATGCCGGGCTATCTACTGAGAATATTGTAAAATGTGCTTTCACCGAAAAGCTATTTTAAAATCGGACATATCGAGTGCATAGAGGAGTTCTGTATCTATAATTCTTAAAATAATTGTTATGTTTTTTGTGAACGTTTATCGTGAGTAATTTAGTAAATTCACCGGAGGTTTGCGGGGGGTATGCTAGTTCTGAACGTCACATGCTAATGTAAAAAAGCTGGTTTTTGATATAAATATGAACTTGATTGAACAAAACATGCATGCATTGTATAACATAATGTCCTAGGGTTGTCATCTGATGAAGATCATCAAAGGTTAGTGCTGCATTTAGCTGTCTTCTGGTGGCCTGACCCAGGATTGTTATAATCACTACTACCCCTCTCCATGATTTAGATCCTGCTCCAGTGCCATCAACCCCAGCGCCATCTATCAGCCTGTGTCGATTAATAGAGCAGTGAGTTTCAAACCTCTTTGATTGCTTTGATCCATTTCTTGTTTTCCCACAGACACTTCCATTTAGATTTTGTCAAGATAAGTTAGACACAGGGGTTGCTCTTTCTTTTTCTATCTTCGCCATTTATTTTGTAAACATCTCCCATTCACCTCTGTGTGAGATAACAATTGGGACGTGTTACAAGCAAATTGGGAATTTGTGGATGAGATTGTTGTAAGTGTGTTAATGAAGGTGGCCTCTGTTTGTCTGAGGAGTTTACAAGGCATGCATCACATGCCACATGACTCTCCAGGTATGGTAATTGTCCAATTTAAAAAGCCCTGCACAATGGCAATTCAATGCCAGATACATAACCTATCAGCAAATGGGAAAGCAATTCGGAATAATTTAAAGCGTGACAAAAGTCTCCCTTAACCTTTATATGGATACTCTAAGCTCTTTAGATGAATAGAAGCAATATCAAGAGCTAGCTAGAAAATCCATGTACCATACACTCTTAGAAGTAAAGGTGACTGGAAGAACCTTTTGGGTTGCCACACCGGCGGAAACTTTCCAGCTGAAAAGGAATCCCTCTGAAAAGGGTCTTCGAGGAACTCCTGTGTAAAGGTTCAAACCGTAACCTTTTGTGATGGGAGGGGTTCAATTTTGAACCTTTTTAATAATATATTGTATAGGTGACAGCCTATCAGATTGGAGGCATGGCTATCAGTTAATTATTTTTGGTCACCCGTTAGCGTAAATGTCATTCCATTTCATCATGTTAAGCTTTAAGGAATACCTGGGATAGGATAAAGTAATCCTTCTAACCCCCCCCCCCTAAAAGATTTAGATGCACTATTGTAAAGTGGTTGTTCCACTGGATATCATAAGGTGAATGCACCAATTTGTAAGTCGCTCTGGATAAGAGCGTCTGCTAAATGACTTAAATGTAAAATGTTAAATGCTTGTAGACTGCAAATTAGAATGTAACTTGAATATTTATGCATATTACATATTGTAATATATTATTAACATTGCTGATTACACAGCACTAAAGTTGTTAGTGATGGGCATTCCGGCTCTTTTCAGTGAGCCGGTTCGTTCGGCTCAGTTCACCAAAAAGAGCTGGCTCTTTTGGCTCCCAAACGTCTCTTTAAAAAAAATATCTGTATTTTTTCAAGTCAAACAGTTTGCAATAGTTTGACTATGATTGGTGTTAAAACAATTCTAATTAAATTATTAAATGAAATCATACTCTACCTTAACCACAATGTTATTTAAAAATGCACTGTTTTGTTATGAAACATTTGCATTTAAAGTATAGCTATTTTAGAATATTGCACCATATCAAAGAAAAATAAGTAACTATTTGCAAAACTGCAGCATCCCACAAATAGAAATAAATGTAAAAAAGAAGCATGCTATTACACATGTGCATTTAAAGTATAACTTTTTAATGTATATAAACAAAGTGCATATAAATGTAACAATTCAAAACAAATACAATCTGAACAACATAATAATAGAATATTGCACCATATCAAAGAAAAATAAATAACAATGTGCAAAACTGCAGCATCCCACTTAAAACGTTAAACTGGTCCCTCTTTTCTCATTCTTCTTTATTTCCATGTTATTACCAGCAGCACACAGCAAAATCCCAACAACACAAAACAAACACACCCCTGCCACGTCCTGACCATACTACAATAACAAAATGACCCCTTTACTTTTCAGGACGTGACAGCAATACAGTTGCAAATAGAAATCCAAACTTCATTGCTCCAATGGACAAAAATTCAAGCTTAATTAACTTTCTCTCACAACCATGTAATCCTGGTTCATTGAATAGGAATATTGATTTATAAAACATACTGCAATTAACCACACTATCAAGACACAAGGCGAGACCCAAATGCAGACACAGGAGGCAGATGTTTGGAGTCTTACAATGTTTATTCATCCAAAGGGGTAGGCAAGCGAATGGTCGTGGACAGGCAAAAATGTCAAAACCAGATCAGAGTCTAGGAGGTACAGAGTGGCAGACAGGCTCGTGGTCAAGGCAGGCGGGTGCAAAGTCCAGAAACAGGCAAAGGTCAAAATCAGGAAGACTAGAAAAAGGAGAATGCAAAAAGCAGGAGAACAGGAAAACCGCTGGTTGATATGGAAACATACAAGACGAACTTGTACAGAAGAGACAGGAAACAAAGGGATAAATACACTGGGGAAATGAAGAGACACCTGAAGGTGGTGCAGACAATCACAAAGACAGGTAAAACAGATCAGGGCGTGACACACACACACACACAATACCCTTCAATTAGTGGCACACAAATGTTGAACTAATCAGTGAGCCTCCATTCAACTCATCTGAAAAACAGGCGAGAAAAGTAAGGACATTTTACTGCACCTTTCAAGAGCTTCTGATAAATGTGGGTAATTGAATAGCATGTAAAAAGAAACGTAGAAATGGGAAACGATGGGTATAATACGTTAATAGACTGAGCCAACTGTAGTCCTTTGAGAGAACTCATACCATAGCATGACAGAGGGCACACTATTCAGACGAGCACAAAAGGCTCTTCTCAGAGACATGACAAGAGCACTAGTTTAACAGTCACCATTCTGCCGAGATCTCAGAGAAAGAGACGATCAGGGGCCTCTTGTAATGACCGTCCAAAGTGGTAGACCAAGGTGGAGCGTGGTAAGTGTTCATCCTTGTATTTATTTTAAATCAGAACACTGAACACAAAATAAGAAACAATGATAACGACCGTCACGTCTTGCAGGCTTAATAAGCAGTACAAAAATAAGATCCCACAATTACAGGTGGGGAAAGGCTGCCTAAGTATGATTCCTAATCAGAGACAACGATAGACAGCTGCCTCTGATTAGGAACCATACTCAGATCAACACAAAGAAATAGACACCATAGAATGCCCACCCCACACCCTGACCTAACCACATAGAGAAACAAACCGTCTCTCTCAGGTCAGGGCGTGACACCTCTGTATCTTTGTATATATGTTTTTTTATTTTTTGTCATTCGGAAAATTGAAAAGAAAAAACACCCCCAAGGACACGAGAGGTAAGGTTATTACACCCTGAATCTTCGAGCGAGAAATCAATTTTAATTGAGTATCTTAAAGGTTGAGCAGAAAGGTAATTTCCACAGCGAGCCAGAGAGGAGAAGAAAGTCTATCTCAAAGAGAACCTGGAGGACAGGGCAAAGGATGCAGGATTTCTCATCATAGCTGGTGAAAACAAACCAGCAAAATCACTTGTTGACCTTTGCCACAGTTCACCCTGTGAATAAAGATGCTAAGGCTACTCTAACGAATCCACCCACTGAAAAAAAAGATCAGCCCCTTGGAGTGGCTGCACTGTAAAACTAAGTATTTAGGATCTGAACACATAAATAAAACACATAACTAAACCCTATTCTGTAACACTTTTTTACCTCCCAGGGCAGGGTGGGACGTTTGCGTCTCGCCCAGAGACAGGAGAGACGTCATTCCACTTTCTGGCGCCTTCTGAGAGCCAATGGAAGCCTTAGAAAATGTCACGTTACAGCAGAGATGCTGTATTTTCGATAAAGATGCCACAGAAGGAGAACAAATTGTCAGACAGGGCACTTCCTATATGGAATCTTCTCAGGTTTTGGCCTGCCATATGAGTTCTGTTATACTCACAGACACCATTCAAACAGTTTTTTAGAAACTTTAGAGTGTTTTCTATCCAAATCTACTAATTATATGCATATTCTCGTTTCTGGGTAGTAACCAGTTTAAATCGGGTACGTTTTTTATCCGGCCGTGCAAATACTGCCCCTTAACCCCAACAGGTTTTAAACATGTCAAGCCATTTAGAATTTCAACGAAAACGCATGTGTTTAGATTATAAACACCAGAAGATGTTTATTCCCTGTAAGACTTTTTAAAGACATGAACACGTTTATTGAGCACAAGGCGTTTAAGTTTTAAACACTAAACACAGTAGGGTGTAAAGCCGAATTAGCATATTTCCCAGTATGCCTTTCAAGTAAATGTGACAGATACCTACCCATGACTGTGTTTGTTAGTGACAGAGACATGCTTGTTTCATTCAACAACAGTTAACCTTAAAGCCTACACAAAGCCTACTCCTTAGGGAATGGTTTTTAACTAAATGTAAACTATTTATGATCACATGTGTGACTAGTTTCAGGAAATGAGTTACCTGTCAATACTTCACAGGAGAGGCATTTGAATGTTTATTTTTTCTAATAAATATTTTTGTGGGGACAGAAATGCCTTCTGGAACATGAACTTTCATGTGCCTTAATAACAAACTTGTATGCCATCTGTAAATACGAAGAAAATGGTTAAATTACGATTACATCTTCAAACTAAGGGCAACCATGGCATCCGTGACAGAGAGGGAGAAGCAGTCATCCATATATATGGGTAAGAGAGTCTAGATGGCTACATTTTCATATATTATAAATTGTACATTTTATCAGAAAGTTGTTTTCATTACAAGTTAAAGAGTACTGTTAGCTAGCTAACGTTATCTGGCTGGCTCGCTAGCAAACGTTACGTGTATGATCTGTGTAGTAATGCTACTCGTATCTCAGAGCTATTTACATTGCTAATTATAGCCTAATGTTAGCTAGCTAGCAAATATTGAACCTAGTTGGTTAGCTATAACTACCTGCAGATTCATGCAGGGTAGTAACGTTATGAGTTGTGATTATGGTTCATTGTTTAGCTAGCTAGCTACATGTCTAAACCAGACTCCACTATGCAAGTAACCATTTAACTGTACCGTTTACACCTTCTGTATCCTGTGCATGTGACAAATAAACGTTGATTTTATTTGATATAGTGTGTGTTTACCAGAGACAATAATGGGAACAACAACATCACCAGCACCAAAGTCAAATTAGGATATAACGTTAGGCCAACGAGACAGTGTCGAAGTTCAACAATTCTCCGGTAGAATGCCCTGCTATTATTCCGTCACACTCACAAACGTAAACTATTTTCAGTCAAAGGTTTGGACACACCTACTCATTCCAGGGTTTTCTTAATTTTTTGACTATTTCCTACATTGTAGAATAATAGTGAAGACATCAAAACTATGAAATAACACATATGGAATCATGTGGTAACCAAAAAGGGTTTTTATATTTGAGATTCTTAAAATGAGTCACCCTTTGCATTCTTGGCATTCTCTCAACCAGCTTCATGAGGTAGTCACCTGGAATGCATTTCAATTATCAGGTGTGCCTTGTTAAAAGTTAATTTGTGGAATTTCTTTCCTTCTTAATGCATTTGAGTCAATCAGATGTGTTGTGACAAGGTAGCGGTGGTTTACAGAAGATAGCTCTGTTTGGTAAAAGACCAAGTCCATATTATGGCAAGAACAGCTCAAATAAGCAAAATGAAATGACAGTCCATCACTACTTAAAATATATAGGTCAGTCAATCCGGAAAATTTCAAGAACTTTTAAAGTTTCTTCAAGTGCAGTCGCAAAAACCAACAAGCGCTATGATGAAACTGGCTCCCACCACAGGAAAGGAAGACCCATGTCTCTGCTGCAGAGAATAAGTTCATTAGAGTACCAGCCTCAGAAATTGTAGCCCAAATAAATGCTTTACAGAGTTCAAGTAACAGACACATCTCAACATTAACTGTTCAGAGGAGACTGTGTGAATCAGGCCTTCATGGTCAAATTGCTGCAAAGAAACCATTACTAAAGGACACCAATAATAAGAAAATACTTGCTTGGGCCAGGAAACACGAGCAATGGACATTGGACCGGTGGAAATCTGTCCTTTGGTCTGATGAGTCCTAATTTGAGATTTTTGGTTCCAACCTCTGTGTCTTTGTGAGACGCAGAGTAGGTGATCTCCGCATGTGTGGTTCCCACCGTGAAGCATGGAGGAAGAGGTGTGATGATGTGGGGGTGATTTGCTGGTGACACTCTCTGGGATTTATTTAGAATTCAAGGCACACTTAACCAGCATAGCTACCACAGTATTCTGCAGTAATACGCCATCCCACCTGGTTTGAGCTTAGTGGGTTAGTAAGGGCTATGTAAGCGCTATTTGACCAAGAAGGAGCGTGATGGAGTGCTACATCAGATGACCTGGCCTCCACAATCACCCGACCTCAACCCAATTGAGATGGTTTGGGATGAATTGGACCGGAGAGTGAAGGAAAAGCAGCCAACAAGTGCTGAGTATATATGGGAACTCCTTCAAGACATTTGGAAAAGCATTCCAAGTGAAGACTGTTGAAAGAATTCCAAGAGTGTGCAAAGCTGTCATCAAGGCAAAGGGTGGCCTTTGTGCATACTACATGATTCTATGTATGTTATTTCATAGTTTTGATGTCTTCACTATTATTCTACAATGTAGAAAATAGCAAAAAATTATGAAAAACCCTGGAATGGCTAGGTGTGTCAACTTTTGACTGGTACTGTAAGTATTCAGACCCTTTACTCAGTATTTGTTGAAGGACCTTTGGCAGTGATTACATCCTCATGTCTTCTTTGGTATGATGCTACAAGCTTGGCACACCTGTATTTGGGGAGTTTCTCCCATTCTTCTCTGCAGATCCTCTCAAGCTCTGTCAAGTTGGATGGGGAGCACAGCTATTTTCAGGTCTCTCCAGGGATGTTCAATCAGGTTCAAGTCCAGGCTCCAGCTGGGCAACTCAAGGACATTCAGAGACTTGTCCCGAAGCCACTCTTACGTTGTCTTGGCTGAGTGATTAGGGTTGTTTTCCTGTTGGAAGGTGAACCTTCGCCCCAGTCTGAGGTCCTCACCGCTCTGGAGCAGGTTTAAATCCAGGATCTCTGTACTTTCCCTTGATCCTGACTGGTCTCCCAGTCCCTGACGCTGAAAAACATCCTCACAGCATGATGCTGCCACCACCATGCTTCACCGTAGGGAGGGTGCCATGTTTCCTCCAGACGTGGCGCTTGGCATTCAGGCCAATGAGTTCAATCTTGGTTTCATCAGTCCAGAGAATCTTATTTTTCATAGTCAGTGTCCCTTAAGTGCTTTTTGGCCAACTCCAAGTGGGCTGTCTTGTGCCTTTTACTGAGGAGAGGCTTCCGTCTGGCCACTCTACCATAAAGGCCTGATTGGTGAAGTGCTGCAGAGGTGGTTGTCTTTCTGGAAGGTTCTCCCATCTCCACAGAGGAACTCTTGAGCTCTGTCAGTGACCGTCAGGTTCTTGGTTATCTCCCTGACCAAGGCCCTTCTCCCCTGATTGCTCAGTTTGGCCGGGCGTACAGCTCTAGGAAGAGTCTTTGTGGTTTCAAACTTTTTCCATTTAATAATGATCGAGGCTACTGTGTTCTTGTGGACCTTCAATGCTGCAGACATTTTTTGGTACCCTTCCCACAGATCTGTGCCTTGACACAATCCTGTCTTGGAGCTCTATGGACAGTTCCTTTACCTCATGGCTTGGTTTTTGCTCTGACATGCACTGTCAACTGTGGGAGCTTATATTCTGTAGACAGGTGTGCCTTTTTGAAATCATATCCAATCAATTTAATTTACCACAGGTGGACTCCAAGTTTTTGAAACATCTCAAGGATGATCAATGGAAACAGGATGCATCTGAGCTCAATTTCAAGTCTCATAGCAAAGGGTCTGAATACTTATGTAAATAAGGTATTTGTTTTTTTATTTTTTATGCATTTTCAAAAAATTCTAAACCTGTTTTTTGCCTTGTCATTAGAATAAGGCTGTAATGTAACAAAGTGTGGAATCATTTCCAAATGCACTGTATGCGTTTGGAAAATTGAGTGCTTCTATCGAAAGAGTCCCCTTAACTTGATTCATGACACCAAAATCAATAGGCCTATAGGCCTACTGTCATTTAGTGTGGTTCTTCAATTATAAAAAAAATAATAATACTTGTTAGATGTTCAGCAGTTTAGTTAGGCCTACTTGGGGAAATGTTCAACAATGACAGTCAAGTGATTAAAAGTACTATTTTCTGCTTTATTGACGGTAGCTTCTAGTAAGAAAGCGTCAAGGTAATGAGTTACTGTTTTTATTTGTTTCTGTTCGTCAGATTGGGCATCTAATCCACTTTGCACAATTGTGCATAAGCTATTGTGCAACACCCAACGGTATTTTTCTTTCCAGGACATTTAGAATGACAGCAAATGAGTTGCCTAGTGCACTTAACCTGATTACCAGATCATTTTGTCTATCACATTTCATTACATATTAAATTATAGTCCTAGCTCTATGTTGTTAGACCCAATGTGTGTTTCCTCACTGATGTCAGTGAATGAATGGTGGGCAATCAAATTGTGCATGTCACTTTATTGAAATTGAATATGTGAATAGCCTAATGATGATTATGAGGATGGTGTGAGCCCAGTAACAGATTGACTGCAGTCCTTATAATTTGTCTCTAAAATCACAATGTTTCCATTTCTATAGTCATGTGGCAGTCTGTTTTATTGATATGTCAGCCTTTTACCCGATCCAAATGTTTTCGTATGAACTGTATATTTTCATAACAGATCAAATTTCTGTAGGCTACAGGCCTAAAGGCAAGCCTAGTATTCTGCCCACATTAACTAATGTATTTTAAGCCATAGTCTAAAAAACAGCCACACATTGTTTCACATTCATTAATAACAGACTCAAACACAAACACGAATAGGCTAAAGCAGAGTCATGTATTTAGAGAGTTGGGCCAATGCTAAATATATGGCTCTGGGCTACAGCTCCTTCACACCCAAATACAGGGAAACTCAACATATTGTATAACGCATACATCGAGTGAGCAGAGGGGTCTGTATGCAGTGATGTACCTTTCGCTGTCCCATTTTGCTTGACAAAAAGACGGAGTGTAGTTTCTTACACATCTGAGAACACATACTTTTCACACAACTTAGTAAAGTTTTGCCACGGTACAGCTCATAACTTTGTTGTTACCTTAGCAACGTGGTGGAAAAAGTACCCAGTTGTCATACTTGAGTAAAAGGAAACATTTCTTAATAGACAATTACTCAAGTAAAAGTGGAAGTCACCCAGTAAAATACTACTTAATTAAAAGTCCAAAAGTATTTGGTTTTAAATATACTTATGTATAAAAAATACATGTAATTGCTAAAATATACTTAAGTATCAAAAAGTAAGTGTAAATCATTTAAAATTCCTTACGTTAAGCAAACAGGATGGCACCATTTCCTTGTTTAAAAAATGTATGCCATTTACAAAATAAGCCTTTGTGTTCACTGAGTCGCCAGATCAGAAGCAGTAAGGATGACCAGGGTTGTTCTCTTGATAAGTGCGTGAATTGGACCGTTTTACTGTCCTGCTAAGTGTTCAAAATGTAACAAGTACTTTTGGGTGTCAGGAAAATGTATGGATTAAAAAGTACATTATTTCCTTTAGGAATGTTGTGAAGTAAAAGTTGTCAAAAATATAAATAGTAAAGTACTTAAGTAGTACTTTTTACATAAGTAGTTTACACCACTGGCTTAGCATAGCATATACTGTATGGAGGCCTAGTGACACATGCTGAGAGGTAAAGGGGTGGATGGAGAAAATGCATTATCTCGGAGCAGGAGGGTGAGCTTGAGATAGCATGGACTTCTCTCCCAGTCACCTTAGCCTGGCTCCAACCTTTTCTCATCGGCCATATGATGAATAGGTTCTATGAGCCAGCAAGACAGCTTATTAGCAAAGCAGGTTACATCTCTGTAGCCACGAAGATGAAGATGAGGAGGAATGGAATAGGTAATATTGTGAATACTCACAGTACCAGAAACATGATTAACGTCCTGAGACTTGTGTTAGGGATTTCGGAATACAACTAACTTGCAACTTATGCAACCTTACTTACAACTGTCATTCATAGCACTTAAATCCATGCAGAGACAACTGTCAACTGACAGATGTATCTCCATCAAATCTAGTCCACTCTCCTTTTCCTTCCTTAATCTGTGCTGCTCCATGTCTCCCTTGGTTAACAATAAAGGGCATGTCGGGTGAATAGCTGAACTGTATTTCTGTAGGAGTGCCATGCAGAAGAATCTAATCAAATTGTATTAGTCACATATGCCGAAAACAACAGGTTTAGACCTTACAGTGAAATGGTTACTTACAAGCTCCTAACTAACCAATAATGCAGTTTAAAAAAATATGGATAAGAATAAGAAAAAAAAGTAACAAGTAATTAAAGAGCAGCAGTAAAATAACAATAGCAAGACTATATACAGGGGGGTACCGGTACTGAGTCAACGTGTGGGGGCACCGATTAGTTGAGGTAACATGTACATGTAGGTAGTGTTATTAAAGTGACAATGCATAGATGATAACAACAGAGAGTAGCAGTGGTGTAAAAGAAGGGGGGGGGGGTGCAGCAATGCAAATAGTCTGGGTAGCCATTTGATTAGATGTTCAGGAGTCTTATGGCTTGGGGCTAGAAGCTGTTTAGAAGCCTCTTGGACCTAGACTTGGCACTCCAGTACCGCGTGCCGTGAGGTAGCAGAGAGAAAAGTCAATGACTAGGGTGGCTGGAGTCTTTGATAATATTTAGGGCCTTCCTCTGACACCGCCTGGTATAGAGGTCCTGGATGTCAGGAAGCTTGGCCCCAGTGATGTACTGGGCCGTTCGCACTACCCTCTGTAGTGCCTTGCAGCCGGAGGCAGAGCAGTTGCCATACCAGGCAGTGATGCAACCAGTCAGGATGCAACCAGTCAGGATGCTCTCGATGGTGCAGCTGAAGAACCTTTTGAGGATCTGAGGATCCATGCCAAATCTTTTCAGTCTCCTGAGGGGGAATAGTTTTTGTCATGCCCTCCTCACAACTGTCTTGGTGTGCTTAAACCATGTTAGTTTGTTGGTGATGTGGACACCAAGAAACTTGAAGCTCTCAACCTACTCCACTGCAGCCCCGTCTATGAGATGGGGGGCGTGCTCAGTCCTCTTTTTCCTGTAGTCCACAATCATCTCCTTTGTCTTGATCACGTTGAGGGAGAGGTTGTTGTCATGGCACCACACAGCCAGGTCTCTGACCACCTCCCTATAGGCTGTCACGTTGTTGTTGGTGATCAGGCCTACCACTGTTGTGTCATCGGCAAACTTAATGATGGTGTTGGAGTCGTGACTGGCCGTTCAGTAACGAGTGAACAGGGAGTACAGGAGGGAACTGAGCACCACCCCTGAGGGGCTCCTGTGTTGAGGATCAGCGTGGCGGATGTGTTGTTACCTACCCTTACCACCTGGGGGCAGCCTGTCAGGACGTCCAGGATCCAGTTGCAGAGGGAGGTGTTTAGTCCCAGGGTCCTTAGCTTATTGATGAGCTTTGAGGGCACTATGGTGTTGAACGCTGAGCTCTAGTCAATTAGTTATACGATAAATTATTAAACATAAGAATGAGTGTACGTTTTTGTCACAACCCGGCTCATGGGAAGTGGCAAAGAGCTCGTATAGGGCACAAATAATAATAATATAATAATACATATTTTTTATTTAGCCATCTTACATATAAAACCTTATTTGTTAATTGAAAATTGTGAATATCTCACCACAGGTTAATGAGAAGGGTGTGCTCGAAAGGATGCACATAACTCTGCAATGTTGGGTTGTATTGGAGAGAGTCTCAGTCTTAAATCATTTCCCACACACAGTCTGTGCCTGTATTTAGTTTTCATGCAAGTGAGGCCCGAGAATCCACTCTCACATAGGTACGTGGTTGCAAAGAGCATCAGTGTCTTAACAGCATGTTTTGCCAAGGGAGGATACTCTGAGTGCAGCCCAATCCAGAAATATGGCAGTGGCTTCTGATTAAATTCAACTTTCACAGAACAGCTTGTTGCAATTTTGATGAGGCTCTCTTGTTCAGATATCGGTAAGTGGCCTGGAGGCAGGGCATGAAAGGAATAACGAATTCAGTTGTTTGTGTCATCCGTTTCGGGAAAGTACCTGCGTAATTGCGCACCCAACACACTCAGGTGCTTCACTATATCACATTTGACATTGTCCTTAAGCTTGCGTTCATTTGCACACAAAAGATCATACAGTGACGGAAAGACCTGTGTGTTGTCCTTGTTAATGCAGATAGAGAAAAGCTCCAACTTCTTAAGCATAGCCTCAATTTTGTCCCGCACATTGAATATAGTTGCTGAGAGTCCCTGTAAATCCTAGATTCAGATCATTCAGTCGAGAAAAAACATTACCCAGATAAGCCAGTCATGTGAGAAACTCGTCATCATGCAAGCGGTCAGACAAGTGAAAACTATGGTCAGTAAAGAAATCTTTAAGCTTGTCTATCAATTCAAAAAAATGTGTCAGTACTTTACCCCTTGATAACCAGCGCACTTCTGTATGTTGTATAAGCGTTACATGGTAGCTGCCCATATCATTGCATAATGCAGAAAATGCACAAGAGTTCAGGGGCTTTGCTTTAACAAAGTTAACCATTTTCACTGTAGTGTCCAAAAGTCTTTCAAGCTGTCAGGCATTCCCTTGGCAGCAAGAGCCTCTCGGTGGATGCTGCAGTGTACCCAAGTAGCGTTGGGAGCAACTGTTTGCATGTGCGTTACCACTCCACTATGTCTCCCTGTCATGGCTTTTGCGCCATCAGAACAGATACCAATACATCTTGACCACCAAAGTCCATTTTGATGTCACAAAGCTGTCCAGTACTTCAAAAATATCCTTACCTGTTGCCCTGGTTTCCAGTGGTTTGCAGAAGAGGATGTCTTCCTTAATTGACCCCCCATAAACGTAACAGACATATACCAGGAGATGTGCCAGGCCCGACACGTCTGTTGACTCATCCAGCTGTAAATCATTGAATTCACTGGCTTGATGCGAAGCAGTAACTGTTTCAAAACATCCCCTGCCATGTCACTGATGCCTTGTGAAACGGTGTTTGATGAAGGCATTTTCTGTATAGTTTTTTTGGCCTTTTCCCTCAGCATTGTCCCAGCCATATCCGCGGCAGCAGGAAGAATTAAGTCCTCCACAATATGGGGCTTGCCTGTCTTAGCCACTCGGTAGCTCACCATATAAGACGCTTCTAGCCCCTTCTAATTAATGGTATCTGTTACTTTTATACATGTCTTACTACTCGAAAGTCGTTTTAATTCTGTAACTCCTGTAGCTTATTTTTTGAATTGGCATGTTTTGTTTCTAAATGTCTGCGCAAGAGTGAAGGTTTCATCGAGTTGTGAGATAGTACTTTCGCACATGTAACACACTGTGGCTGAGGAAAGGCACTACTCCCAATATAAGTGAACCCCAAATCAATGTAGTTCTCATCATATTTGTGCCTCTGCGATGGTCCAACGTCCCTATCTGTTGTTCGGTGCTTTCCTGGGTAAGGGGGCAGTAGCTCTTCGGCTGCATCACATTCACAACTGTTAGTGTCCATGCTAGCTGGGCTAACAACAATTGTAGAATTACTGATGCTAGCATTGGATGTGCTCGTGGAAGCAGAACAACTTGTATTGTCGACAGGTGCAGGTGTAGTACTGCTGGTAGGAGCAGTACTACCACTAGAGCTGGTATGTGTCTCTATGGACGCGGGCCTTACTTTCGTAACCATTAATCATTTTTCAAGCAAACGGAATGAGCAGCAGCTACATTTTGCCACATACGGACCATTAGTGGAATTCCCACGAGAGAGTAATGTGATTGGATGTTAATTATTTAACGAGGCTACCTGTATTTGACATTGTGTTGTTATTTCGCTTAACACTAGATGGTTTAATTTTATTTTTGGCAGTGAAACGAGGCTACTCAGGCGAGAAAAAAACTTCACCCAAATGTATAGCCCCGTTGGAAATTCTAAATGGACTGTTTTAAAAGGTGAATCATTTTTATTTGGCGTACCCCTGATGGCATTGCGCGTACCCCTGGGAGCCATGACAGGCAGACGCATACCCCAGTTTTGGAATACATGCTTTACAGTAATCATCCACACACAGTTGTGAAAACCTAATTGCATGAGGTGTCTGGTGCAGAAACTCTGAACTCGACAAGCATCCAATTTCCCCCCTCTCAGCATTGAGGTGACAGGAAGCTACATATGCACTAACTGTAAAGACGCTCTGGAGAAGAGCATCTGCTAAATGAGTTAAAATGTAGATGTAAATATGTTAACATATTTCCTACTGGTATGATGAGAAATGCTGAACAAATCACTACAAATGTAGTGTACAAAGTCTGATCCAACAAAGCCCCTTTAAGAGAAGAAACTGTTAGTGACGGCGAAGTAAGTGAGATGGAGGGTGAGGGCAGGGAACATAATTTGACATAAAATGATTGATGTAGTACTTGTCTGCCCCCGGTGGAATTTTGAGATGTGCATACTGGTTTAATGATTTGAATATCCCACATTCTCCCTGCTTGAATGTCCCTGTGACCAACTACAGGAAAGAGATACTATGATTTGATCACAGTGGAAATGTAAGTTGCTGAAGATAAGAGTGCCTGCCAAATGAAAAAATGTAAT
The DNA here is from genome assembly GCF_901001165.1 of Salmo trutta. Lineage (NCBI taxonomy): Eukaryota > Metazoa > Chordata > Actinopteri > Salmoniformes > Salmonidae > Salmo > Salmo trutta. Next base: position 42,124,736 of record NC_042959.1, read on the forward strand.
ACTTGCAGTGTTTTAGTTACCTCTTTACCAGAACCTTTTACTTGACAAGGCTTCCCACTAGTGGTGATGATAGAAGTTATAGCACACATTTTCTCTCATTTGAATAAAAAAAAAATATCCCACAAGCTTTAATCCCAAAAAACACTAATAGATGGTATTTACTGCAACACAATTGTGCCAACATAAATATCAATAACCTGCAATGCAGGCGTCTAGACGTCTTAAGCTACATTGATAACCATGGAATAATTCCACAAATACAGCAACAGGATATCCACTGAAGTAGTCAAAACAATGTAATGTGACATTTTCTTCATTCAAAGTTTCATGTTTTCAAGACTTTAATGCTTATAGGCACATTGTCTTTGCTTGGATGTCCTTGCAGTTATCACATGTATATAATGTTTGAATACGTTTAATTCTAAAACAAAATACACCTCTGTCTCCTGCTAGGGGTGGACTGGAACCAGAAATGGCTCTGGCATTTCTAACATACCGGACCATTTTTTTTGTTGAGGCCCCCACACTGGCCCATTTTTTTCCCCCCTTGAAGCCACCATTATTAGCCAGATAATGAACATTTTGAGCAAATAGCAAACAAACAGAACCAGCAACCTAAGAATAATATAGTCCTTTAGCCCTCCAATACAGGGTTAGTGTAATAATGTCATAGACAAGACATCTCAGTCTTGAAGCTGGGCTAGAATAATACTGTCCTTTTTCACATTTGACAATCAACATACATCAAGATGAAATGTCAAGTACAGACAAGGCGATGGCGACCAATCATAGCAAAGTCAGCAATGAAGTATATATATACACAGTACCAGTCAAAAGTTTGGACACACCTGCTCATTCAAGGGTTTTTCTTTATTTTACAATTTTCTACATTGTAGAATAATAGTGAAGACATCAAAACTATGAAATAACTTTGTTTTTCATCAGGACAATGACCCAACACACCTCCAGGCTGTCTAAGGACTATTTGACCAAAGAGGAGAGTGATGGAGTGCTGCATCAGATGACCTGGCCTCCACAATCACCCAACCTCAACCCAATTGAGAAGGTTTGGGATGAGCTGGACCGCAGAGTGAAGGAAAAGCAGCCAACAAGTGTTCAGCAAATGTGGGAACTCCTTCAAGACTGTTGGAAAAGCATTCCAGGTGAAGACGGTTGAGAGAGTGCCAAAAGCTGTCATCAAGGCAAATGGTGGCTACTTTGAATAATCTAAAATGTAAAATATGTTTTGATTTGTTTAACCTGTTGGGGATAGGGGGCAGTATTTGCACGGCCGGATAAAAAAAAACATACCGATTTAATCTGGTTACTACTCCTGCCCAGTAACTAGAATATGAATATAATTGTTTGATTTGGATAGTAAACACCCTAAACTTTCTAAAACTGTTTGAATGGTGTCTGTGAGTATAACAGAACTCATTTGGCATGTCAAAACCTGAGAAGATTCCAAACAGGAAACGCTCTCTCTGACTATTTCTTGGCCTTCTTGATCATCTCTAACCAAAACAGGGGATCTCTGGCATAACGTGACATTTTCTAACGCTCCCATAGGCTCTCAGAAGGCGCCAGAACGATGAATGGTGGCTTTGCAGGCCATGGCTGAAAAACATTAGCGCATTTGGATAGTGGTCGATCTGAGGACAATGAGCCTGGAGGTGCGTGCACGAGCCGACACCATGTTTCTTTTCTCTCTCTTTGAACGAAAACAACGACTCCCGGTCGGAATATTATCGCTTTTTTACAAGAAAAATAGCATAAAAATTGATTTTAAACAGCGTTTGACATGCTTCGAAGTACGGTAATGGAATATTTTGAATTTTTTTGTCACGAAACGCGTCGGGCGCGTCACCCTTCTTTACCCTTCGGATAGTGTCTTGAACGCACGAACAAAACGCCGCTATTTGGATATAACTATGGATTATTTGGGACCAAACCAACATTTGTTATTGAAGTAGAAGTCCTGGGAGTGCATTCTGACGAAGAACAGCAAAGGTAATCAAACTTTTCTAATAGTAAATCGGAGTTTGGTGGGTACCACACTTGGTGGGTGTCAAAATAGCTAGCCTGTGATGGCCGGGCTATCTACTTAGAATATTGCAAAATGTGCTTTCACCGAAAAGCTATTTCAAAATCGGACATAACGAGTGCATAAAGGAGTTCTGTATCTATAATTCTTAAAATAATTGTTATGTTTTTTGTGAACGTTTATCGTAATTTAGTAAATTCACCGGAAGTGTTCGGTGGGAATGCTAGTCACATGCTAGTCACATGCTAATGTAAAAAGCTGGTTTTTGATATAAATATGAACTTGATTGAACAAAACATGCATGTATTGTATAACATAATGTCCTAGGATTGTCATCTGATGAAGATCATCAAAGGTTAGTGCTGCATTTAGCTGTGGTTTGGGTTTATGTGACATTATATGCTAGCTTGAAAAATGGGTGTCTGATTATTTCTGGCTGGGTACTCTGCTGACATAATCTAATGTTTTGCTTTCGTTGTAAAGCCTTTTTGAAATCGGACAGTGTGGTTAGATTAACGAGAGTCTTGTCTTTAAAATTGTGTAAAATAGTCATATGTTTGAGAAATTGAAGTAATAGCATTTCTAAGGTATTTGAATATCGCACCACGGGATTACACTGGCTGATGAGTAGGTGGGATGCCCACCTAGCACATAGAGGTTAAATTTAGAGGATTCAAAATTAATATCTAAGGGGCCTTTATACAATTGTAATGGAGGGTTAATGAAAAAACAGTTTTAAAATGAATATGTTTATTAAGAAGACTTGCTTGTCTCAGAGCAGCGTGAAACGGTGCTGAAATAGTTGACCACACGCGGTAGGCTATTGCTTGTTGGGGGGGGATTTTCACACAATAGCCAGGCTATTAAGTAGTAAACTAAAGGTTAAATAAACATAAATAAAAGACCTACAACACCTACGGTAGGCCTACAGTATATCTAAAAATAATTTTTTCATCTCCACATGTAGGTCTCCTGATTTAAACCCATTCGAACTTGTTTGGCATCAACTGAAAACATTCATCCGTAACGATACAATTCTCCCCCTATCCTCCTTCTTGGCAAGAGTCTATTGTCCTGCTAATAGCCCATAATGGGTGAATGGTAAATGACTAATTAATCCATTCTTGGACTGGAAACGTTTTTTGCAGTGTTCACGATCCCATTTTCAAGTCCTTGTTTAGAAAATAACGATATTTTAGAGATGATTTCATTTTCAAATAACCAAAAGTGAGCGATTGTAATCTGAATAAAGGGAGCCATTCTGAACATGAGGTGAGACAATAGGCCCTTTTAGTTTTGTCTGGCTTGCCATTCCAAATAAAATTGTATCTTTTTTTGCTCATATCATTTAAACAGGTCGCTCTACGCCTGACTCTCCGCCAATGCCGCCTGGCAATCAACCAAAAACACTGCATCTACCGTCGTATTCCATTTCCAGCGAGACTATTCAAGCCATTGACTCACTGACAGTTGAAGATGAGCGATCGGCAAAGGTAATCTGGAATCTACGTGCTGGAAAACCAGTTCAGATTTAAGTATAACTTTTGTATGACTGACACCTTTAGTGAGACGTCTAAATTAAAATTCTAATAGTTTCTGCCCTCCGAATTCATATTCATTATATAAATAGGCCCATGTGCACCTTCATCAGATGAAGCGCAACATGTCAACTAAAGCGATTTAATGAATGAATCCATAAAATCAACCAATGTCAGCCTTTAAATGCTTTATTATCCCAATGTTTAAAGTGCGTGTAGGTGACAGAGAGAATGCATTTGAGCTTTCAATAGGAATGGAAAAGTGCGTGTCAATTCATAAACCATGTGCCATCTCAAATCTCTTCCCAACTATTTTGCAATCTATATGGCTCTCTGCCAATAATTATATTTGGAGGATTGGAGGATTCTAAATTATAATTTTTCGTTAGGGCAAAACTGGAAAATGACATGCGCAAGAGACAGCGGTAATATTTTTCTTTTTAGAGACTAATATACATGGCATCCAGTTCAGAATAACCAAAACATTTCTTTATTAAAGACTATCATAAACAATCTTGGTACTTATTTATTTTGATCCAAAGCCATGAATGAGTGAGTAACTCAGCTTTATGTAGGTGCCGAGGCTATATGACTGCGCCATCAACTTGATTATTTAGCAGACATCACTTGCTTATATTCATTCAACACATATATCTTAAGAATATCATGGAATATAATTGAACATTTTAATTTCTCTTAGCATAAAAACCTTAGTGTAACAACAGTTTTAGTAAGTAATATGCAACTTTTTTCGGGTGTGGGTGCTGTACAGAGGAATATCAATTCTTACACTATTGTTCTAAATTCAAGCACATTATTCATCCTCATCATTTATATCGGCCATTTATTGTCAGGTAGAGACACATTAGGCCTTGGGACCCAAAAGCATAGTCAGTAATCTACCTCCCCCATGCGGTGGTCTGGAGCAATGAAGCAGTGATGCAGGGTAACATGCTAAACCACAAATTACCTCTAAATCCTGTGACATAATCTCAAAACTTTTAATTGAGGAACCACTGTATGTTGTGAACAAAGTGCCCCATGGTGGCATGGGGTTATGGTATGGGCTACGGACAATGAACACAATTGCTTTATAATGAGGGTAATTTGAATGCACAGCGATACCGTGACGAGGTCCTTAGGCCCACTGTTGTGCCATTTATCCACCTCCATCACCTCATAATAATGCATGGCCCCATGTCGCAAGGTTCTGTACAAAATTCCTGGAAGCTGAAAATGTTAGAGTTCTTCCATGGCCTGCTTACTCACCAGACATATCACCCATTGAGCATGATTGGTATGCTCTGGATCGACGTGTACGACAGAGTGTTCCAGTTCCTACCAATATCCAGATATTTCAATTGCCTGATTTTCTTACGAACTGTAACTCAGTAAAACCTTTGAGATTGTTGCATGTTGTATTTATATTTTTGTTCGGTGTATTTCGAAAACGTAAAACCATTTAAGACACAACTTTTCATGTTGAAATGTTAACAATGTACCCAAACGTAGTTCAAGGTAATGATTTCATCTTATTAGCTAAACAACCTTCTTTAAGCAGTAGTAGAATAGTGCAGGAGAGTATGGCTGACGTTTTACGTGCTCCTAACCAACTGTTATTTTTTTGCATTGTTTAACTTATTTTTTTTTACTTATTTTGTACATAATGTTGCTGCTACCGTCTCTTATGAACGAAAATAACTTCTGGACATCAAAACAGCAATTACTCACCACGAACTGGTAGAAGCTTTTCCTTTAACGAGTCTGACGTGAAGGATATACTGCTTTCCCGGGAACAGGCCCAAATCTCCGTCATTTTTCATGAGGAGAGGAGGCCGGGCTGCCTTCTGAGAATTCGCAGGCGAGTGAGTAAACCCCAACTGCCATCCGTTATATTGGCAAACACGCAATCATTGGAAAATAAAATCAATGACCTACGAGCAAGATAAAACTACCAACGGGACATTCAAAATTGTAATATCTTGTGTTTCACCGAGTCGTTGCTGAACGACGACATGAACAACATACAGGTGGCGGGTTTCACACTGTATCGGCAGGATTGAACAGCAGCCTCTGGTAAGACAAGGGGTGGCGGTCTATGTATATTTCTAAACATCGTGCACCAGCTGTTATCTAAGTCTTGAGGTTTTGCTCGCCTCATTTGCTCACATTGTATATAGACTTATTTTTCTACTATATTATTGACTGTATGTTTGTTTTACTCCATGTGTAACTCTGTGTTGTTGTATGTGTCGAACTACTTTGCTTTATCTTGGCCAGGTTGCAATTGTAAATGAGAACATGTTCTCAACTTGCCTACCTGGTTAAAACCTGTTGGGGCTAGGGGGAAGTATTTGCACAGCCGGACAAAAAACGTACCCGATTTAAACTGGTTACTACTCTAGTCCGATTTCAAAAAGGCTTTACAACGAAAGCAAAACATGTCTCGGTCCCAAAAAACACGTTTTCTGGAGAATTGCGTGAGGAGTGCTGATGACGTAGCACACTGTATGCACTTGCCGTAGCCTGATTGCGTCCAGACTGAGGAGAGATGCATCCTTGACCACCTCCTGAAGTGGTCAGACAGATCTGAACACAATCAGACCACAAAAGCAAAGCACTCAACCAGTCTTTTCAATGCGATCTTTGTATTCTGATAGCAGAAGTCGCATATAAGTGTCATTTAAATGAATTTGTAATTACTAGTTTGAACGGTACACAAATTGAGCGAGTTCCTTCCTACACATATCTTGATATCTGGCTTGATGACAAACTGTCATTTAAGAAACATGTTACTGAGCTGGTGAAGAAGTTGAAGTTCAAGGTTGGTTTCTTTTACAGAAACAAAGCATGTCTGACTTTTGTTAAAGGAAAGAAATTGTCCAGGCCACTTAAATGTCTATTTTAGACTATGGGGATATTATCTATATGCATGCAGCAGCATTTACACTTAAAGTGTGCAAATAAAAACAAAAAGCAGCTTTACCCAACTCTGTGGAGACCAGAGGGGCCTCCAGTGCTATCCAAGCCTCTAAATTGAATTAATGATGATAGATACATAGGACGTTTCTGCATGAGTGCTTTGAAGATAAACACAAGAAAATGCTGCTCATCCTTTACATACAAAGAGGCCCAACCCACTTTTTGATTAAAAAAAATATATATATGGTGAGTTCTATAACCATCACCAGTAATAAACCTAAGGGTACAATGGAAAACAGCATCTAGTGGTTTATGTGAAACAACTTACAGAGCTCTCTAAAATTTGATCTTCTAGGCCCCTTGGCCAGTTTAGAGTAATGTCTGTTTTTTTTATATGTTTTGTAATTTTGTACATTGTATTTGTTTGATGTATTTATGCAGGGCTTATTAATCAATAAACACAATATCTAACATAGACCTGTGAGTAAATGTTTAATTAGGCCTACAGTTGCATAGGTCTGGACTACACAATGCAAACCTGCATAAAACAAGCTCAGCCCTCTGAGTTTTATTGTCCAATCATGTTGCTTTTTCTGTGTATAGGAAACCTCCCTAGTCTTTATTTTAATATGAACAAGTACAAGGTTGCTGCAGTTTGACATGGTTGTCACCCTCCCCCAAGTCCAGGAGTTTTTTTTTTAAACCATGTGACCTGATAAGAAAAACTCTGGTCCCATCATAGCCCATATTCAACCTTTTTACAACAGATTAATCACGTCATACTGTATAAAGTCATGAGTTTTATCTGGTTAGGTTATCAGATCAGGAAAAACTACAAGATTCCTGACAAAAAAACGGTAACCTGTAACCCTGGGTAGAACTGTGTCAATGCTGATTAAAAAATTCCCTGCCTTAGTATCAAGTAGTATCAAGGTGAACAGTTATATGACTCAGAGTTGGTTCGTGTTAGGAATGGTGCTTACAGTGGTAGTTTGGATACTAGGGGTCACAATCATTGTATTCTAGTCATTGCAACCCCTTTATCAGTGAGACCATAACAATTAAAATTCAAGTAACTGCCTAAATAACATATTGTCTTAATAGGGCGTTGGGCCAGCACGAGCCACCAGAACAGTGTCAATCTCCTTGGCATAAATTCTACAAGTATCTGGAACTCTATATGAGGGATGCGACATCATTCTTCAATGAGAAATTCCATAAGTTGGTGTTTTGTTGATGGTGGTGGAAAACACTGTCTCAGGCACCACTCCCGAATCTTCCTTAAGTGTTCAATTGGGTTGAGATCTGGTGACACACACACACACACACACACACACACACACACACACACACACACACACACACACACACACACACACACACACACTTACTTTAAACTCCCATGCTCCTTTGAGAGTCCTCTTTCAAAGTCACCGAGCTCTCTTCTTCTAGCCAAAATAACGGGCAACTGGGCATTTTTATACATGACCCGAAGTATGATGGGATGTTAATTGCTTAATTAACTCAAGAACCACATCTGCGTGGAAGCAACTGCTTTCAATATACACTGCTCAAAAAAATAAAGGGAACGCTAAAATAACACATCCTAGATCTGAATGAATGAAATAATCTTAATAAATACTTTTTTCTTTACATAGTTGAAAGTGCTGACAACAAAATCACACAAAAATAATCAATGGAAATCCAATTTATCAACCCATGGAGGTCTGGATTTGGAGTCACACTCAAAATTAAAGTGGAAAACCACACTACAGGCTGATCCAACTTTGATGTAATGTCCTTAAAACAAGTCAAAATGAGGCTCAGTAGTGTGTGTGGCCTCCACGTGCCTGTATGACCTCCCTACAATGCCTGGGCATGCTCCTGATGAGGTGGCGGATGGTCTCCTGAGGGATCTCCTCCCAGACCTGGACTAAAGCATCCGCCAACTCCTGGACAGTCTGTGGTGCGACGTGGCGTTGGTGAATGGAGCGAGACATGATGTCCCAGATGTGCTCAATTGGATTCAGGTCTGGGGAACGGGCGGGCCAGTCCATAGCATCAATGTCTTCCTCTTGCAGGAACTGCTGACACACTCCAGCCACATGAGGTCTAGCATTGTCTTGCATTAGGAGGAACCCAGGGCCAACCGCACCAGCATATGGTCTCACAAGGGGTCTGAGGATCTCATCTTGGTACCTAATGGCAGTCAGGCTACCTCTGGCGAGCACATGGAGGGCTGTGCGGCCCCCCAAAGAAATGCCACCCCACACCATGACTGACCCACCGCCAAACCGGTCATGCTGGAGGATGTTGCAGGCAGCAGAACGTTCTCCATGGCGTCTCCAGACTGTCACAACTGTCACATGTGCTCAGTGTGAACCTGCTTTCATCTGTGAAGAGCATAGGGCGCCAGTTGCGAATTTGCCAATCTTGGTGTTCTCTGGCAAATGCCAAACGTCCTGCACGGTGTTGGGCTGTAAGCACAACCCCCACCTGTGGACGTCGGGCCCTCATACCACCCTCATGGAGTCTGTTTCTGACCGTTTGAGCAGACACATGCACATTTGTGGCCTGCTGGAGGTCATTTTGCAGGGCTCTGGCAGTGCTCCTCCTGCTCCTCCTTGCACAAAGGCGGAGGTAGCGGTCCTGCTGCTGGGTTGTTGCCCTCCTACGGCCTCCTCCACATCTCCTGATGTACTGGCCTGTCTCCTGGTAGCGCCTCCATGCTCTGGACACTACGCTGACAGACACAGCAAACCTTCTTGCCACAGCTCGCATTGATGTGCCATCCTGGATGAGCTGCACTACCTGAGCCACTTGTGTGGGTTGTAGACTCCGTCTCATGCTACCACTAGAGTGAAAGCACTGCCAGCATTCATAAGTGACCAAAACATCAGCCAGGAAGCATAGGAACTGAGAAGTGGTCTGTGGTTACCACCTGCAGAACCACTCCTTTATTGGGGGTGTCTTGCTAATTGCCTATAATTTCCACCTGTTGTCTATTCCATTTGCACAACAGCATGTGAAATGTATTGTCAATCAGTGTTGCTTCCTAAGTGGACAGTTTGATTTCACAGAAGTGTGATTGACTTGAAGTTACATTGTGTTGTTTAAGTGTTCCCTTTATTTTTTTGAGCAGTATACTTTGTATCCCTCATTCACTTAAGTGTTTCCTTATTTTGGCAGTTACCTGTAAGTCAGTCATGATTTAACCTTTCCGTCACCTGTTAGGTATTAGCCTAAGCGTTGTAGGTTACATTATCAGTGACTTTGGCTGAGCCCAAACCCATCAGTGCTCTCAGGTCTGTAAAGTTCAATGCCACCTCAAACTTGATCAGCACATATAAAATTACATTAATTTTAGGAGGCATTTCACAACAGAACACTAGGGCAACATTATCTTATTAATCTAAAATTAACATTTTAAATGGCATTCTTTCAAAATGAGTGTTGGAATTTTTGTCTCCAGGTCCTGATTTGAATAGCTGTGTAATAAATGTATTGTTTATATTAGCTCTAAATATATTATTGCCACCGTTTCATGGACATCATAAAATGAGGTTTTAAAATAAATCCTGCTCTTTTGTGAGCAATTTTTTCACATTTCATTGCTGTGTGACAGACTTAAAATGTCACCTTAAGGGACTTGAGAGGATGTTAACGGACCACAATGCTCTTAAGGAGGGTCCTGAACATAAGAAAGCAGTCCAAAGACAGGCTTTCAAACACATTCACATCTGAATCAAACACAAACAAATATACACGCAAAGAGACATGCTCCAAGGCACGTACAGTTGAAGTCGGAAGTTTACATACACCTTAGCCAAATACATTTAAACTCAGTTTTTCACAATTCCTGACATTTAATCCGAGTAAAAATTCCCTGTCTTAGGTCAGTTAGGATCACCAGTTTATTTTAAGAATGTGAAATGTCAGAATAATATAGTTGAGAGAATGATTTATTTCAGCTTTTATTTATTTCATCACATTCCCAGTGGGTCAGAAGTTTATATACACTCAATTTAGTATTTGGTAGCATTGCCTTTAAATTGTTTAACTTGGGTCAAACGTTTCGGGTAGCCATCGACAAGCTTCCCACAATAAGTTGGTTGAATTTTGGCCCACTCCTCCTGACAGAGCTGATGTAACTGAGTCAGGTTTGTAGGCCTTGCTTGCACACGCTTTTTCAGTTCTGCCCACACATTTTCTATAGGAATGAGGTCAGGGCTTTGTGATGGCCACTCCAATACCTTAACTTTGTTGTCCTTAAGCCATTTTGCTACAACTTTGGAAGTATGCTTGGGGTCATTGTCCATTTGGAAGACCCATTTGCGACCAAGCTTTAACTTCCTGACTGATGTCTTGAGATGTTGCTTCAATATATCCACATCATTTTCCTCCCTCATGATGCCATCTATTTTGTTAAGTGCACTAGTCCCTCCATCAGCAAAGCACCCCCACAAAATGATGCTGCCACCCCCGTGCTTCACGATTGGGATGGTGTTCTTCGGCTTGCAAGCTTCACCCTTTTTCCTCCAAACATAACGATGGTCATTATGGCCAAACCGTTCTATTTTTGTTTCATCAGACCAGAGGACATTTCCCCCAAAAGTATGATCTTTGTTCCCATGTGCAGTTGCAAACCGTAGTCGGCCTTTTTTTATGGCGGTTTTGGAGCAGTGGCTTCTTCCTTGCTGAGTGGCCTTTCAGGTTATGTCGATATAGGACTCGTTTTACTGTGGATATAGATACTTTTGTACTGGTTTCCTCCAGAATCTTCACAAGGTCCTTTGCTGTTGTTCTGGGATTGATTTGCACTTTTCGCACCAAAGTACATTCATCTCTAGGAGACAGAATGCGTCTCCTTCCTGAGTGGTATGACGGCTACGGTGGTCCCATGGTGTTTATACTTGCGTACTATTGTTTGTACAGATGAACGTGGTACCTTCAGGCGTTTGGAAATTGCTCCCAAGGATGAACCAGACTTTTATTTCTGAGGTCTTGGCTAATTTCTTTGGATTTTCCCATGATGTCAAGCAAAGAGGTATTGAGTTTGAAGGTAGGCCTTGAAATACATCCACAGGTACACCTCCAATTGACTCAAATGATGTAAATTAGCCTATCAGAAGCTTCTAAAGCCATGACATAATTTTCTGGAATTTTCCAAGCTGTTTAAAGGGACAGTCAACTTGGTATGTAAACGTCTGACCCACTGGAATTATGATACAGGGAATTATAAGTTCAATAATCTGTCTGTAAACAATTGATGGAAAAATGATTTGTCATGCACAAAGTAGATGTCCTAACCGACTTGCCAAAACTACAGTTTGTTAACAAGAAAGTTGTGGAGTGGTTTAAAAACGAGTTTTAATGACTCCAACCTAAGTGTATGTAAACTTCCGACTTCAACTGTACATACCCAACCACACATATACAAATGTACAAACAGTAAATCACCATACTAAGTACTCAGACAGCCCTTTTGTGAGTAAAGTCAAGTCCATGAAAAGACTGAACAATACACACAAAGGCATTGACATCATCGGGTGTGAAAAGGCAAAAGCTGAAGTTCCAGCCCTTTGAACACAAAAGGAATATTATCACAACAACAAAGAGACATCATAGTAATCTTGGGCACATAGTTCCATCCATTTCTTACGCCAACTATCCTAAGAGTGCCAGCTTTGTTCTTTGACATTATCAATCCACATGTTTGTAAAAGGGCCAATGTATGTATCTTAGAGGAGAAATGTTCGGTTTGGTTTGCAAATTGTGTGCGCTATGCCTCTAGCCCAGTCTAACTGCTAGTCTATTATATCTGACAGCCCGTATAGGCATCTCAATCAGTTAGCAAACATAGCTTTGGAGAAAATGGGCAGAGAAAATGGTAGATAAAACACAGAGAATGAGTAGGGGAGACAGCATTTGGAGGTGTTGACTGCAGCTCGCTGGAATATCATGAGATAATCAAGGAATAAAAAAAATAATACTGGTCTTCATTAAGCATTATCATTTGACTTGGGAGTCAAATCGCTTTGAAACTCACATTGTATTTTTAAGAAATAAAAGCTGGTGAGAAATTATTATAATTATTTATCTGATTATTCACTTAAGGGCAACGTGGGTATACTTTCCATTCTTTCCTGCATACCACTATTGAGATGGTTTGTGTCATGCTTGGTGTTAGTCAGTCAGTACAGTATGTAGTCAAACAGTCATTCAGACTATTCAGTAGATAGCCAGGCTATGACATGTGATCTCACAGTAGAGTGGAAAATTAAGAGGAAAATCAACACAATAAAAAAGTCTCAATTCCGACCTTCATTTTACCCTCTCTGTGAAGTGCAAAGATGTTATTTGGAATGTTACAGGGACTGTGTGTGATATGACAGACAGAAACTACCAGGATTTTTCTGTCTTCCTGGAAGGTCAACGTCATAAGACAGTCTATGTTGCCAGTTTAAAATATCATTTGGCAGGCCACAAAAAAAGAACAGAAAAAAACAGCAGGTCATTGTTTTTACAAAATGAACAGTTTGATTGCTTTAATCTCTTGTCTTTTTTAGCATTCCAGTGTAAATCAGATTAGTCTTTCTCCCTTATCCTTCTTTATCCCTCTGTCCTGACAGCTCCTACTCCTCTTTCTCGCACATTTTCGCCTGCACACGTTTCCGCACGTAGAAGGCAGTGAGCGCGCTGCAGCATGCCGTGAAGACGAAGAGCGCCACTGCATCATGGGCCAGGTTGCCGTGGAGACGCTCGTAGAGGGGCCTCCGCTCAATGTAGTCTATGCGTGTCGCCTCGATCTGCATCAGGGTGCACAGCACCAGGAACACGTGGAAGATCTGGTGGCCCTGGCCAATGAAGTCACATCGCCCGGGCAGCCATCGCTCTGGGTGGGGGCAGGCAAAGAAGTAGGCGCTCACCAGGAAAAAGAGTACCTGGTAGCGGTGGTAAGCCACAGCCTGGTTGAAGCAGCCCCCCTCCTGCTGGTGGCAGCTGTAGATGCGGTGCAGCACGGGGCTAATGTCCAGGCAGTAGGCCAGGCCCGAGGGCACCACCTGGAACAGCTTGTGGGCAAACTTGGGCAGCCTCGGGCTAGCATACTTGCCGTAGCAGCAGCCGAAGCACGAGAACCAGGCTAGGAACGCTGCGGTGGGCAGGAAGATCCCTCGCACCCGGGCGTGCCAGCCCTCCTCGATGGCATAGTAAAAGTGGGCCAGAGCACTGCCATACTGGTAGATGGCCACGCCCACATAGTCCAGGAAGTAGAAGGTGTAGTGGGAGAGCTCGGACTTGGCGTTGAGCAGGTGGGCCAAGGCACTGCACGACAGGTAGGTGAAGGCTGAGAGGAGGACGATAAACAGGGGCTGGGCGTGGGGGTCACGGAGGAAATCCACTGTCTCGGACAGCTCCTGGCACTTGACCAGGATGATGAAGGCGGCGAGCAGGTGGGTCCAAACGTTGAGTGCCTCGTTGTGCCTCTGGAAGAGGGTGAGGAAGTAGTAGCGCCAGCTGTGTTCCGGCTGCCTGTAGCCTCCAATGATGTGAGGCTCCCGGAACACCCAGGGCACATCGTGGGCCTTCACGGTGCAGGGCAGAGTAGGGAAGGCCGACTCGAGCAGCTGAGGAATCTGACGCAACTGTTGAGCATTGATGAACAGGCGACCAATCTGGTCCATCACCACGGTCGCCATGGCAAACTAAAGACGGGAGATGAGGGCAGAGAATGAGTTCACAGTCAGTCAATAATATCTATCTGGCCATGAGCTGTCATTTCTGATTGCAAGCGAGAGGATTTAGACCCTAATCGTGTGTTGCATGATATTACAATGCTTAGATTTCTTTGGCTTTGGCTTAGTAATGGGGGTGGGTGGAGGGGGTAGTTTAGCTTGTTAGATTATTTCATTTAACAGATATCTTTATAATGTCTACATTGGAAATAAAGCGGTGTACTTCTTTTTTAATTATATGCAATTTAAAAGTTTTATATCATGACATTTCAATCTGAAATATTTTGGACATCAAAGCAATGTTGAGGATAACCTATTTGACTCAGAGAAGGATACTCATATGATAGGTAAGATATAGCCTACAAAACCTTGCAGAAAGCCTATCCAACTAACACTCTTTGAAAAATTATATAAAATACTGGAACCAAGACCTAAAAGGAACTGTTTGTAACGGCTGTCTTCGTCGTCAAATGAAACAGAGAAGTCATCGTCGGAAAAGGTGGACCAATACACAGCGGAGGATGTGTTCATCATTAGTGTTTTAATGAAAAAGAGAACACTACAAAAATAAACAAAAGACGACAGCAAAACAAGCCTGTCAGGATTAACTCTACACAGAAAACACTAGACAGAAACAATTACCCACAAAACCCAAAGGAAAAACATGCTCCTTATGTGTGACTCCCAATCAACAACAACGAACTTCAGCTGTGCCTGATTGGGAGCCACACACGGCCCAAAACAAAGAAATACAAAAAACCTAGAAAAAGAACATAGAACGCCCACCCAATGTAACACCCTGGCCTAACCAAAATAAAGAACAAAAAACCCCTCTCTATGGCCAGGGCGTTACACTGTTGGAACATAACAAAATCACAGCTAACAAAAATGTAAGCTTAATGAAGTATAAACTAATGTATAGAATATATTATACAAGAGACAAAATACACACATTCTACAGCACAATGGTAGAGTCATGTCTTAAGGGTAAAACAAACAATGACTCAATAATGCATGCCTTCTGGGAGTCTTATAAAGTCCAAAAGTTATGGGCGGAGTAAGAAAGTTGGCTATCAGAGTTTTTACAATGTAAGTTTGGAGCGGGAGAAGATGAGGATGTCATCGAGGTAGACGAAGACGAACCGGTTCAACATGTCGCGGAGAACATCATTAACCAAAGCCTGGAACACAGTAGGGGCGTTGGTAAGGCCGAATGGCATGACCAGATACTCCTAGTGACCGCTGGCCATGTTGAAGGCAGTCTTCCACTCGTCCCCTTCCTGTATCCACACCAGGTGGTAGGCATTCCGTAGGTCCAGCATGGAGAACACGGTGGCCCCCTGGAGCGGGTCGAAGGCCGAGGAGATGAATGGTAGCGGGTAGCGGTTCTTCACCATGATGTCGTTGAGACCCCGGTAGTTGATGCACGGGCGCATGGTTTTGTCCTTCTTCTCCACAAAGAAGAACACTGTGCCGGGGGGAGACAGAAGGACGGATGAACCCTGCAGCTAGGGAGTCCTCAATGTAGGTCTCCGGACCCGGCAAAGAGTACAGAAGCGAAGTGGCCGGGGCCTTACTGAACACCTCCGGGAGGTCCTGGAATGGGGAATGGCGGAGAGATCAGGGGCAACTTCCGAGCCCCCAGGAAGATGTCCTGGGGCAGGCTGCACTGACTTCAGGAACTGTTTGTAGCAGAACGGGCTAGGAGAATCCCAATACCACGGGAATCTGAGGAGACTTAATGAGCAGGAACTGCATCGTCTCGCTGTGGTT
Source organism: Salmo trutta (assembly GCF_901001165.1). NCBI lineage: Eukaryota > Metazoa > Chordata > Actinopteri > Salmoniformes > Salmonidae > Salmo > Salmo trutta. The sequence goes on from NC_042959.1 coordinate 42,140,749, forward strand.
CCCTGACACAAGTAGGTTGATGGGGTGGTATTGTGGGTGACCGGGCCAATCCCGTCCAGTGCTCTAATGTCCATGGGAATGGAGAGGGGCTGTGGGGATATCCATCTCGGATGCCAGGGTAGCATCCATAAAGCTCTCATCGGCCCCAGAGTCGATGAATACCCGGAGAGATTTCGACTGGTTCCCCCACAGCAACATGGCATGAAAAGGGATGCGAGTAAGGGGAGAGGAAACGTTCTCCATATGGCCCACCAGAGTACTCGCTCCTACCGGTGAGCCTGGTCTTTTATTGGGCAGGTGGGGAAGAAATGATCAAAATCTCATCTCCTTCCTACAGTGGTTCTTCCTGTAAAAGTTACGTCATACTGCAGCACACCTTGCTGGCTGCTCCAAAATTCTACAGCACGTTATTTAATTGTCAGCCATTGTTGCTATTAATTGTAGTTAGTGCTAGTTTGACCACCAGAGGGCATCTTTGGGAAGCATTTAAAAGTCTTCAATATTGGCTGTACTAGAGAATTGCAAACCTTTTTTTGTAAGAACATAGTATATGGGATTGAGAGAATGCCAAGAGTGTGCAAAGCTTTCATCAAGGCAAAGGGGGCTACTTTGAAGAATATAAAATATACAAATATTTTGATTTCTTTAACACTTTTTTTGGTTACTACATGATTCCATATGTGTTATTTCATAGTTTTGATGTCTTCACTATTATTCTACAATGTAGAAAATAGTAAAAATAAAGAAAACCCCTTCAATGAGTAGGTCTGTCCAAACCTTTGATTTGAACTGTATGCCTGAGTTGGTGTTTTTTGTCTTTTTTCTTTATGTTGAAGGTTGGGCATTAAGTCCCAGCCACAGTAATGTCTAGTTAGTGGATCTATGTCTGTGAAATGTTAAGTTGTCTATTGTCTTTTGTCTATGTCTATTGTCTAAAATCTGAAATAAAATCTTACAAAAAATATCAGAAATAAAGCAGTGTACTTTAGGCTACTTATGTACTGTATATTTTCAGTGTCAGCAGTGCAAATATGTAAATGCTGTAGCCTAGGCCTACACACGGGGTGCATATTAATAGTCTTCAGTAAATTAAACAGCTTCCTCAAACTCCCTCTTGTTACTTCATTTGCATGTATCTAAAAACGCAGAGCAAGGGAAAGAATGCCTATTCTACTGAGAATTGTATTGCCCTTGTTCCATGTTAGCATGGATTAGCATGAAAAAGGTTAAGGAGACACGAGGAGACTACGTAAATGACTGAGTGCTAAGGAAAAATGGTATCATGGAGCAATCGTTGAATGGGAAGAGAATTATATAACATATTTCCCATCCTGCCGGTCTCCACCCTCAGATTTTTACATTGGTTGCATGCCTAGCTGTCTTAAAATATTCATGGCTGAAGAATTGCTTGAGTATACACGAATCCAGAAGCTTTGAGACTGTAGAATGGTATTCTAATGTAAATTATTTGTTCAAGACATCCAATAATTGCATGGAAACGACTGATCAATATGTTATCCTAATTATCGGCATAGCCTAATATGAACACAAATTGGGTATTTCTGTAAAAAGACAGAATTAAGCTGACATATGACCAGTGAGGGGTAAACTGCATACAGAATATGCTTCAATTACCCATTCTGACAGCTGCTCTATTACATGTTATATGAGATGTACTAAAACAGAGCCTTCTATACAAATGCACATTATTACACATTATTACAATGCACATTGACATTTTATGCGACCATATGCTGGCGTGGCCATAGTGCTGAAAACCATAAGAAATAAAGAAAGAAGAAATAAACCTACCTGAAGAAGGCAAACGCAGTATCAGTGCAAAACCTTGAATAGTGAATCCTTTGGATTATTCATTAATACATCAAATATAAATAACATTGCTTGATCAATAAAATTACTAAAGTATGATTATTCTTGTGCGGGTGGAGCGCTCGTCGGCTTTTTACCAAGACGCAATCCGTAGTCCAAGAGCCACGAGCTTTTGACAAGCAGATGTTCTAACCAATCAGCGGTCAGATATTGTGTATTGTTCCTCTCTTTTCATTAGATTCTCACCAATAGCGTAGGTCTTATTTGACTGATTGCACACTGTCAGGGAATGAAATGCAGTGTGTGATCTGAAAATGAAGAAACACCCATTCACCATAAATTCTGTATTTGTTTTACTGATTTGAAAGTCTATTGGAGAGGTGTGTGTGTGTGTGTGTGTGTGTGTGTGTGTGTGTGTGTGTGTGTGTGTGTGTGTGTGTGTGTGTGTGTGTGTGTGTGTGTGTGTGTGTGTGTGTGTGTGTGTGTATTTAATGGTACAATTATTTTTGCTATTTCCTTTTAGCAAAGCAAGATCACTATCAGCTGTTAGCAGCTGTTTGATTCCCCTCCTAAAACAATAATAGGCTTTGGCATTGACACTTTGTTATTGGTATTTATTACAGTGTACTTTATGGCAGTGTCATTTAATTCTAATCCATTCATGATGTGACTAAATTTGGGTGTCTGCTAGAGTGCTAAACCAAAAGATATAGGCCCACAGTTGCTTTGCAATGGAAACTTCCAACTCAGAAGTCAGCCCACATGTGAAATTACGAACTCATGATGAGAGACCTATTGTTCGTTTACCACCAATATGGTTCACAGTAAACGGAAACTAATTTGTATATCAAGTCAAGCAATTTTTGAATCGCTCCTTAGCCCAGTCACTGTATAAAGGCTCACATTCTCCCTCCTCCCACGTTGTGGGTAGCATTGACAATGTGTCTTTGTATGAAACACTGTGGATGTGTCTGTGAAAGGCTTGCATTGTATATACTCAGTCAGACCCAGCCCAGACCTTCAAAACAATTCGCAGAGGTGTCTCAGCTGTCTCCCCTTCTGTGAAGGCTGACAATACCACCTGCTGAGACCTCTTTATGTGGATGGTATTGTACAATACAAAAACGTTATTGTACAATTACATAAAGTGCACATAGATGTGCACAGCATACTGTCATACGGTGGATATCTTTCTCAGACTTAACAGGTGTCTCTAAAACAATATAGGCAAGAGCCCGACCAGAAATTTCACACAAGATTAACACATTCTGTTTGCAATTTCAACATGTTCCATGCTTGGTATGTGACTTGGTAACCTGTTTTCAATACATTTCAAATGTATTTAGGAACAAAAAATGCACTCCAAACTAGCTTTTCAGGTGATGTTTAAGCAAAGATAGGGTAGAATGCGTATTTAGTGTTAAAAATCAATTTGTGTTCCAATTGTGTAATTATTGTATTTCCACACATTTGTATCATGTACATTTCCCGTCGGAGGGGACCCTTGTTGAATGGTACAGTTCCTCATTATCGTTGCTTTTTTTATTACTCTAGAAATGTATGGCTTATTTTAGAACTTGCTCAAAGTGCAGGTCGTTCCATACTTGTTGAAGCACAGATGAGATGGGGGAAATATTCAAATGTCTTTTGTTGCTTGGAAGGACTTATACAGTAATATGTGTTGTTTATCACATCTGCCGATACCTCCTTAGTATAACATTAACGATTAACATGACGAATGATTGTGAACATAGCTTATATAGAAGTGCTATAGAGGTGAGGTAGGTTAAGTATAAAGGGACCAAAACATGATGTCCAAGAATTTAGGCTGACCACAGAGACTTCTCTAAATAAAATGTATTCAGCCTCCTAAGGTTGAAGAGGCACTGTTCGTCACCATGCTGGCATTGTGGAGGGACCATCTGTGGCCATACCATCAGTAAGCTACATACCAGCACTCTGTAACCGTAGGCACCAATTCAACCAAATTTTAGGCCTGAATGGCAAACCTCCCAGTTCCAATAGAATATGGCATTTCTACACTTGATCAGTGAAACAATTCAACAAAACACATTATATTCATTTCATTGTTTATAATGATAAAACAATATTACTCATATGCCCAAAAGACAGTCTATACACTGCCAAAATGTGTGAAAGAGAAATCTTAATTTCATCTTCCAACTACTGTTGCTCTACATTATAGCTTTGCGCTATTACCACTCGGTGTCAGTAGAGTCAAAGGAATGACTTGCATTTTTTTACTGTAGCAATTCATTATATTTACCAGTACCACTATCAAGGCCTTATATGACAAAATAGATGGAATGAATAACAAGAACATCTAGATAAAAATTATGATGACGAGTAAACAAACATGGCAATTAACTCTATCCAATCTTTAGGTAAAAGATGACGATAACATAATTGAAATACTGAGGGTGATATAATTACACTATTCATCCACTATGCTGCATCTACTATGTTGTGGGATCCATTTGAAAATGACTATCAAATTTGCATGACGAAATGAGAATTACCAAATTGGAATTACTAGAGTGTAGTCTCTGTGTGCACCAATACAGAAGGTGTGTAGGTAAATGAGTCTGCAACCCAAAAGCCTCAAATAAATGAAGACCATTAATTATCCTTAAGGAGTCTATTGACGCACCCATGGGTCAATCTAAGTAACATAATATAAAAATCCCCATCAAAATCTGTCAGTTTAAACGAGAGATCAGTTTTTTTTGCATGGGCTGCGTTTAAATCTACCGCATCCGCCTGTAGGCCTTCTGCATCTGCGGTGGAAGGTGGCCGAGCTACAGTGGTGTTCGTCAGATCATGAGACATCCCAAAAATCGGTCTACTCACGAAAACTTATGTAGCGCCTACAAACTATTATGATCACTCTATGAAAAAGGAAGACTCACGTACACAATGCTGTTCTCCATTTTGCTCTACGCCCCCCCACGGGACTTGTCTGAAGGTAACCCATACAAACGAATAGAAGTATGGAGGTCATTTTATGCCAACAAAAATAAGGGATTAAATGTGTTTATTTACTTATATATATTTATTTATATATATATATATATTTCCTGAGCTTTCTTTTATCTCCTAGATATAGAACAGACACTTCAAAACCTTATTCCTTATGATTCATTTTTGAATGCCATTTATGAATGTGTTATTCAATGCGTTTCTATGGGCTATATAGTAGTAAAGGACAAATTAAACATTATTTTAAAAAATCAAATAGCTAAATGGTCCATGGTATGACCATCTTTAAAACAATTTCACGTTAGCTTAGTGCCAAACGGCTAAGACGTTTAGAAGTTTTACAGGACAATTGCAACTTTATTAAGATCAGATAAACAGTTTTACAAGGTACAAGGATTTACTTACATTATGCAATTCACAATGATAAGGACCAATGCGTAACAGTGGCATGCTTCCTTATAGGTAAAAACGCTGCTTATTTCAAAGGTCATAAACTGCAATACACAAATCTACTGGAGGTGGGGGAAGAAATACTTACACATCCACAACAAAAGCAACAATGGACAGCCTAACTAATCCTAACAAGGTGAATAAAACTATAACAATGAAAAATATAATACTGTCATTGAACAGAACAAAAAGATATCTTTGCACAAGTTTTTTTTTTATTATTACAAAAGAAAATCAGTTCTCCTCCTCTGGTTTCGTTTCCTTTGCCTTTCGTACCTCCTCAAGCTTCTTATCCTAGAATGAATAAAAAACATGAAAATCACAGAAGTTAAACTGATTAGTTAAGTATAACTTTGAACAGTGTACATGGAATTTCAACCAACATCCAATTTCCATAACCTGGGTCTTTCAATTTGAAATTCTCTCTTAAATTCAGGATTGCAGAAAATGACGTCAAGATGACTGAGAAAAATGGCAGACTGAGCAGCGAAGCCAACCTTCTCCTTGAATTTCTCATTGAGTGCTGCCATTCGTGCCGTGCGATTCTCTTTGTTGGCTTCCATCTTCTGATTGAGCTTCTCCTCTGCCGTCTTGCTGAAGTTGTTGTTCTCTTCCATGGCTTTCTTCAGAACTTCCTTCTCGTGCTCTCTCTTCTCAGCTAAGTGCTTCAGCACCTCTGCCTCATGACTCTGATCAAATTAGAAAATCAAAGTCACACAGTAAGTTAGTGTTAGGCTAGTGGGACCAAACCTGTGCTAGAAAATAATAAAATATAAATTAACTAAACCTGTAAGGTGGATGCGGCTCCATTTACTGATACTTATGTGTATATCTGACTGTAGGTACCTTGCGTCTCTCCTCTGCAGCCTCCAGTTTCTTCTGAATCTCCTCCAGGGACATCTCCTTCTTCTCCTTCGGGGGCGGTAGGGGGATTTCACCCTTGGCATCGGGGGCCAAAATTACCTCAAATGCTTGACCTGAAGCACGCTTGTCCAACTCCTTGACCAGGATCTCTGTGAAAATAGTGAATCCATCAATGTTGATACAAGTATGTATCAAGCTGATAATAGCATAGAGTTATAACACCTAAACAATACAATAGTGAAGCTGATTGCATAAAAGTGACTCCAAAATGTACCATTAATTTCTATTGGGCACGAAACAACAAAAAATGTGTAACTGTCCCAATATTTTTGGAGCTCATTGTAATAGTGTAATAAAGGCCTGTCATGTTAACACTTACCTCCAGAGGACGCCATTTCAGCAGAGTACTGAGGGTTGCTATGCCTGGGAGGAAAAATACAGACAAAGCCATAGGTTTAATGACAGAAAGACAATACATCAAAGATGCATCCATGCGCTAATCAGGAATGAACAGAAACACGGATTGATAAAAGCAATGACAACTATTGATTCAGAAGGTGGAGAGCCATTATATGTGCCTAGTAAGAATTCAATTGAGGATATTGCTGTCTATAAAATGACCGTTGGAGATGGATCACTAGCATTAATGTTAGACATGTAGCATGAATATTAGTGATACAGCAAATGATTGAGAATAGATTTCAAAGTAGCCTTACTGCACCTGTTCAAAACAAGAGCTGGCAAATGTTAAAAATAGCTTATTTGAATGGAGACAAAAAGGGCGTGGAAATGAAGTCCTACCCATCCTTGTTAATCAGGAACAAATACCAGAGCATAAATGAAAATTACTCAAATAGAAGTTATTCTACCTTGCCATTGACATGGCAATATCATGTCAGAAGATAACGTTTTCTTTCCCAACATTGGATTTGACTATTGCACGAAGACAATAAAGCACCATTGTGAATACAGGTCAGAGAACAATATGAACTTAGCTAGGTGTGGTCTGAATTGACAGTCAGATTGAAGAGCATTCAAATTCAATCATTGCAATTATTGAGGTAAAGCCAATTCCAAGCTAAAGGTCTACGCTAAGACCAGCTTCAAAACAAGAAACCAACACTAGCAAAGGCTGATACAAACGACCAACAGTAATCGCAACCTATTCATGTCGATGACAGCATGACATATTTCAATTTCATAAAAACAAATAATACACAATTAGGAATCATTACATTATGAAAGATTATACAATATCACACATTAACTTGACATAGGTAGACAAATGCCACCGACACTGATATCCATCTCAACCCACCTGCAAATGCACGAATAGCAAACTGGTGCTGATGAGACAATGGACTCGGCTGCACTGTCAGCTCAGCAGGGGCACAGACACTGGCTAACAACCTGAATAAATTAGCTAGCTACTGTAGCTTGCTATCTTAACAGTTGGCGGACTGAAACCCCTCTTCACATGCAAGTTAAGGACACATTGCTGTGCTTTAGTTGTGTCGAAAGTCAATGTTTAATCGTCGACTGACGACATAGGAATTGGGAAAAAGCGCAGACCGAGGCAGAGTGTGATCACACCCACTTAGTCTCCATCACCAGTCATGCGCTGGGTAGCAAAACCCGCCCAAATGTTTACATTTAAGATAAATACAATAATGTATTGTATAATACATGTATTTTTTTGTGTAACGTGGAACTTAGAAAAAATCAAAAACCTTGACATCAAAAATAAAACCGAGCAGTGGGCTAAAGTTAGCTTGGGGCTTGTTAGCTAGCTATACTAGCTGTTCAAGGCAGCTAGCTTACATTATAGGATTCTCAATTACCATACATTTGTAATGACAACTAAGTTACTTACCCCAAAAATGACAAACATCACTGAAAGCGTAATGACTGCCATCAATATATCTCCAATGATTACCGTTAAAAGCGTTATTTTACCTACCTTCAAATGCTTCCAACGTCGTGTGGTCGCGCTTTCTTCAATGCCTGCCTCAGCACCGTTCGCGCAACAAAAAGGAACGAGGCACTAAAGTCAACTCTTCACATCTCGTTCTCTACTCCCATTGGTCCTAATCGTCCAATCAATTATGTCGATTTAGGGTGCATTCGTAAATGAATGTTGTCTATCTACTCCGATTTCAAAGCACTCTCGTTTGAGTGTGCCAGAGTGCAGAATAACTGATGAATTTACGAATGCGCAACACCGTTGAATATGACAGAAAGGTTTGCAAAAAAATGGAAATCAAATGTTGCTAGCAGCACAGATAGTCAGTCACTAACGCTATTGATAGCATGAAAACAGCCTAACTAGCTCTGATAGGGCGAGTAAAATGGTCAGTGAGGTGTTATCTCATTTGTACTAGAAATAGCTAGCAAACTAGTCAACTTTAGCCAGTTAGCTTGGGCGCTTGACTGCCGTTGTGAGGTCAGAACGCTCAGATCAACTCTACTTCTAGGCCAGGGGGTCCGGTGTGCGATCTGAGAGCGAAACGCTGTGCATTTACGAACGGACCCTAATGTATCGAGGTTCTCAGCTGGAATAAAAATAAAAGCATGAGACAGGGTTCCCAAGATGTATACAGTAGCCTACCATCATCAACATAAATAGTTACGCTATCAAGCTTTCTAAACCTATCACTCAGTCTTCTAAACGCATTGGCGCAACATCGCGAGACTTTCGGGAACACTTGCGAGACAGACCAGGCAGACACAAGGGGCGAGGGTTCCGGTGTTGTGCGGTTAAGCACCCCCCTGCCAGAATCCCCCCATCGCGTGAACGCGCACGCACTCAATTCTTCATTGCTGCAACTTGCTTGCTAGTTGTGATTTCTGATCACGTTAGGCTGCGTTTCAATTTATTTTGTATGTCGGTTTGATCGCGGGGGAGGCACTAGTAATGCCTGCAGTTTTCGGTTTGGCTATTTGTTTCAAGTGTATTAGTCTATAAATAAATATTTTTGTCAAATTCGTCATCTCTCCCATGTCTTATTCGACTAGTAGTTGTTCTGAAATGTTTATTGCTTGACTACATTTTACTACCTCCTCTATGTTTAATATAACACACATGCATTAATTATTAATTTCGGTTGCCTATCCTGATGTGAAGTTTGTTCTGTAGAAAGTATTTAACTCTTATATGTTACACAGAAAGTATTTGACTAGCCACAAAAGTAAGGGAATTAGAAGGGGGGGAGTACTTCGGCAAGGCTATTTTCTTGCCTGCCGAAATTCCCCCGTTCTATCTTGGGACTGCAAGGCCTGGCACACTTCAGCATCATTTTGTTAGTTCACATTGACCAGTAGTGTGTGCCACAGAAAGTATTTGAATCTAGCCACAAAATTAAGGAAATTAGAAAGGGGGGAGGACTTCGGCAAGGCTATTTTCTTGCCTGCCACATGTCACCATGTGTTTTCCAAAACAATATATAAACGTGGGTGTCTTTCTGTGGGTTGCTGAAGCCTCTTTTTTTGTGAAAGAGTGCTTCATTTTAGTGTTAAAGTACTCTTTAGTATAAAAGCCATTATTTTATTTTTTTTAAGTCATAGCATATCATGGGAGACGTCAGGCCTACCTACACTATGCGATACAACTCATTTGCATTTGACCTATCAGTAAAGCCACAACAAGTGCTTAGTTGAAGACTGAAATTAGGGAAGGTTATCCAAATTACACAACTTGCATAAATGTCATAACATTGCAGATTATTAGAACACAGGTGATTGATTTAATTTCGAAACGTATGTTTTCAGAAGAATGGATCCTGCAACCTATAATAACTTTGTCAATTACAAAAGCAATGGTGGCTATCCCGTGGGCTTGACCAAGGATGAAAAAAAACTTTTCGGAAAAAGGCCATTCATTTTGTTGTAGAATGTGAGGCGAGACTTACAAGTACACTTTATCTGTTGATTATTCCGTTATTAATTGGTCTAAAACTATCAAACCATTATCTTATCTACCACCATGACTATAATATTTATTATATCGTCTTATAGCAATTCGAAACCGTTATGACACCAGGCCAAGTTTTGTCATTTGCGAGACCAAGTCTCGTCGTTTACACCCTATGCCTTCAATTTTCCTCAGAGATCAGCCTTTTTGTAGAAATAGCTTGTGTCAGTTCGATGTTGTTGTGTTGCTTTGTAGTTTACAAAACGGTTTTGTGATATCAAGGTAAGATCTACTAGTGTTAAACTACGATAATTTAATTTAACATTGGGATTAATAATGCATCTTTTGCACTCACCTGTGCATGTGACAAAATAGCTTACTATCAAATCCAATCGCCTGAGTGATTTCTCTAAATGTCATAGTCTCATAGAGTATCCTTTTATCAAAATATAGTAGTATGGCTCAGGTTTTCAGACGGTGGCTGATAACTTGGCCATTTTGTCTTACAATCAACAGTAGAGGTTTGAAGTAAGTAGGCCAACTTGTTGAATATTGTAGTCTTACTATATCAAACTTTTAATACAATTAATGAGTGGAAGAAATAGAATTTTGCTCAATTGTTCCAAGTATTCTTAATGAATACTTTTATTATGTTTAATAACGTATCCACTGAATATTTTTGTCTTTACCTCATAGCTGGTGAGCTATACTACAGCAGGTACAAAGACACCTCCTGTGCCTTCCGGACTAAGTTAGTCTGTGGTGCTGAGGAGGCCAAAAACATCTTTGTTGAGTTCCATGCGAGCAGCATTGGGGCTCATTGTGGAAAAAGAAAAACAAGAGATGCAATCTCAAAAATATTTTATTGGCCAGGGATGTCCGTTGACATAGACAATGCATATTTTTTCATAAGAAGTATCAGAATAGAATAGCCAGTTTAATTTAGATAAGAGGACGTTAGATTTATAATTATAAATCTAACGTCCTCTTATCTAAATTAAACTGGCTATTCTATTCTGATACTTCTTATGAAAAAATATGCAGATGCTTTTGTGTTTTTTTAATAGTTGGTAATTGCTATTGAGAACTATTGAAACACTTTTGAAAACTATAGCTCTATCAGTCCTAATATTTTTCCTCCTTCGATCAGGTGTCACAATGTGTACCTTGCCAGGCCAGCATGACATCTATAAAACAGAGGTGGAGTACACTCCAATAGTGGAATGTGGCTTTACGATTACGTTCCTGCATTTACAAAATGTAATATATTTATTTTGAGAATATAGTCATAATGTTAACATTTTACATTTAGTGTACATTTGTTACTAGGATATCCTATCCCAGGTATTCCTTAACTTCTTTGGGATAGGGGACAGTATTTGCACGGCCGGATAAAAAACGTACCCAATTTAATCTGGTTACTACTCCTGCCCAGAAACTAGAATATGCAATAAATTAGTAGATTTGGATAGAAAACACTCTAAAGTTTCTAAAACTGTTTGAATGGTGTCTGTGAGTATAACAGAAATCATATGGCAGGCCAAAACCTGAGAAGATTCCATACAGGAAGTGCCCTGTCTGACAATTTGTTGTCCTTCTGTTGCATCTCTATCGACATTACAGCATATGTGCTGTAACGTGACACTTTCTAAGGCTTCCATGGGCTCTCTAAAGCCGCCAGAAAGTGGAATGGGGTGTCTGCTGTCTCTGGGCAAAGTACAACAGCAGAGTTTGTAAGTGGTCAGCCTGGGGACAGTGAGACTGAGATGCACATTCAGGAAACTTCTCCATTTTTTTTTCTTTCAGCATTTGAATGAATACAACGTCGCCCGGTTGGAATATTATAGCTATTTTACGAGAAAAATCGCATAAAAATTGATTTTAACAGCGTTTGACATGCTTCGAAGTACGGTAATGGAATATTTTGACATTTTTTGTCACAAAATGTGCTCGCGCGTCACCCTTCGGCTTGTGATCTGATCGCACGAACAAAACGGAGCTATTTCAATATAACTATGGATTATTTGGAACCAAAACAACATTTGTTGTTGAAGTAGAAGTCCTGGGAGTGCATTCTGATGAAGAACAGCAAAGGTAATCCAATTTTTCTTATAGTAAATCTGAGTTTGGTGAGGGCCAAACTTGGTGGGTGTCAAAATAGCTAGCCGTGATGGCCGGGCTATCTACTCAGAATATTGCAAAATGTGCTTTCACCGAAAAGCTATTTTACAATCTGACACCGCGATTGCATAAAGAAGTTCTGTATCTATAATTCTTAAAATAATTGTTATGTATTCTGTGAACGTTAATCGTGAGTAATTTAGTAAATTCACCGTAAGTTTTCGGTGGGTATGCTAGTTCTGAACATCACATGCTAATGTAAAAAGCTGTTTTTTGATATAAATATGAACTTGATTGAACAAAACATGCATGTATTGTATAACATAATGTCCTAGGAGTGTCATCTGATGAAGATCATCAAAGGTTAGTGCTGCATTTAGCACTAACTATAGGTGAACCAATAGAGATTGCATCATCTGTGGATCTGTTTGGGTGGTATGCAAATTGGAGTGGGTCTAGGGTTTCTGGAATAATGGTGTTGATGTGAGCCATTACCACCCTTTCAAAGCACTTCATGGCTACGGACGTGAGTGCTACGGGTCTGTAGTCATTTAGGCAGGTTGCCTTTGTGTTCTTGGGCACAGTGACTGTGGTGGTCTGCTTGAAACATGTTGGTATTACAGACTCAATCAGGGACATGTTGAAAATGTCAGTGAAGACACCTGCCAGTTGGTCAGCACCTGCCCGGAGCACACGTCCTGGTAATCCGTCTGGCCCCGCAGCCTGTGTATGTTGACTTGTTTAAAGGTCTTACTCACGTTGGCTACGAAGATCGTGACACACAGTCATCCAGAACAGCTGATGCTCTCATGCATGCCCAGTGTTGCTTGCCTCAAAGCAAGCATATAAATTATTTAGCTTGTCTGGTAGGCTCGTGTCACAAGGCAGCTCGCGGCTCTGCTTCCCTTTGTAGTCTGTAATAGTTTGCAAGCCCTGCCACATAAGACGAGCGTCGGAGCCAGTGTAGTATGATTCAATCTTAGCCCTGTATTGACGCTTTGCCTGTTTGATGGTTCGTCGCAGGGCATAGCATGATTTCTTGTAAGCTTCCAGGTTAGAGTCCCGCACCTTGAAAGTGGCAGCTCTACCCTTTAGCTCACTGCGAATGTTGCCTTTAATCCATGGCTTCTGGTTGGGGTATGTACGTACAGTCACTGTGGGGACGACGTTCTCGATGCACTTACTGATAAAGCCAGTGACTGATGTGGTGTACTCAATGCCATTGGAAGAATTCCAGAACATGTTCCAGTCTGTGATAGCAAAACAGTCCTGTAGTTTAGCATCTGCTTCATCTGACCACTTTTTTATAGACCGAGTCACTGGTGCTTCCTGCTTTAATTTTTGCTTGTAAGCAGGAATCAGGAGGATAGAGGGCGAGGGGGAGCTTTGTACACGTCTCTGTGTGTGGAGTGCAGGTGATCTAGAATTTTTTTCCCTCTGGTTGCACATTTAACATGTTGATAGAAATTTGGTAGAATTGATTTCAGTTTCCCTGCATTAAAGTCTCTGGCCACTAGGAGCGCTGCCTCTGGGTGAGTGGTTTCTTGTTTGCTTATTTCCTTATACAGCTGACTGAGTGTGGTCTTAGTGCCAGCATCTGTCTGTGGTGGTAAATAAACAGCCACGAAAAGTATAGCTGACAACTCTAAGTAAGTTGTGTGGCCTGCAATTTATCACAATATACTCTACTTCATGCAAGCAACATCTAGAGACTTCCTTAGCTGTTTACAAATATGTACAGACCCCCCCCCCCCCCCCCCCCTTCTTACCGGAGTGTGCTGTTCTATGGTGCAGCGTATATCCGCTAGCTGAGTGTCCATGTCGTCATTCAGCCACATTTCCGTGAAACATGGGATTTTACAGTTTTTGATGTCCCGTTGGTAGGTTATTGCACGTTGGCGAGTAATATTGACGGTAACGGCAGCTTTCCCACTCGCCTCCTGCGGATCCTCACGAGGCATCCCGCTCTGTGTCCTCTATATCTGCGTCTCCTCCTCTTGCAAATAACGGGGATGTTGGCCCTGTCTGTAACGCGTGTCGTGTGTGGAGGACCAAGATGCAACAGGGAAGTGTATACTCATATTCTTTTTTTAATATTGAAGAAGGAGAAACAAATGAAACACGTATACAATTAATGGAAACGACACTAATAGTTCTGTCAGGTGATAAGCACAAAACAGAATACAACTACCCACAATCCACAATACAAACAAACCCTAATTATAGGACCTTCAATCAGAAGCAACGAGGAGCCGCTGCTTCCAATTGAAGGTCAAGAACAAAACTGCACATAGAAACAGAGTGACTAGGATAAACATAGAAATTGCCCTAACATAGAACATATACCAAAACTCTAGACCACTCTAATCAAACATCCCTTGTCTATACACATAGATTAACAATCCCCGAAACATATAAACAAAATACCCCCTGCCACGTCCTGACCATACTAAACACTAACAAATATCACCTTTAGAGGTCAGAACGTGACAGTACCCCCCCCCCCCCCCCCCAAAGGTGCAACCCCTGGATGCACCTAACAAAAGGAAAATACAAAAATAAACCACAAAACCAAAAAATCCCAGTTTATATGGGAGGGATGGGAGGGCATCACCGACGATGCCTCTGCAACGCTCCCCCCTTCCCGCATACTCGTCCCTACGGAGGTGGCTCTGGAGCAGGACGTATCCCTCGCTCAGCCCCTTGCTCACCCCTCTTCTTGGCAGACTTTGGGGCGAGGTCCCTCTTTGTCAACCTCGGACTTGGGATCCTCGCTACGGGTAACTCTGGTTGCACTGGACTGTCGTGCGACTCTGGCCGTGGACAGTGGGCCACTTCTCTCTCAGGCATAGGTGCCGGACACTCGGGCTGAGGCACTGTCGTCAGACACTCTGACTGAGACGCTGTTGTCTGCCACTCTGGTTTAGGCGCTGTCGCTGGGCACTCTGGGCGAGACGCTGTCGCTGTGCCATCTGGGCGAGGCGCGTGCACTGAAGGCCTGGTACGTGGGGCTGGCGTAGGGGACGCCGGACTAGGCCCACATACCTCAGGGCTAGTGCTAGGGGCAAGAGTAGGACGAGTTGGGCTGGGCTACCGCACTGGGAGCCTGGTGCTGGCTTCGGGGGAGTCAGACTAAAGACACACACCTGTAGGCTTGTGCAGGGAGCTGGGATAGGTCGAGCTGGACTGAGCTGCCGCTCGGGAAGCCTGGTGCACGGTGCTGGCTTCGGAGGAGCCAGTCTGGAGACACGCACCTGCAGGCTTGTGCGGGGAGCCGGAATAGGTTGAGCTGGACTAGGCTGCCGCTCGGGAAGCCTGGTGCGCGGTGCTGGCTTCGGAGGAGCCAGACTGGATACACGCACCTGAGGGCTTCTACGAGGAGCAGGAGTAGGATACACCGGGCCTTGGGTGAGTACTGGAAGTCTCGAGCTCACCTCCTGCACAACCCGTCCTGGCTGGATGGCAGTAGCCCTGTACGTTCGGGGTGCTGGTACAGGGCGGACTGGGCTATGCAGGGGCCTGATGGTCGCCGTGCGTAGAGGTGAGTATGCTTATTATAGCCTGGACTTCGGAGGTGTACCGGTGGCCAGACGTATTGGGCTGGCATCCTCCTTCCAGGCTGGATGCCCACTCTAGCATGGCCTTTGCTTGTATACCTCTTGTATACCTCTTCGTACTTTGGCGCTCTCCACTCCATGTGCTCCCCATAATAAGCACGAGGTGTTGGCTTCAGGGGCATCCTTTGCCCAGCCACCCACCCCGTGTGCCCACCCCCCAAAAAAAAATATTGGGGCTGCATGTCAGGCTTTCTTGCTAGCCGTGTCCAAACGTACTTCTCCCGGTCCTCACCGTTCCTTCGCCACGGACCTTCTCCCGCCAGGATTTCCTCCCATGACCACGATTCCCTGTAATCCTCCTGCTTCCTTGGCTGCTCCCTCTTCTGTTGCTTGGTCCGAGTCTGGTGGGTAGTTCTGTAACGCATGTCGTGTGTGGAGGACCAAGACGCAACAGGGAAGTGTATACTCATATTCTTTTTTAATATTGAAGAAGGAGAAACAAACGAAACACGTATACAATTAACGGAAACGACACTAACAGTTCTGTCAGGTGATAAGCACAAAACAGAATACAACTACCCACAATCCACAATACAAACAAACCCCTAATTATAGGACCTTCAATCAGAAGCAACGAGGAGCCGCTGCTTCCAATTGAAGGTCAAGAACAAAACTGCACATAGAAACAGAGTGACTAGAATAAACATAGAAAATGCCATAACATAGAACATATACCAAAACTCTAGATCACTCTAATCAAACACCCCTTGTCTATACACATAGACTAACAATCCCCGAAACATATAAACAAAATACCCCGTGCCACGTCCTGACCATACTAAACACTAACAAATAACACATTTACAGGTCAGAACATGACACTGTCAGGTGTTTGGAGAATGTCCTGTGCTTCCTGCTTGTTGAAGAAAAAAATCTTAGTCTAATCTGAGGTGAGTGTTCGCTGTCCTGATATCCAGAAGCTCTTTTTTGCCGTAAGATACGGTTGCAGAAACATTATGTAGAAAATAAGTTTCAAATAATGCGAAAAAAAACATAATAGCACAATTGGTTGGGCGCCCTTAAAACTGCTGCCATTTCTTCCGACGCCATTTTACTCAACAAACAGAACAAGCCGAACTTTTGAAGCACTATAGGCTGAGGCATGGACATAATCAACCACTGCCCTGCCTCCACCCAGATTGCATCTGTTCCTTCAAAACATGGGGTTCCCTTAACCTCTGACATCTAGACGTTCCGCTAGCGGAACACCTGCTCCAATATCCAATGATGGGCGTGGCGCGAAATACAAACTCCTCGAAAATCCGAAAACTTCAATTTTTCAAACATATGACTATTTTACACCATTTTAAAGACAAGACTCTCCTTTATCTAACCACACTGTCTGATTTCAAAAAGCCTTTATAGCGAAAGCAAAACATTAGATTATGTCAGGAGAGTACCCAGCCAGAAATAATCAAATACCCATTTTTCAAGCTAGCATATAATGTCACAAAAACCAAAACCACAGCTAAATGCAGCACTAACCTTTGATGATCTTCATCAGATGACAGTCCTAGGACATTATGTTATACAATACATGCATGTTTTGTTCAATCAAGTTCATATTTATATCAAAAACCAGCTTTTTACATTAGCATGTGACGTTCAGAACTAGCATTCCCACCGAACACTTCCGGTGAATTTACTAAATTACTCACGATAAACGTTCACAAAAAACATAACAATTATTTTAAGAATTATAGATACAGAACTACTTTATGCAATCGCGGTGTCCGATGTTAAAATAGCTTTTCGGTGAAAGCACATTTTGCAATATTCTGAGTACATACCTCGCCATCACGGGCTAGCTATTTTGACACCCACCAATTTTGGTACTCACCAAACTCAGATTTACTATAAGAAAAATTGGATTACCTTTGCTGTTCTTCGTCAGAATGCACTCCCAGGACTTCTATTTCAACAACAAATGTTGGTTTGGTTCCAAATAATTAGTTATATCCAAATAGCGGCATTTTGTTCGTGCGTTCAAGACACTATACGAAGGGTAACGAAGGGTGACGCGCGGACGCGTATCGTGACAAAAAAAATTCAAAATATTCCATTACTGTACTTCGAAGCATGTCAAACGCTGTTTAAAATCAATTTTTATGCGATTTTCTCGTAAAATAGCGATAATATTCTGACCGGGAGTCGTTGTTTTCGTTCAAAGACTGATAATCTAAAATGGACTCTTCACGTGCACGCGCACCCCCGTCTCATTGTTCTCAGACCGACCACTTACCAAATGCGCTACTGTTTTTCAGCCATGGGCTGCAAAGTCATCATTCAACGTTCTGGCGCCTTCTGAGAGCCTATGGGAGCCTTAGAAATTGTCACGTTACATGTCACGTCCTTTGTTTTGGATAGAGATGACAAAGAAGGCCAAGAAATGGTCAGACAGGGTACTTCCTGTACAGAATCTTCTCAGGTTTTTGCCTGCCATTTGAGTTCTGTTATACTCACAGACACCATTCAAACATTTTTAGAAACAGTGGAGTATTTTCTATCCAAAGCTACTAATTATATGCATATTCTAGTTTCTGGGCAGGAGTAATAACCAGATTAAATCGGGTACATTTTTTATCCGGCCGTGAAAATACTGCCCCCTATCCATAACAAGTTAAGGTACATTTGTCGAGGCAACATGCAACTGACAAGTCAGTAAGGCCAGGAGAGGTATTTTCTTTTAAATGTGAAATGTGCAGAGCTTGCAGTTTTTCAGCAGAAAAATATTTTTTCAACACTTTGGAAACTAAAAACACAAAACTGTCCTCTGCGTATTTGACAAGTGTGGATTTAGAACAAATGTATATGGTACCTTTGCATCTCATAGGAGTCAAAAATACAATCCGCATTCTCTGGGCAACTTTAGAACTGGAGTCTTACAGAAACATATTGACCATTCAAATACACAAGTCCATGAAGAGGAAGAAACTTTAGAAGAACCAGAATTACAAAATGACATTGAGCAAAAAATGTGTCAGTTTTTCCTCAAATTGGAAGTATTTACAACATGTCAAACAAGTGTATCAATGAGGTTGTAGAGGAACTGCACTTCATATCATGCTCTGTGTCAGGTCCAGTCATAAAATACATAGTTAATTCCTGTTTAAGGAAATACGGCTTTGTTATTGACAATTACATAATCTCAGATTTGGTTCAAGATGTCTGTGAGACAAATCTCATGAGCCCAGTTTTAGGGCCGGATGGACTTCTCACATCACCGTACAACAGGAAGCAGTTTTATAAGAATTTGTTTTTTTTGTGGTGGAGCCAGTAAAATATATACTTGATGCAAAGAAAGGAAAAAGCTTTCAGTATGTTCCTATTCTGCAGTCACTGTTACAAGTATTGAGCAACAAGGATATTCAGGACAAAGCTTTAAAAAGTAGGCCTCTGAGTTTTTCTCGAGTCTTTTTATGATGGCACACATTTCAAAGAAAATGACTGTTTATCAGGAGATTAATTAACCCTATCTTTACTTCTCTATGTTAATGACTTTGAAGTGTGCAATCCACTTGGAACATACTGCAAAACGCACAAAATCACAGGAGTCTATTGGGTGTTGGCAAATGTTTTCACCCAAGATTTGACGGTGCATGGCCCCGTCCATCGTCCCTTTGATGCGGTGAAGTTGTCCTGTCCCCTTAGCAGAAAAACACCCCCAAAGCATAATGTTTCCACCTCCATGTTTGACGGTGGAGATGGTGTTCTTGGGGTCATAGGCAGCATTCCTCCTCCTCCAAACACGGCGAGTTGAGTTGATGTCAAAGAGCTCCATTTTAGTCTCATCTGACCACAACACTTTCACCAGTTGTCCTCTGAGTCATTCAGATGTTCATTGGCAGACTTCAGACGGGCCTGTATATGTATTCTTGAGCAGGGAGACCTTGCGGGCACTGCAGGATTTCAGTCCTTCACGGCGTAGTGTGTTACCAATTGTTTTCTTGGTGACTATGGTCCAAGCTGCCTTGAGATCATTGACAAGATCCTCCCGTGTAGTTCTGGGCTGATTCCTCACCGTTCTCATGATCATTGCAACTCCACGAGGTGAGATCTAGCATGGAGCCCCAGGCCGAGGGATATTGACAGTTCTTTTGTGTTTCTTCTATTTGCGAATAATCACACCAAATGTTGTCACCTTCTCACCAAGCTGCTTGGCGATGGTCTTGTAGCCCATTCCAGCCTTGTGTAGGTCTACAATCTTGTCCCTGACATCCTTGGAGAGCTCTTTGGTCTTGGCCATGGTGGAGAGTTTGGAATCTGATTGATTGATTGCTTCTGTGGACAGGTGTCTTTTTTACAGGTAACAAGCTGCGGTTAGGAGCACTCCCTTTAAGAGTGTGCTCCTAATCTCAGCTGGTTACCTGTATAAAAGACATCTGGGAGCCAGAAATCGTTCTGATTGAGAGGGGGTAAAATACTTATTTCCCTCATTAAAATGCAAATCAATTTATAATATTTTTGACATGCGTTTTTCTGGATATTTTTGTTGTTATTCTGTCTCTCACTGTTCAAATAAACCTACCATTGAAATTATAGACTGATCCTTTCTTTGTCAGTGGGCAAACGTACAAAATCAGCAGGGGATCAAATACTTTTTTCCCCCACTGTGTATACATCCCACTTTAGGACACTCCTCCTCCTCTCTCCAATCCTTACATCTTATGGTTCAACAGAAAGAAGGTAACCTATTACTCCCTTAAGGGGAACTGACCTCACCTCCTGACCTCAACCCCTCCTTCCCCTAGTCCACAGATGTCCATCTGTTTCCTCTATCTCAACCGTTGCTCTACTCCCTTCCACCCAACACATTCCAAAGCTATCCGTCTTCCCACAGAGAACCATTAACTTCTGACACACAACCCAGTCTCTTTTAATCTTCCTATTTAAGGCTTCTTCTCTATCATTTATTTAATATCTCAATGTTCAAAGTTTAGCTGATTCCAACAGTATAGAATAGAAATGCTTGGTTTTGCACGTTTATTATTATGAGATCTAGTATGCAGCACTTTATCAATTTAATGATACCCATTTTTCGATGGATACCCATTTTTGGATGGATACCCATTTTTGACATCATACCTATTTGATAACTTTTATTCATTTTTTCTTGACAGGATCACTTTCACTACAACAGAACAGAAATGTCTGCCAGGCTACGGGTCCTATTGGAGGGCCCTGATATCCGTAAACTAACATTGCCATCCGAGTTTGATGTTCCTCGCTTTGCTTATGATACAGAGCTCATTCTTGAGGCAGCTAATGAAGCACACATGAAGGATGGAACACCACTCAACAATCTGTCTGAAAGGATCTTCCAGTTTACAGCCTATCCGTCAAGTCTACAAATTTGTCAGGTTGCAGAAGCTTTGGTAAAAAGTACCCATGTCTTACAACTGTTGCTCTTGAGTCCATGCAGAAGCTGGATGAATTTACACCAAAACTATTGGACTTGTTTAAGTCAAAAGGAGGTGCTTTCAAGGCGGACATGCAGAAAATCCTTGAAGTTCTGTACGGGGTATGCACAGTAACACCTTTACAATAGCATATAGGTTATACTGTGTATTTATTTTCCGGTATTAAATGCAAATATTTGTATAACATCATATTACAGTGCAACACCATCCAGGAAAGAAGAGACAGTGTGATCCGTGGCCTGATCATTTACCTCGGCGAGAGGGTTAAGGACCTTATCACAGAATACAAGGTAAAGGTTTTTATTTTTGTATCCTTATTTATCTATAAATGAGGTATCTTCCTTTCTTTCCCTCTCCTCTCAAGTTGCACAGTTAATCTAGTAGCCTAGTTGATTATTTCTTAATTTCTTCACTCTGTCAGTTCTGACGACACCATGATGTGAGAGGACCTCATTCAACATGTGATGAAAGTGTTCACTGTGAAGGATCTGCACCAGAATATAGAGCATGGGATCTGCATCGAAGGAGCAGAGGTCCTGGCTGGTATTCCCAGTGTTACACAGTCATGTACGTTGCTTATGGGCCTCATCTATGGCTCATCTATACCCCAAAGAACTGAAATATACCTTTGGGGTGTTCTAAAAAGTATTCTTGGAACTTGATGATCTCAGGACCTCCCCACAGGTCAAAGCTCTAAAGATGAAGTTACTTGTTTTCAGAGATATCTATGAGAACTCTCAAAGGGCCACACAATATGTGGTCTAAACCCTACTCAGTAAGCTGAAAAGTTAGTTGCTAGGTGGTATAGGAGCTACAGATTACATGATCCTCTTTGTCAGGTAAAGTCATAAGAGACATTGTCAATTCCTGTTTAAAAAAAGCTTTGTTTTAAAACTTACTCCATATGCACTAGTGGATATCTGAAATTATTTGTCAGGTGCAAGCTATCTGGATGTAACTTTACCTAAGGAGGCAAGGTGTAGAATGCTTACAGATTACAAAATATGATTGCCTAAGGAGTAGGGTTTAAGGGGCAATTTGAGATTGAAGTTTGAAGAAATTATAAAATGATAACATTTATTTTATTCAAAAAGGTGTGGAAGTTTGAAGTTGAACACTGTTGTTTATTTTTGCATATTCCCTTGTATATAAATAATAATGTTTTGTAAATTATCCCAAGTATATTAAGGTAACTATTTGCATCAGCTTTTGAAGTATAATTGTGAGTATATATTTGAGTAGTAGGAACCCAATTTAAATACATTTTACGAACCTGAGTACCATAAGTAACTGAGCAAAAAATATTTGTAGATAAAACATAGAATATCAATTACGATACTGAGTAAATTCAGCGAATTAAAAGTACAATATTAGTTCTGTAACTGATTACATTAAGTATATCAAACTTATAACATTAGTTCTGGGACTTGAAGGATGAAGCAGGTCAAACAAACAAAATATTTAGATAAAATTAAGTTGAATGAAAGGAATTTTTGAGATCCAGTTAGTTGTTTGCAATTCATATACTTGAGTTTGTAATACACTAAAAGCGAAGTTTATTATACTTAAAAGATCCTCCTTGTTGGATTTACTTAAAAAGCTGATTGTCACGTACTGACCAGTAAAAGGGGTTGTTTGTTATTGTAGTTTGGTCAGGGCGTGGCAGGGGGTGTTTGTTTAGTGTGTTTCGGGGTTTTTGGTTGATGTTCTATGTTTTCTATTTCTATGTGGGTTTTCTAGTTTTCTATGTCTGTTAGTTTTGTCAATGACCTCCAATCAGAGGCAGCTGTTTGTTGTTTTCTCTGATTGGAGGCCATATTTAAGTGTGTTTGTTTTCACTTGTGTTTGTGGGTGGTTGTTTCCTCGTATAGTCTGAGCACCTTACGGGACTGTTTTTCGTCATTTGTTTTGTATGAGTATTTTTTTCCCCTTCTAAATAAAAAGAGCACCTTAACCGCTGCATATTGGTCCGATGATTTCTCCTCCTCAGACGACGAAATTTATGACACTGATGCAAATAGTTACCTACATTTATTTAAGTAAAAGGGGCACAATATCTTTGACAGTGTGAGCTCATACAACTTGTTTTTGAGTAAAAAAAAGCATAATGTATGGATTATTTTGACTATAACAAAAACTCAGATGAAACATACTGTGCTATTTATCACAGATTAATTTGTGTCAAAGTTTAACAAGGACTCTCTCCTCCTCACCAGTGTCAAGATCAAAGATATGATCAAGAGCCTCACATACAGTATATCATTTGGTCATTGTGCTGCCACAGAATGAATTGTGAGCAAGGCCTCAAAAAAATCTTTACACAGTTGAAGTCGGAAGTTTACATACAATTATGTTGGAGTCATTAAAACTAGTTTTTCAACCATTCCACAAATTTCTTGTTAACAAACTATAGTTTTGGCAAGTCGGTTAGGACATCTACTTTGTGCATGACACAAGTCATTTTTCCAACAATTGTTTAAAGATTATTTCACTTATAATTCACTGTATCACAATTCCAGTGGGTCAGAAGTTTACATACACTAAGTTGACTGTGCTTAAACAGTTTGGAAAATTCCAGAAAATTATGTCATGGCTTTAGAAGCTTCTGATAGGCTAATTGACATCATTTGTGTCAATTGGAGGTGTACCTGTGGATGTATTTCAAGACCTACCTTCAATCTCAGTGCCTCTTTGCTTGACATCATGGGAAAATCAAAAGAAATCAGCCAAGACCCCAGAAAAAAATTGTAGACCTCCACAAGTCTGGTTCTTCCTTGGGAGCAATTTCCAAATGCCTGAAGGTACCACGTTCATCTGTACAAACAATAGTATGCAAGTATAAACACCATGGGACCACGCAGCCGTCATACCACTCTGGAAGGAGATGCGTTCCGTCTCCTAGAGATGAACGTACTTTGGTGCAAATCAATCCCAGAACAACAGCAAAGGACCTTGTGAAGATGTTGGACGAAACAGGTACAAAAGTATCTATATCCACAGTAAAACGAGCCCTATATTGACATAACCTGAAAGGCTGCTCAGCAAGAAAGAAGCCACTGCTCCAAAACCGCCATAAAAAAGCCAGACTAGGGTTTGCAACTGCACATGGGCAAAATGGCTTGTGGCAAAATGGCTTAAGGACAACAAACTCAAGGTATTGGAGTGGCCATCACAAAGCCCTGACCTCAATCCCATAGAAAAGTTGTGGGCAGAACTGAAAAAGTGTGTGCGAATAAGGAGGCCTACAAACCTGATTCAGTTACACCAGCTCTGTCAGGAGGAATGGGCCAAAATTCACCCAAGTTAAACATTTTAAATGCAATGCAATCAAATTCTAATTGAGTGTATGTAAACTTCTGACCCACTGGGAATGTGATGAAAGAAATAAAAGCTGACATAAATCACTGCTATTATTCTGACATTTCACATTCTTAAAATAAAGCGGTGATCCTAACTGACCTAAGACAGGGAATTTGTACTAGGATTATATGTCAGGAATTGTGAAAAACTGAGTTTAAATGTATTTGGCTAAGGTGTATGTAAACTTCCGACTTCAACTGTATTTTGCAAATGGACAAAACATAGACCTTACGGACGAACGCAATAAAATTAGACAAATGTATATTCATACAGTTATTCCATAAGTATAATTGACAACAACAAAAACAAACGGTCCAGAAAACACTTTTTTAGATGGGATTGTATTCTTTTTATTGTTTTCGATTTTCAAAATTTGACCCTTGGATCTTGACTTTGTGACCATTTGCCATATGAAAATCTACGGTGGAGCACGTTCGCCATCTTTTTTTTGGGGGGGGGGTATGACAATTGGCATTTGCCATGTTCCACTTGCCATAAGGTTTGAATGAACTGCCCTCCGTTTGAGTGGTATTTGCGATTGTGTATATGGTTCGCTCAATGGCAATAAGTTGCCATTCATTTTTGTCCATTTCATGGGGGCCTTCCCTTACTTTCCAGCTTCATGCAAGTCAACAATTCTTAATCTTAGGTCTTCTGAGATCTATTTTGTTCAAGGCATGGTTCACATCAGGCAATGCTTCTTGTGAATAGCAAACTCATTCCGGACTACATCGTAAAACTAAGGCAACCATGCATGACATCAGACAGGAGACATGTCCAACCATGCTGTATGCTGGTAAGATTTTCAGATATTACACATTTCTAATTTATTGTAGGGCAAGGCAGCTCTAACCAACATCTCCAATCTCGTCTCATTGATTGGACTCCAGGTTAGCTGACTCCTGACTCCTAACTCCGCCAGGGGAACTCTGGTAACCTTGGATTCTCTCGGTAATGTAGATGCCGGTGACCTCCGGTATTCCTCGAAGGCGAGGGGGGATCCTTGGATGAGCGAGTGTGGCTGGGAACAGACCTTCAAACCATTCTATGTTCCCGTAGCCACCCATCGATCCGTATTGTCAAGGCGACGAGAGAGTCGAGATCCATGGGCAGCTCCCGGGCAGCGAGCTCGTCTTTAACCACCTCCAATAATCCATGAAGGAACGTGTCAAACTGGGATTCCGGGTTCCAGGCACTCTCGTGGCCAATGTGCGGAAATCGACCTCATAGTCTGCCACACTACAGGAGTCTTGACGTATTAGGAGTAGCTTCCAAGCAGCCTCACTTCGAGTGGTCCAATGTCATGTATGGCATGTAGGGAGAGACTGGCTGCATAGCACCAGCCAGAAATAGAGCCCTGTGTCTTAGCAATTGAAACAGCATGCACTGAGTGACAGAGTGGATAAACAGGGGACTAAAAAGACAATGTGGGGACAAAGGTCTGCAGGATTACAGGTCTTCAATTGGACCTTATTCCCCTATATGCATCCATTTGCAAGTAGAAGTGAACTCTCATATATGTTTTCTGGGCCTCTCTGGTCCTCTGGTGGTGCAGTGGTTTAGCAGTGGTCTTGGCTGTGGTCTGAAAGCTCCAGGACAAAATTGCCCAGGTCAGTAAAGAAGTCACCCTGCATAGACAGGCTGCTGGCCCATTGTTTGGGCACCATGCAAGGCATCAAGGTGTCCTGGAGGGCCTCAAGATCTGGAGGCTCGATCTTGATGATTGTCAACTGGGGAAAGAAGAAAAAAAAGGAAATCGTCTGGAAATCATGATTTAAGAAAGGAATGACATCGTACAAAAGAAGCTAATAATAACCACAATCTGGAGAGATAGTTCAGTTCTGAGTCTTGTTTACAGCGAGTTTGTTGTAATGTTAACTGGAGTGATGTCATAATGCTCTTATGCATTTGTTTATGATGTCACAAATGGCAGCCATTACCTCATCTCCCAATGATCTAAAAAGGTGAGGAGCTGGATTCGTTATTTTATTTAACCTTTATTTGATCAGGGAGTCTTACTGAGACCAAGGTCTCTTTTACAGATGAGTCCAGAATAAGGAGAAAGAAAAAAACACGGTCATAAAAAACAGTAAAAAGATCCTCAATCAGCTTTCTGAAATGGCCTAGAGGCATCAAAGCATCACATTTAAGAACATTTGGAAGATTGTTCCACAGATAAGGTGCAAAAAAACTAAAAGCTGATTTACCTAACTCAATAGAGACCAACGCAATTTCCAGAGTTAGCCATCCTGTGTGGGTAACTCGTATGTCTTAAGTTTAGTAATGATGTTAGGCACAGTGGGACTTTTTGTAAAAGGGCTTTACAAATGAAAATATAACAATGTATCAACTTACGTGACATCAAAGAGGGCCAACCAACTTTCTGGTAGAGAATGCAGTGATTGTTGCCCGTAATAAAGCGCAGTGATAAACTGCATCTAACGGCTTTAATGAAGTGGCAGCTATGTTCATATACTGTAGATGATGTCGCCATAGTCTAGGACCATTAGTCAACTGAATAATTTGCTTTATACTATTTAGTGAGAGGCAGGACATATTTCTATAGAAGAAGGCCATTTATATTCTCAGTTTCTTAACTAACTCATCAATATGCTTTTTAAAAAGGAATCTTTTAATTTATCCAGATGCCCAGATATTTGTAAGCAGGGACACAATCAATGTGGACGCCATCCAGTATTAATTAACAAAAATATAAACGCAACATGTAGAGTGCTGGTCCCATGTTTTATCAGCTGAAATAAAATATCCCAGAAATGTTTCATACGCACAAAAAGCTTATTTCTCTCAAATTTGTTTACATCCCTGTTAGTGAGTATTTTTCCTTTACCAAGATAATCTACCTGACAGGTGTAGAATATCAAAAAGCTGATTAAACAGCATGGTTATTACACAGGTGCCCCTTGTGCTGGGGACAATAAATGGCCACTCTAAAATGTGCAGTTTTGTCACACAACACAATGCCACAGATGTCTTAAGTTTTCATGGAGCGTGCAGTTGACATGCTGACTGCAGGAATGTCCACCAGAACTGTTGCCAGAGAATTGAATGTTAATTTCTCGCCCATAAGCCACCTCCAACATCATCTTAGAGAATTTGGCAGTACGTCCAACCAGCCTCACAACCGCAGACCACGTGAAACCACGCCAGCACAGGACCTCCACCTCCAGCATCTTTACCTGCGGGATCGACTGAGACCAGCCACCCGGAGAGCTGATGAAACTGAGGAGAAATTCTGTTTGTAATAAAGGCCTTTTTTGGGGGGGAAACTCATTCTGATTAGCTGGGCCTGGCTCCCTAGTGGGTGGGCCTATGCCCTCCCAAGCTCACCCATGGCTGTGCCCCTGCCCAGTCATGTGAAATCCATAGATCAGGGCCTAACAAATTTATTTCAATTGACTGACTTCCTTATAAGAACTGTAACTCAATAAAATCTTTGAAATCATTGCATGTTGCGTATATATTTTTGTTCAGTATACATATGCTTAAAGGACCATTATGTATAATTTTTGCATTATAATGTAGTAAAATGTCCATAACATATCTGCAGTAATATTGGAATGATAGTGTTTCACAATTTTTTTATAAACAAATATATGCTTTGGGTCCTTACAAAATTGCATTCAGAATTTCAGTTTTCCTATTGGTCAACAAAAGACAATGCTTCTCTTGTTTTCGATTTGGAGAGCTGCACCCTCCCTTTTTGAGCAGCATCATTCGGAGGTGTGGTCATCTTCTTCCAAGCGAAATCAACAATGGTGGATTTCTAAGGCAAGCGTCCAGCCCCACTGGTTGCGGATACAGGTGCCAAAAAAATAAGAAGTGTAGCCAAGAGACTAAATGATAAGGCTCGGAGAAAAACCAGAGTAAATATAGCTAACAAGTTATGGTCCTAAAAGGGCTGAAGTCGGCCTGTCTTCTGCTTGACAGATAACATTACCTAGCTAATGTTAGCTGTGATGTTTTTGAATGGAGAATCTGGGTTTGCTTTATGCTATCTAAATTATATGACTGTCTTGATAAATAACTAATGTGTACATGGTATTTACCAGTCTGTCACGTCCTGACCAGTAAAGGGGCTGTTTGTTATTGTAGTTTGGTCAGGGTGTGGCAGGGGGTGTTTGTTTAGGGTGTTTCGGGGTTGTTTGGGTTATGTTCTGTTAGTGTATTTCTGTTATTTCTAGTTGGTCTATTTCTATGTGGTGTTTATTGGGTTGACCTTCAATTGGAGGCAGCTGCTTCTCGTTGCCTCTGATTGAAGGTCCTATTTATAGGGGTGTTTGTTCTATTGGGGTTTGTGGGTAGTTATTTCCTGGTTTAGTGTTTGTTGCACCTGACGGGACTGTTCGGAGTCGTTTGTTTTTGTATACGTGTTTATTTTGTTTTTCCTTCTTCAAATAAAAAAAGAAGATGAGTATACATTTTCCCGCTGCGTTTTGGTCCACTCCTACGACAATCGTGACACAGTCAGGATATTGACATAAGCATGTGTATTTTTGAGAGTCATGATCATTTAGAACCTACTTACATTTTGCATTGGTGAAAAAAAATATATACTTTAAAGTATTTTTACTTAAGTACTTTACACCACTGATGTATGGTTGGTTTCTGTGTTTTTGTGTCCCTCTCTTTGTGCAGCCTATGTGTGGGTGTATCTCTCTAGTACTGTCATGTCTCCCTCTAGTATTCAAAATGTTTGCCAGTAATAAAGATACTATATGCTTGGAGTATAACCTCTTACATCTACACGTTCCGCTAGCGGAACGTCTGCTCCAATATCCAATGATGGGCGGGGCGCGAAATTCAAACTCCTCTAAATCCGAAAACTTACACTTTTCAAACATATGACTATGTTACAGCTATTTAAAGACAAGACTCTCCTTTATCTAACCAAACTGTCCGATTTCAAAAAGGCTTTACAGCGAAAGCAAAACATTAGATTATGTCAGCAGAGTACCCAGCCAGGAATAATCACACAGCCATTTTTCAAGCTAGCATATCATGTCACATAAACCCAAACCATATCTAAATGCAGCACTAACCTTTGATGATCTTCATCAGATGACACACCTAGGACATTGTGTTATACAATACATGCATGTCTGTTCAATCAAGTTCATATTTATATCAAAAACCAGCTTTTTACATTAGCATGTGACGTTCAGAACTAGCATTCCCACCGAACACTTCCGGTGATTTTACTAAATTACTCACGATAAACGTTCACAAAAAGCATAACAATTATTTTAAGAATTATAGATACAGAACTCCTCTATGCACTCGATATGTCCGATTTTAAAATAGCTTTTCGGATGAAGCACATTTTGCAATAATGTAAGTACATAGCCCGGCGTTACAGGGCTAGCTATTTAGACACCCTGCAAGTTTAGCCTTCACCAAAATCACATTTCCTATAAGAAAAATGTTCTTACCTTGCTTGTTCTTCATCAGAATACACTGCCAGGACTTCTACTTCAATAACAAATGTAGGTTTGGTCCCAAATAATCCATCGTTATATCCAAACAGCGACGTTTTGTTCGTGCGTTCTAGACACTATCCCAACGCTAAATCTCGGCCACGAGCATGACGCAAAATATGACAAAAAAATTCTAAATATTCCATTACCGTACTTCGAAGCATGTCAACCGCTGTTTAAAACCAATATTTATGCAATTTATCTCGTAGAGAAGCGATAATATTCCGACCGGGAATCTGCCTGTCTGTAAACTGAGGAAAAAACCGAAAGCCGGGGGCGGGGCGTGTCACGCGCCTAAGGCTTAGTCCATTGACTGACCACTCAGCTTTTGCTCTCGTGTGCTTCAGCCAGGACTTTGAATTACATCATTCCTGTTTTTCCCGGGCTGTGAGACTCCATTGTTGACGTGAGAAGTGTCACGTAAGAGCAGAGATCCTTTGTAAACGATAGAGATAATCAAGAAGGGCAAGAAATGTTCAGACAGGGTACTTCCTGAACAGAAGCATCTCAGGTTTTTGCCTGCCATAGGAGTTCTGTTATACTCACAGACACCATTCAAACAGTTTCAGAAACTTTGGAGTGTTTTCTCTCCAAAGCTAATAATTATATGCATATTCCAGTTTCTGGGCAGGACTAATAATCAGATTAAATCGGGTACGTTTTTTATCCAGCCGTGAAATTACTGCCCCCTAGATGTAAGAGGATAACTGACTTTCTTTTTCTGAAGGGGGGATGAGTTTCTGGAGGAGCCTGGAGTGGTTGAGCTAGATGGGAGCACCATGGAGGCAACAGAAGGTGAAAACAGGCTACACAAAAAAATTTGTTAACTATTCCCAGACTTTATCACGCTATATGTGTTGTCATGACTGTCCTGATCAGGTCAGGGTACAGGAGACCACCACCCTACAGATTATCTCCCAAACCCCCAACAGAGGAGGAGAGATCTAGGGGTCTGAAGATGTGGGGGTTTTATGACACCTCATGCCCATAATACAGAGAAATTCCTTTGTCCTAACAATGGAGAACTGGCCTCAGAACCTTAAACATGCAATAAAGGGACTTTGGAACAATGGTTTCCGTCAGCCACAATGGTGGTTATGACGAAAAGTGGAATATTAAAATGTATGTAACTTTTGTATTTGTTTTTAAAGGTTAAGAGATGACGTTATTATGAAAACATTGTACCTTTAAGAGTTTTCCCAGTATATGCCTGATGTTTATACATTGTACGCTGTTTGGAAAATATCCAAATCAAACAGAATGTTTTGATAAAGATGAAATGTGAAGTTAGTGTCTAAAATCGGATTTTTAGCCAAATCTAAGCCTTGCCCCCCTGTACTTGGTCCGCCCAGAGAATCGCCCTAAAGGCTGTTACACCCACTTCTGACCCGAGGGTATAAGACAGGAGAGTGAAGAATTAACATAGAAGACTATTGACCCCAAGCTGCAGCCAAGGTCTAACAAAGTCGACGAACCCCAAAACGAAACACAAGGTTGAAGACAAAGAAATATTTTTCTACACGAGCTACGGACGAGTAGCTGTGTCTAAGCGGGTGAATTCAAGCCGAACCACCCAGCCTCCACTCTCCATTGAATCGTGGTATCGACACCATTCGAGCCGAAGCTGTGAGCTCTGAGCTACAGAGCTGTCTGTCCTCAGAAGACCCCTTTCCGATCAAGGGTGAGGATCAGACCACTTAGCCAAGAAGGACACTGACATCGTGAGGACAACCAGAGAGTTGCGCCGGAGAACTGCGTCATTTAGAAGCCTAAACGACCCACGCGGAGCTTCCCACCTGAGAACTCCAACACGTAATTACATCATTATATTCTGACCCATAAGAGCGGCAGTTCGGGGCAAGGCTAATTTTAAATAAGCATGGCTGACAAATGAACCCAAATGTATATTTCTCTCGTGTACTTCCTTTCTTTCTCTCTCTTTAAAATCCCCATTTTGGGTAACAAGCGCCATAGTGTGTTGGCCCGTTATACTAAGTCCTAATCAATAGCTAGACTGTTTTGTGTATGTGCATTTTTATCATCATTTTAGCTTGCTAGTAAATAAATAATCAACTAAGATTGGTGTGGTAAATTCAGTGGTAAAGCCCGGGTCCGTGCAGATTCCCGGATTATACGATTTTCAGATTATGAGACTGTAGAAGAAATTGATTAATTTAGCGACTGTTGTAATCGATATTCTGATATCCTTTGAGTTAATTTGGGAAATAGAAACTCAATCAAAACAATGTTCCCATGGTGCCCCAGGTTAATGAGTTAATAATTGCTTGATTCATTGCTTAATTCATTTAATCACGTAATTATAAACCGTTAATCATTCGATGAGCAACAGTCGTCACATTAACTAATACAACGTCACGACATATGGCGCCCCGTGTGAGGCATCTAAGATAGGACTAGGCCGCACTGTTGTGTTATTCCATATCAATTGTGTAGCAATATATATACATTCCATTAATAGCTATAGGCAGGACTAGTGCGGGAGAGAAGTGTGTGTGTGTCGTTCCATTTGACCCAGATACTGGTCGGGAGAGAACGACCCCTGTTGTATATCTGACCAAAGCCAGTGTGAAGGGGGTCTACTGAATGCTACGAGCTAGGGCATATGTACCAGCCGATGCAGGCATTCTGAGAAATAATACTAGTTGGGCCTAACGTAGTGTTATTTCTGTCGATCGCTTTCAGGAGTGATCTGACTCGGTCATAAGTAATTCCTAGAGCAGAGGACATATGAGCCAGCCATTACGGAAATTAGAGTAGATATATTCGTTTGACCGAAGCGAAGTTATTATCTCTCTACCTCTTGCGTTGGGTAACGGGGAGAGGTTAAGGGTTGAACGTGAGACGTCACCAAGTAAACCCGTTCCCTTGTTGGAGGGAACATCCCTTGTGCGGCGAGGGGGAAACCCCGCGCAAGGAAAGCTGAGCCTTGCGCCAGATGCTAAGCTAACAAAGGGGAGCCGCCATTTTTGTTTTCCTCTTTGTTCATAGTGAATTCCCGCGTTAGACGGGAATCCTGTGTGACCTCAGCTTGGGCTATCCGTAACCTCTGGCGAAGAATCGCCAGTCATTTTTCGTGAAATAAGTCAGGTTACGCTGTAGGATATCAAACCAGTCTTAACTGATTAGATATCATTGTCTTGTTCAATTTTATACATACATTAAATTGATACACTACCTCTCCAGGTTGGTTATGGGAATAATACACACACGAATGTGCCATAACCAATGAGACATGGTTAAACTGTTCCACGTTAACTTAGATATAGCAACTATTTCAGGTTAATTAAAGCTAATTCCTTTAGCCTATACAGGGTTGACTAATCATTCAAATTGATTAATAGATTAAAGCTGTTTTACCAGCTTAATGGTGTTTAGGTAGACTTTTTAACAGTTTTGTAAAATTCTATTTTCACTGGTACCCTGTCGATTTTAGCTTGTGTTAACAGTGACCTCCGGTGGTGAAGAATCACCAGTAATTATTTTTAAATAATTCAGGTTATGCTGTACGATATCTAACCAGTCTCAACTGATTGGATATCATTGTCTCGTTCAATTTAATATACATTAAATTGCTACACTACCGTTCAGGTTGGTTATTGGAATAATACGCAAACTAATGTGTTCTAACCAATGAGACATAGTTAAACTTTTCAATGTTAACTTAGATATAGCAATTACTTCAGGTTAATTAAAGCTAATTCCTTTAGCCTATACGGGGTTGACTAATCATTCAAATTGATTAATAGATTAAAGCTGTTTTACCAGCTTAATGGTGTTTAGGTAGACTTTTTAACAGTTTTGTAAAATTCTATTTTCACTGGTACCCTGTCGATTTTAGCTTGTGTTAACAGTGACCTCCGGTGGTGAAGAATCACCAGTAATTATTTTTAAATAATTCAGGTTATGCTGTACGATATCTAACCAGTCTCAACTGAGTGGATATCATTGTCTCGTTCAATTTAATATACATTAAATTGCTACACTACCGTCCAGGTTGGTTATTGGAATAATACGCAAACTAATGTGTACTAACCCATGAGACATAGTTAAACTTTTCAACGTTAACTTAGAGATAGCAACTCTTTCAGGTGAATTAAAATTAAAATTCCCAAATAGCCGATACAGGTTAGATTTATCATTAAAATCGATTTAAACAATTAAACCTGTTTTGGCAAGTTCAGTAATAACCAACTCACATTACTGACCCAGTCTTGATGATTCATTGACGTTTACAAACTGAGTTAAATCGTGTTTGCAGCCTCCAACTAAAAAACCCAAACATTACGTAAATTGAAATAACTGACAATCATAATAATGAGCAATCCATCAGATGGGTTTCCACCCATTTCCCCTCTAATCAGTGGACCTTCACCCACGGAAAGATTGATCGCGGACCTCAGCAACGATGCAAATCCTAACTATGCCGAGGGGCTGAAAATGTTAGATTTCAATGCCATAAGCGAGAAAAATGCAGACATTGCGACAGACGCTCTTCAAAATAGACCATCAGGCGGAGGCCTTGTGAAGGTTCTCTCCAGTTTAGCCCTCAACTATGCCCACCAGCAGAGATGGACAGTGCACCAGTACCTCAGTGCCCAGCAGAGGCACGAGCAGGAAGCTGGGGAGTTCAAGGTACAGGTGGAGAGAACCAGGGAGCTGGCATTGAAAGCCGAAAAAGATAAGCTACTGCTAGCTGAGGAACTGTGTGTGAGAACAGATAAATTGGAAGATCTGTCTAACACTTATAACAAAGAACGCGAACAAACTCTTGACCAAGTCCGTATTCTAAAAGAACAACTCGGTTTAGCCAAAACTAAATACGATGAAGTCCACGCGAAACTAGATGAATCGGAAGAGCTAGTTAGAAAACGGGGCGAGCAAATTGATGCCCTACAAACGGTTGTGAATGAAACCACTCAAAGCAATAATGCTCTATTCCAAAAGCTGCAGACCAAAGACGATCAGTTAATGAACACAATGACCAAGTTGGAGGACAAAACAGCAGAACTCATTGAAGTCGCTGATTTAATGAAGGATGAGAAAGACCAGGTGAGAAAGTTGGAAAATGTGACCTCTAAACAAAAGGAGGACATCGCATCACTGGATCTCTCACTCCACACTCGCGACCTCTCCCTGCAAACCATGACAGATAAGTATGAGGCCGAGCGAAAAAAGGGCGACACCTACGTGTCGAAAATAAACACCCTCAACTCCCAGGTGGACTCTGCGATGCAGCATAACGCCACCCTTAGGTATCATCTGGAGGAACTCCAGAACAGTCACGCGCTATCGCGGGACAACCAAACCAAGCAACCTAGCTCACATCCGGAGCTAAGAGAACGAGGGAATGTAGATGACAGGAGATTTCAGCCTCTTTCTCTTGGCCATTCGGCCCACAGTGAATTGGGGCCTCCTCGCCAACACAACCACAGCTTGACTTTTCCTCTTGGCCTCTCGGCCGACAATTCTCCACGGGAGAGTGCAGATGCTCCCCGCGCACTTGGCGGGGATCGCCTTGACAAAATCGTCAAAAACGTCCGCCTCTTCGACCCCGTTCCGGGAAAGCCAAACGACACTGAGACATTCTTAGCCGACATAGAGGACGCCTTGGATGGCTACCCAAACGCTACGAATGCAGACAGGCTCTATCTTTTGAAGCGAACGTCCAACAGACACGTGACAAGGTTCATCCGTCTACAAGAGCAACACGTGCAAAACGACTATGCTAAACTTGCAACGGTTTTGAAAATAGAATTCAGTGGTTCTGCGACTCGCAAACACGATAGTTCGTTGGCTAACAATATCAGACAAGCTCGAAATGAACACCCACAAGCCTACTATCACCGGCTTCGTTCAGCTTACTTTGGCATGCTCACTGAAACAGGAATGGAAGACCTATTGCCGTTCAAACAACTTTTTCTGTCAAACATGTCTCCCAACTTCATTAACTACTTGGGCCCTACTGCCCACGTCGGGTTGCCAATCTCGACGCTCCGAGAGCTGGCAAGCACCGCTTTTGAAGCATCAAAAGCAAGCCGGGCTAAGAGCCCGAACACCTCGACTTTCGAGCTTAGGCGGGAACCATCACTCGAATTAGAAGGGGCTGCATCAGGGACATATGCTGTAAAAGAGGACGATCAAAGGGGGTGGCTACCAAGTAACCACCACCCCGACAACCACCGCCGTAACAATAGCTACGATGAACGTCCCCAATCTAACAGGTCCCGTAGAGATCAACCTAGCCGACATGCCCCTCCGCCTAACTCTCACAAAGGGTCAGGACACAAGGGTAATAAGCGTAACAAGGGCAACAAATTGTTCAACAATGATTTAAACGCTAACCGAAATGATATAGAAGCTCTGATAAAAGATGTACTGCATCGTAAGAAATTTGAGAAAGAGGACAAGGATAAATCCTCATGACTAGGCGTAAAATCGTTGGAAACCGAGTCCGCCGAAATTCATGCAATTCAAGAGGACGCAAACATTTCCATTACCCCCGCCCCCACTCGAATCCCTGTCCAGGTACCGCCCGTTCTAGACACAAGCCCGCAGGTTTTGTCTACAGACTTGGACACGGAGGTGGAGATGCACGAGATAAGCAGCTTTGCAACAGATGATTCCTCTACCATTCCGATAGAGGACACACTGGGTCACGTAGGTGACTTATCTGTCTTGGAAATCGACGCAGATTACAAACCGCTCCATTCTCCCAACCCACTCCATTTTGTTGGGGATATGACGAGAAAAACCAACTCGAACAGGCCATACCTTAGAACAGTCCTGGAGGACTGTGTGACCTGTCACGCTCTGATAGATTCGGGTTCAACAATTTCCCTCATATCCGAAACCTTGCTGGATGAACTAAAAAGGGCAGTGGACCCAACAAAACGTTGGTTGAAAACGGAACATTGCGATACGAATCTTCGAGGTTTCACTCAAGCTACCTCGCCCCTAACCAAACGTCTCCTACTTAAACTCAACTTCGAAAGCGTGTCACTGATACACCCCGTGTATGTGACTAGCATCGAAATCGAACGAATGCTGATTGGGAGTGATTTAATTGACCGTTTGGTACCACTAATGGATTGGAAAACCAATCAAATCTGGTCACAGATACCTATGCCAACTCCGTTGACTTCGCCACATTCTTCCAAGGCTACCTGCCATACATTGTGCAACGATGTGGGTCCGACGTCAGCATCTGACGCAAACCCTGTGAACTTGGCCATGAGCCCGCCATTTGTGGCAAAGGACAATGTGAGTTCGACTCGGAACTTAACCGAACATGTGGTTTTCTTGTGCGGCTTGGGTGATTCACCAGCCGACACTTACCGCCCTCCTCTGATAGGGGGCGTGTGCCTAAACGGCACTATGGCTGAGGATACCAGGCTGGCCACCTGGTCAGAAAAATCAGCAATCAGTTTGGAAATGTTCAACGAAATTTCGAAAACGGCTAACTGCCATCCCCTTGTGCCGAAAACGTTTAGATTTCCACTGGGAACGACTCCCCAGACAACACTCACCGCAATAGGGGTGTGTGCGCTATCGATCCGCATTGGAACCAAGGAATTATCCCACTACCTACTGGTTGTCGCGGACCTCCCACATACAGTCTATGTGGGTGCGGACATTTTGGTAAGATTGGTTGTTAAACTTGATACCATACACCAAGTTCTTTGGTCTTTGGCGCAGCCAAACCAACATGCCTTGTCTTTCGACCCGGTGCGAATGGCTTCCGGGCAGACTATTCCTGAAGCTTGCAAGACGATAACTGAGTCCGCCATGTTGATACCGGCAAGAACCACAGAGGTTTCTGTAAGACTGAACCTGGCGCCCGGATACCGGATGGAAGGCACCACTGCGTTCTTCCAACCCTCTCCAAAACTATTCGACTTGGGGCTAACTATCAATGGTAACCCACTGTTGGAACTAACCGCTAGATCCACTTACCTCCTGGTACAAAATCTGACTCAAGCGGATATCTCCATTCCTCGGCACACTCAGCTAGGAACATTGATCGATTACGCCTTCCATGATTTTGAACTAGTTGTTCCTGTGATTGGGCCTCTTCCGTCCTCCCTAGACCTAGATGGCGAGGGAGGTACGCTGTTTACTTGTCAGTCAAAAGCAATAGCACTAACTCCTGTATTGCCACTGGACGACACATCGGCATTCCGGCTGGATGCCGATCCTGACAGCAACCTGTTAATATACTCCATCGTCACGGAGGATGATATCGCGTCTCCTCCTGCATGCGAAGTACACTCTTGTGAGAAAACAACCGATGACTCTTCCAAAGGTGACATGCCGTCACCACCCGATGAAGACCTGTACAATGTCGCCGAACCATATCCTGGTTTCCATGCACAGGTAATACAACTACTGTCGGAGGCTGATGCTCTTGTCAATGACACTGAACGCCATCAGTTGAGAGAATTGTTTAACAAACACAGTGAGATCTGGTCGACAGACTCGCTGGATTGCGGGGTTACGGGTATCCATGTGGTGCGTATTCCTACGCCACCCGGAGCAACTCCTACGTTCGTTAGACAATACAAAATCCCGCTCGCAGCATACGCAGCAGTACAAGAGATTATCGATTCCTTATTAGCTAAACGGATAATCAGGGAATGTAACAGTACGTACAGCGCTCCCGTGTGGCCCGTTCTGAAACCAACGGGTAAATGGCGTCTTACCATTGACTACAGACAACTCAACAAACTGGTTCCGTTGTCTCGTTGGCCAATGACACAGCTCGACCAAGAGTTGCCAAAGGTGGCAAACGCCAAGTACTTCTCCACAGTCGACGTGGCAAATGGTTTCTGGACCATGACAGTCGACCCGCGTGACCAACACAAGTTGGCTTTCTCTTTCTCGAACAAGCTCTTCACGTTCAATCGTTGCCCATTCGGGTATGCGAACTCCCCCTCAGAGTTCAACATCTTCCTGCACAAGGCGATGCCAGACGCAGCCTCTAGGGGGACGATAATTTACGTGGACGACGTTCTCATGAGAAGTGAGACTTGGTCACATCACCTCAATTAAATGGACCACGTTCTCACCCAACTCGGGACTGCAGGGGCTAAGTTGGCCATCATGAAAGGGCAATGGTGCAGGACCAAGGTAAACTACGTTGGGCTTCTGGTGGGTGCCGAGGGCATCCTGCCACAGTCTAACCGAATCCAAGCAGTCCGCAACATCAAAACACCTACAAACCTTCACGAGGTGCGCAGCTTCTTGGGAGTATGTAATTACTCCCGTCAATTCATCGAAAACTACGCCGACTTGTCAAAACCGTTGACTCACCTTCTTCAGAAAGACACCCCATTCGTTTGGGATGTCACTCACAACGAAGCGGTGGCTTCCTTGAAAAACCTGCTTTGCGAGGCACCCTGCCTGGTATACCCCAACAAAGACAAGACATTCTTTTTGGAAGTCGGTTTCTCAGAGCACTGCCTTAGCGCTGGGTTGTACCAAAAATACGACCAAGACAAACGTGTGGTTGCTTACGCGAGCAAAACACTCAACCCCGCCGAACACAAATACTCAGACTGCGAAAAAGCGCTGCTGTCGACAGTCTGGGCGATCAAACACTTCACCAGTTATGTCGGCGGACAAAAGGTGATAATAGAAACATGTCACCAGCCTGTGACTTTTCTGAAAAGCCAACGAATCCGTGAGGGTGCTGTACACAACAGCAGGATAGCGGCTTGGCTCATGATGCTGCAGAGCCATGATGTAGTAATCAACTACGCAAAAGCAAAGAACCTGCCTTTGGGCAGTGCTTTGGCGGTGTGTCAACACTGTAGTGACGATGAAACCGACTCCGGACCACCCCCGCGTGACATCGCTCCGCCATTGCCTTCGAACCATCACTATTTCGAAGAGAACGTGTGTCTCGACATGCCGATGGCATTTGTAGATGGCTGTTCTTACCGCCATCTAGACCACTTGCAAGCTGGGGTGGGATTGGTATGGCACAATGACATTCCGTGCAAACCACTTCAATTTCAGCTTGGCAACAAGACCAGCCAGTTTGCAGAAGTGGCTGGCGTGCTGATCACCCTGCAAACAGCGGTGAAACACGGATTGGCAGAACTGGCGATCTGCACCGACTCTAACTACGCGAGACTCACCTTCTTATGCCACTTGCCGTTTTGGAAACAAAAGCACATGACTACTTCAAGTGGTAAAGAGGTGAAAAACAAAGAGCTCATTCTAGCTTGTGATGACCTCATCACCAAACACGACATACAGGTGTATTGGAAGAAAGTCAAGGGACACTCCAAATCACCTGGTCGTGACAAACTTGGCAACGACCATGCTGACAGCATGGCGAAATCTGGTGCAATTCACGGCACCCCTTGGGTGTTTGCTGCTCGAGACGAAAAACCCACTGAGGAAGCTATGGTGTCTGCGATAACGCGTAGCCATGTAGCACCACGGAAAACGTCGTCG
Source organism: Salmo trutta (assembly GCF_901001165.1). Taxonomy (NCBI): domain Eukaryota; kingdom Metazoa; phylum Chordata; class Actinopteri; order Salmoniformes; family Salmonidae; genus Salmo; species Salmo trutta. Next base: position 42,181,298 of record NC_042959.1, read on the forward strand.
CACAAACATAATGTGTTGCTAACGCATTCATTCATGAATGGCGACCTGGTAGCAATGCAACACCAAGATGAGTCCCTCGCCACGTTGATGGCATTCCTGTCGGATCCTGTCAACCACCCAGTGTCCGAACTGGCTTTGGCAGGTTCACACGACTTGCGTTCGCTGTACGCAACTAAACAGCACCTCACACTTGTAGATGACCTATTGGTGTATGTTTCAGAAACCGACACCGCTCGAAGGTGGGTGGTTCCTAAAACACAGAGGGGGATAATGATAGCTCATGCCCACGACGAGCCATGTGGAGGCCATAGGGGGGTCAAGGCTACATGCGAAACATTGTGACAGGTGGCCCACTGGCCTCACATGGAACAAGACGTGGCACGATACGTGAGGGGGTGTCTAGTTTGCTGCCAGTTTCAACCCACCAAGCCACTTCACAGAGCACCCCTGCAACGCACGGGTGTGTCTTACCCCTGGAGCTCGATCCAGATCGACTGGGTCGGCCCAGTTGCCAGGTCTGCCAGAGGCAACAAGTACCTCCTCACAGTGACTTGCGCATTCACAAAGTGGGTGGAGTGCCTGCCGGCGACCAATGACACAGCGGAAACCACTGCCGTTCTTTTGCTAAACCACGTTTTCAGTCGTTTCGGCCTGCCAGGAGAAACCGTGGACAGCGACAGAGGAACCCACTTTTCGGCAGCTGTAATGACCGAACTGTGGAAGCTCCAGGGAGTCAAAGCTAAACTCCACATCGCGTGCCACCCTAGGAGCTCGGGGGGGTAGACCAGAGCAAACAATCAATTGTCAGAATCTTGAGGAAATATGTGGCAGCCAACCACAAAGATTGGGACCTCAAACTCCCATTGGTACTGATGGCAATCAGAGCCACACGCAACAGGTCTACGGGAATGACACCCTTTGAGATGATGACGGGCCGGCAAATGACCCTTCCACTGCATCTCCTGTACCAACCGGGAGATGTCGCCGCAGCCACCGCCTACACGGCTCATCAATACGTGACCGACTTGCGGAACCATCTCCAGACTACCTTTGCGTACGCTCAAGGACAATTGGAAAGAAGTGCAGAAGGTGACAAGACCTATTACGACAAAAAAGCCTCACACCAGGTGTTCGAGGTCGGAGATAAGGTGTGGTACTACATATACACCAAACCCGCGGGCGTCGCAACAAAGTTCCTGCCCCACTGGACGGGGCCACACGAGATTGTGGTGAAGCTATCACCTGTAGCTTACCAGATCAAAATCAGCAAAGGTCGACAAACCGCCACATTAAAGTGGGTCCACCAGAACCAAATCAAGTTGTACACTCCCCCCATGGGAATAGAAGGGGTGCTAGCCAGCACCGAATAGATAAAAACCCTAGAAAAAACCAGAGGTACTAAGAAAATTCTTAAGTACCCTCAGCTGATCCCTTCCAGGAGACCAGTACGTTGCACCTAATATCTTTTATTCTCTTCCCAGCTACCAGATATACATCTGTTGTCACTAGTGATATCGTCCTGCGCTGTACTGATTAAAAATAAGAAAAACAGAAAAATAGTTGTCAAAACTATTTTTGTTTACGAATACAAATAACTGAAATAATCCAACAATCTCTGATTATGCGTTTCTGTAGGATGGAGTTCCTTTGGATGATCCTGACACTCTGCGCCCTGGTCAAAACCAAACCAGCAGACGTAATCACGAACGAACCCCCTACGGGAATCGTTCTCCGCGACGATCCAGGACTCCTCATAACTAACTGCAGAGTACACACGCAGAGGGTATATGTCCGCCTAGATGCAGAGAATGTGTACCGCCAACACATTCCACCTGCGGCGCATTTGAGTTGGGCCGGGGCTGACTGGACCAGCCAGGCAATTAAGCACGCCCAGCTAGACACTGCCCATATGTTGGCCCAACTCCAAAAGTTCACAGTAACCCAGTCAGAACTAGCTGAGCCCAGGCGAGAAAAACGATTCGTCGGGGCGCTACTATCGATAGGGGCAGCCGTAGGGTCACTATTTGCCCTAGGTACCACTGCCGTCAACGCAGTCAGTCTAGCCACAGTCAAGAGGAATGTTAGGGAGATTACTGAAGAGATGCCACTTATCCAGCAGCAGATGAAGGCACAGGCCCTTAGGTTGCAACATGTGGGAAAGTCTCTCCAGGACACTATTCTGGTGGTCAACACACACACTACTCTCCTGAACAAAACTATCCTGTCTGTAGGAAAGCTAGCAGAGGTCATGAAACATGACTATGCCCATGTCCAATTGGTTCGATTGTTACTGGAGGATTTTCTCCGTGAAGTTAGCTCTTCTATGGACCACTTGGCCATGAATAGAATCCCCTCATATCTAGTGCCCCTCTCAATGGTGCACGACATATTGACCTCAGCTACTTCAACCACACTAAGGCCGTTACAATCACATTTGGCCTATAGTCTGGGGTCGGCCATCCCAATACACGTTGATGTTGATCGTAATGAAGTGGGTTTTCTACTGACGCTGCCGGTTGTTGAACTGGAGAATATCTATAGATTGAAAACGGTTCTCAATGTAGGATTTTGGCGCGACAGTACCCACGTAAAGATTGCCACGCCCCCAGTTGTAGCTTACCAGGAAAACAACCCAGATTTCTATCTCACCCCTAACCTGCTAATGTGTACTCTAACCAAAGATGTCCACTACCTTTGTCCTAGCAAACCATTTGTCAGGGATAACACTGAGCGTCTTTGTGGTATTAAAGCTATCACCAGCGAAGAACGCTGTAGAGCCAAACTAACAGCCAGGGATGGGGCCACCACCACACAAGTGGAGGTGGTAGGGAACCGATGGTTGGTCAACACACCGTTCGCGTCCGCCACTATGACTTACGAACGCCATGACTCCATCACCCAATTGAACCTCCCCAACCAGACTGTTTTTGTTACGGTACCAGAGGGGGCGATTATTCACGTAGACGACCTCGCTCTATACCACCTTCCCGACGACCGGATAGACACAGAGATTGAAATGCCGGACGCTTTTGCTAAACGTTCCCTTGAGTTACCACAAGCCATTCAATACCAAATCCAGTACGAGGGACCCATGACTGTCGATCTTAGCGTACTGGATGAGGCACTGTTAGTCGACCCGACTGACTACAGACCAAAAGATTGGTCTGTCGCCCGCTCTTGGACGGTGCCGGACAGTATCCTGACTGTTACCATGATCCTTGGTCTCATTTCCCTTGGCGTGTGCAACTACTACGTACACAGGCGCACACGTGCAATGGAAGACCTAATGAGGTCTTATACTAGGATCACCCGTGGGACGGAAGCGATCCCGATTTTTGGAAAGGTGGCAATGGATCCGGAAACCCTCTTACAGGGCCCAGTCCCAGCCTCCTCTCCCGAACTCGCTAGGTCAGCCCAGTAATGTCCCTAATGTAAGCTTGGCCTTCAGGGGCCAAGTTTTTCCAAGTGCCTTAACTACCCACCTGCAAGTAGGATCAACCTAGACATGACATTAGAGACAATGCCATGATAGAGCTATTTAGCCAAGGCCTTGGACATATATAGAACATAGTCCATATTAGATGATTAAGGTGTGGTAGACATATTTTGTATACTTTTATGTTTTTATTCCAATTTTTCGTTTCATTACCTTTGACACTTAGGAAGCCTTAGAGCCAAGACACCGCTCCTTTGGGGAGGAAATGTAATGATGTATTGCCTGAGTGTTGTGCGTTATTAACGTCTGCCAAGTTACTGCCTAGGTCCACTAACCGGGATAACCGGACGACGGGCCGGAACACAGAGCCACTGCCAGACCTCCTTGATCCATTCTGGTGGTGATCCACAGCTTGCGGAAAGCCTACCAGGGGGAACCACTAAAGGGGGGGGGGGCTGCTCTGATGATCCACAGACCAGGACATCCGATGGTCATTCTTATGGTGGGTTGCAACATGCAGAATCATTCCAAGTTGAACCTACCAGAGGGGGACTGTCATGACTGTCCTGATCAGGTCAGGGTACAGGAGACCACCACCCTACAGATTATCTCCCAAACCCCCAACAGAGGAGGAGAGATCTAGGGGTCTGAAGATGTGGGGGTTTTATGACACCTCATGCCCATAATACAGAGAAATTCCTTTGTCCTAACAATGGAGAACTGGCCTCAGAACCTTAAACATGCAATAAAGGGACTTTGGAACAATGGTTTCCGTCAGCCACAATGGTGGTTATGACGAAAAGTGGAATATTAAAATGTATGTAACTTTTGTATTTGTTTTTAAAGGTTAAGAGATGACGTTATTATGAAAACATTGTACCTTTAAGAGTTTTCCCAGTATATGCCTGATGTTTATACATTGTACGCTGTTTGGAAAATATCCAAATCAAACAGAATGTTTTGATAAAGATGAAATGTGAAGTTAGTGTCTAAAATCGGATTTTTAGCTAAATCTAAGCCTTGCCCCCCTGTACTTGGTCCGCCCAGAGAATCGCCCTAAAGGCTGTTACACCCACTTCTGACCCGAGGGTATAAGACAGGAGAGTGAAGAATTAACATAGAAGACTATTGACCCCAAGCTGCAGCCAAGGTCTAACAAAGTCGACGAACCCCAAAACGAAACACAAGGTTGAAGACAAAGAAATATTTTTCTACACGAGCTACGGACGAGTAGCTGTGTCTAAGCGGGTGAATTCAAGCCGAACCACCCAGCCTCCACTCTCCATTGAATCGTGGTATCGACACCATTCGAGCCGAAGCTGTGAGCTCTGAGCTACAGAGCTGTCTGTCCTCAGAAGACCCCTTTCCGATCAAGGGTGAGGATCAGACCACTTAGCCAAGAAGGACACTGACATCGTGAGGACAACCAGAGAGTTGCGCCGGAGAACTGCGTCATTTAGAAGCCTAAACGATCCACGCGGAGCTTCCCACCTGAGAACTCCAACACGTAATTACATCATTATATTCTGACCCATAAGAGCGGCAGTTCGGGGCAAGGCTAATTTTAAATAAGCATGGCTGACAAATGAACCCAAATGTATATTTCTCTCGTGTACTTCCTTTCTTTCTCTCTCTTTAAAATCCCCATTTTGGGTAACAAGCGCCATAGTGTGTTGGCCCGTTATACTAAGTCCTAATCAATAGCTAGACTGTTTTGTGTATGTGCATTTTTATCATCATTTTAGCTTGCTAGTAAATAAATAATCAACTAAGATTGGTGTGGTAAATTCAGTGGTAAAGCCCGGGTCCGTGCAGATTCCCGGATTATACGATTTTCAGATTATGAGACTGTAGAAGAAATTGATTAATTTAGCGACTGTTGTAATCGATATTCTGATATCCTTTGAGTTAATTTGGGAAATAGAAACTCAATCAAAACAATGTTCCCATGGTGCCCCAGGTTAATGAGTTAATAATTGCTTGATTCATTGCTTAATTCATTTAATCACGTAATTATAAACCGTTAATCATTCGATGAGCAACAGTCGTCACATTAACTAATACAACGTCACGACAGTGTATTGCCAATGTTGTACAGACCTTAGCCAGTTAATTTTTGTTTTTGTTATGTTCTATCATTTCTATTTAGCCTGATGAATATGAGCATCTCCGAAGAGACCATAGAAGTAAATGAAGATGAGGTCAATGACCTAATGAATAATGTGTAAGATTGTTCTTAGTATTTGTGATGGGCTATAGTGCTTACTTTTGTTGTTTGTATTTACAATTTACCATTATATTGCTATTCTGTCTTATCTTAGCATCGATTGGTATGATGAAATTGGTGCTGACGAGAGTGGTGCTGATGAGACCTGGAGTCCCTCAAAGGAATCACAGGTGAATGAAGATTCTGATAAAGAGGAGTCTGACAACTTTGAAGATTCTGGGGACAGCAGCTCGGACGAAGAATATATTCCTTCACTTTTGTGTGGTATGTTTTTCATTCTATGCCTTTAGCAATGTATACATTTTTAAATGTGCATCTTATGCCACATCTGTACCATTTAAAAAAATTGTTTTATCCACATTATATTCTATGTGTTAAAATAGAACAGATGGATCTCTCCATCCACTGCGCATTGATAGACTACTGGTCATCAGTGTGGAAGAGACAGTGCATGACTCTGTCCTTTTAGAAGACTCTTCTGCCACAGACGCACCTCCATCCACAGACACCCCTGACCCACATCAAGTGATTTGCGAGGATGACATCATTGGCAAGCATGCATCCATCACTTAAGAAGCCAGATTAATACATCTGACAAACTTTCTTGTGCTACCTGTGGATCAGTGCCCGTTCCACAACCGGGGAGCAGGTGAAGATTGCCATGCCCTTCCACCCTTTGAGGACAACATTAGTTTGAGAGGCACAGCAAGCATCATTGAATGGGTGAGTTAATCCAATCCTAACATGGGTTTGTTGTACTTCTCTACATGCATGCAATGAAGATCCTCTAAATGCATGCAATGAAAGATACAGACTTGTATCTTTGAACTTCCTATGCTGTTTAGACATTGGTTGGCATCCACCCAAGTAAGGATGCTTGAGCAAATGTATTTGTGCAAAAAAGCTGTAACTTGGTCATAGTGTATATTTTTTGTTATATTTTGGATATAATAATATTATATGTTATTATTTTGAGTATATCTTTTTATCCAGGTTGTGTCTCATTGAGATAAAATCTCTCTTCCAAGAGACCTGGTTCGAGACCAAGACCTCGCACGGGGGAGGTGGTTGTCATGACTGTCCTGTGAGGATTCGAATTGGTCAGATCAGCTTGGCAATCGATGACAGTAACCAGACCTTCTCTCACCCACAGAAGAGGGAAGGAGGGAACTGGTCCGGTTTGACAGTTCACACCCTGTTGTAGATTACGGGAGAAGAGGACTCTCTTGTCCCCTCCAGAATGAACAAATGGAATGTATTTTCCCGCCGAAATTTTAACACGTTCAAAAAGTAAATACTGGAACAATGTTTCTAACATAAGAATGTGGGGAATGGTCAATAGTGATCTAAAGAATAATCATTTCATATGGGTTTTTATTTTGTGACGTCATTAAAAATGGTATAAAGGAAATACTGTAACTTGGAATGTAATATCCCCTTAATCTGTCAAGTTTCCATCCAATACGTTGTGCATATAATATGAAACATGATGGACGTATTTTTGTTAAGCTCGGAATGTGATTTTAGGAGCCATAACAGAATCTATCTCCTATAAAATGTGCATAGTAAGTAGCCACACCCCGAGTGAGGTCAGAGAGTGTCAGACTGACGGAACTGTGTCCCCTTCGGTCAAAGGGAATAAAAGGATTGGTAGAGAGATTAACCACTACCTGCCGCCCCACCACCATGCCCTTCACAGCTTTCATTCCCAGCAGGGAAAATGGTTTGAAGTGACATCATTACAATCAGAAACCGGTCGATATGTAATTTCAACCCATTTTGGGTTAGTACTGTAATAAGTTGTTTACAAATCATGTATAAGACCTTTTTGTAACTTTCAGGCTCAATTTCACTGGCTTCTCTTAGAGAAGACTCATGAAAATACTCAGTTTCTGGTTCTTTAAGTTTCTGATCCTGGTCGGCTTCACTGTGGGAGTCTTCTTCATCCCGGATGGAACCTTCCATACAGGTACTGTGATGATCACAGTTAAACTTTAAATGACTGTCACGTTACTTCTGACAGTACTGGCGTAATCATTGGCTAATGACTAAGACTTTGTGAGAAACATGCATTGGTGAAAAACTTTTTCCCTCTGAAAGATCCTCAACCTATAGCAATTGCATTATTATAAGTAAAGTATGCTGTTTATGCTCTTGTGAACAAACAAAATCAGACAAATAAAAAAATTGCCTTTAAGGACTCACCAAACCTGATATTTATCTTATAGCCATTACATGGAAGTAATCAAAGAAGCCAATTTATTTCTGTTGAATTAGCATATTATTTACTGCAAGAAAGAAACCAATTACTTTTTTATATGGTCTGCACTGTGTTTATATAAACTAAAATAGGACATTCCTCACTTATTTATCCTATTTATTACCAAGCTGAAAATGATAATGCATTCGAATATAACCACACGATATTTGATAAAGGAAGTAGGAGAGGGAAAGTAATTTTACTCTGAATATGCCAAGTGAACCTATAGGCAAAGCACAATAGCGACACTGTTATACAGTATATATACAAAAGTATGTGGACACCCCTTCAAAATAGTGGATTCGGCTATTTCAGCCACACCCATTGTTGAAAGGTCTGTAAAATTGAGCACACAGCTATGCAATCTCCATAGACAAAGATGGGCAGTAGAATGGCCTTACTGAAGAGCTCAGTGACTTTCAACATGGCACCGTTATAGGATGCCACCTTTCCAACAAGTCAGTTCGTCAAATTTCTGCACTGCTTAGAGCTGCCCTGGTCAACTGTAAGTGTTGTTATTGTGAAGTGGAAACATCTAGGAGCAACAACGGCTCAGCCGTGAAGTGGTAGGCCAGCAGGCTGGGGTTACACTTACACACAAGCAAGTGTAAGTGTAACCCCAGCCTGCTGAGTCTGGTGTCAAATGTCAGCTCCAGCGAGCCCACACCCACCAGTGCCCCAGGACAGGTGCAGTGGTGGGATGCCCAGAGCATTGTGTGTTTGGTCATCTTCCTCTTCTGCACTCTCTATGCCAGGTAGCTAGCTACTCCAATTTGAATCCGTATCATGGCTGCTTATTTAATTGTCTGTTATGCTATGATCTTGATAGATCTCCCATGCTGACCCCTGGTCTCTCTCTTTTTGTATCTTTTTCTCTCCCCACCTCCCTCTCCCCTTTCTCCCTTTCTCTATGTCTGTCTCGTTCACATTTTCCATTCTCAGGTAGGGGAGGACGGTGTGCGACGGGCCGTGGATAATGAGGAGGAGGGGGTCACCTACACTTCCACTTCTGCCTGGCCTCCCTCTACATCATGATAACACTCACCAACTGGTACCAGTAAGTACAGCAACAGCTGACCATCAGAGCCACAGCTCTATAGAAATGTTAGAACATTTTACAATATTTCTAGGTGTCCTATTGGGTATGCTGTGTATGTATTCCTTGTCAGTTTGAAAGCCATGGGATCAGGAGGGATATTTCTTTGGGTGAATCTCAATAGCCTTTGTGTGAAAGCTATGCGAAAGCAAATCCCTGATAGGCAGCATTAATCCACCATATTGCTCTGACCTCTTCTGTGTTTTCAGATCAGTCTAAATTAAGGGGATAAGTCAAGGATAGAAAGCCACTATAAAGATACACTCTTTAAACTGACACCTTCTCCCTTCATTCCTCAGGCCTGACACCACCAGCCAGGCCATGCAGAGCAGTATGCCAGCTGTGTAGGTAAAGATCAGCTCCAGTTGGCTGGGCCTGGGCCTCTACCTCTGGACCCTGTTTCCCGACCGAGACTTCGGCTGAACAGCACCCCCATGGGGTCACCATGGGCTTGTAAGATGTTGTGTTGAAGTTTATTATTATTATTTAAAAAAAAAAAATATATATATATATATATATATTTTTTTTTTTAAATAATAATATATATATATATATATATATATATTTTTTTTTAAAATAATAATAATAAACTTCAACACAACATCTTACAAGCCCATGGTGACCCCATATATATATATATATATATATATATATACATACACACACACACACACACACACACACGAGTCAGAATTTTTGCATTGGTTTCTGTTGGTGTGTTTAATCTTGTTTTGTTGGGTTTTGTTTTGATTTATGTTATTAAACATGTTAGGGTCTGAGAAATACCATGTTGCCACGATGTTACTGAGTCTGATTAATAAACTGTCATTAGTGTACAGCTCTATAACAGTGCATTTCAAGAACGATATGTTGGTGTTTGATAATATTTATAATGGTTATAATTCAGTGGATATTGCACATTTCATAATTTCATGTTAGATTATTTACCTCTTAATGGATATGAAGTTTCCCAATGTGACAGAAATGAGATCAATGTGTTTAACTCGTGGTGAAAAGATTGGTGTGCTTAAGAGATGTGAAATGTTGCAATTGGTGGTCTGTTGAAGAATCTTGACTGAACTATAGTAAAACAGTGCAAACATTTGAGTATTGTGAATGAAATTGTTTGAAAGTTAAATTGAAGACAATTAAATTCTGATATACATTAAAGTGTACAAAACGTTAGGAACACATTCCTAATATTGAGTTGCAACCCCTTTTACCCTCAGAACAGCCTCAATTGGACTCTACAAGGTGTTGAAAGCATTCCAACAGGGTGCTGGCCCATGTTGACTCCAATGCTTCCCACAGTTGTGTCAAGTTGGCTGGATGTCATTTGGGTGGTGGACCATTCTTGATACACACGGTGAACAGTTGAGCATGAAAAACCCAGCAGTGTTACAGTTCTTAACACTCAAACAGGTGCGCCTGGCACCTACTACCATACCCCGTTCAAAGGCACTTCAATCGTTTGTCTTGCCCGTTCACCTTCTGAATGGCACACACACACAATCCATGTCTCAATTGTCGCAAGGCTTAAAAATCCTTCTTTAACCTGTCTCCTCCCCTTAATCTACACTGATTGAAGTGGATTTAACAGGAGACATCAATAAGGGATCATAGCTTTCAGCTAGATTCACCTAGTCAGTCTGCCATGGAAACTCAGTGTATTGTACAGTATATGTTGCATGTGAGCATAATGTATTATGCTTCATTGCCCATACAGATGAATAAACCCAAGCATGATTTCAAGTGATGATCCTTCAGTATTGCATGAAGAATTATCAATGGTGTTTTTGAGAACAACAACATTGAGTGCCTTTTTATATTAATGCATTTCAAAAAGAACTACTTATAGATACAAATTCAAACCTGCACTAAAGTGGCTTCCACATTTTGTGTAAAATGATGGTGAGACAGTAGCATGTCACAAGGAGTGTCTCAGCTAATTTCATAGTTTGATTATAAAAGGTACTGTATCTGCAAATTCTCTTTTTCAAAAAAATCCTCAACATAATAAAAAATAATCTATTGTTCTATAATACTTTCTTCACAATTGCAGTAAGATTAGTTCTCAATGTTGACCACTAGGTGGAACTGAAGCTCCTTCAATCATATTGTTTTCTTTACTGTTATCAGAAACTGCAGCACAGTACAGGAAACTGCAGTACACTACAGACATGGCATAAGGATATTTTCTATTCAACGGACTGAGGTTGCTCAGAGCATTGCCCTGTGCTCTGAGAAACTTGAGAACTGTGAAGAGTGAACGTGATGTGACTAATAGGCCTGTCCTCTGTGGATGTTCTTGATTGTACAGTATGCTGTTGATCCTTATTGACTCCAAATGTCTCTTTTATCTTGGTATGTTCATCAGAGGGAGAAAGCCTGATTATCTATTTGCTGGGTCTATGATAACATTTCCATCAGATTGCTACTGTAAGGGGACCCCACGGTCCTCACAGCACAATCCGAGATTAGGCTGAGGAGGCACTGGGGATGGATGGGGACAGAAGAGGGCCAAATGGGGGAACTGCATCTTTTTACCAGCAATTGTTTGATTTTCATTGCTCATGTTATTTAAAACAGAACCTGAAGCCACTGAAGGTTTCCGAGGAACATAGGACTAAGTTACACTGCCATAGATATAATATTTAGTTTTTAGGTACCAGTTGTGTAAAAGTAGTCCCAATTGTTGATCGCTTTCCCTTGATTTTATTATTTTATTTATTTAACATTTATTTAACTAGGCAAGTCAGTTATGAACAAATTCTTATTTACAATGACGGCCTACCAAAAGGCCTCCTGCGGGGACGGGGGCCTGGGATTAAAATAAATAAATACAATATAAATATAGGACAAAACACTCATCACAACGAGAGAGACAACACAACACTTCATAAAGAGAGACCAAAGATAATAACATAGCAAGACAGCAACACATGACAACACAGCATGGTATCAACGCAACATGGTAGCAGCACATAACATGGTACAAACATTATTGGGCACAGTCAACAGCACAAAGGTCAAGAAGGTAGAGACAACAATACATCACACAAAGCAGCCACAACTGTCAGTAAGAGTGTCCATGATTGAGTCTTTGAATGAAAAGATTGAGATAAAACTGTCCAGTTTGAGTGTTTGTTGCAGCTCGTTCCAGTCGCTAGCTGCAGCGAACTGAAAAGAGGAGCGACCCAGGGATGTGTGTGCTTTGGGGACCTTTACCAGAATGCGACTGGCAGAACGGGTGTTGTATGTGGAGGATGAGGGCTGCAGTAGATATCTCAGATAGGAGGGAGTGAGGCCTAAGAGGGTTTTATAAATAAGCATCAACCAGTGGGTCTTGCGACGGGTATACAAAGATGACCAGTTTACAGAGGAATATAGAGTGCAGTGATGTGTCCTATGAGGAGCATTGGTGGCAAATCTGATGGCCGAATGGTAAAGAATGTCTAGCTGCTCGAGAACACCCTTACCTGCCAATCTATAAATTATGTCTCCGTAATCTAGCATGGGTAGGATGGTCATCTTAATCAGGATTAGTTTGGCAGCTGGGAAAGAGGAGCGATTACGACAGAGGAAACCAAGTCTAGATTTAACTTTAGCCTGCAGCTTTGATACAGCTGAAGTCGGAAGTTTACATACACTAAGGTTGGAGTCATTAAAACTTGTTTTTCAACCACTCCACAAATTTCTTGTTAACAAACTATAGTTTTGGCAAGTCGGTTAGGACATCTACTTTGCGCATGACAAGTAATTTTTCCAACAATTGTTTACAGACAGATTATTTCACTTACAATTCAATGTACAACGTTCATCTGTACAAACAATAGTACGCAAGTATAAACACCATGGGACCACACAGCTGTCATACCACTCAGGAAGGAGACACGTTCTGTCTCCTAAAGATGAACGTACTTTGGTGCAAAAAGTGCAAATCAATCCCAGAACAACAGCAAAGGACCTTGTGAAGATGCTGGAGGAAACCGGTACAAAAGTATCTATATCCACAGTAAAACGAGTCCTATATCGACATAACCTGAAAGGCCGCTCAGCAAGGAAGAAGCCACTGCTCCAAAACCGCCATAAAAACGCCAGACTACGGTTTGCAATTGCACATGGGGACAAAGATCGTACTTTTTGGAGAAATGTCCTCTTGTCTGATGAAACAAAAATTTGGCCATAATAACCATTGTTAAGTATGGAGGAAAAAGGGGGAGACTTACAAGCCGAAGAACACCATCCCAACCATGAAGCAGATGGGTGGCAACATCATGTTGTGGGTGGTGCTTTGCTGCAGGAGGGATTGGTGCACTTCACAAAATAGATGGCATCACGAGGAGGAAAATTATGTGGACATATTGAAGCAACATCTCAAGACATCAGTCAGGAAGTTAAAGCTTGGACGCAAATGGGTCTTCCAAATGGACCCCAAGCAATGACCCCAAGCATACTTCCAAAGTTGTGGCAAAATGGCTTAAGGACAACAAAGTCAAGGTATTGGAGTGGCCATCACAAAGCCCTGACCTCAATCCTATAGAAAATGTGTGGGCAGAACTGAAAAAGTGTGTGCGAGCAAGGAGGCCTACAAACCTGACTCAGTTACATCAGCTCTGTCAGGAGGAATGGACTAAAATTCATCCAACTTATTGCGGGAAGCTTGTGGAAGGCTACCCGAAACGTTTGACAAAAGTTAAACAATTTAAAGGCAATGCTACCAAATACTAATTGAGTGTATGTACACTTCTGACCCACTGGGAATGTGATGAAAGAAATAAAAACTGAAATAAATCTACTCTCTACTATTATTCTGCCATTTCACATTCTTAAAATAAAGTGGTGATCCTAACTGACCTAAGACAGGGAATTTTTGGTGTATGTAAACCTCCGACTTCAACTGTATGTGCTAAGAGAAAGACAGTGCACCGTCCAGCCGTAATACTCCCAAGTACTTGTATGAGGTGACTACCTCAAGCTCTAAACCCTCAGAGGTAGGAATAACACCTGTGGGAAGAGGGGCATTCTTCTTACCAAACCACTTGACCTTTGTTTTGGAGGTGTTCAGAACAAGGTTAAGGGGTAGAGAAAGCTTGTTGGACACTAAGAAAACTTTGTTGTAGAGCATTTAGCACAAAATCTAGGGAGGGGCCAGCTGAGTATAAGACTGTATCATCTGCATATAAATGGATGAGAGAGCTTCCTACTGCCTGAGCTATGTTATTGATGTAAATTGATGTAAAGACTTCTTTTGGCATTACTCAAATTAAACCACCTTTGAATTGATAGTTTCAGTTTAACCTATGCCTTAAGTATGACAATTGTCTGACCAGTGATGCTTCATACATTGTTAACTATTGTGGTATGGCCTCTGGTATGGCCCCTCAAGCTGTGACTTTAGCTGTAGTCTGGAAATGTTGATTATGTCCATGACAGAATATCAAGCACATGGCTTGAGTGCTTGGTTAACCCTAATTCTAGTTTTAAAGGGTGTTCGCTTTTCAGGCATATGGGGTGACACTAGACAAATTTCCATAGAATGCTTTCTGTGTTTACAAACATTGCCGCACAAGGGTGAAGCGTGCAAATTGCTGGCAGAACAAGGAGTTCATATAGAATGCCAGCAAAAAAAAAGACTGTTTACATGTTGCTTATGAGTGCATTTCACATTACTTTTGGTTTATAATTAGAGTTTAAGGCTCATATAAATGTCCTGCTTAATATAATTTATGTCATCATCGCAAATCAACTGCATTATTCTTAAAAAAAAACACTTCACCTAGTAAAATGGGTCTTTGGCTAGCTTTGGCTACAGCCTGTCAACGAGCATTAGCATTCTAGCTAACAACTGCTGCATCCAAAATAGTTATTTTGCAACCATCACAACCAAATATAATCTTAGTGACTGTTCAAGCAAGAATCAAAACATCATTGTAAGCATATGAGAACCCCAAAAAGTTATTTTGTTTAGAAGTAATAACATAAATCTAGGCAATGTTGAATGGGCGCAGATGGCGTTCTTACTGCTGGGCTTGACGTCAGTGTGTTGTGTACTGGAAAGGGATCTATTGACCCAGGTTAATCCGACAAAAGCAATGTTGCAACAACAACAAAATATCATTGCGATTTGTAATGGAAATGGCAGATGTAGAAATGTTCTAAAGATTGAATACATTTTATCCATTCAGCAGGGGTGGATTTTTCTTTTGTCTAACTTTCTTTAATGTGACAAATGATCCTGGAAACAGTGTTTTTCAAATAAATTATGATTCCTGAATAATTTAAGGTAGGCTTACACAGGGCACGTGATGTTATCCCATTCTATAACACTCCACTCCACATTTGATTCTAAATGCCTACTCCTTGCAAAATCGATTTATTCAACTATAAAAAAAAAGTTTATTTGCAGGAACATTTTTGTCTTGACTTTCAAGAATGCCTGAATTGCTTCACATTGCAATTTAAAGCTTCACCATCAAATTGTTTTAGCTCTGGATCTAGGTGGGTACAAGTTACTGTGGCAATGAGTAGACACATGAGAAGTATTAGAATATGGCAAATATTAGAAAATTCTTGCATTCTATCCATGCAGGCTTTTGCGGACTACCTGAGACATGAAACAGATAGGTGGTAGGGCATACAGGCTGTCACCACTTTATTAATGCGCAATTTACCTAATAGGATAATGGAAACACTTCAACCACATTTTTATTCCACATTGTAGGTTTATTGCGAAAATATTTTGTTCCCAAGGTGTGACGTCATTACGTCCAGCTGTTTTTATCGACACAACAGTTCAATTGAAACGCATTGTGACAGGCAATTGTCGCATTTATTTTCTATGTGAACATTCTAAATGTAGACCAAAAAAATCAATGGTCAAGTTAATGGAAAAAAAGGTATTGACAAATTAACTGGTAAATGTAAAGAACATAAAGGTCCAATGCAGATGTTTTTATCTCAATATCAAATAATTTCTGGGTGACAATTTAAGTACCTTGCTGTGATTATTTTCAATTAAAGATGCACTATGCAGAAACCGCTCCACCATTTCCTTGTTGCAAAAATTCAAATAGTTCGCCTCATTTCCATTTATGTGACAAAACAAGCAAGTATATTGTAGAGAATCATTGTACTTTCTAAAACCAAAAATATTGCATTTTCAACTGTTTGAAGCTGGTATACAAAACCGAAAGTAAGACACAAAACAAAACTTTTGAACAGGAAGCCTAGAAAAAGCGCACATAGAACAGATCTACTGCTTCTTAGACTTGTTTTCAATGAGAATGACAGATCTATAATTCACACATTTCTGTGTGAAATTGGTCGAGTCGCCCAAAAGGTTACATATTGCACCTTTATTAAAATGGTCTAAAAGAATCAAAAATAGCTTCTTAGCAATTTCTCAAGCAAGACTTTTGCTTGGATTGAGTGAGTGAGTGGTCTGAGTGGGGAGAGTAAAACTGAAAATGAGCTGTTATTGGCAGAGAGGTTTGGAACTCTCTTATTTTTCTGTTAACCAATTCACCAGACAGGGCCAAACTCCATCCCACCAAAACAGGCTGAAATTTCAGGTGGTCTCTTCAAACAGCTCTTACACTAAAATCTATTGTCATAATTTTCACAATTTCACAGTATTATTCCAACCTGACTGCACTGGGCCTTTTAAATTGACATTCCCTTCTCATAGCCTTTTCATTGCCACCAAAGCATCTGAGAATGAAATCCGTCCCATACTGTAAGATTTTAAATGCCAACAAGCATTATGAATATTCCCATAAAACACAGTAGTGTCTTGTATATTTTAAGTGGGTCTATCTACTGTAGATCTAACCCATTTGGGCCACTAGATGATGGAGATAGAGATTAGTCTGGTCTGTGCTGGTCTTTGTGCTCTATGTCCAGCCAGGGACTGAGACAGGGCTCCATGCAGCTGCCTGCCTCCTCTGTGTTATTTCCTTCTCGCCTAGCTGGCAGACAGGGCATGTTGACTTTGGCTGCTCCTATCACAGACTCCAGTTGGCACAGCCTGTGAGTCCCTAGGACATTCTGCCTCTCGTCACTGCCCCTCTTCCTGGCTGGCTTCCCTCAGCTTTCAACTGGTCACAAGGTTTATGCATTGTGTCACATGCTGACATTGGGAAAAGAGTTCCCAAACATGTAAAGAGTGGGGCCAAATAATCAAGGCTAGACGACTATAGACAGACACACAAACTATGACGAGGGTTTTGCTTGGATAAAGCTGAACTGAAGATTGGATAAGCTGTGGTATGTGTAGGGTTACTCATGTGAGGACTGTTAGGCAGAAGCTCATCCTGCCCTCTCTGTTGAACTTACAGTACTGCTGGAAAACAGAGTGAACACAGTGTTTGGCAGAGTAGAAGTTACGTGTCGTCAGTCAGTGTAAGTGCACACTGGCCTTGACACATGGCTCTGCTCAGCGGGTCAACACGTTGCGGGGGTTCTGTCAGGTCCTATGTCGTCACACACACACACATGCATACACAAACTTGTACAAAAACACAAATTCCTATTGACTGTCACTACACTTCATTTCACCCTATCAGAGCACACAGAGTCATTGCAGACAGTCTCTGATGTGAATAGCAGCAGGATAGTCAATCTTGACCATATAAACTATTCCTCTACAAACCTCTTACGGCCTTTCATTCTTGGCCTTGCATTCTTAATTGCTTCAGTCTCGCAAGACACACTGTAAGGTTAATAAAAAGAACAGTCCTCGAGTTCTGGAACCTCCGGTAAACCTCCACAATGTTTCTCCTTTCTGTCTCCCTCATTCTCCCTAATAAAAATGTACAGTGCACTCGTCTCAGAGCTTGCTGTGCTCTCTCCCTGCACAGAGTAAAACTCCCACTCAGTTCAGCTTCAGATGGCTCACCCTGGCTCTCTAGCTTGCTTGCTTCCTCTCTCTCACAGAAAAACTCAATTAAACCAAATAATAAATATCAGATACACCTATACATATTAATCATCACCTCATAAACTCCAGCTATTTAAAATGTCAACTCTAGTAGAGCTGTAGTGTACAGGGGAACCGTCTTCTGAATGACAATGCATCTCAGATGGGCTGAGATCTTCTCCATATTCCCTTCCCTCTGTAGCTTCACCGGCATAAATCCCACCTTAATTTCCTCGTGGGATAATTGGTGTAATTTGTAGCCGAATGATAGATAGTATAACGAAGCATTCCGTGGTAGTCCCCCACCATGCTTGGTTGAGCATCATGGATTTGTTCATTACAGACTGTTTCCCAGTTACTGCGCCCCCAGAGAGTGACTGTCTGTCCTTATCTAATGTAGTTAGAGAGACTCTCACAGCCAAGCTTAACCCAGGGAGCTCTCCTCCCTTTCTTGCCATTTAGATCTAGTTTGCACAGTGGTCTATTCAGAAGGGGGAAACAATATAAACCGTTCAGAAGGAAATACACTGAGTATACCAAACATTAGGAACACAGTTCTACAGCTGCACCATCGAGAGCATCCTGACCGGTTGCATCACCGCCTGGTATGGCAACTGCTCGGCATCTGACCGTAAGGCGCTACAGAGGGTAGTGCTACGGCCCAGTACATCACTGGAGCTTCCTGCCATCCAGGATCTATATAATAGGCGGTGTCAGAGGAAAGCCCATAAAATTGTCAGAGACTCCAATCACCAAAGTCATAGACTGTTTTCTCTGCTACCGCATGGCAAGCAGTACCGGAGCACCAAGTTTAGGACCAAAAGGCTCCTTAACAACTTCTACCCCCAAGCCATAAGACTGCTGAACAATTAATCAGATGGCCACCGGACTATTTACATTCTTTCAGACTCTACAAGGTGTCGAAAGCATTCCACAGGCATGTTGGCCCATGTTGACTCCAATGCCTCCCACAGTTGTGTCAAGTTGGCTAGATGTCCTTTAGGTGGTGGACCATCCTTGATACACATAGAAAACTGGTGAGCAGATGGTCACCATGCGCAGTGTTGCATTTCTTAACACAAACCGGTGTGCCTACTACCATACCCCGTTCAAAGGCACTTCAATCTTTTGTCTTGCCCATTCACCCTCTGAATGGCACACATACACAATCCATGACTCAATTGCCTCAAGGCTTACAAACCATTATTTAACCTGTCTCCTCCCCTTTATCTACACTGCTTGAAGTGGATTAAACAAGTGACATCAATAAGGGAGCATAGCTTTCACCTGGATTCACCTGGTCAGTCTATTTCATGGAAAGCGCAGGTGTTGTTAATGTTTTGTATATTTGAAAGAACAAATAGGATTTTCTGTAAGGTAGCATAGGGAATTGTTTGCTCTATTCATTACAATTCTATCTTCAACATTCTTAATGTTTCACCTCACTAGACCCTAGACTTAGTTAACAGAGCTTGTCTTCTACAACTTATCATTGATCTTCATCAGAGTTTTCTCCTATGCAGTCTTTTATAAATGTCAACCCTTACCTGTTGGATTCATTCATTGTGCAAGATAGTCAGTTGGAATTTTTCATATCATGAACTCCTTTTCGATGTTACAGAAAAACAGGTCCATTAACAAAGATCTCCTAAGGATAATTCACAATCTCCAGCCACATCATATTGATTTGGATAAGACCCCTGACCACCACTAATTACATAATGACTGGGAAAGCCTGTCTGATGAGTAATTGCATTTTAAGTGTGGGATCCAGGCACATTGAATTACGTTGCAATTCAGTTTAGGCCCTGCTGGCATATGTATTCTGGAAACATTTAGATCCCAATTAGGCCTTTCTAGGATGAGGAACCTGGCGCTAGGTTAGGGGGTGGGAGGGGGCTGCCTGGTAGTTAGGTTCTGTGTCAGGCCCCCTCATCTAGATTCACTCTGACAGAGAGGCCCAGTAGGACTGGTCCAAAACTGCAACTCATCCACCATGGATTCTGCTGAAGGCATACTGATTGGGTATCAAGGAGAGCTGTACCAAATCATACATTTTAATTTCATACTTATGCTTATACTATATTTCCATTGGTTCTGTATTTCCTTCCTCCGCTCTCCTATCCTTTGTAGATCCTGTGTGTGTGTGCCTGTGTGTGTGCGTGCGCATGTCCATGTGTGTGTGCGTGTTGGCTGCAGTGCAGTACAGATCTCTCTCTAGTGCTGGTAGGCAGTGAGTGCTGTGTGCAGGCTCTGGCCAGCTCAGAGGAGCGGCTAATGTAGTTATATAACAAGCAGTGCAGCTGGCGTCTGCTGTGAGCTGAGTGCCAGGCCAGCCTGGTTACGTAAGCTTGTCAGAGTCATATTATAGCAGCACGGAGAGCTCACACCACAGTGTGTCCCTGCTCCAGCTTCTGCTGCTCCCGTCATCTCTTGTTCTGTCTATCGCTCCCTCCTACTCTGTTTCTCTTCCTCCCTCACTCTATTTTTCCCTCCCTTCCTCTCTGTCCTCCCCTCTCTTTCTGTTGAGGTGCTGTTCTGGAGTCAACTGAGGGAACAAAGGCTGAACACGCTAGATGATGCAGATGCATAGACTTAACATGGCTCAGGGGGGTTTAGTGCACAAATGTATTTTATATAAATATCAAGACTGCACGCTATAACGAGAGAAAAAACAAGCAAGCGTCCCCTCACCCCCATGGCTTGTCTGCGTCACCATGGCACCTTTTGACGTGACTTTTGAAGTGACAGGGGCAAGCGTGCCGTGACTCACCACCTAAGAGCTCTGATGTCCACTGACCTTTAAACGTCTGGCCCCCATGCAGGGGCCAACCAGACAACCTTTACTGACCAGCACTGCCATCCCACACCGTCACCACAACACTGCGTCAGAGCCACAACAATTAATAAGTGGCATGGGTCACATTTTCTGAAGTCCCCTAGTATGGAGTACTAATGTGTGGCCACTGCCCAGTGCCCAACTACTACGGGAAGCATGGGTTACACTTTAAGGTCCCCTTGGTATGAAGGGAAGAGAGGCAAGCTGTGTGGAAGAGCTGCTGCCTGACAGGAAATTAAAGTGATGTACCTTCGCAATTGTGACACACACAGAGGTCTTTTCTTATAGTTTACATAGTCGCCAAAGTAACTATGTCACACGGGCTGTAAATGTGCAATCACTGTTTGGGCATAGAACGTGCACGCATGCACGCACGCACACACACGTCTTTAGTCTCAGTTAGAGTCTGAGCAAGAAAGAGAGAAAGAAAGAGACGAGAGTTTTACTTCCAAAGAAGAGTGGCCCAAAGAATGGCCCTAAGAACAGTGGGCAATGTACACTGCAGTTTGACTATGGAAGCAGGGGACGACTGGCCATTAACTTCTTAAGGTATAGGGGGCAGTATTTTCACGGCCGGATGAAAAACGTACCCATATTAAACTGGTTACTACTCTGGCCCAGAAATTAGAATATGCATATTATTATATTATTAGTAGATTTGGATAGAAAACACTCTGAAGTTTCTAAAACTGTTTGAATGGTGTCTGTGAATATAACAGAACTCATATGGCAGGCAAAAACCTGAGAAATATTCAACCAGGAAGTGGGAGATCTGAGAATTGTAGTTCTTCTTTCTAATCCCTATCGAAACTACAGTGTCTGTGGAGTCCCGTTGCACTTCCTAAAGCTTCCATTGGCTGTCAAAAGCCTTCAGAAAGTTTTTTAATCCGTCTCCTGTAACCGGGCAGAGAATAGGAGCTCAGTCAATGAGTGGACTGCCTGGGGACAAAGGGATTGATGATGCGCATTACCGTTCTTAGAAGCATGTCAAACGTTAAAATCAATCTTTATGGTATTTTTAACGTAAAAATGCGATAATATTCCAACATGACAATAGCGTATTCATTCAAGGATAAAAAACGTACCCGATATAATCTGGTTATTACTACTGCCCAGAAACTAGCATATGCATATAATTGTTTGATTTGGATAGAAAACACCCTACAGTTTCTAAAACAGTTTGAATGGTGTCTGTGAGTATAACAGAACTCATATGGCAGGCAAAAACCTGAGAAGATTCCTTACAGGAAGTGCCCTCTCTGACCATTTCTTGGCCTTCTACACTCTCTTTATTGAAAACTGAGGATCTCTGCTGTAACGTGACACTTCCTACGGCTCCAATAGGCTCTCAGAAGGCGGCAGAACGTTGAATAATGACTTTGCAGGCCATGGCTGAAAAACAGTAGCGCATTTGGTAAGTGGTCGATCAGAGAACAATGAGACTGGCGCACGCGTGCACGAGAAGAGTCCATTTTAGATTTTTAGTCTTTGAACGAAAACAGAGAAAAATCACATAAAAAATGATTTTAAACAGCGTTTGACATGCTTCGAAGTACGGTAATGGAATATTTAGAATTTTTTTGTCACGATACGCGCCGGCGCGTCACCCTTCGTTACCCTTCGGATAGTGTCTTGAACGCACGAACAAAACAGAGGATATTTGAACATAACTATGGATTATTTTGAACCAAACCAACATTTGTTATTGAAGTAGAAGTCCTGGGAGTGCATTCTGGCGAAGAACAGCAAAGGTAATCCAATTTTTCTTATAGTATATCTGAGTTTGGTGAGTGCCAAACTTGGTGGGTGTCAAAATAGCTAGCCCGTGATGGCGAGCTATCTACTCAGAATATTGCAAAATGTGCTTTGCCGAAAAGCTATTTTAAAATCGGACATAGCGATTGCATAAAGGAGTTCTGTATCTATAATTCTTAAAATAATTCGTATGTTTTTTGTGAACGTTTATCGTGAGTAATTTAGTAAATTCACCGGAAGTTTGCGGTGGGTATGCTAGTTCTGAACGTCACATGCTAATGTAAAAAGCTGTTTTTTGATATAAATATGAACTTGATTGAACAAAACATGCATGTATTGTATAACATAATGTCCTAGGAGTGTCATCTGATGAAGATCATCAAAGGTTAGTGCTGCATTTAGCTGTGGTTTGGGTTTATGTGACATTATATGCTAGCTTGAAAAATGGGTGTCTGATTATTTCTGGCTGGGTACTCTGCTGACATAATCTAATGTTTTGCTTTCGTTGTAAAGCCTTTTTGAAATCGGACAGTGTGGTTAGATTAACGAGAGTCTTGTCTTTAAAATGTTGTAAAATAGTCATATGTTTGAGAAATTTAAGTAATAGCATTTCTAAGGTATTTGAATATCGCGCCACGGGATTCCACTGGCTGTTGAGTAGGTGGGACGATTTTGTCCCACATACCCTAGAGAGGTTAATCTCTATGCGTAACTGCTAAGGTTGACGGTCACTGGACCAAGGTTCCTGTCCTGGTCAGGACTAACCTCTGAATTTGCTACAATATAGTAAAATAAAAAAATATAGATATCTTTACTGTGTAATCTACAGGTAATGTACAACACCTTGCACTTTTCTCTGAACCTCCCTTCACTCTCACCCTAGGGAAGGGGTTAATTGAATCGGGACACATATGTATCTGTGGCTTACCCCTGTAATAGTCCCTTTGTGGGCAATGCGTTATGTTGCCATTGATGATCAGTTAATTGATTTAAACTTGCAAGGATGTCACAAGCCTGGAGTTAGCTTGAATCGAAGTTGGCTGACACTAGCAAACCCTCAACTCCCCAGGTACAATCAACTAGTAGGCTATTGTGAGTGAGAGGGGTGAGGGACACTGGGTGATCCTCTGTTCTAATTGATGCTTTGGATCTTGATGTAATTTGTGGTGGGTATAGAGCTCGCCCGCTTGTAGTCCTAAAAAACTGAAATGAGTTACCTCTGGTTCATTCAGCAATTCCTATGGGGGAAATGAATGGGGAAAGAATGGTGTTTTGGGATGGACGTCAAAAATAAGGTCTGAGGTTTACACAGGCTTACAAGATCTTATACATTTTGTTCTATGAGATAATATTACCAAATTAACATGACCTTTATGAATTATGAAGCCTTCATGTGCTTGTTTTGATTACAGAATGTCAAGAAAACGATGTGTTATGGTTCTGGATGGCCAGATAGCTAGCAACAATGACAAGAAACTGTCATGTGGTGAATCTTAAGTGGCTCGTTTGATCTTGTTCGTGATACCATGTCGTGTATTGAGGTGTTTTGACGGTCACATCTATGCTAATACGGCTAGCTAACCAAAAAATGTTACAATATATTTGAGAGACAAGTGCTCATTTTGCAACTTTATTTATGTTTTCAATATAGTTTACATGTTATTAACAATTTAAGCCAAGCCTGTCTCTTTTGCCGCAGAGTTGCGCAAGCATTGGTTTTGTTACTAAACAACCAACCCGTCTATAAGCTATGCTTCAGAGAGGGCTCCTTGTTGCTTGAGCATGGGTCCATTTGCAGGAAGTGTCATCCATCAAGGTGTATGGCTGGTGCTTTCCTTTCCACACTTGCTTCAGCTTTTTGAAAGTATTTGTACACCTTGATGGTAGTGGAAAAAGTTTTAAATGTTTTAGTTACGTGAAGCGGTGAAATATAGTCAAAGTTCAATATATTAAAATATCAGTTCTTATTACTTTGATAGACTATATCAACCTTATTACTTTGGACTGTGGGGCAGTTAGATCACATTAAATCACAAATAACTATAATAAGACTACTACACTTTTACTCAAAAGGAATTAGAAAAGTTTTAAGCTATCATTTAGGGAGAGAAATATGATGGTGCATCTAGTGGAAAAAGTTTAGAAGTTTGTTAGTGTTTAACATTTTCTGTGGTAGTTGAAGTTTAAAAAGTTTTTCTTGAGCGAAGTGTGGGAATATAGTCAAAGTCAAAACATTTTGTGGTAGTTGAAGAAGTTTAAAACATTTTACCCGAGTGGCGCAGCTGTCCAAGGCACTGCATCTCAGTGCAAGAGGCGTCACTACAGACCCTGGTTTGATCCCAGGCTGTATCACAACCGGCTGTGATTAGGAGACCCATAGGGCGGTGCACAATTGGCCCAGCGTCGTCCGGGTTAGGGGAGTGTTTGGCAGGGGTAGACCGTAATTGTAAAATAATAATTTTTCTTAACTGACTTGCCTAGTTAAATGAAGGTTAAATTAAAAATAAAAAGTTGAGAAATACTTCGCTCAATAAAACTTTTTAAACTTCAATTACCACAACATTTCACTTTTACTATATTATGCTACTTCGCTCAAGTAAAGCTTTGTAAACTTCTTCCACTTCCATATTTCTCTACTCAAATGATAGCCGAAAATGTTTATAATTCCGTATGACTAAAAGTGTAGTAGTCATGGGCCTCCCAAGTGGTGCAGTGGTCTAAGGCCCTGCATTGCAGTGCTAGCTGTGCCACTAGAGATCCTGGTTTGAGTCCAGGCTCTGTCGCAGCCGACCAGGAGATGCATGGGGCAGTGCACAATTGGCCTACCATCGTCTGGGTAAGGGGAGGGTTTGGCCTGAGTTTGTAGTCATATATCACATATTTAATCAAAACTGCCCCACAGTAAGTTTAGAATTTTGTTCACAAATGTACCCAAATTTATATTATATGTAAATAGTTTATGATTAGTGAATGCCATAATGTAGTTATTTTGTTAGATGCTTCTCCCTATTTGCTTAATTTTCTTTTTCCAAAGCCATTTTAGCTGTCGTGCTAGCTGTTCGGTCTAAACAGATTCACTAATCATGTGAAAATCAGTAGCTCATTTGTGTCAAAAGTTGCATTGTTTCATTCACAGTAAATGGAATGTTGGAAGTCATTATGTCACAATGGAAGCTTTAGAATGTTGAAGAAATCTCATGAAAGTTTAAATTTAACAGTTTAAAAAGTATGAATAGTATCAAAAATGTGTTCGCAAGCAAGTTATTCCAGACCAGTCTGAACGTTTTAAAGTTTGAATGGCATTTCTAGCTTAAACGCTGTTTTTATTTTATTTATTTTTATTTTACCGTTATTTTACCAGGTAAGTTGACTGAGAACACATTCTCATTTACAGCAACGACCTGGGGAATAGTTACAGGGGAGAGGAGGGGGATGAATGAGCCAATTGTAAGCTGGGGATGATTAGACAGCCGTGATGGTATGAGTGCCAGATTGGGAATTTAGCCAGGACACCGGGGTTAACACCCCTACTCTTACGATAAGTGCAATGGGATCTTTAATGACCTCAGAGAGTCAGGACACCCGTTTAACGTCCCATCCAAAAGACGGCACCCTACACAGGGCAGTGTCCCCAATCACTATTTGAACATAACTATGGATTATTTTGAACCAAAACAACATTTGTGGATGAAGTAGAAGTCCTGTGAGTGCATTCTGATGAAGAACAGCAAAGGTAATCCAATTGTTCTTATTGTAATTCTGAGTTTAGTGAACGCCAAACTTGGTGGGTGTCAAATTAGCTAGCCTGTGATGGCGAGCTATCTACTCAGAATATTGCAAAATGTGCTTTTGCCGAAAAGCTATTTTAAAATCTGACACCGCGATTGCATAAAGGAGTTCTGTATCTATAATTCTTAAAATAATTGTTATGTATTTTGTGAACGTTTATCGTGAGTAATTTAGTAAATTCACCGGAAGTTTTCAGTATGTTTGCTAGTTCTGAACGTCACATGCTAATGTAAAAAGCTGTTTTTTTTATATAAATATGAACTTGATTGAACAAAACATGCATGTATTGTATAACATAATGTCCTAGGAGTGTCATCTGATGAAGATCATCAAAGGTTAGTGCTGCATTTAGCTGTGGTTTTGGTTTTTGTGACATTATATGCTAGCTTGAAAAATGGGTGTGTGATTATTTCTGGCTGGGTACTCTCCTGACATAATCTAATGTTTTGCTTTCGTTGTAAAGCCTTTTTGAAATCGGACAATGTGGTTAGATTAACGAGAGTCTTGTCTTTAAAATGGTGTAAAATAGTCATATGTTTGAGAAATTGAAGTAATAGCATTTCTAAGGTATTTGAATATCGCGCCACTCGATTCCACTGGCTGTTGACTAGGTGGGACGATTTCGTCCCACATACCCTAGAGAGGTTAAAATAAAGTGGTGATCCAAACTGACCTAAAAGAGGGAATTGTTACTTGGATTAAATGTCAGGAATTGTGAAAAACTGAGTTTAAATGTATTTGGCAAAGGTGTATGTAAACTTACGAATTCAACTGTACATTCCATTACAGCTGCGCCATGGTAGGTTTGGACAACGAGTTTCTCTATGAAGTTAAACTCAGACTTCTCAAAATTCATAAAGTCAAACACAGACTGTGCATCTTGCCCACTTCACACATCAAAGTAGCCCAATAAACGTTCCTGAATAAAGCCCTGGTTATCTACATACCTGACAATAACTGACAACTGTAAGCAGACTGGTGGCACCATAGGTCCCAGAGCAGTGGGGCAATTTTTACCCCCTGGGGCCTGGAGTTTTTCCTTAGGTGCTAACCAAACTAAGAAAACTCTGGACCCTATAAGGTATGAGGTCAGAGTCCTGACCGTGTGGAGGTCAGAGAACTGACCGTGTGGTGCAAGGAAAACAACCTCTCCCTCAACGTGATCAAGACAAAGGAGATGATTGTGGACTACAAGAAAAGGGGGACCGAGCACGCCCCCATTCTCATCAAAAGGGCTGTAGTGGAGCAGGTTGTGAGCTTCTAGTTCCTTGGGGTCCACATCACCAACAAACTAACATGGTCCAAGCACACCAAGACAGTCGTGAAGAGGGCACGACAAAACTTATTTCCCCTCAGGAGACTGAAAAGATTTGGCATGGGTCCTCAGATCCTCAAAAGGTTCTACAGCTGCACCATCGAGAGCATCCAGACGGGTTGCGTCACTGCCTGGTGTGGCAACTGCTCGTCCTCCAACCACAAGGCACTACAGAAGTTAATGCGTATGGCCAAGTACATCACCGGGGCCAAGCTTCCTGCCATCCAGGACCTCTATACCAGGCAGTGTCAGAGGAAGGCTCTAAAAATTGTCAAAGACTTCAGCTACTCTACTCATAGACTGTTCTCTCTGCTACCGCACGGCAAGCGGTACCGGAATGCCAAGTCTAGGTCCAAGAGGCTTCTAAACAGCTTCTACCGCCAAGCCGTAAGACTCCTGAACAGCTAATCAAATGGCTACCCAGACTATTTGCATTGCCCCCCCTTCTACGCTGCTGCTACTGTCACACTCTGACCTAAGAGAGCTGTGTTTTCTCTGTTTAGCTAGGCCAGGGTGGGCATTCTATGTTTTGGCCGGGTATGGTTTCCAATCAGAGGCATGTGTCTATCGTTGTCTCTGATTGGAAGCCATACTTAGGCAGCCTGTTTTTCCTTTGTTTTTTGTGGGTAGTTATTTTCCGTTTAGTTGTAAGTACCTGACGAAACTGTCTGCTGTCATTTTTTGTTTAATTTGTGAAGTGTTCATTCTTTTGCATTAAACGACAAGATGAACATATTCCACGCTGCACCTTGGTCTACTCACTTTGCGCCTGTGACAGCTACTCTCTGTTATTATTTATGCATAGTCACTTTAATTACTCTACCTACATGTACATACTACCTCAATTACATTGACACCAGTGCCCCCGCACAACGTGCCATTGGAACACAGGAGTGATGGTTGCTGATAATGGGCCTCTGTACGCCTATGTTGATAGTCCATTAAAAAATCTACCATTTCCAGCTGCAATAGTCATTTACAACATTAACAATGTCTACACTCTATTTCTGATCAATTACATGTTATTTTAAATGGACCAATTTTTTTTGCTTTCCTTTCAAAACAAGGATATTTCTAAGTGACCCCAAACTTTTCAACGGTAGTGTATCCAGAAGACAAGGGGGCATTGTTGAAGTTTAAAATAAAAAACATTATTTAACTGTGTATCCCTTACTTCAACCATACATTAATTTCTTAATCAAACGATAAAGCTTCTAAAATAACGTTATGACTGGATAGATAAATAAATAGTATAGATAAATAAATAAAGTAATGATACAGGAAGAGCTAATGGATGGAGGGATGAAAGGAGGTGATGTTGGACTGATTAGTGTGAAAGGAATTCATGTATGATTGAAGGAATATTCATAAGTTGAAGGTGTGGATGGTGTGTGTGTATGGGGGGGGGGATTGGTAGTAGTTATTGCTGTTCTGATTTCAGATTTGATTGTCAGAGAAGTAGACCAAGGTGTCATACACTAAGTTTTTGTTTACTACAGGTTGTTGGGAAAAGTGGTCAAGGTAGCTGATTTGTGTCACAAGTCACAATATTTACTCTTAGTCTCATGTTTAGAATCTGCTCCCCCATTGTTATAATTTTAAATAATGGCAATTCATTCAACAGTGGGAAGTTAGCTAAATTAGTTTGTGGTAACTAAAACAGCTGCACCTCTTAATTGGTAGTCGATATTTATGTTCTCATTTCCACATTTGAATAGCAGAGAAGTAGAGGAAGATTTCATACCTTATAAGTTTTTGTCTGAAGTGCTAGGAAAGTGGTCAAAACATCAGTTGTTTGAAAATAAATGAGAAAATGTTGTTGATGCGGTTACTAAAAAAGCTCTATCGTTTGATCCGTAGAAGTTTAAATGGCGTTTCTAGCTTAAACTGTGTAATGTTTTATTATTTATTTCACCTTTATTTAACCAGGTAGCAAAGCAGTGCGACACAAACAACAACACAGAGTTACACATGGAATAAACAAGCGTACAGTCAATAACACAATAGAAAAAAAGTCTATATACAGTGTGTGCAAATGGCGTCAGGAGGTAAGGCAATAAATAGGCAATAGTAGCGAAGCAATTACAATTTAGGAAATTAAAACTGGAGT
Source organism: Salmo trutta (assembly GCF_901001165.1). Lineage (NCBI taxonomy): Eukaryota > Metazoa > Chordata > Actinopteri > Salmoniformes > Salmonidae > Salmo > Salmo trutta. The sequence goes on from NC_042959.1 coordinate 42,211,045, forward strand.
GATAGATGAGCAGATGGGGATGTGCAAGTAAAACTACTGGTGTGCAAAAGAGCAGAAAAGTAAATAAAAACAATATGGGGATGAGGTAGGTAGATTGGGTGGGCTATTTACAGATGGGCTATGTACAGCTGCAGCGATCGGTTAGCTGCTCAGATAGCTGATGTTTAAAGATAGTGAGGGAAATATAAGTCTCCAGCTTCAGCGATTTTTGCAATTCGTTCCAGTCATTGGCAGCAGAGAACTGGAAGGAAAGGCGGCCAAAGCAGGTGTTGGCTTTGGGGATGACCAGTGAGATATACAGTGGGGGGAAAAAGTATTTGATCCCCTGCTGATTTTCTACATTTGCCCACTGACAAAGAAAGGATCAGTCTATCATTTTAATGGTAGGTTTATTTGAACAGTGAGAGACAGAATAACAACAAAAATATCCAGAAAAACGCATGTCAAAAATTTTATAAATTAATTAGCATTTTAATGAGGGAAAGGAAAGGCGGGAGGCATCGGCTGAGTGATCACAGAGTAGCCCGGGAGGTGGGCCTGGCTCAGGGCTAGCTTCGGGGCTGGGTCACTCGGCGGCAGCTAGCTGTGATGATCAGGAGTAATGGTCCAGGGTTTACGGCAGGAATCTGGCGTTGTAGTGAAGAAAACAGTCTGATACTGGCAGGCTGGCAAGTATTATTCAGGCCAAAAAAAAAACGTCTCGTGTCTGTGCAGAAGGTAAAGGCCGCTAGCAGTGGCTAACAATGACTAAATAGCTTGTAGCTATTTAGCTGGTTAGCTCCTGATGGCTAGCTTCTGATGGAGGTTCTGGCTATAAGGTCTAAAAAATTGCGAATCCGTGTCACATTGGGTGAGGCGGGTTACCGCAAGGTATATTTAATTGAAAAATGGAAAAGATTGAAAATAAATGTAAATATATATACAAAAAATACAATAAGTAAACGAGAGAACGACAAACCACGTCTGCACTGCTACGTCATCATGGATTAGGACAGAGTAGAGAGCTGAATAATAATAAGTATGACGAAAATTTAAAGTACTGACTTTTGCTTCTCAAGTCCAACCTAATAAGAAATATGACGAAGATTTAAAGTCGGGACTTTTGCTTAACAAGTCCCACCTAATAAGAAGTATGACTCCTACCGACAAATTATGAATTTACAACTCGAAAGAGTCATGCACAAACCTCTCGTTCACATGTCCTTTACCATAGTGCGCTTATTGGAGCTGTCATTTGTGACTGAAACTGGTAAAATTGTACTTTAAACAATGTACATGTGTTGATAGCTAGGCATACAAATAAGAATATTTCTTGATACATTTGAAAGGAGGTCTAGTTGTGGCCGCAACCGGACTAGATTGTGAACGGCTCTTGGCGGGAATGCATGGCTTGACTGCCGTGAGAGTGATTCCCGTTTACATTGTTACGTATTTCATTACACCAGTACTTCATCTTCAGAGTCTTGCCCCGCTACTGAATGGACAAGTGTACTGTTTGTAGCGTAAAATGGAGGAGAACCTGTTCCTCATCAGTAATCACATTTATTTTGGGAGATTGCAAAATATGACCTTTTCACTCAAGATAATAAAACATGTTTTGTTTAGTTACTTTTTCCTCAACTTGTTTCTCTAACTTTATAGAAAGTCAAGCTAGCTTGCAATTCTGAGCAGGTTGAAGATTTATTTAATTTAACCTTTATTTAGATAACATTGTGCCTAGCGAACATTGTGGCTAGCGACCACAACCTAATAATTATCAAAAACAAACATCATTACCATCACAAACTTAAACGGGAGACAACAGTCATATCATATAATTGGCTTAACAGAAAGCATTTAACATTACTATTAAAATAGTACTCACCAATAGGAATGGGTAATTGTTTACAAGTTGCTTGCTATCACATAAGCCATCACCAAAAACCTCATATTTTCATCTTCTTCGGTGGTTTGGCTGGACTGAAGACGATGCAAAGTTTGACAAATGTAAAAGTATGCGGCGTCCGTCTAGCAGCGGAGCCTTCTCTCGAAAGGGGGCGTTGTATTTCCACTCTGTTAACTTCGCCATATGAAATGCATGACATCCAGCACAACCTAACGGAGTGTTTATTGGTAAGATAAACAGGGCTAGATATGCAAAATATTGTTTGCGAAATGCAGCCCCCCCAAACAATTCGTTCTCGAGTTTGGTTCTACAAAGCTGTGTCCATCATAACATACAACAATCAATTAATTGTATTCATTATTGCACCATGCGATCAATTATCAGTTCTAAACATGCATGTTCTTCCCTATGCGCACATGATAGGCAGTAGCTGGTCGGAGCACGTCTCCAGAGCCGGAAGAGCATGTATTAATCCTGCTGTAGAAATAACACTGTGGGGGATAGGATGATGGATTGGTGCACATTCAACAAATCTGATCTAACAAAGTGGATATTTGTCAAATCCTTAATGATTGATGTATTGTAACAGGCCCACAATGTGGTTAATAAAATCCGATTTGGATATATTTGGCTGCATAACATTTAGAATTCGTATAAACTGGTAGCATAGCTAGCATACAGAAATTGGTGGTGGTAGTCAAAGTAGTTTTTAATTGTACTGCAGTTGAATGATGACGATGACATGAACATGTATTGACATCCATACAAGCATTATTCTTCAATTTGTACCTTAGCGTGCTGAGGGGGGGCAATGGGGAGATTCAGGATGGAGATTTAGGTGGGAGAATGGTGCAGTATTTTTACTTCATGCTATCTTGGCTGAGCTCCCATGTCAAGCACCGGGAAACAGACTCTCAGAAGAAGAAAGTTCTTGTCTTTTTATTTAGCCAGTTGCTTGTAATTAGCTGGATGGCTATACAGATTAGCCCTGAATCACTACGAGTGGTGCGGTGCAGACCAATTTATTGGATGCCTATGACTGCTGCCAGAAGAGCAAGAAGTAAGAATGCACTGACTTCTGTGGAGGCGGCTAGCAATTCAGTGAACAACTATCCCAAAATGGAAATATCTGACATGAATAACAAATAAACAAGTAACAATCAATCTCTTGAGTACCTGTTAATGAGTGAAGTTGACACCGACCAGAATAATTATCTTACGGTATAGAGTCCTCCTCTGGCATATTGCCTGGTCTGCTGCTCCATCGTTATGGACACGACAGGTAAGCTTGCATGCATATCATACAGGCCATGATTTTTAAAAATAGCTAAATAAACTATTTTACTGACTGTTAAGAATGATTAAAAGCCAGAATAGTGGTGTTTCAATGTGAAAGTAATATTGCATTAGAGCTGCTGATGTTTTTTTTCTAATGAGTAGGCATGCATTGTGATTAATTTATACAACATCACACCTGTGCATATTATTAAATGACACTGATGTTCAAGATAACTAATATTGAAAGGTGATATGATGCAATCTTAGATTGGAAGGCTACTTCATCCTAATGTAAACTACATGCAGATTAGCTTGCTCACAAAACTAGCCAAGTTAGCTGCATTGTTGCTTGCATGTGATTGGCTGTGGTCTTGCGGGTGGCACACAGCCTGGGAGACAGTGTTGCATGTCAGGCATTGTTCAGGATCTAAATGTCCCAATAAAGCTTAATTGACCCATGAGCTCTTAGCTCAAGGTAAGGGACATTTAGCTTGCTAACATTCTAACTTAATTGATAATAAGCTCCAAACACAAATGAAAGCACAGTGCTAGCATGGAATGTATCGTCCCTTAGTGTAGCAATCAATAAAAGTGTATGCGCTCAATACATCCACTCCTATTTACAGACTTTATCTTGTAATCTTGACAAAACCACTTTGTTATGTCATGATCATGAGAAAATTATTGTGATGGACAATTTTATTTTTATTTTTTATGTTGTGATCATGAGATACTGTACATTTTGTTGTGATCGACATAACGTGATGTTGTGATCGACATAACAAGAGAGTAATTTTTTTATTCATATGTCCTTTCTGGACTTCCATACTAAACAGCCGATAAGCAGGATGATATCGCCTGCTAGCTAGCTATCGTGTCCTACATGTCACCTAGCTTGGTTGGCAACGGCTGATAAGCATCAGTTACTCAACATTTGACTTAAAAATTCATACCTAAAGTTTTGCCTGTGTTGCAGATGGCTATATCAGTCAGCTAATACAGGACTATTAAAGTCCCAGTGCACTACCCTATTTCCCGCGGCTATGATGAGACATCCTGAAAATCGTTTTTCTCCAATCGTCTTCTGTAGTGTCCGAATGGTTTGGCCTACAAACTATTATTACCCCTCTGTGGAAAGATGAGATTCTCACCAACTTGAACATATTGGTTGTTTTGCTCTACGACCCCCCACAAGTGTCGTGGGACTCGGTACCACCGATCTGCCAACTTCTGTCTGAAGCATCTGTCTGTGGAAAGGTGACACTCACTAACATGTACAGTACCAGTCAAAAGTTTGGACACAGCTACTGATTTAAGGGTTTTTCTGTATTTTTACCATTTTCTACATTGTAGAATAATAGTGAAGACATCAAAACTATGAAATAGAACACATGGAATCATGTAGAAACCAAAAAAGTGTTAAACAAATCAAAATATATTTTAGATTTCAGATTCTTCAAATAGCCCCCCTTCGACTTGATGACAACTTTGCACACTCTTGGCATTCTCTCAACCAGCTTCATGAGGTAGTGACCTGGAATGCATTTAACAGGTGTGCCTGGAATTTCTTTCCTTCTTAATGCATTTGAGCCAATCAGTTGTGTTGTGACAAGGTAGGGGTGGTATACAGAAGATAGCCCTATTTGGTAAAAGACCATGTCCATATTATGGCAAGAACAGCTCAAATAAGCAAAGAGAAACGAAAGTCCATCATTACTTTAAGAGATGAAGGTCAGTCAATGCGGAACATTTCAAGAACTTTGAAAGTTTCTTCAAGTGCAGTCGCAAAAACCATCAAGAGCTATGATGAAACTGGCTCTCATGAGGACCGCCACAGGAAAGGAAGACCCAGAGTTACCTCTGCTGCAGAGGATAAGTTCATTAGATTTACCAGCCTCAGAAATTGCATCCCAAATAAATGATTTACAGAGTTCAAGTAACAGACACATCTCAATATCAACTGTTCAGAGGAGACAGCGTGAAGCAGGCCTTCATGGTCGAATTGCTGCAAAGAAACCACTACTAAAGGACACCAATAATAAGAAGAGACTTGCTTGGGCCAAGAAAATCAATGGACATTAGACCGGTGGAAATCTGTCCTTTGGTCTGATGAGTCCAAATTTGAGATTTTAGCTTCCAACCTCTGTGTCTTTGTAGGTGAACGGATGATCTCCGCATGTGTGGTTCCCACCATGGAGCATATGGGAGGAGGTGTGATGGTGTGCTGTCTGTGATTTATTTAGAATTCAAGGCACACTTAACCAGCATGGCTACCACAGCATTCTGCAGCGATACGCCATCCCATCTGGTTTGCGCTTAGTCCCACTATCATTTGTTTTTCAACAGGACAATGACCCTACACACCTCCAGGCTATGTAAGGGCTATTTGACCATGAAGGAGAGCGATGGAGTGCTGCTTCAGATGACCTGGCCTCCACAGTCAAGGGGCAGCAGGTAGCCTAGTGGTTAGAGCGTTGGACTAGTAACTGAAAGGTCACAAGATTGAATTCCTGAGCTGACAAGGGTAAAAATCTGTCGTTCTGCCCCTGAACAAGGCAGTTCACCCACGGTTCATAGGCTGTCATTGAAAATAAGAATTTGTTCTTAACTGACTTGTCTAGTTAAATAAAGGTAAAAAAATAAATCACTCAACCCAATTGAGATGGTTTGGGATGAGTTGGACTGCAGAGTAAAGAATAAGCAGCCAACAAGTGCTCAGCATATGTGGGAACTCCTTCAAGACTGCTGGAAAAGCACTCCAGGTGAAGCTGGTTGAGAGAATGCCACGAGTGTGCAAAGCTGTCAAGGAAAAATTATCCTTGGTATGACCTTAAAACAATTCCATATAGCTTAGTAGAACATAGACAGGGCTTTTACTGTAATGGGTTAAGCTATATAAAACAACAATTGTTGATGTGTATGGCTGCATTTCAGATTTTTTTTTTGTACATTTCAATGTTGCAGTAATAGGACCTAGGCCTAGCATTTGAGTGAGCGAGAGAGAACATTATTTTGATAGCCCTGATCCCAGTGACTCGATTGCCCCCGCATGGAGAGAAAGAGTGCTGCTCATTTTCAGCCACTCACAAGGCTCATTTGAATTTCCTGATGCATCAGAAAAATTCTCAGCGACAAAAGAGTGATCAAGTTAAGATCCGACATCTGTAGATGGAAACTTTACATGGAGTAAAGTTGTGAGGCTTGTTTAGCACTTTTAAAAAATGCTGTCGTAGAGGAATAAATGTAATAATAGAGCACTGAGGACAATGAGGCATTGTTGAAGTTTTAAATAAACAAATACATGTTTTCACAATGTATTTCGACAACAGCAGGATTTTTTGGAAGTCCTCTCTGGGCTGGAGGGGGATCAGTGGGAAGAGGGACCCTCTGCACCTCTGCCCCCAGGGACACAAGTTAACTGAGCATAGCATACACAGGGCCATATAAAATCCATTTAATGTTTTGCCTGATTTATTTTTCGCTGTTTAGTTTTTCCAGGTTTCCTTTTTTTGGGGGGGGTTTTCGCTCTGAAAATCACACTTTTTAAATAGAAAAACAGCAACGCTTATTTTTTTGTGCAGTGTGAACACTCCAAAGGAACTAAGACCCCTCAAAAGAGCCCCCGAAGCAAACCGAACTGAGACCATCTCGAGAAGTGGTCTGAGTTCCCATTCCAGGGTCAGGTTCCCTTTTTGAGTACAATGTGAATGCAAAGCTCCCCAGGTTCGCTTGTCATTATTCGTGCACCACACGCTAGACTACTGCAACCCCATTTCCCCTGCCATAAACCTTCACATTGGTGCCACAAAAGAGAGAAGATGTGTGCGGTTTTTGCATATTGATTAGCGATTGTCAAGGACGCACATATTCCAAAATGTGTCAAGTTTTTAGTTATTTGTTTGAAATATGTGCATCATAGGCATCAATGTGTCAAGTTTTTAGATTATTTGTTTGCAATATGTGCATCATAGGCAAAGAGAGCTTTATAAGCTGTTTATTTATTGTGTAGTTTGAATAGTGTGAGAAGACAACATATTTGGTGAGAATCTCAACATAGGGTACAAAATGTATTCTCTGTCTTAAAGGGGCAGCAGCCTACATTACCTTGGGTGTACAATTTTCAATTACAGCATTATTTATTATGCAGTAATTATATTGCTATAATTCTGTTACCAATGTTAATAGTATCTTCTGATTACAATTATTACAGTGCATCGGAAAAGTATTCATATGACTTGACTTTTTCCACATTGTTACATTACAGCCTTATTCTAAAATTGATTAAATTGTTTTTTTCCCCACTCAATCTACACACAATACTGCAAAATGACAAAGCAAAAACAAGTTTGGACATTTTTGCAAATTTATATTAAAAAAACTGAAATATCACATATACATAAAGTATTCAGACCCTTTACTCAGTACTTTGTTGAAGCACCTTTGGCAGCGATTATAGCCTTGAGTCTTCTTTTGTATGACGCTACAAGCTTGGCACACCTGTATTTGGGGAGTTTCTCCCATTCTTCTCCGCAGATCCTCTCAAGCTCTGTCAGGTTGGATGGAGAGCGTCACTGCACAGCTATTTTCCCCCTTAAATAGCTGAGAAGTATACCAATATGTTATACCCTCTAAGTTTTTGTCTAAAGTTGTAAAAATGTAAATTGTTTGGAAGTAGAGGAAGATTTCATATGCTTTAACTTTTTGTTAAAATTGATGGGAAAGTGGTCAGAGTAGCGTATCTTTGTCAAAAGTTGCATTGTTCTGTAACGGCTGTCGGGAGAGAGAGTTGACCAAGGTGCAGCGGAGTTAGTGTTCATCTTGAATTTTAATACAATGAAGAGAACACTATACAAAAACAAGAAAAACTGACAGCCAAACAGTCCTGTCAGGTGCAAAACACTCAACAGAAACATAGAAAAAGGAACATAGAACGCCCACCCAATGTAACACCCTGGCCTAACCAAAATAAAGAACAAAAACCCCTCTCTATGGCCAGGGCGTTACATGTTCACTGTGAATGGAATGTTGGAAGTCTGGGAGTTGATGTCACAATGGGAACTTTAGAATGTTGAAGAAAGTGAATGAAGATGGACAAAAAACGTAATAGTTTTAAAAGTATAAAAGATACAGTATCAAAAAGTTGTATGCACACACACTGGTCCTGACCGCTCTGCACATTTTAAAATTTGAATGAGATGTCTAGCATAAAGCTGCAATATGTAACTTTTTGGGCCGCTCCAATTCACACAGAAATGTGAATTATGGATATGTCATTCTCATTGAAAGCAAGTCTAAGAAGTGATAGATATGTTCTATGTGCGCTATTTCTATGATTCCTTGATTAAGTTTCATTTTTTGCATCTTTTACTTTTGGTTTTGTACACCAGCTCCAAACAGATATATTTTTATTATGGAACATATATTTTACAGCGGTTTAGATGGTACAATGATTTTCTACAATATACATGTTTTTTTTGTAACAAACTGAATTAGGTGAACTATTAGAATTTTAGCAACCAATAAATGGTGGAGCAATTTCTGCATAGTGCATCTTTAAACGGTGTAAGAGGATTCGTTTTCCAGATAGTAGCAATAATAAGAAGTATGTTGAATATTTCAAGTGGGGACTCTCGCTTTGCAAGCCCCACTATGAAAAAGATTTAAAGTTGGGACTTTTGCTTCACAAGTCCCATCGATGTAAAATGTCCTGTTAAGCCAGGCCAATGAGAGACGACGAAAGGGGGCGGGATCCTCTTGACGTCTGGTGCGGCGGCGCGAATGTTTGTGTAGCGCGAGATGATGTTTTTGTTGTTCTAATCTTCTGAATATGGCTTCGTAGTTCGTTTGACAAGGCGTAGGGAAAGCCCCCCCCAATTTGTTTCAGCTTGCCTTCAAGCATCGCTGCAAGATCTGCACTACACACAGTGACACAGCCGAGGAACCTTTCACTACGGGTTAAATGGCTGCAGCACCCACACCGTAGCAAGCTGGTAAGTAGTGCTAAACGGTGTAACTTCACGCTATGTATTTTAGTCGTTCGAATGACCGGGTTAGTGAATAATATGATGGCATTATGTCCAAGCTCTAGGAACTATTAAGAAATATGGCAGTTGTAGGACTTTGGCACTCACTCTGTTTATTTTGACAATAGTTGAGGTGCTCAACATTCTTGTTTCCCAATCTCAGTATAAAGTAGACAGTATATTATTGCTACTGTAACGGTATTGGAACTGTAGTACATGCCGTGAATTGAATTGCACTTCCTGACTGCCAAATCACAGAGTTTCTAAACCCAGAGGCACAACATCGCAAGACTTTCGGGAACGCTTGCGAAACAGACCAAGCAGTCCAGGTCCAGGTTTGAGAAGTCAGTGAGAGTAATTGTTACTTAGTTAATTTTCTGAAATCTAAAGGCACAACCTTGATTCGAGCCAATGTCTTAAGTAGTTGATCACTCCAGCCTCTGGAAGGTGACAAATTGACACGTTTTCATTTAATTCAGAAACAACTTAATATCGAAGGAGGGCCTTTATCTTACGGCCTGCACATGCGCAGTTTGGCGCGAGTCGACCGTTGACCCATTTACGTGTTTCTGCGCATGAGTTTCGCAAGCAAACATCGCCATGACATCGCCAAGTGTGATAGGCAGAAACTGCCTCTTCAGTAGAGATCCCCATCTTCATATTGTACTGTCTTTGATCAAATTCTGAATATGCTATGCTATTATTGCTAAGAATTTTGAATGTGTATTTTGACATAGGCTAAAATAAGAATATGCTATATATTTGACATACGTGCAGCTGTCTGTTTAAAATAATTGTTTGTTGTAATATAGCCTAATATCGTGCATTTCTACTATCAATTGTGTGCGTAAAATAACCGTGCGCAAAATATTTGTGTGCATAAACTCCAGCCAGGCAAAAGTTTAATTTTTAATTTTTCTTGGTTACATTCTTGTGCAATGGGGAAAAAGAAGGGTGGCAAAAATCGTTAGGTCTACCTGCCTTCATTCACCAACGTAAAGTCTGACCATTTATATGAATTAATGTGATAACTTGCTCAATATATTCTTGATGATTGCAGTTGATCATGTTATACAGTGAAATAATAGCTTAGAATAGAATTTCATAGGCATACATCTGCCAAGATGCGATTTCTAGAAATATCATCTTGAAATGTGAAAGCAAAGCATGCATTCATCCAGTTTTGGCTTACCTATATGCCAAAACTGGATTATGTTGAGTATGAATCTGTTGATTATGAATTCTGGAGAGCGCCCACTGCCCAGAATGAAATTACGCATAGCCTAGTGATGTTCTTCTTTGTTGGGAAAGCTTGAGTCAGTGCACTGTAGTGGGTCACCTGTCAGAAAACACACATTACAGTAATGTTGATCGTATTTGATCTCCTCCTTAATATGGTGGTATGACATTTTCTGTGCATTGGTCATAGGACATGGTCAATAATTTTTTTTTGTTATTGTCCGCGTTTGACACGATGCGGTCTTGGTTCTTTTTTATACACGTTAAAAGGTACTGCCATCAAGGGCATTTTAGGGCAAACAGTTAGACTATACTGTAGGCCTACATGACATGCCATGATATAAAAATATGTTTGCATGGAATCCTGAAGCATTTGCTTTGCATCTATTCCTTATTTCCTTCATATTTTCTATTACCCCATATATTAATTACTCATTAGTGTGGATAACTTTAAAATCTGCATACATTTCTTTCATTTTTTTATACTGTCCTTCATTCAGAGAGAAGTAGCTTGCTCTTTTGGAAGTTTAGAAGTTTCACTGCGCACATTCCTAATAATCTCATTCACAACCCATCACCGTTTCATTAGCAAATTAATCTACTCATTTCAATCAGGTCAGTGACCGGTCCAGTGGTTTCAAAAACCTGCCCTTTTATGTAATCTGTTGCCTGCATCTTTTATTATTTTCCCTGTACAAGTGTAATTACAGCTTAAGTGTAATACTAACTAGCACCACCAAGACATTTTCTGACATGTGTCCAAGATGCTCTCTGATCGCCCTCTGCAATTGGTTGGTTGCTTCGTTTTGTTGTTCGATTCGATTTATAATTGATTTCTGCCTCCTCTCCTAACGGCAAAGTAGAGGATGTCACTTCAATAATGTGTTGAAATATATTATTTTACTTACAATGTGTACTGCATTGAAACATAAACATGGTATTTTAAAACAAAAATCTTGTTCCTCTAGTAACTAAAATCAAATAATGTTATTGGTCTCATACACATACTATATTTAGCAGATGTTATTGCGGGTGTAGGGAAATGCTTGTCTTCCTAGCTCCAACAGTGCAGTAATATCTAACAATACACAGAAATAAAAAACTAAGTAAAATAATGGAATTTAGAAATATTAGGAGGAGAAATGTCTGGAGTGTGTGTGCGTGTACAGTGCATTCGGAAAGTATTCAGACCCTTTGCCTTTTTCCACATTTTGTTACGTTATAGCCGTATTCTAACATTTATTAAATAATCTACACCCATTACCCCATAATGACAAAGCAAAAACAGGTATTTAGAAATTGTAGAAAATGTATAATCTCTTAAGGATCGGCCCCTTTTTTTTCTACTTCCGCCTAAAATGACATACCCAAATCTATATGCCTGTAGCTCAGGCCCTGAAGCAAGGATATGCATTTTCTTGGTACCACTTGAAAGAACACTTTGAAGTATGGGGAAATGTGAAAGGAATGTAGGAGAATATAACGCATTAGATCTGGTAAATGATAATACAAATATTTTTTGTTTGTTGTATTATTCCAGCCCAGGTGCAATTTAGATGTTGGCTGCTAGATGGTTGCAGTGTATGTGCAACGTTTTAGACTGTTCCAATGAAAGATTGCATTTCTGTTCAAAATGTTTTATCAAGACTGCCCAAATGTGCCTAATTTGTTTATTAATAACTTTACATGTTCAAAACTGTGCACTCTCCTCAAACAATAGCATGGCATTCTTTCACTGTAATAGCTACTGTAAATTGGACAGTGCAGTTAGATTAACAAGAATTTAATCTTTGCCTATATCACATATGTCTATGTCCTGGGAAATATTCTTGTTACTTACAACCTCATGCTAATAGCGTTAGCCTACGTTAGCTCAACCGTCCTGCAGGGGACCCACCAATCCTGAAGATACAATTTTAAATAAACATATCACATTTACATAAGTATTCAGACCCTTTACTCAGTAATTTGTCTTGGGTATGATGCTACTAGCTTGGCATGCCTGTATTTGGGGAGTTTCTACCATTTTTTTAACCAACAATGCAGTTTAGTAAGCATTTAACTGTAAGGTCTACACCTGTATTCAGCGCATGTGTCAAATAAGATTTGATAAACTATATAATATTTGACTGCAACATTCAAGAAGACACTCATTGTTTGACGTGTTGATTTTGGTCGTATACACATACTGTATTTAGCAGTTTTGGACTCCCAAGTGGCACAGCAGTCTATCTCAGTGCTAGAGGCATCACTACAGGCCCTGGTTTGATTCCAGGCTGTATCGCAACCGGCCGTGATTGGAAGTCCCATACGGCAATGCACAATTGGCCCAGTGTCGTCCAGGTTAGGGCTTGGCCGGTGTAGGCCGTCATTGTAAATAAGAACTTGTTCTTCACTGACTTGCCTAGTTAAATAAAGAAAATGTTGGACATGTGAGCCTTCTGTAGTGAAACTGGAAATAATTGGTGATCTGACAGGCTCAGGCAACACCACTTGTTGGATATCTTGCCTTGGTTTCCTTTTATGAGAGGCAGTGCTAAGAGAGACTGCCAAGAACCTTGCCCTCATCCAGGCCAAGGTGGCGAGACATGGGCGTTGTTGATATCTTCACCAGACAGGATGCTCATGCCAGCACACTTGGGATCCAACATGTACGCTGCGGCATGTATGGGCTTCAGGCAGAAGTCTTAACGGCTTTTGATGTATTTCAGAACGGAAGTTTCCTTTGCTTGGAGCAACAGTGAAGTGGGAAGGGCAGTACGGATTTCTTCTCTTACATCTGCAAGCAGAGTCTGAACATCAGAGAGGATGGCATTGCCTCCCTTAATTTGTGCAATGGCTACTGCTATAGGTTTTGGGAGTTTCAGGCTGCTTACCACCCTCTCCCAAAATCCATCATCCAGGAGGATCCTCTTGATGGGGCTGTCCGTATCGACAGACTGTGATATGGCCATTTCTTGGAGAGACTCCTTCCCCTCCAGGAGACTGTCAAACATGATGACAACACCACCCCAATGGGTGTTGCTGGGCAGCTTCAATGTGGTGCTGTTATTCTTCTCACTTTTCTTGTTGAGGTAGATTGCTGCTATAACTTGATGACCCTTCACATACCTAACCATTTCCTTGGCTCTCTTGTAGAGTGTATCCATTGTTTTCAGTGCCATGATGTCCTTGAGTAGCAGATTCAATGCATGAGCAGCACAGCCAATGGGTTTGATGTGAGGGTAGGGCTCCTCCACGTTAGACCAAGCAGCCTTCATGTTCGCAGCATTGTCTGTCACCAGTGCAAATACCTTCTGTGGTCCAAGGTCATTGATGACTGCCTTCAGCTCATCTGCAATGTAGAGACCGGTGTTCCTGTTGTCCCTTGTGTCTGTGCTCTTGTAGAATACTGCTTGAGGGGTGGAGATGATGTAGTTAATTATTCCTTGCCCACGAACATTTGAGATGATTGCAATATAGTCTGCTTTCTCTATGATTTTCTTGACCTTCACCTGAACTCTGAACTCTGCATCCAGCAAATAAGTAGATAAAGCATGTCTGGTTGGAGGGGTGTATGCTGGGCGAAGAACATTCAGAATTCTCTTCCAATACACATTGCCTGTGAGCATCAGAGGTAAACCAGTTACATACACAGCTCAAGCAAGATATTCATCAGCATTTTTCTGACTATGTTCCTCCATCGAGTAAAAAAAAAACTTCTATTTCCAGGAAGACCATGAGCTGTTGCTATCGATAAGGTGTCTGATTCATCATTTTCACCTCGAATAGAAGTAGAGGGACTTTTGTCAGAGGTTGCTAGCGCTGAGGGAACTTTATGCACTTGGCCAGATGATTCTGCATCTTTGTTGCATTCTTCACATATGATTTGGTACAGTATTTGCAAATGTACACATCTTTTCCTTCTTCATTAGCTGCCGTGAATTGTCTCCACACATCAGATAGTGCCCCTGGCATTTTCCTGTAAAGATCAGAAAAGATGATTCAAAAAAATAAATATACAATTCCATGTACAGTTAGATTAAATAACTCCTTTTGAAAGATACATGTTTTAAAATGAAAGATCAATGTTTTAAAATGAAACCTTTATGGAAACAGGTGAATTAACACTCCTCAGTTTGCAGGCTTAAGCAAGCCTTAACCCACATGGTAGCAAAAACTAACTAGCAGAAATTGTTAACAAGTTAGAAATGATTTAAACACACTTTGCTGTATGCAACTATTTATTAGTTAACTAAAAATCATGTCATATAAAATATATTCACCACACCCAGTATTGTAATCAAAACTTACCAGAAAGCATGTAGTCCTTGGCTCAGACAGTGTAGTAGTGTGGGCTCAATAGCATCTCATTAGTGTGCAAGATCTTGAGAATCAGCTGTACATGGAAGAATGCACTGTGTATGCAGGGGGTTGCAATTCCGTTGCATTGGGATAGTTTAACCAACATATGCCATAAGGCCTAGAATTACCTTATGTGTATCCCACAAAAAAAGGTTAAATGTTATAAGATAACTTCTTTTGATGAATTTAAGCAAAATTCCCCAAATTCCAATGCTTAACTTCGTATGGAAAAATTCAGACCCTTTGCAACCCTAACGGTGACCATGACTCTGTGGCTGCTATTGTAGTTGTGCATTACCCTTGCTTTGGCCTGCCAGTGGTCATTGAAAGTACACACACACACACCACACACACAGGGTGTTTAATCCCAGAGACTGGTCCTAGGGACAGAAGTAAACAGGCGGACACAACCGTTTCATGTCCATGCCGCAGGTCATTAATCCTGTTCTCTGAAACACAAGGGAATAATAGAACCACTGTGTCCCTTAGAGAAGAGGGAGCCAGGAACAAGGCCCTGGACACACACTTTTTGTGGAGGGGCTGAAAACAGGGACCCGGAGCACTGGTCAGGAAGCCAACTGGCCCACTAGCCTGATTATTTCAGTAAGGTCATTAATTCATTGTAAAGGCACAACATGCATACTTACTATGTAGACCAGGGATCATCAACTAGATTTAGCCGTGGGCCAAACATTACCAAAAACCTGTTTTCACTTTGGTATTATGGGATATTCTGTGTAGTTTGATGAGGAAAACATTTTATTTAATACATTTTTGACTAAGGCTGTAATGTAACAAAATGTGGAAAAATGGAAGGTATCTGAATACTTTCCAAATGCACTGCATGTCCCTGGCCCAGACCCAGCTTTGTGTGTTGGCTACCTCAACGAAAAAGTATTTGGTAGCAGACTCGACTGATGTGTTATTGCGGTTGGCTCCAGTGCCAATGGTGATTACACAATAGACACACACACAGGGCAGGTGTAGATGGGGAGGATGTTGTTACTGTAACACTCCTTACTCCCACAGTAGTTAATCATTACATGTGCTCATATTTACCAACAGAACATGGGCTCATATGAGGGATTTTGCATGGTGCAGTTGTCAAATAGCTCCCTACATGAAATGGTCTTAATAGTACCCAATGCCTGTAACTACACAAGGCCTTTAGGTAACAGCTCTCTCACTGAGGTTTAGTGTGTGGGGAATATTGTCTGTACTACTTCTGCCTGGGCTATATCTTTATGTGTAAACTGAAGTTGGCTGTGACAATCCCTCATGTTATACACTCCTTTTGGGAGAGGGAATGTAGAGAACCTCAGCTGTGTGTGGTCTCTTGTGCAACAGTGGCAGTGTGGCTGCACTGTCATACACCACAAGTACAGTATGTCTGTGGTGGCATGCTATTATTGGTAAGAACAGTGTTTAGAGGGGTGTCTTGTAGGGATGCACAATATATCGGTTAGCATATCAGAATTGACCGCTATTAGGTTAAAATGCCAACATTGGCCCGATGTCTAGTTTAACGCCGATGGGCGAAACCGATGTCTAAGCTGACGTGCATACCTATATAATGTAGGCAGATGACATAATGACGCCACAAAAAATACAGTGCTACACAGAACAAAAGCAGAAAAATACTAAGCGCACTCTTCTAACAAGTTCAATTTGAGCAGTCATTTGAAAGAGTAAGAATTTCAGCGAGACAACTCAAAGGCGAAATCCATTAACGCCAAGATAATGGAATTCATTGCCCTTGACAATCAACCGTTCTCTGTCGTGGATGATGTTGGCTTTCGCCGGCTGGTCGAGCACCGGTACACACTTCCAAGTAGGCACTTTTTTTCAGACGTTTCCCTACCAA
The DNA here is from genome assembly GCF_901001165.1 of Salmo trutta. Classification (NCBI taxonomy): domain Eukaryota; kingdom Metazoa; phylum Chordata; class Actinopteri; order Salmoniformes; family Salmonidae; genus Salmo; species Salmo trutta. The sequence continues at coordinate 42,227,678 of NC_042959.1, forward strand.
AGAGTTCCACAGTATTGTTGAAACGCACATGGAAATATGAACACCTAGCTCTATTCGAGCAACTGACTCGAAATAAGCTCAACTGCTTCTGCAGCAGACGTGATACCCTCTGTCATGGCATTGAAACGCCTGCTCAACAAAACTGCCGACACAGACCGTAGGGTTAAAACTTTCAAAAGTACTCTACAAGAGGCTGTGAACAAGCAATTCATGGCAGTCTCTCTGAGCTTCTTTACTGTGTCGCCACCATGCTTGACGCTAGGTACAAGGACCGCTACTATCGATGCAGACAAGAAAAAGGGTTTACATGAAATGTTAAACACAGCTGGACAAGATAGAAACGGACACAGTGACAGTGCGCACTGAGGAAGAGAGGCCACGGACAGACAGAGCTGAAACTTCACTGCTTGACATGTATGATGTAATCTTGGTTGAGACTGAACAATGAAACAGCACAGCAAATAAGTGAGAGAGGTTTTGGTAATGGGGACATATGTAAATGCCAACAAAATAACTTTTTGGTGTGTGTGTTTAACTGTACTAGAATGCTTAAAAGGCAGCAACATTGTTTTTATCAGATATCGGTTTCAGACAAAAATGTCATATCGGTGCATCCCTAGTGTCTTGTTTTAGGAATGGATAAGAAAGCTACTGCCCATGCAGTGTCCATTGTCCAGAGCTGGTGACTAGTCTCTTTCATCTCATTGACATGGGATACCATTGAAATGGAAGCTTAGCTGTAACCTTCACACATTCACATTTTTCATGGAATCCTGTAGCCTTAATGTGTTTAGTGGATGCATGGTCCAAATGACCATGGCTAGATAGTGCTGTGTGGACTTGTGTGTTGATCCTTCAATAAAGACTGTAGAGAAGGTCCATTTAAGGGGCTTTATTGGCATGGGAAACATATGTTGCATTGCCAAAGCAAGTGAAATAGTTAATAAACAAAAGTGAAATTAACGATAAAAAATTAACAGTAAACATTACACTTGCACTTCAAATGTCATTATGTCTATATGCCGACCTGTAATGATGTGAAAATAGTTAAAGTACAAAAGGGAAAGCTAAGTATCTGTTTTTTACAATGGTGTTTGTTCTTCACTGGTTGCCCTTGTGGCAACAGGTCACAAATCTTGCAGCTGTGATTGCACACTGTGGTATTTCACCCAACAGATATGGGAGTTTATCACAATTGGATTTGTCTCTCTAATATGGTCATACATTTGGCAGGAGCTTAGGAAGTGCAGCTCAGTTTCCACATCTTGTGTGCACATAGCCTGTCTACTCTTGAGAGCCAGGTCTGCCTTAGGTGGCCTTTCTCAATAGCAGGGCTATGCTCACAGAGTCTGTACGTAGTCAAATAATTCCTTAATTTTAGGTCAGTCGCAGTCATCAGGTATTCTGCCACTGTGTACTCTCTGCTTAGGGCCAAATAGCATTCTAGTTTGCTATTTTTTTGTAAATTCTTTCTAATGTGTCAAGTAATTATTTCCTTGTTTTCTCATGATTTGGTTGGGTCTAATTGTGTTGCTGTCCTGGAGCTATGTGGGGTCTGTTTGTGTTTGTGTTTGTGAACAGAGCCCCAGGACCAGCTTGTTTAGGAGGCTCTTCTCCAGGTTAATTTATTTGTAGGTGATTGCTTTGTTATGGAAGGTTTGCAATCAATTCCTTTTAGGTGGTTGTATAATTTAACAGCTCTTTTCTGGATTTTGATAATTAGCGGGTATCGGCCTAATTCTGCTCTGCATGCATGCATTTGGTGTTTTACGTTGTACACCAAGGATATTGTTGCAGAATTCTGCATGCAGTCTCTCAATTTGGTGTTTGTCCCATTTTGTGAATTCTTGGTTGGTGAGTGGACCCCAGACCTCACAACCATAAAAGGCAATGGGTTCTATAACTGATTCAAGTATTTTTTTTTAGCCAGATCCTAATTGGTATGTCACATTTTCTGTTCCTTTTGATGGCATAGAAGGCCCTTCTTGCCTTGTGTCTCATCGTTCACAGCTTTGTGGAAGTTACCTGTGGCACAGAGGTATGTATAATTTGTGTGCTCTAGGGCAACAGTGTCTAGATGGAATTTGTATTTGTGGTCCTGGCAACTGGACCTTTTTTGTAACACCCTTATTTTTTGTCTTACTGAGATTTACTGTCAGGGCCCAGGTCTGACAGAATCTGTGCAGAGGATCTAGGTGCTGCTGTAGGCCCTCTTTTGTTGGGGACAGAAGCACCAGATCATCAGCAAACAGTAGACATTTGACTTCAGATTATTGTAGGGTGAGGGTTAGGGTGCTGCAGCAGACTGTTCTAGTGCCCTCGCCAAAGTTTTAGAACAGCTACTCATTCAAGGGTTTTTCTTTTTTTACATTGTAGAATAATAGTGAAGACATCAAAACTATGAAATAACACATTGAATCATGTAATAACCAAAACAGTGTTAAACAAATGAAAATATATTTTATATTTGAGAATCTTCAAATAGCCACCCTTTGCCTTGATGGCAGCTTTGCACACTTGGCAATCTCTCAACTAGCTTCACCTGGAATTATTTTCCAACAGTTTTGAAGGAGTTCCCACATATGCTGAGCATTTGTTGGCTGCTTTTCCTTCTCTCTGCAGTCCAACTCATCCCAAACCATCTCAATTTGGTTGAGGTCGAAGGATTGTGGAGGCCAGGTCATCTGATGCAGCACTCATTACTCTCCTTCTTAGTAAAATAGCCCTGACACAGCCTAGAGGTCCAAATCTCCAATTTGGACTCCAGACCAAAGGACAAATTTCCACCAGTTTAATGTCTATTGCTCGTGTTTCTTAGCCAAAATAAGTCTCTTCTTATTGGTGTCCTTTAGTAGGGGTTTCTTTGCAGCAATTTGACCATGAAGGCCTGATTCATGCAGTCTCCTCTGAACAGTTGATGTTGAGATGTGTCTGAACTCTGGTAAATCTGGTAAATGCTGGTAAATCTAATGAAGTTGTCCTCTGCAGCAGAGGTAACTCTGGGTCTTCCTTCCCTATGGCGGTCCTCATGAGACAGACTTTTTTTGTTGTTGCCAATTTTAACCACACACTTGTCCAATTTGTAAGTCTGCTAAATAACGTAAATGTAAATGTTTATTTACATGGATTTTATGTGGTATGCTTTTCCCACAAAACCCACTTTCCATCAATTTGTATAGCAGGCCCTTATACCAAATTGAGTTGAAAGACTGCCTCTTTTTTCGTCAATAAGGGTGTGCAGGGTGAATATGTGGTCTGTTGTATGGTAATTTGATAAACATCTTATTTGACATTTGCTCAGGTTATTTGGGTCAAATTTGTCCCTTTTTTTTGTGGATTGGGGTGATCAGTCCTTGGTTCCAAATATTGGGGAATATGCCAGAGCTGAGGATGATGTTAGAGTTTAAGTATAGCCAATTGGAATTTGTTCTGTATATTTTATAATTTCCTTTAGGATACCGTTAACCCCACAGGCCTTTTTGGGTTGGGGGGTTTGTATTTTGTCCTGTAGTTCATTACATGTAATTGGAGAATCCAGTGGATTCTGGTAGTCTTTAATAGTTGATTCTAAGATTTGTATTTGATCATGTTTTTGCTGCTTGTTATTTGTTATAGAGCCAAAAAGAGTGGTTTATCCATATCTCCGTTTTGGATAGATACCTCTTTGTGTTGTTGTTGTTTTAGAGTTTTACAATTTTCCCAGAAGTGGTTGGATTCTTCTATGGATTCTTAAATTACATTTGAGCTGATTTCTGACGTGCTGTTCCTTCTTTTTCCCTAGTGTATGTCTGTGTTATAGTCATTCACCATAGTGAAGGCGTAGGCTCAGGTTTTCTGGGTCTCTGTTTTTGGTTGGATAGGTTTCTCAATTTCTTACATAGGTTTTTGCATTATTTTTCAAACCATTTGCCATTGTTAATTTCCTTACGTTGTCTGCTTGACATTTGATTTGATACGCACATAGATGTGATAGGAAAGCTGAGAAAGCAAATAATCTGTTTAGGTTTTCTACTGCCAAGTTTAGACCTTCACTCTCTTACAGTGAAAAATTTTGTCCAGGAAATTGTCTAGAAGGGATTGAATTTGTTGTTGCCTAATTGTTTTTTGGTAGATTTCCACACTACTTTCCTTCCATCTATAGCATTTCGTAATATCATTCAGTTCCTTTGGCATTGATGCCACATGATTGACCATGGCTCTGTTCAAGTAGTGTGATTTTGCTGTGATCTGATAAGGGTGTCAGTGGACTGACTGAACGCTCTGAGACTCTGGGTTGAGGTCAGTGATAAAGTAGTCTACAGTACTACTGCCAAGAGATGACCTATAGGTGTACCTACCATAGGAGTCCCCTAAAAGACTACCATTGACTATGTACATACCCAGCGTCCGACAGTTGTGACACGTTTTTGTTGGTTATGTTGTCGTAGTTGTGTTTAGGGGGGGTATATGGGGGAGAGAATGCTGTCTCCTCCAGATAGGTGTTTGTCCCGCTGTGTGTTGAGGGTGTTGTTCTTGTCCAGTTCTGGCACTTCCGACTTCAACTGTATGTCCTTCTGTCATGTTGAGGTCCTTGCCGCAGGGGCGGGGGGCATTGGGTGGCCAGAAGGGGCATAGGTCTGATATGGGGGGGCTACAGTTGAAGTCAGAAGTTTACATACACCTCAGCCAAATACATTTAAACTCAGTTTTTCACAATTCCTGACATTTAATCCTTGTAAAAATTCCCTGTCTTTAGGTCAGTTAGGATCACCACTTTATTTTAAGAATGTGAAATGTCAGAATAATAGTACAGATAATTATTTCAGCTTTTGTTTATTTCATCACATTCCCAGTGGGTCAGAAGTTTACGTGCACTCAATTAGTATTTGGTAGCATTGCCTTTAAATTGTTTAACTTGGGTCCAACGTTTCGAGTAGCCTTCCACAAGCTTTCCACAATAAGTTGGGTGAATTTTGGTCCATTCCTCCTGACAGAGGTGGTGTAGCTGAGTCAGGTTTGTAGGCCTCCTTGCTTGCACATGCTTTTTTAGTTCTGCTCACAAATTTTCCATAGGGTTGAGGTCAGGGCTTTGTGATGGCCACTCCAATACCTTGACTTTGTTGTCCTTAAGCCATTTTGCCACAACTTTGGAAGTATGCTTGGGGTCATTGTCCATTTGGAAGACCCATTTGCGTCCAAGCTTTAACTTCCTGACTGATGTCTGGAGATGTTGCTTTAATATATCCACATAATTTTCCTCCCTCATGATGCCATATATTTTGTGAAGTGCACCAGTCCCTCCTGCAGCAAAGCACTCCCACAACATGATGCTGCCACCCCTGTGCTTCACGGTTGGGATGGTGTTCTTCGGCTTGCAAGCATCCCCCCTTTTCCTCAAAACAAAACAATGGTCATTATGGCCAAACAGTTCTATTTTTGTTCCATCAGATCAGAGGATATTTCTCTAAAAAGGACGATCTTTGTCGATCTAGGACTCGTTTTACTTTTGATACTTTTGTATCTGTTTCCTCCAGCATCTTCACAAGGTCCTTTGCTGTTGTTCTGGGATTGATTTGCACTTTTCGCAACAAAGTACGTTCATCTCTAGGAGACAGAGTGTGTCTCCTTCCTGAGCGGTATGACGGCTGCGTGGTCCCATGGTGTTTATACTTGCGTGCTATTGTTTGTACAGATGAACGTGGTACCTTCAGGCATTTGGAAATTGCTCCCAAGGATGAACCAGACTTGTGGAGGTTTACAAAAACATTTTCTGAGGTCTTGGCTGATTTTGCTTGACATCATGTGAAAATCAAAAGAAGAGGCACTGAGTTTGAAGGTAGGCCTTGAAATACATCCACGGGTACACCTCTAATTGACTCAAATTATGTCAATTAGCCTATCAGAAGCTTCTAAAGCCATGACATAATTTTCTTGAATTTTCCAAGCTGTTTAAAGGCACAGTCAACTTAGTGTATGTAAAATGCTGACCCACTGGAATTGTGATACATTGAATTATAAGTGAAATAATCTGTCTGTAAACAATTGTTGGAAAAATGACTTGTCATGCACAAAGTAGATGTCCTAACCGACTTGCCCGCAACTATAGTTTGTTAAAAAGACATTTTGTGGAGTGGTTTGAAAAACGAGTTTTAATGACTTCAACCTAAGTGCATGTAAACTTCCGACTTCAACTGTATATAGGGTGCGGCCAGAGTTTGCTTGGGTTGGTCTTAGCTGGTTTGGGTGTGGCTTGTGATGCTCTGGTCTGGGTGTAGGTCCTTTTGGCATGGGTTCTCTCAGTTCAGGTCCTTCAGGAGTTGGTCTTGCAAGTTTTGGAGTGTGTATCGCTGGTCTGGACAGGGTGTCCGTTGCTTTATTGCTCCTGTGTGAGGTGCTGGGGCTACTCTGTGTTGCATTTAGAGATCAGGCCAGATGCATGACTTTCATATTTATCGATTGGTCTTGCAGGCAAGGCGTTGCATTTCAGTGGTGGGGCACACACACACAGAGAGACACAGAGGTTTTATAGGTCCCAGGATACACAGGCCCTCAGCTGAGTGTGTTGGAGGGTACACCCTGTTTTCACAACTTCCCAGAACTGTTTAACAAGACTTCATTGTTTATTTTAATTGTACCATTTAACTTCCTGATGAGTGACACTGTTCAGTGAAGATAGTGGCTGAAAATAAAGTAAAGCAATCTTTAGTGCTTATTTATACCAAAAAAAATAAAGTTTAAAGCTTGTTTCGAAGCCAAATCTTCGGGGGGGGGGGGTGACGAGCGGAAGAGGGTTTTGGCGAAAAATCCTCCAGCCGTGCCTGGGATCTGCTGAGTGAATTCTGCTGATGGGAGACGCTCCAGAAAAGCCCCCACAGCCTTGCCTCTGTCTGTGAAAACAGACACACACACGCATAGTCTGAAAAAGCGCTTAGAATCCCTATAAAGGTTTCCAGTGGAAACCAGATGTGTTATCCAGTCTCTCTAACACTACTCTCGGTGGTGCACCATGTTCAGCCCACAGCAATGCTGTCTGTCTCGGTTTGCTTGTATGACATAAACATTTACGTCATTTAGCAGATGCTCTTATCCAGAGCGACTTACAAATTGGTGCATTCACCTTATGATATCCAGGGGAACAACCACTTTATAATAGTACATCTATCTTTTTTTTTGGGGGGGGGGTTGGGTGGGAGGGTTAGAAGGATTACTTAATCCTATCCCAGGTATTCCTTAGAGGTGGGGTTTCGGGTGTCTCCGAAAGGTGGTGATTGACTCCACTGTCCTGACGTCGTGAGGGAGCTTGTTCCACCATTGACTGGACTGAGCGGGAACTGTGCTTCCGCAGAGGTAGGGAGGTGAGCAGGCCAGAGGTGGATGAACGCAGTGCCCTCCTTTGGGTGTAGGGACTGATCAGAGCCTGAAGGTACGGAGGTGCCGTTCCCCTCACAGCTCCGTAGGCAAGCACCATGGTCTTGTAGCAGATGCGAGCTTCAACTGGAAGCCAGTGGAGTGTGCGGAGGAGCGGGGTGACGTGAGAGAACTTGGGAAGGTTGAACACCAGACGGGCTGCGGCATTCTGGATGAGTTGTAGGGGTTTAATGGCACAGGCAGGGAGCCCAGCCAACAGCGAGTTGCAGTACTCCAGACGGGAGATGACAAGCGCCTGGATTAGGACCTGTGTGAGGAAGGGTCGTAATGTTGTGGAGCATGAACCTACAGGATCGGGTCACCGCCTTGATGTTAGCGGAGAAAGACAGGGTGTTGTGTTGTCCAGGGTCACGCCAAGGCTCTTAGCACTCTGGGAGGAGGACACAATGGAGTTGTCAACCGTGATGGCGAGATCATGGAACGGTCAGTCCTTCCCCGGGAGGAAGAGCAGCTCCGTCTTGCCGAGGTTCAGCTTGAGGTGGTGATCCGTCATCCACACTGATATGTCTGCAGGACATGCAGAGATGCGATTCGCCACCTGGTTATCAGAAGGGGGAAAGGAGAAGATTAATTGTGTGTCGTCTGCGTAGCAATGATAGGAAAGACCATGTGAGGATATGACAGAGCCAAGAATGTAAACGGATACATTCACTTTTAATTGTTAACTCCAGGGATGTGTGTGTGTGTGTGTGGGTTGCACCAACATGGTGTAAATTAATCTTAGATTAGACCTAATCTAGACTTTGTAAATGTAGGTTTATAATTAATCAGATATATGATGCACAATTTAATTTTAAGCCTAATCTAAGGTTAAATCAATACACGTCATAAAGGATTCACCATAGAACAAATTGCTCATTCTTTTTCTGTGGAAACAAACCCGCATTGCAAGCTTGGTTGCTGGCTAGCTAGCAAAGTGAGTTTTCACTTATTTGTCAAATTAGTTTGCTGGCTAGTTGAGTTTTACATACATGATAAGCTAAAGGAAATGATGGTGTTAATCACACCAAAAATACTGCATATACACAGTTAGATAAAGGTTAAAATAAAAAAAATACACTGACATTTGATGAACTTAAAACCCCTATGCAGTCTTTGTATTTTTAAATCATCACTGTATGTCTAGTAAATCACTGTTTAATGAAAATAACTCCAAGATACACTACCGGTCAAGAGTTTTAGGACACCTACTCATTCAATGTTTTTTCTTTATTTTTACTATTTTCTACATCTGTGAATGATGGACTGTTGTTTCTCTTTGCATATTTGAGCTGTTCTTGCCATAATATGGACTTGGTCTTTTACCAAATAGGGCTATCTTCTGTATACCCCTCCTACCTTGTCACAACACAACTGATTGCCTCAAACGCATTAAGAAGGAAAGAAATTCCACAAATTAACTTCTAACAAGGCACACCTAATAATTGAAATGCATTCCAGGTGACTACCTCATGAAGCTGGTTGAGAGAATGCCAAGAGTATGCAAAGCTGTCATCAAGGCAAAGGGTGGCTATTCAAATATACATTTTTAATTTAACACTTTTTTGGTTCCTACATGATTCCATATGTGTTTTATAGTTTTGTTGTCTTCACTATTATTCTACAATGTAGAAAATATATTAAAAATAAAGAAAAACCGTTGAATGAGTAGGTGTTCTAAAACTTAATCAGTAGTTTGTGTTTATTATTTCGTGTGGGCTTTAGGAAACAAATTTGAAGATATTTATTTACACAGCCCTGATTGGCTGAAAGGATGGTCTAGAGCTAGCCTGACTCACACTACATTCTTCTGCTGTTCTGTCGTTCCCTACGTACTTTATTCTAAGACTGCCATCATTGAAGTCGTTTGTGGTGATGAGGGGTGTTGTACAAAACAAATTCATCAGCGATTTGATTGTCTCTAACCAATATCAAAAGTATCAAAGCCATAAAGAATTTTCAAACTGCCGCTTTACCCACATGTTTTCTGGCTCTAGCCCAACCCATTGGTTTCTGGACTAATCAGACGGCCCCAAATGTGTTAGCATTCGGTAAAGGGTCGGAGATGTACTCAGATCCAGACTCATTGCGGAGAAGAAACTGACGTCGGTGGGCGTGGCGTAGCGTTTGCCCGGAGCAAGGAGTCTGGGTACACAGGCAAGTCTAGAGCTCACCCCTTTATACAGATGAACCGTCATTGGTCTGTTGTGATCAGATCACATTGTGATGTCAATATGTGCGCCAAAAGTTCCATCCCACCCTGAACAGGCTGAGAGTTACACAGAAAGGACAATCATCATTTTCACAATTTTAAGTTTTATTTCAACCTCATAGGGTGGAAATATATAATTTAACCCTTTTGACACGTAAGAACTCTCCGGTGTGGTCATTCCGGAGTGGTCCCTGCAGCATATGCTCAAACCGGTGTGATGAGAACATTTATTTAGAATGTCCAGTTACGATTGATGCAACAGTCAGCGTTTTTAGCTGGCCACACTGTTTTTCACAAACATTTTGCACAAATAGTCTTTACAACGTTACGTCAATGTGAGCAGTTTATTTTTGGATGCAATGTTAAGACATTCACAGAAGTAGCGACAGCATAACACAGTTCTCACCCAAACCGGAAAACGTAGGCTACATTAGTCATTGCACTAACTGAGGATAGAGTGACCTAACACAAGCAGCCATATTTAGCTAACTCTCGGCTGACAGAAACCATAATATGAATTAGCTAATAGCAATTACTATTTACAGTTCATCACGGGTGAGCTCACCAGTGATCTAAATAATTTAGTAAAACGCTTTCTAAAAATCAAAAGTAATCTGACTATGGGTAGTTTGTGCACACCACCCATGTTTGTTTTTCCGCAACCAGTGGTTACAAGGTTACAAGTGGTTACAAGATGAGATTGGTGTGTTTTGCAGTATGCATGTTGAAGGGGGTGTGTCTTCTACCATCATTCACTTCCTTCATTCACTTACGGAGGTTTACTCGAAAGACGAGTGAACCATCCCTTCACCTCGTTTTGGGATAACATCTTTGGTCTGACCGACTTTTGTGACAACCAGAATGCATTGTATGATGTCAACAAACATGGCGCCACACACAGCTGCCAATTTAATCAAATTAACTGTATTTTTAAAGCCCTTTTTTACATCATCAGATTGTGTTTATACAGAAACTCAGCCTAAAATGCCAAACAGCAAGCAATGCAGATGTAGAAGCACAGTGGCTAGAAAAACCTCCCTAGGAAGGCAGGAACCTATAGAGGAACCAGGCTCTGAGGGGTGGCCAGTCCCCTTTTGGCTGTGCTGGGTGGAGATTATAAGAGTACATTGCCATAAAGGCCAGATCGTTAGCTTAACATTAGCTCATCATAATCAGTACAACATTCAAAAAAGTATTTACATATATCATATGAGGAGGTGGAACACACCTCAATTCAAACTGTTATTATGAAATAAAACTTAGTCAGAAAATCATTTGAAATTGACAAGTTGTAACAGCTATAGATAATTAGCAGGCATCATGCCTTGGTTTGAGATCAGTGGGGGTTAACTGCCCTGTTGCGCAACAATCACATTTTGGAACAGTGAGTGCATTCTGACATCATGAGCATAAAAGAAAACTCATGCAGGGGCGACCGTTAGATGTTTGGAACTCAAGCGTGAAAAGGTAAAAAACTGCACTGATACTTTGAACCTCCTCCAGTGGCAGTTTTAGATTTCATCTCTAAACTCAATTTAAATTTCATTTTAAAACAATGGAGCAAAAAAATATTACATTTGATCTTGGTTTGAAGTCAATTAAACTTATTTTAGAAGAAGTATTACATTGTCATAGTTCAATGTAAAACTAGGTTTATAGTTTTGGTACAACATCATTGATAGATAAACCTTGATTTAACACCGTTTTAAGGGTTAATCCATGTTGGTGCAACCCAACCACACATTTGTAGGGTCGGTGGTGGGAGTGACGGGGTGTGGCAATGGGCGCAGTCAACCAATTGTCGCAGCTACATTTATCTTACACTCTCATCTTGGCATTGTAGAGACATTTTTGTATTTTTAAGCCAATTTCCTGCAATGCTACAATTTTCTCCATAGAGCTGAGAAGATTGTTTTCTGTTTTATAAAGCGATACTTTGGGATTTTGGCAATGAGGCCCTTTATTTCTATATTTTTGATTCCCTTTATCTACTCCCCCAGAGTCAGATGAACTCGTGGATACCATTTTTATATGTCTGCTAGCAGATACCGATAGACTTCCAATCATTGCGCTAACGCTAATTAGCATTGGTTTGCAAAACTACCTATAAATTCCTTCATACTGGACACAGACATATATAAATGGTATCCACGAGTTCATCTGACTCTGGGGGAGCAGATAAAGGGCATCAAATATAAACGCAACATGTAAAGTATAGATAAACCTCATGTTTCATGAGCTGAAATATAAAAGATCCCAGATATTTTCCATACGCACAAAAAACATTTCTCTCAAGTTATGTGCAAGTTTGTTTACATTCCTGTTGGTGAGCATGTCTCCTTTGCCAAGATAATCCATCCACCTGACAGGTGTAACATATCAAGAAGCTGATTAAACAGCATGATACTTACATAGACAATAAAAGGTGCACTCTAAAATGTGCAATGCACACACAATGCCACAGATGTTTTGAGGGAGAGTGCAATTAGCATGCTGACTGTGTCCACTGACTGCTGACTGTGTCCACCAGAGCTGTTGCCAGATGATAATTAAATGTTAATTTATCTACTATAAGCCGCCTCCAACTTAATTTCAGAGAATTTGGCAGTACGTCCAACCGGCATCACAACCGCAGACCACATGTAATCACACCAGCCCAGGACCTTCACACTCGGCTTCTTCACCTATGGGATCGTCTGAGACCAGTCACTCAGACAGCTGATGAAATTGTGGGTTTGCACAACCAAAACATGTCTGCAAAAACTGTCAGAAACCGTCTCAGGGAAGCTCATCTGCGTGCTCGTCATCTTCACCAGGGTCTTGACCTGGCTGCAGTTCGGCATGGTAACTGACTTCAGTGGGCAAATGTTCACATTCGATGGCCCCTGGCACGCTAGAGAAGTGGGCTCTTCAAGGATGAATCCCGGTTTCAACTGTACTGGGCAGATGACTGGCGTCGTGTGGGCAAGTGGTTTGCTGATGTCAACGTTGTGAACAGAGTGCCCGTCAACATTGTGAACAGAGTGCCCTGTGGTGGTGGGGTTATGGTTTGGGCAGGCATATGCTACGGACAACAAACACAATTGCCAGCAGCATACCACCCTGCATCCCACTGCTGGTTTGCCTCTGAAGCTAAGCAGGGTTGGCCCTGGTTGGTCCCTGGATGGGAGACCCAGATGCTACTGGAAGTGGTTTTGGAGGGCTATTAGGAGGCACTCTTTATTATGGTCTAAAAAAAAGTATCCCAATGCCCCAGGGCAGTGACTAGGGAAATTGCCCTGTGCAGGGTGCCGTCTTTCGGATGGGACTTAGGACACCCGTTCAGACTCTCTGTGGTCACTAAAGATCTCATGGCACTTATCGTAAGAGTAGGGGTGTTAACCCCGGTGTTCTGGATAAATTCTCAATCTGGCCACCTAATCATCACCAACTTCCAATTGGCTCATTCATCACCCCCTTCTCTCACCTGTAACTATTCCCCAGGTTGTTGCTGTAAATGAGAATGTGTTCTCAGTTAACTTACCTGGTAAAATAAGGGTTAAATAAATAAATGAAATTATCAATGGCAATTTGAATGCACAGACAGTGCATGAGATCCTCATGTTTCAGTATGATAATGCATGGCTCCATGTCGCAAGGATCTGTACACTATTCCTGGATGCTGAAAATGTCCCAGTTCTTCAATGGCCTGCATCACCAGACATGTCCCCCATTCAGCACGTTTGCTCAATGGGTGACACTCATTGAAGATGAGTGGGACAACATTTCACAGGCCATAATCAACAGCCTGATCAACTCTATGCGAAGGAGAGGCAAGGGGCGGAGGGGTGGCAGGTAGCCTAGTGGTTAGAGCATTGGGCCAGTAACCGAAAGGTTGCTAGATCGAATCCCCAAGGTAAAAGTCTGTCATTCTGCCCCTGAACAAGTCAGTTAACCCACTGTTCCTAGGCCGTCATTGTAGATAAGAATTTGTTCTTAACTGACTTGCCTAGTTAAATAAAGGTTAAATTAAACAAAAAGATGTCTCACTAGAGGACAAATGGTGGTCACACCAGATACTGACTGTTTTTCTGATCCTTTCTTTAAGGTATCTGTGACCAACAGATGCATATCTGTATTAGGGCCTAATGAATTTATTTCAGTTGACGGATTTCCTTATATGAACTGTAACTCTGTAAAATCATTGAAATTGTTGCATGTTGCGTTTATATTTTGTTCAGTATGTCCTGCAATTCTTCACATTTTTGCCATGGAGCTGAGCGAAAATGTTGCAGTTTTAAAGCTCATCTTATGCTCAAACATAATAACAAAATCAATACGGCTAAATTCATTGTTTTGAGAATGTTCAATTTTCCCTCACTGTCTAGCTTTTATTTTGATGATTGTTAGTTTTGAAAGATAATATTATAAAAAAAATATATAGGTCTATTTTATATTCAACACGGTTTAAGTTGACAGTGTTTTTCCATCCCGAAAAGTAGTTTATTTTCACACCCAAGGATTACAATGACAGAAAAATCCCTGCATTTGCATGTCACCAACACACCTCTACATGTAAGGCTGAAGGCTTCTAATACCTCTCAGCTTCTTTTAGAGCCATTCAGCCCTTCTCCAACCCAAGTCCCCAGAACATCACCACTGTCAATTCAATGTTGGGTCATGCATGCCTTGACCATGCGAGCCTACAGTGGTTCCTCCTTTAAAAGTTGCGAGCTTACACTGCGGGACTTAGCGGTACCCAGCGTCACGGCTTCATTGCTCCAGACCACCACAAGGGGGAGATGGAGCACTCCTTATGCATTTGGGTCCCAAGGTTTTTATATGACCTATCATATCGAGTGGTTCCAATAACGAATTTGAAGAGTCACCCACCCCTGGTTACTTTTTTTCAGCAAAGATGGCTTACAAAACATTACGGTGGAAGCTAATTTAGGTAGTTATAACGTCATAACGACTCAAACAAAACATTTACAATTGAGAGGAATATGTTAGTGTAGAGACAAACGATTGTGCATATTTCTTGGTTAAATTCATTTACGAAAATCACTATTTAGCATGTTTTTTTTTCAGTCATATCCAATACCAGGTGTATCAAACTCCATTCCTTGAATGATGCTATGTCTGCATGTATGTATTACAATTATACACTTCAACAGTGTTTACCACTCCTGCTCCTGGGACATCAATGATTGCACATTGTAACTATGCAATAGACTAGAAACATGATTTAAGTAAAGGCTGATTTTGTAATTCATATATACAGAATAAAACCGCTCAGGAAGGAGACGCGTTCTGTCTCCTAGAGATGAATGTACTTTGGTGCAAAAAGTGCAAATCAATCCCAGAACAACAGCAAAGGACCTTGTGAAGATGCTGGAGGAAACCGGTTCAAAAGTATCTATATCCACAGTAAAACAAGTCCTATATCGACATAACCTGAAAGGCCGCTCAGCAAGGAGGAAAGCCTCCGCTCCAAAACCGCCATGAAAACGGTTTGCAACTGCACATTGGGACAAAGATCGTACTTTTTGGAGAAATGTCCTCTTGTCTGATGAAGCAGTAATAAAACTGTTTGGCCATAATGACCATCATTATGTTTGGAGGAAAAAGGGGGACGCTTGCAAGCCGAAGAACACCATCCCAACCGTGAAGCACCGGGCATCATGTTGTTGTGCTTTTCTGCAGGAGGGACTGGTGCGCTTCACAAAATAGATGGCATCATGAGGAGGAAAATTATGTGGATATATTGAAGCAACATCTCAAGACATCAGTCAGGAAGTTAAAGCTTGGTCACAAATGGGTCTTCCAAATGGACAATGACCCCAAACATACTTCCAAAGTTGTGGCAAAATGGCTTAAGGACAACAAGGCTATCACAAAGCCCTGACCTCAATCCTATAGAAGATTTGTGGGCAGAACTGAAAAAGTGTGTGTGAGCAAGGAGGCCTACAAACCTGACTCAGTTACACCAGCTCTCTCAGGGGGAATGGGCCAAAATTCACCCAACTTATTGTGGTAAGCTTGTGGAAGACCACCCGACACATTTGACCCAAGTTAAACAATGTAAAGGCAATGCTACCAAATACTAATTGAGTGTATGTAAACTTCTGACCCAGTGGGAATGTGATGAAATAAAAGCTGAAATAAATCATTTTCTCTACTATTATTCTGACATTTCACGTTCTTAAAATAAAGTGGTGATCCTAACTGACTTAAGACATGGAATTTCACCTAGGATAAAATGGCAGGAATTGTGAAACTGAGTTTAAATGTATTTGGCTAAGGTGTATGTAAACTTCTGACCTCAACTGAATATTATAAATCCTATCAATTGTCTTAATTTCTCTGTTCAACAAAAGAATGTTTCCGGAATGACTGTCTTGTGTTTTGAACTAGAGAAATGATTTCGGAACAATCTGAGATGGTGAGAGTGTCATGGCTTGCTGAAATTACATGGAATGACCCTGCTTTGAATTATGCAGGAGTGTGGTGGACTGGACTGCCATCACTATGGAAGGTCATGCGCTCGTCACCCTATTCAAAAGCACACCGAAATAGATTGTGTGTGTGGTTATTTACTTAATATCTGTGCACATGGGGTTGTGAGCAGGGATGTAGTGTTATTAAAATATGTGGATAAATGCTGATCGCGGTGTTTAAAGTAACCCTCCCCTCCCTATACTTTCAATGCATTTTTCCGGGAAAGGTGGGTAAACGGTCGCGAAAAACAAAAAAAAAGTGTGTGAATGACATTTTAGCGCGTTTACCCGCCTCCGCATCTCTGGTTTGAGTATATTTGGGCTTTAAGGTACAGTATATTTAAGATGTATTGCAGATACATTTTTAGTGTGCTTTTTTTGTTGACTATCCTTGTGGGGACTGAAAGTCATTGTGGGGACGTTAGACAGGTCCTCACATTAAAAAAGGCTATTTTAAGGTTAGAATTAGGTTAGGGGTCAAATCAAAGTGCATTTGCAGATCTTATTGCAGGTGCAGTGAAATGCTTGTTTCTAGCTCCAACAGTGCAGTCATAACCTACCAATACTCACATAATATATAATGGCGTGTGATTAGACCGGATGGACACTATACAGTACCAGTCAAAAGTTTGGACACCTACTCATTCCAGGGTTTTCCTTAATTTTTTACTATTTTCTACATTGAAGAAAAGTAGTGAAGACATCAAAAGTATGAAATAACATATATGGAATCATGTAAGTGTTAAACAAATCAAAATATATTTAACATTTTTCAAATATCCACTATTTGCCTTGATGACAGCTTTGCACACTCTTGAATGAGTAGGTGTCCATTTTTTTTATTTAACCTTTATTTATCTAGGCCAGTCAGTTAAGAACAAATTCTTATTTACAGTGCCGGCCTACCCCGACGACACTGGGCCAGTTGTGCGCCGCCCTATGGGTCTCCCATTCACGGCCGGATGTGATACAGCCTGGATTCGAACCAGGTACTGTAGTGATGCCTCTTGCACTGAATGGGAATCAATTGTTTTGGCTCCACAAGAATAGTAAAACAAGTGTGTGTGCGTCCGGGCGGGCGGTGTTGGGATATATTTCCACCGTAGGTTTGTGTTTGTCTACTCTATCTGTAGGTATGTATGTATGTATGTATGTGTTTATGTATATTCAGTTTTTTTCTGCTGAGACCTCCGTACTGCAAAGCCATGCAAGGGCATCTGTTTCTCCGCTGCACTCTCTAATTGAAGGTCAATATTTGCATGAGCATTCCTACAGAAAGTGTTTTTGCTCAGCTCGGGGCAGAACACAGCGTGGTAGTGTACTAAAGCAACGCTCAAGGTACACTGCACTTCATATGACACAAGCTGGTGCTGTGCGTTAAGCCTAAGGCCTATGCTAGAAAAGAGTGTTTGATAGAAAGCAGGTACAATGTCCCTGGGCTTCAGTATCACATTTGTATTTATTATGGATCCCCATCAGCTACTCTTCCTGGGGTCCAGCAAAATTAAGGTAGTTCTACAATTTTAAAAACATTACAATACATTCACAGATTTCACAACACATGGTGTGCCCTCAGGCCCCTACTCCACCACTACCACATATCTACAATACAAAATCCATGTGTGTATAGTGCGTATGCATATGTTTGTGTTGCTTCACAGTCCCCGCTGTTCCATAAGGTGTCTTTTTTCTTTTTTTTAAATCTAATTTCACTGAATGCATTCTTTACTTGATGTGGAATAGAGTTCCATGTAGTCATGGCTCTATGTACTACTGTGCGCCTCCCATAGTCTGTTCTGGACTTGGGGACTGCGAAGAGACCTCTTGTGGCATGTCTTGTGGGGTATACATGGGTGTGCTAGTTTTTTAAACAGACAGCTCGGTGCATTCAACATGTCAATACCTCTCACAAATACAAGTAGTGATAAAGTCAACCACTTTGGGCCAGGACATGCATATTATTAATATTAGCTCTCTGTGTACATCAAGGGCCAGGCCTGCTGCTCTGTTCTGAGCCAATTGCAATTTTCCTAAGGCCCCTTTTGTGGCACCTGACCAAACGACTGAGCAGTGGTCCAGGTGCGACAAAACTAGGGCCTGTAGGACCTGCCTTGTTGTTAAGAAGGCAGTGCAGTGCTTTATTATGGACAGACTTCTCCCCATCTTAGCTACTGTTGTATCAATATGTTTTGACCATGACAGTTTTACAATCCAGGGTTACTCCAAGCAGTTTAGCCACCTCAACTTGCTCAATTTCCACATTATTTATTACAAGATTGAGTTGAGGTTTAGTGAATGATTTGTCCCAAATACAATGCTTTTGGTTTTAGAAATATTTAGGAGTAACTTATTCCTTGCCACCCATTCTGAAACTAACTACAGCTCTTTATTAAGTGTTGCAGTCATTTCAGTCGCTGTAGTAGTTAACATGTATAGTGTTGAGTCATCCGTATACATAGACACACTGGCTTTACTCAAAGTGTGTAAAGATTTAAGGAAGTAAGGGGCCTAAGCACACTTTCTAGTAGGCTTAAGTTGAAAATATGGAAAATAGGAGTGGCAATATTGTCTGCTATTATCCTCAGTAGTTTTCCATCCAACTTGTCAGACCCTGGTGGCTTGTCATTGTTGCTATATAACAATATTTTTTTCACCTCTTCCACACTCACGTTACGGAATTCAAAATTACAGTGCTTGTCTTTCATAATTTGGTCAGATATACATTACCAGTCAAAAGTTTGGACACAGCTACTCATTTCTCTTTATTTGTACTATTTTCTACATTGTAGAATAATAGTGAAGCATCAAAACTATGAAATAACACATGGAATCTTGTAGTAACCAAAAAAAGTGTTAAATTAAAATAAATATATAAATTAAAAATATATTTTTTATTCAAGATTCTTCAAAGTAGCCACCCTTTTGGGAGCCCCGAGTTCCTTCAACCTGCTGTCCAACTCATCCCAAACCATCTCAATTTGGTTGAGGTCGGGTGATTGTGGAGGCCAGGTCATCTGTGCAGCACTCCATCACTGTCCTTCTTGGTCAAATAGCCCTTACACAGCCTGGATGTGTGTAGGGTCATTGTCCTGTGGGAAAAAAAAACAAAAAACGATAGTCCCACTAAGCGCAAAACAGATGGGATGGCGTATCGCTGAAGAATGCTGTGGTAGCCATGCTGGTTAAGTGTGCCTTGAACTCTAAATAAATCAGACAGTGTCACCAGCAAAGCACCCCCACGCCATACATTGAGGGAAATAAGTATTTCACCCCCTCTCAATCAGAAAGATTTCTGGCTCCCAGGTGTCTTTTATACAGGTAACTGTGGCTCAGTTGGTAGAGCATGGTGTTTGCAATGCCAGCATGGTGTGTGCAACGCCAGGGGTGTGGGTTTGATTCCCACGGGGGGCCAGTACAACAACAAAAAATGCATGCATTCACTACTGTAAGTCGCTCTGGATAAGAGCATCTGCTAAATGACTTAAATGTAAGGTAACAAGCTGAGATTAGGAGCACACTCGTAAAGGGAGTGCTCCTAATCTCAGCTTGTTACCTGTATAAAAGACACCTGCCCACAGAAGCAATCAATCAATCAGATTCCAAACTCTCCACCATGGCCAAGACCAAAGAGCTCTCCAAGGATGTCCGGGACAAGATTGTAGACCTACACAAGGCTGGAATGGCCTACAAGACCATCGCCAAGCAGCTTGGTGAGAAGGTGACAACAGTTGGTGTGATTATTCGCAAATAGAAGAAACACAAAAGAACTGTCAATATCCCTCGGCCTGGGGCTCCATGCAAGATCTCACCTTGTGGAGTTGCAATGATCATGAGAACGGTGAGGAATCAGCCCAGAACTACACAGGAGGATCTTGTCAATGATCTCAAGGCAGCTGGGACCATAGTCACCAAGAAAACAATTGGTAACACACTACGCCGTGAAGGACTAAAATCCTGCAGTGCCCGCAAGGTCCCCCTGCTCAAGAAAGCACATATACATGCCCGTCTGAAGTTTGCCAATGAACATCTGAATGATTCAGAGGACAACTGGGAGAAAGTGTTGTGTTCAGATGAGACCTAAATGGAGCTATTTGGCATCAACTCAACTCGCCGTGTTTGGAGGAGGAGGAATGCTGCCTATGACCCCAAGAATACCATCTCCACCGTCAAACATGGAGGTGGAAACATTATGCTTTGGGGGTGTTTTTCTGCTAAGGGGACAGGACAACTTCACCGCATCAAAGGGACGATGGACAGGGCCATGTACTGTCAAATCTTGGGTGAGAACCTCCTTCCCTCAGCCAGGGCATTTGAAAATGGGTCGTGGATGGGTAATCCAGCATGACAATGACCCAAAACACATGGCCAAGGCAACAAAGGAGTGGCTCAAGAAGAAGCACATTAAGGTCCTGGAGTGGCCTAGCCAGTCTCCAGACCTTAATCCCATAGAAGATCTGTGGAGGGAGGTGAAGGTTCGAGTTGCCAAACGTCAGCCTCGAAACCTTAATGACTTGGAGAAGATCTGCAAGATCTACAAAATCCCTCCTGAGATGTGTGCAAACCTGGTGGCCAACTACAAGATTGATTGCCACAAGGGTTTTGCCACCAAGTACTAAGTCATGTTTTGCAGAGGGGTCAAATACTTATTTCCCTCATTAAAATGCAAATCAATTTATAACATTTTTGACGTGTTTTTCTGCATTTTTTTTGTTGTTATTCTGTCTCTCACTGTTCAAATAAACCTACTATTAAAATTATAGACTGATCCTTTCTTTGTCAGTGGGCAAACGTACAAAATCAGCACGGGATCAAATACTTTTTCCCTCACTGTAATACCACCTCCTCCGTGCTTTATGGTGGGAAATGCACATGCGGAGATATCCGTTCACCTACACCGCGTCTCACAAAGACACAGCGGTTGGAACCAGAAACTTCCAATTTGGACTCCAGACCAATGGAGAAATTTCCACCGGTCTAATATCCATTGCTCGTGTTTCTTGGCCCATGCAAGTCTCTTCTTATTATTGGTGTCCTTTAGTAGTGGTTTCTTTGCAGCAATTCAACCATGAAGACCTGATTCACACAGTCTCTTCTGAACTGTTGACGTTGAGATGTGTCTGATACGTGAAGTCTGAAGCATTTATTTTGGCCTGATATTTCTCAGGCTGGTAACTCAAATGAACTTATCCTCTGCAGCAGAGGTATCTCTGGGTCTTCCTTGTGGCGGTCCTCATGAGAGCCAGTTTCATCATAGCGCTTGATGGTTTTTGTGACTGCAATTGAAGAAACTTTCAAAGTTCATGTCTTAAAGTAATGGTGGACAATCGTTCCTCTTTGCTTATTTGAGCGTTTTTTTTGCCATAATATAGACTTGGTCTTTTAACTTCTGTATAACCCCCCCCCCCACACTTGTCACAATTGATTGGCTCAAATGTATTAAGAAGGAAAGATATTCAACAAATGTACTTTTAATAAGGCACACCTGTTAATTGAAATGCATTCCAGGTGACTACCTCATTAAGCAGGTTGAGAGAATGCAAAAAGTGTGCAAAGCTGTCAAAGGCAAAGGGTGGCTATTTGAAGAATCTAAAATATAAAATACATTTTGATTTGTTTAACACTTTTTTGGTTACTACATGATTCCACTTGTGTTATTTCATAGTTTTGATGTCTGTTTTATTCTACAATGTAGAAAATAGTAAAAATAAAGAAAAACCCTTGAATGAGTAGGTGTTCTAAAACTTTTGACCAGTAGTGTATGTTTAACAAGTTTGGATATCAAAGTAGAGTACAGTACCTTATCGTGTAATCAACTCGTGTGCTCAACTACTGTGAACTGTACTGAACTATACTCTACTTTTATTATTTTCACTATACTTTATCTTACTGTGCCGTCCAAAGTTGTGAACCAAACTGTGGTTTGTGACGACTATGATTTACCATTGATTGTAGCCAATTCTATTGACTCTTCGCTAAGTCCCGCCCCAGAATTTTGGGCAACCAATCGCAGCGCGCCAATGGATAACAACTGTCTGAGTCCAACACCTCAGACAAGCTCATGTTTGAAATGCACAACCATTCAACAGTTTAGAAATGTCTGTGTTTTTGAAAGAAAAGCACTTTTTTTGTCCATTAAAATAACATCAAATTGATCAGAAATACAGTGTCGACATTATTAATGTTGTAAATGACTATTGTAGCTGGAAATGGCTGATTTTCATAAAAATAAAAAATTATGGAATATCTACCTAGGCGAACAGAGGCCCATTATCAGCAACCATCACTCCTGTGTTCCAATGGCACGTTGTGTTAGCTAATCCAAGTTTTACCATTTTAAAAGGTTAATTGATCATTAGAAAACCCTCTTGCAATTATGTTTGCACAGCTGAAAACTGTTGTGCTAATTAAAGAAGCAATAAAACTGGCCTTCTTTAGACTAGTTGAGTATCTGGAGCATCGGCATTTGTGGGTTCGATTACAGGCTCAAAATGGCCAGAAACAAAGAACTTTCTTCTGAAACTCATCAGTCTATTCTTGTTCTGAGAAATGAAGGCTATTCCATGCAAGAAGGGGCCAAGAAACTGAAGATCTCGTACAACGCTGTGTAGTACTCCCTTCACAGAACAGTGCAAACTGTCTCTAACCAGAATAGAAAGAGGAGTGGGAGGCCCCAGTGCACAACTGAGCAAGAGGACAAGTACATTGGATTGTCTAGTTTGAGAAACACAAGTCCAACTGGCAGCTTCCTTAAATAGTACCTGCAAAACACCAGTCTCAATGTCAACAGTGAAGAGGCGACTTCGGGATGCTGGCCTTTTAGGCAGAGTTCCACTGTCTGTTCTTTTGCCCATCTTTTTCTTTTTATTGGCCAGTCTGAGATATGGCTTTTTCTTTGCAACTCTGCCTAGAAGGCCAGCGTCACGGAGTCGCCTCTTCTCTGTTGACGTTGAGACTGGTGTTTTGTGGGTACTATTTAATGTACAGAATAAACATCCAAGTTCAATGTGTTTCCATCGCTTTTTCAACTCTACTGATAGTTTATTCACAAAAACTGTTGCGTGAAAAAGCAATTATGCCCACTCTAGTCTTGGCACGTGCACTCTAGAAAAACAGCTCGCAGATACACCGGGTAGGCAAGTAAGTCTACATTATGAGACTATTGTGGATAAGAGCAATAATATTTTTATTTGTCAAACGGCAGACAAGCATTGATTGTCATGTCACCAGAAAAAGACACTCAATATTTATTGGAACGGAGCATCAAGCTCATCACCATGCACTTTCACCACCCTGTGAAGCATCATAACTTATGATCCGTAACTTAATAAACTGCATGGTGTCTCGAGTTGTAGTGGGAGGACCACACACCATATTGTCGCGTGACATGATGGTTATTATTTCAATATATACGCACAAAGGAGCTTCCACTGCCATTTCTCGCGTAATTAAGTTTACAGACACAAAAACATCCCACCATGTCGAACAAAAAAATTGTCTGCATTTTTTTTTATTGTACCCAAACTTCCAGTTTCCATCACAGTAGACCACTAGATGGTGGTGTTTAGGTCATAGGAGAGTATCTCTCCCTACAGTACAACACTATTTTTGCATAATGGCAATGCAGTGTTCTGGCCTGGGCAGAGCGGGAACACATGGGAGGCTTTTGTCAACTGTAAACCAACTCTGGGTCTGAGGTGTTTGTTGCTGTGGGCAGAGTTACTACTTAGATTGGCTGGGCGGTGGTGTGGGTCAACTCCCTCCTCAGCAGGCTGCCTGCCGTGGGAGGTCTGTTTACCACTGGAAGACCCCTGACATCATCAACCTGTTGCCATTTTTTGTGTACACTTAAACAGAGCTCCCACCTGTTGACTCTCCCTTAAGTGTCCACGGACCATTCCCACATTCTCAAAAATAGAAATATTGTTTATTGCTCCCATTTTGAGAATTAGGAGTTTTGAACTAAGAGAAGCTCTTTGTTCTGGTCGACTCTCTCTTTCAATACTGCATGGCAGTTTCTACTAGGTATTTATGACCTGTCGTAAAGTCATAAAACATGTGGTGGGGAGAGAAAGAGGGGGAGTGCCACGATATACACCCCCAAAAGGCCACGTCGTAACACTGTCTATGGTTGATGTGTTATGCACGACCCGCTCAGTTTTCTACCACAAACACCAGACAATTGCCAAAAAGAGTAGAACCAGCTCACCTGCTTTTAGTATATGATAAGATGTTCAATGTTTTTTTACATTTATTTTTTTAAACATTTTTAAAGGAATAGTTTCACCATTTTAAAACGAGTGTTCAGTTCACGTAACAGGGCTGACCTTAAAATGAGGGACAGACGTAAATGTATCACTAATCACTTGAAATAAATACATAATCGTCAGAAATGACTTTGTCAAAGCAACAAAATTATTAGAAATTTGGAGACGTTTGGGATTAAGTGGGTTAGTCTTCCTTGAAGTGACACGGTTGTTGGAGGGACATGTGAAAATTATGAATTATTGAATTCTCCATGTGGTCTACATTAAAGGGTACTTAATTTAAGGGCTTTTAAAATTAAATATTGGTGCACAATTTCCACTTAAAATATCAAAGGGATGCAAAAGGGAGTCACTTCTCAGCTCCTGTTCCTCAGGCAGTTTATTTCATACCTAGGCCAGCAAAGGTAAACTAAAGCTACAGGGGATACAGTGTCTGCTATTAGACCTTGTTTTTTCTTAACAATGGGGCACCAGAGAGAATCCCTCTTACAGTAGGAGGACTATGTATTCATTCACCACCAAGTGTAGATCTATAAAGAGTCAAACAACCTAATTTGATCATATTTGTCATAAGCCAGCTTTAGGGTGTTTTAGTCCTGAGCAATTTTTTGTTTTTTAACTAGAACAACGTCGGTTAAATTATTTGAATTTCATTTTGTTAATTTTTTTGTGAGGTAAATGCACAGTTTCTCTAGAGAGAAACCCAATCAAACCCGAACTGTGCAATGAAGTAGGGAGTTGTAGTTTCCAACAGGCCAATATTCTACATAGTTTAGCCCAGAAAACATGGTAATTTACTACAATAAGCATAATCCATTGTGCTCTTACTTGTCCGGTCTATGTGGGGTTTATTTTACTCCTGCTACGTTAGGTTGTGTGGGGCAGACACAGAGAGGGATAGAAGAGACCGAAAAATGTGATATCGAGAGGGATAGAGAGCAGTTGCTTAACCAGGTATCTACCAGAAAAATCAGGATCGACGTGATTTGATAGTTGGTATTCAGCATAAAAGTCTTCCTTATTTACTTTGTGATTTTGTCAGACAGCATAGGCAGCAGCTCTATAGAGATTAGATTTAAAATGTTTTATTTTAAATGTAACCTTTGTTTAACTAGGCAAGTCAGTTAAGGACAAATTCTTATTTACAATGGCGGCCTACACCAGTCAAAACCGGACGACGCTGGGCCAATTGTGTGCCTCCCTTATGGGACTCCCAATCACAGCTGTTCTGATAGTCTGGATTCTAACCAGGGTGTCTGTGGTGACGCCTCTCGCACCGAGATTCAGGTCCTTAGACCGCTGCTCCACTCGAGAGCCCAATAATAACTGAGATGGTGACTTGGAAGTAAGTAAATAAAGTAATCAAATTAAACAAATGTAATATACACAACAACTGAAATATTTTATTAAAGTAATGTGACTTAATTATGGTTTAAAAAAAATTATTTTATTTCACCTTAACCAGGTAGGCCAGTTGAGAACACGTTCTCATTTACAAATGCAACCTGGCCAAGATAAAAGCAAAGCAGTGCGACACAAACAACAACAACACAGAGTTACACATGGAATAAACAAATGTCTATGACATAATAGAAAAAAGTCTATATACAGTGTGTGCGAATGGCATGAGGAGGTAAGGCAATAAATAGGCCATAGTAATTACAATTTAGCAAATTAACACTGGAGTGATAGATGTGCAGATGATGATGTGCAAGTAGAAATACTGGTGTGCAAAAAAGTAAATATAAACAATATGGGGTTGAGGTAGGTAGATTGGATGGGCTATTTACAGATGGGCTGTGTACAGCTGCAGTGATCGGGTAGCTGCTCAGATAGCTGATGTTTAAAGTTAGTGAGGGAAATATGTCTCCAACTTCAGCGATTTAATTTTTTTGCAATTTGTTCCAGTCACTGGCAGCAGAGAACTGGAAGGAAAGGCGGCCAAAGGAGGTGTTGGCTTTGGGGATGAACAGTGAGATATACCTGCTGGAGCACGTGCTACGGGTGGGTGTTGTTATTGTGACCAGTGAGCTGAGATAAGGCAGAGCGTTACCTAGCAAAGACTTTTTGGCACTGTGATAGACTGCATCCACTTTGCTGAGTAGAGTGTTGGAGGCTATTTTGTAAATGACATCGCCAAAGTCAAGGATCAGGACAGTCATGGCCAAAAGTTTTGAGAATGACACATTAATTTCCACAAAGTTTGCTGCTTCAGTGCCTTTAGATATTTTTGTTAGATGTTACTATGGAATACTGAAGTATAATTACAAGCATTTCATAAGTGTCAAAGGCTTTTATTGACAATTACATGAAGTTGATGCAAAGAGTCAATATTTGCAGTGTTGACCCTTCTTGTTCAAGACCTCTGCAATCTGCCCTGGCATGCTGTCAATTAACTTCTGGGCCACATCCTGACTGATGGCAGCCCATTCTTGCATATTCAATGCTTGGAGTTTATCAGAATTTGTGGGTTTTTGTTTGTCCACCCGTCTCTTGAGGATTGACCACATGTTCTCAATGGGATTAAGGTCTGGGGAGTTTCCAGGCCATGGACCCAAAATATCGACGCTGTTCCCCGAGCCACTTAGTTATCACTTTTGCCTTATGGCAAGGTGTTCCATCATGCTTGTAAAGGCATTGTTCGTCACAACTGTTTCTGGATGGTTGGGAGAAGTTGCTCTCGGAGGATGTGTTGGTACCATTCTTTATTCATGGCTGTGTTCTTAGGCAAAATTGTGAGTGAGCCCAACCCCACACATGAATGGTCTCAGGATGCTTTACTGTTGGCATGACACAGGACGGATGGTAGCGCTCACCTTGTCTTCTCCGGACAAGCTTTTTTTTCTGGGTGCCCCAAACAATCGGAAAGGGGATTCATCAGAGAAAAAGACTTTACCCCAGTCCACAGCAGTCCAATGCCTGTACCTTTTGCAGAATGTCAGTCTGTCCCTGATGTTTTTCCTGGAGAGAAGTGGCTTCTTTGCTGCCCTTCTTGACACCAGGCCATCCTACAAAAGTCCTAGCCTCACTGTGCGTGCATGTGCACTCACACCTGCCTGCTGCCATTCCTGAGCAAGCTCTGTACTGGTGGTGCCCCGATCCCGCAGCTGAATCAACTTTAGGAGACGGTCCTGGTGCTTGCTGGACTTTCTTGTGGGCGCCCTGAATTCACAACAATTGAACCGCTCTCCTTGAAGTTCTTGATGATCTGATAAATGGTTGATTTAGGTGCAATCTTACTGGCAGCAATGATATCCTTGCCTGTGAAGCCCTTTTTGTGCAAAGCAATGATGACGGCACGTGTTTCCTTGCAGGTAACCATGTTTGACAGAGGAAGAACAATGATTCCAAGCACCACCCTCCTTTTGAAGCTTCCAGTCTGTTTTTCAAACTCAATCAGCATGACAGAGTGATCTCCAGCCTTGTCCTCGTCAACACTCACATCTGTGTTTTAACGAGAGAATCGCTGAAATGTCAGCTTGTGTTTTTGTGGCAGGGCTGAAATGCAGTGGAATTTTTTGCATGGAGTGGAATTCTTTGCATGGCAAAGAGGGACTTTGCAATTCATCTCATCACTCTTCATAACATTCTGGAGTATATGCAAATTGCCATCATACAAACTGAGGCAGCAGACTTTGAATTAATATTTGTGTCATTCTCAAAACTTTTGGCCACGACTGTAGGATAGTCAGTTTTACGAGGGTATGTTTGGTGGCGTGAGTGAAGGAGGCTTTGTTGCGAAATAAGAGGCCAATTCTAGATTTAATTTTGGATTGGAGATGTTTAATATGAGTCTGGAAGGAGAGTTTACAGTCTAGCCAGACACCTAGGTATTTGTAGTTGTCCACATATTCTAAGTCAGAACCATCCAGAGTAGTGATGCTAGTCGGGCGGGCTGGTGCGGGCAGCGAACGGTTGAAAAGCATGCATTTGGTTTTACTACCGTTTTAAGAGCAGTTGGAGGCCACAGAAGAAGTGTCGAATGGCATTGAAGCTTGTTTGGAGGTTTGTTAACTTGTGGATTAGTGGGACGCTAGCAAAAACTTCCAGTGAAATTGCAGAGCACCAAATTCAAATTTAATTACTATAAATATTCAACATTCATGAAATCACAAGTGCAATACATCAAAATAAAGCTTAACTTGTTGTTAATCCAGGCGCCATGTCAGATTTCAAAAAGGCTTTACGGCGAAAGCAAACCATGCGAATATCTGAGGACCGCGCCCAGCACACAAATGCATAACAAATCATTTTCAACCAGGGAGTTGCGACACGAAAGTCAGAAATAGCATATAATATATGCCTTACCTTTTGAAGAGCTTCTTATGTTGGCACTCCAAAAGGTCCCAGTTACATTACAAATGGTCCTTTTGTTCGATAAAGTATTTTTTTATATCCATAAAAACTCAGTTTAGCTGGCACGCTTCAGTCAATAATAAACTCGGTTTCCCTCCTTCAATATGCCTTACCTTTCCCTCCTTATCCAAACAACTCAATGTTTATAATCAAACTTTAGGTACCCTAATACGCAAATAATTGATCAAATTTAAGACGGAGCATCATTATTGTCTTTACCGGAGAAAAATCCAAAAGAACCCGCTCTCATTCACGCGCTTGGAAACACTACAGCCAAAATGGGAGCCACCTAGAAAAAGTACAATTTCTGGCTAATTTCCAAGAACCAGCCTGAAACTCTTTCTAAAGACTGTTGACATCTAGTGGAAGCCCTAGGAACTGCAATCGGGCACGATTTCGCCCTATTATAAAAGTGGCAGCCACTGAAATCAGTGGTAGGATGAATTTATTTTGGGGGGGGGGGATGGTTTGTCCTCGGGGTTTCGCCTGCCATTTCAGTTCTGTTATACTCAGACATTCTTTTAACAGTTTTAGAAACTTTAGTGTTTTCTATCCAAATCTACCAATTATATGCATATCCTAGCTTCTGGGCCTGAGTAGCAGGCAGGTTACTTTGGGCACGCTTTTCATCCAGACGTCAAAATACCACCCCCTATCCAGGGTGTGTCCAAAGAAGAGCCAGATGTAGACAGAATGGTGTCGTCTGCGTAGAGGTGGATCAGGGAATCACCCGCAACAAGAGCGACATTGTTGATATATACAGAGAAAAGAGACTGCCAGAGGTCCGGACAACAGGCAATCCGATTTGACACACCGAACTCTGTCTGAGAAGTAGTTGGTGAACCAGGCGAAGCAGTCATTTGAGAAACCAAGGCTGTTGAGTCTGCTGATAAGAATACAGTGATTGACAGAGTTGATGAAGACGGCTGCACAGTACTGTCTTTTATCGATGGCAGTTATGATATTGTTTAGTACCTTGAGCTTGGCTAAGGTGCACCCGTGACCAGCTCGGAAACCGGATTGCACAGCAGAAGGTACGGTGGGATTCGAAATTGTCAGTGATCTGTTTATTAACTTGGCTTTCGAAGACTTTAGAAAGGCAGGGCAGGATGGATATAGGTCTGTAACAGTTTGGGTCTAGAGTGTCACCCCCTTTTGAAGAGGGGGGATGACCGCGGCAGCTTTCCAATCTTTAGGGATCTCGGACGATACGAAAAAGAGATTGAACAGACTGGTAAGAGGTTGCAACAGTGGTGGCAGATAATTTTAGAAAGAGGGGGTCCAGATTGTCCCAGCTGATTTTTATGGGTCCAGGTGTTGTTGTGCCCTCTTCACAATTGTGTTGGTGTATGGACCATGATAATTCCATAGTGATGTGGAGTTCTCAACCTGCTCCACTATAGCCCCATGGCTGTGGATGGGGGCATGCTCGGCCCTCCGCTTCCTGTTCTACCACGAACAGCTCCTTTCTCTTGCAGATGTTGAGGGAGAGTTGGCATGGCACCACACTGTCAGTTCTTTGACCTCCTACTTGTAGGCTGTCTCATCATCGGTGATAAGGCCTACCAGTGTGGCGGATGTGTTGTTGCCTACCCTCACAACCTGGGGGTGGCCTGTCAGGAAGTCCAGGATCCAGTTGCAGAGGGAGGTGTTTAGTGATGAGTTTGGAGGCCACTATGGTGTTGAACTCTGAGCTGTAGTCAAAGAACAGCATTCTCACGTAGGTGTTCCTTTTGTCCAGATGGGAAAGGGCAGTGTGGAGTGCAATAGAGATTGTCATCTATGGATCTGTTGGGGTGGTATGCGAATTGGAGTGGGTCCAGTGTGTCTGGAATGATGGTGTGGATGTGAGACATGACAAGCCTTTCAAAGCATTTCATGGTTACAAATGTGAGTGCTACGGGGTGATAGTAATTTACACCGGAGTTCTTGGGTACAGAGACTATGGTGGTCTGCTTGAAACATGTAGGTATTACAGACTGGGTCAGGGAGAGGTTGAAAATGTCAGTGAAGACATTGGTCAGCACATGTGCATGCTCTGAGTACACATCCTGTTAATCCGTCTGGCCCTGTGGCCTTTTGAATGTTAACCTGTTTAAAGGTCTTACTAACATCGGCTACGGAGAGTGTGATCACACAGTCGTCTGGAACAGCTGGTGCTCTCATGCATGGTTCAATGTTGTTAGCCTCGAAGCGAGCATAGAAGGTATTTAGCTCGTCTGGTAGGCTCACATCACTGGACAGCTCACAGCTGGGTTTCCCTTTTGTAGTCTGTGATAGATTGCAAGCCCTGCCACATCCGACTAGTGACAGTCGGTGTAGTAGGATTCGATCTTGGTCCTGTATTGACACTTGGTCCATCCGAGGACGTAGCGGGATTTCTTATAAGCGTCCTGATTAGTGTTCAGCTCTCTTCTGTTTGGGATATGTACATACGGCCACTGTGAGGATGACGCCCTCGATGCACTTATTCATGAAGCCGATGACTGATGTGGTAAAATCCTGAATGCCATCAGATGAATCCCGGACATATTGCAGTCTGTCTGTGCTAGCGAAATATCTTGTAGCTTAGCATCCGCTTCATTGGACCACTTCCTTATTGAGCATGCAACTGGTACTTCCTGTTTAGAGTTTTTGCTTGTAAGCAGGAATCAGATTTGCTAAATGGGGGGCGAGGGAGCGCTTTATATGCAACTCTGTTTGGAGTAAAGGTTTTTTCACCTCTAGTTGCACAGGTGACATGCTGGTAGAAATTAGGTACAACGGATTTCGGTGTTCTTGCATTAAAGTCACCGGAGCGCCGCCTCTGGGTGAGCATTTTCTTGTTTGCTTATGGCCCTATACAGCTCCTTGAGTGCGGTCTTAGTGCCAGCATCAGTTTGTGTTGGTAAATAGACAGATACAAAAAATCTAGGTGAAAACTCTCTTGGTAAATATAAATGCAACATGCAGCAATTTCAGCGATTTTTTTTTTTATTTTTTTTATTTGTTTTATTTTTTTATTTTTTATTTTTTTGTTATTATTATTATTATATTTTTTTTATATATATTTTTAATTTTTTAAATTTTTTATTTTTTTATTTGTTATTATTTTTTTAAACTGAGTTAGTTCATATAAGGAAATCCGTCAATTTAAATGAATTCATTAGGCCATAATCTATGGATTTCTCATGACTGGGCAGGGGTGCAGCCATGGGTGGACTTGGGAGGACATACCCACTGGGGAGCCAGGCCTAGCCAATCACAATGAGTTTTCCCCCACAAAAGGGCTTTATTACAGAAATAAATACTCTTCAGTTTCATCAGCTGTCAGGGTGGCTGGTCTCAGATGATTCTGCAGGTGAAGAAGCCGGATGTGGAGGTCCTGCGCTGCCGTGGTTACACGTGGTCTGCGGTTGTGAGGCCGGTTAGACGTACTGCCAAATTCTCTAGAACAACGACGGAGACGTGTTATGGTAGAGAAATTAACATTCAATTCTCTGGCAACAGCTCTGCTAGACATTCCTGCAGTCAGCATGCCAATTGCATGCTCCCGCAAAGCTTGAGACATCTGTGGCATTGTGTTGTGTGACAAAACTGCACATTTTAGTGTGGCCTTTTATTGTCCTCAGCAAAAGGTGCACCTATGTAATGATTATGCTGTTTATTCAGCTTCTTGATATGCCACACCTGTCAGGTGTATGGATTATCTTGGCAAAGGAGAAATGCTCACTAACACAAATTTGTACTCAACATTTGAGAGAGCTTTTTGTGCGTATATAACATTTCTGTGATCTTTTATTTCAGCTGATGAAACATGGGGCCAACACTTTACATGTTGCATTTATATTTTTGTTCAGTATGGTCTACAGCTTATCATGAGGTATTCTAACCTAGGCAAGCAGAACCTCGAGACTTCCCTACTGTTCGAGATTGCGCACCAGCTGTTGTTAAGAGACACACACCACCTCCCCTGAGCTTCTGTTCTGTCCTGCTGATGTATAGAAAAAATTGCTACATTTATATTTACCATGTTCTTGTTCAGCCACAACTCAGAGACATAGGATATTGCAGTTCCTTAGGTCATGTTGATAGGATAGTCTCGAACGGAGCTCATCCAGTTTATTCTCCAATGATTGCACGTTCGCCAATAGAACGGAGGGTAGAAACAATTTATCCACTCTCCAACGTAATCTCGTCAGGTATCCAGCACGCCGGCCTCTAGCGCCGTCTCCTCTGAGTGTCTGGTGATTTGGGCCTGGTCCGGGATAATCAATGTCTTTTGCCTACGACTCATTGAAGTAGAAGTCCTCGTTCAAATGTAGGTTAGTGATGGCTGTTCTGTGTCCAGAAGCTCTTTTCGGTTATAGGTAACAATGGCGGAACGTTATGTAAAAAAAAAAAAAGTTAAGATTAGCGTGAAAAAATGCACAATTGGTCAGGAGCGATGTTCCCCTCATTGTTTTCAGCACTGAGCAAATTTCATGTCTGCTCAGCACAAACTTGAACGTTGTGAAAATTCTGTGCAACTTCCAGTGCACGTTTACTGTGAACACTAAGGCTGTACCAGCTTTAAGTTAGTTTTAAGTGGCCAAGTATGCTACTGTGGCTATATGATTATAATGTAGGCCTACCAGAGTGGCCTACCAATCAAAAACAATGGAGAAAATGCATCCCGTAACATTTTAACGTCGAAATAGCTGTTCTATCATTCAGCCTACAGGAGCAGCCACTGTGTGGTGTCCAATGCAAGAAACCACTTTACAAAATAAAATTCATTATTATTCCCGTACCATAATTACAGAGAATCAGACAAATGATGCAACGCTCTGCCTATTGTCTACTTAGCTTATTCAAGTAGTCTCAAAATACAACCTTCAAGATAAAAACCGCTCTTTACCTGACTCGCTTTTCAAAGATAGCTAGAAATGCACACATTTTGTGCTCTTGTTGAAGTAACTACTCCCCCCTTTGTTGACTAGAAATTATCTATAACTGGGCTAATAACTCACTAACTAGCAAAGTATATAAACAAATGTGCACAAGTGGCTACATGCAGCTCTCGCTTTGATCTCAAAACAAGTGCATCTACTCATGACCTCTCATACTGTATTCTAAACACAGTCCAGTTCTGTTGTATAGCACACTGTATTACTTATACAACTAATATAAGGACAGGACATGAGACCGGAGTAGAAATTAACGTGGGCGTTGTTTAATGCGTTTCACAGGACAAAACATTCCAAGCATTCCAATGTACGTTAGCAGGGCAGGTGTTACAGGTGCCCTAAAGGGACAAACTAGAATATCAATACACAAGTGCAAAGTAAATGGCACAGATCTATATATGGGAATGGCTATTTGCATATAGGCCTACTGCAACCCTGATTGGTTATGACACACCAGTCTGTGTAGAGTACGGGCCTAAGTCATGCCTGTCAATGCAATAGAATCCTACTCCAATGTGCTCTGCCTACAAGAAAATCTCTTGCAAAGATAGTTTTGCATACTATGTTTTGCATAGTTCGTTTTGTTACGATATGTTACATTGAAAGTGGCTAATATTACATAATTCGATCACAATTCACACAGTAGAGCACAACGTTGATTGTGTTAACTAAAGGGGAAAACTCTAGAAAGTTGAGTGAAGTTTAATCTAGTGCTTCTTTGTGCTGGCTGATATTTCTGCAGTCTGAGGGGAGCTGCACGCCCCAGCACACACGCAGTTTAGAGGGAGAATTGGTCAGGAGACCATAGAAACGGACGCTATTCCCTCCAGCGCCATTCTCCAACAATACTATCCAGTTCTGGTTTGCGGTTATCTCAATTTCAATCCATTTATTAAATAATTGAATTGTGCTCTTATGGAGTATTTCCATGATGTCCAATTGAACTGACAAGGATTGAAGTAATCCAAGCTCTTGTCCAGGAACTCACAACGTGAATCTGATTCCTTTGTTATGTGTGGAATTATTGAATTTCCTACTTGCTGTATCCTATTTTCCAGAGAGTAACTGAGCTTGCAGCCTGGTCCCCAGCCCTTCTTATCATCATGTCAATGTGTAGCAGCTTCCCTGTCAATCGTGTCCACAGAGGCTGTATTGTCCCTACCTACCGCCCATCCACTGTAAGCTCAACTCCTCCCCCAGTTTGAAGAACAGAGGACAAAAGGATGACGGATGGGTGAAACTCCCTCTCTGGGGAGTACAGTATGAGAGGTGTGTGCTGGGGCTGCCGTACGACGGCCACAAAGATCACATTCAACCCAAACACAATACAGTACAATACTATAGAGCCCCTTCGGCCAGGACAGGACCGGCCCCAGGCCAGCACAGCACCACAACGCCTGCCTGCTACACAGAGCTGGGGGTTAGGGTTAGCACCAACAACTAAAAATAGAGAGTGGGACAACAAAAGGGATGAGGAAAAAGTGGATTAAAAGAGGAGAGTAAGAGAGAGGGACAGAGATGGGTGAAGAGAAGGTGGATAAAGGAAAAGTAGCAAGGGGACAAAGGATAGCAAATGATATAGAGAGAGAGGGAAAAGTTGTTTTTGACCAAGGTTTAGAGACTATAGAAACCCCCGTAGTGACCCCCACTGTGTCTTCCACTGTATCTCATGCCTGCCACCGAGTAAGGTGAATGGTAACTGTCCGACTGGGTAATAATTATCAGACAGCACTCCCTCCCTTGTCTGTATGTGTGCCGGTTGAGCTCGCTGTGTGCGACTGTTTATTTTCGAGTATGACTCACACTTCCTGTGTGAGTCATACTTGCCCTACCAGTGAGGCCTCAATGGAACAGCAGGGCCTCCTTTCATTCTCAATTCCACACAGCAATAATATTTTTCAAGATTTTTTTAATGTAAACAATAGAGCACCACGACTGGCGTTTTGTTAGCAGGAAAAGACCGCCGTTAGACACAGTCATTGTACATTCTAGCGTTTCTTGAGTGAAATCTTCTGGGAATTCATCACGCCATCATCACTACTTCCGCTTACTTAGTCAATAATGGTTGGCGATGATGACGGGTTGCTAGGTTTTTCCACAGGATCTGTCTCCCTTCGGTGTCCTGCCTGCTCTCTGGGGGAAATACCTGTTTATAATGGAATCTACAGCCAACTGAGCCACTGTGCCACTTTATTAAAGGTGCACAGGAGAGTAATTGTGATGAAATGTCTCAAAGCAAGAGGATTCAGACCTGGTTTGAATGAGGCACTATATTTTTTTTGCTCGTAAAGTCTGACCACAAACGTTAATATTAGGGATGCACGATATATCGTTAAGCATATCAGAATCGGACGATATTAGCTAAAAATGCCAACACCGGCATTGGCCCGATGTCTAGTTTAACGCCGATGTGCAAAACCGATGTCAAAGCTGACATGCATACCTCTATAACGTAGGTAGACGACGTAATGACACCACGAAAAATACAGCGCTACACATGCAACACAGCAATTCCTAACCTAGCACACAATGTCTGCTGCGTGGATCTATTTTGAAGTTTCAAAGGAAGATAGCAAAAAGGCCATATGCAACATTTGTGCTGTTATTGTTTCCCGAGGAGGGGAGAAGGTGAAATCGTTTAATACCACAAACCTAATTACTCATTTGAAAGTGCATCACCCCCAAACGTTCAGCGACTACTTAGAACAAAAGCAGAAAAAAACTCAGCGCACTTCCAACAACTAAACAAGTTCACGTCGAGCAGTCATTTGAAAGAATAAGAACATTTCAGCGAGACAACTCAAAGGCGGAATCCATTAACGCCAAGATAATGGAATTCATTGCCCTTAAAAATCAACCGTTCTCTGTGGATGATGTTGGCTTTCGCCGACTGGTCGAGCACCTCAAGCCCCGGTACACACTACCAAGTAAGCGCTATTTTTCAGATGTTGCCCTACCGGAGTTACACAGTATTGTTGAAACGCACATCCGTGAGCTACTTGCTATGGGCGTCACTGCTATTAGCTTCACGACTGACATTTGGACCAGCGATGTCAGCCCCATGAGCATGCTGAGTCTGACCGCACAGTAGGTCGACAAGGATTTCATACGGAGGAAAGCCATTGTCAAGTTGTGTATGGTTCACACTGCAGCTCTTTGCCCAAACTTGAAAAAGGCCTTTAAGGACTGAAGGACGCAAGGGACAACTCAATTTTCTTCTAACTTCTTTTATTTCTTTAGTCAGTTAGTTAGTTAATTAGTTCTTTAGTTAGCTTAATAATTAGTTAATTAGTTAGTTAGGTTGATAACCTTTAAAGGCAAAACACAAAAAGAAATATACATTACTTCAAGTAAGGTCATTTCAAAATAAATATATAATCTTAATGTAGTCATTATCTCAATTATACTATATACTAAATTAGACAATTGGTCTCAATTCTCAACACAAATAAACATCTAACTTGCAACAATTTTACACAACAATGTCCATGTGCCTACCGGTTGAGTCTCCAGAATCCTAAATGAGCTGAATGTGTATGAATGAGAGTCTTCTCTTCCATGAAGGACTTCCAGTGAAATGCTTTTCCACCAAACATTTCACCACCTGCTATCACAAAGGTGCACCAGTATATATGTTCCCCAGGGAAACACAAGCTAATGATGGGTTCCACAATGCATACACCCTTTCGCCCCCTGCTGGTGTTTTATCTTTGAAATCAGTTGAAAATCTGAACGCCTTGAATATCAATACCTGTCTTTTGACGCAACAGCCATATTGCATGCTCAAGAATGTGCGGGTTCTCATACCGCTGCTGCCATGTCAATGGCATTTGAGAACATGTTTGAAACTTGGAAACATGAACACCTAGCTCCATTCGAACAACTGACTCTTGCTCTGAGCTCAACGTCTGCAGCAGACGTGATACCATCTGACATGGCATTGAAACGCCTACTCAACAAAACTGCCGACACAGACCATAGGGTTAAAACAAAAGTACTCTACTAGAGGCTGTGAACAAGCGATTCGGTGGGCTTTCTCTCTGAGCCTCTTTACTGTGTCACCATGAAGCTCAATGCTAGGTACAAGGACCGCTACTTCGATGCAGACAAGAAACCGGGTTTATGTGAAATGTTAGACATAGCTAGACAAGTTGGAAACGGACACCGTGACAGTGCGTACTGAGAAAGAGAGGCCACGGACAGGCAGAGTTGAAAATTCACTGCTTGACATGTATGATGAAATCCTGGTTGAATGAAACGACTAAACAAATGAACAACGAAACAGCACAGAAAGTAAGGGAAATAAATAGGTTTTGATTATGTTTTACTGGTAACAGGGACATACGTGAATGCAAATATAATAACTTTTTGTTGTGTTTGAACTATTTAACTACTAGAATGCTTTAAAAGGCTGCTAACATTTTAAATATCGGTATCGGGTTTTTTGCCAAGGAAAATATTGTATATCGGTATCGGACAAAAATGTCATATCGGTGCATCCCTAGTTAATATGCTTCGATGTTACAATGATGATGATGATAATGTTTGTAATGATGATGGTTATTCTAAGGTGGCAACTTTGTTGGTCCCTCCTAGCTCTCTATTAACTCTTTTTTTTCATTCCTCTACTTTCCATTACAGGGCTAACACTTGTTAACGCTTTCTCTCCATCACTCATTTTTCGCCTCACCCCCTCCCTCTCTAAGAAACACACCCTCTCAAGCACTCATCCGTTCGCTCTCTCCCCGCATGTCTCTGTGACTCGAAGCTCCTCTGAGGGGTGAAACCAGGCTACTCTCCCAGGTAAACTGCTCTCCATCCATCCTCCCTGGCTCATTTTCTCTCTTTCTCTCCTTTCTCAATCTCTCTGTCCTCGTTCACTATCTCACTCTTTCTCACTCTCCACTCTCCGCTCTCACAACTCTCTCTCTCATACACCCTGAGGCTAAATGGCCACTGTAATGGGATTAGTCTGTTAGATTTGGATTGAAAGTCCTCATAACTGTCTTGTGTGATCTGCTGCTGTACCGTAGGTAGTGTTTTTATCTGTGTGTGCTTTCTCTGAATGGGTTGCCGTTCCTGATTTTGTCTTCTTTACTCCAGTTTGTTTGAGTGTGTTATGTACTAGATGTGAGTGTAGCAGCTACCTGGATTCTAGGAGTTCTAGTTCTTTCATGGTTGAGTGCAGCCAAATGGGAGTGTTTAACCTGTCTGGGCAGAATTGCGTCGCGCGAAATACAAAACCTCATAAATGCTATAACTTCAATTTCTCAAACATATGACTATTTTACACCATTTTATAGATACACCTCTCCTGAATCGAACCACGTTGTCCGATTTCAAAAAGGCTTTACAGCAAAAGCAAAACATTAGATTATGTCAGGAGAGTACCCTGCCAAAAAAAATCACACTGCCATTTTCAAAGCAACTAGATGCATCACAAATACCCAAAACACAGCTAAATGCAGCACTAACCTTTGACAATCTTCATCAGATGACACTCCTAGGACATCGTTACACAATACATGCATTTTTTGTTCCATAAAGTTCATATTTGTATATAAAAACAGCATTTTACATCGGCGCGTGACGTTCAGAAAATATTTTCCCTCAAATGCTTCCGGTGAATCAGCGCTACAATTTACAAAATTACTATTCGAAAACATTGTTAAAATTTAATATTGTCATTCAAAGAATTATAGATTAACATCTCGTGAATGCAACCGCATTGCCAGATTTAAAAATAACTTTACTGGGAAATCACACTTTGCAATAAACGACGTGGTATGCTCAGAAAAATAGGCTAGGCGATACATGTTAGCGCCATCTTGGAACCATCTAATATCAAAAATACTATCGGAAATATTCCCTTACCTTTGATTATCTTCATCAGAAGGCACTTCCAGGAATCCCAGGTCCACAACAAATGTAGTTTTGTTCAAAAAAGTTAATAATTTATGTCCCAATAGTTCCTTCTTGTTAGCGCGTTCCGAAGGCTACTCATAATGTACTGTAGCGCGCGGGACTTGTCATCACGAATGTGCAAAAAATATATATTTACGTTCGTTCAAACATGTCAAACGTTGTATAACATAAATCTTTAGGGCCTTTTTCAACCAGAGCTTCAATAATATTCAAGGCGGACGATTGCATTGTCTTACTAAACGTTTCGAAAGGGGAGGGTAGCCATGGGCGCCCGCGTCATAGTAGTAAATGGCCCTCCTTCTGTGACCAACTTCCCAAGCCTCTCTTTGGGTCAGTTTCTACCATGGAAGACTCAAACCACTTTGTAAAGAATGTCGACATTTAGTGGAAGCCTTAGGAAGTGCTAAATGATTAATACGTCCCTGTGTGTTTCAATGGCAAAAGTTTGAAGTGATTCCACACATCAGATTTCCATTTCCTGTTAGGATTTGTCTCAGGGTTCTGACTGCCATATGAGTTCTGTTATAGTCAGACACCATTCAAACAGTTTTAGAAACTTTAGAGTGTTTTCTATCCAAATCTACTAATTATATGCATATTCTAGTTACTGGGCAGGAGTAGTAACCAGATTAAATCGGGTACGTTTTTTATCTGGCCGTGCAAATACTGCCCCCTATCCCCAACAGGTTAAAGAGCATCGCTGAAAAGCAAAGTCCTCAATACTCTCCTTTAGAGATCGACCGATTAATCAGAATGGCCGATTTAATTAGGGCCGATTTCAAGTTTTCATAACAATCTGTAATCGGTATTTTTGTCCACCAATTTGCCAATTTTAAAAAATATATATATATTTTACACCTTTATTTAACTAGGCAAGTCAGATTAAGAACACATTCTTATTTACAATGACGGCCTAGAAACGGGGGTTAACTGCCTTGTTCAGGGGGGGATTCGTTTTTGCAACCTTCGGTTACCAGTCGATCGCTCTAACCACCTGCCTTACATTACACTCCACAAGGATTAACAGGCTGACTACCTGTTACGCGAGGGCAGCAAGAAGCAAAGGTAAGTTGCTAGCTAGCATTAGACTTCTAAAAAACTATCAATCTTAACATAATCACTAGTTAACTACACATGGTTGATGATATTACTAGTTTATCTAACGTGTCCTGCGTTGCATATAATCGATGCGGTGCCTGTTAATTTTCATTGAATCACAGCCTACTTTGAGAAACGGGTGTTGATTTAACAAGCGCATTTGCGAAAAAAGTACTGTCGTTGCACCAATGTACCTAACCATAAACATCAATGCCTAACAGGAATATTTAGACTTAGCCACCCGTTAGATAAAATACGGATTGGTTCCGTATGTCACTGAAAGAAAAAAACTTTTGTTTTTGAGATGATAGTTTCCGGATTCGACCATATTAATGACCTAAGGCTCGTATTTCTGTGTGTTTATTATAATTAAGTCTATGATTTGATAGAGCAGTCTGACTGAGCGGTGGTAGACAGCAGCAGGCTCGTAAGCATTCATTCAAACAGCCCTTCGCTGTGCTTCAAGCATTGCGCTGTTTGACTTCAACCTGGGTGGGTATAATTTGTGGAACGTTCCAACAGGAATCTATTCCAAAAACTTCGTAAATAGCAAGGTTTCCAAAAAACAACGCATACAAAGTTGTATAGCGGCAGAATAAGATACCGGGTAGGGGGTGGTCTATTTCATTGCGTTTTTCACTCATCACGTTTATTCCGAAAAATGTCTGTCCTCACATGTCTGTTTGCCTATGGACAAACATTAAGAATAAGCTACGTGGTGAGTTGATGCCTATCCGGCAGCTAGTTAGCTAGGTTTGTATGCATTGTTGGTTGGCAACCTTTTACTTTACGTTTTTTGGAACAGATTCCTGTTGGAACGTTCCACAAATTATACCCACCCCTTCAAGCCTATCAACTCCCAAGATTAGGCTGGTGTAACCGATGTGAAATGGCTAGCTAGTTAGCCGGGTGCACGCTAATAGCATTTCAAACGTCACTCGCTCTGAGACTTGGAGTAGTTGTTTCCCTTCCTCTGCATGGGTAACGCTGCTTCGAGGGTGGCTGTTGTCGATGTGTTCCTGGTTTGAGCCCAGGTAGGAGCGAGGAGAGGGACGGAAGCTATACTGTTACACCGGCAATACTAAAGTGCTTATAAGGACATCCAATAGTCAAAGGTATATGAAATACAAATCGTATAGAGAGAAGTAGTCCTATAATTCCTATAATAACTACAACCTAAAACTTCTTACCTGGGAATATTGAAGACTCATGTTAAAAGGAACCACTAGCTTTCATATGTTCCCATGTTCTGAGCAAGGCACTTAAACATTAGCTTTCTTACATGGCACATATTGTACTTTTACTTTCTTCTCCAACACTTTGTTTTGCATTATTTAAACCAAATTGAACATGTTTCATTATTTATTTGAGGCTAAATTGATTTTATTGATGTATTATATTAAGTTAAAATAAGTGTTCATTCAGTATTGTTGTAATTGTCATTATTACAAAAAAATTATAATAATCGGCCGATTAATCAGTATCGGCATTTTTGGCCGCTCCAATAATCGGTATTGGTATCGGCGTTGAAAAATCATAATCGGTCAACCTCTACTCTTCATTTGTTTTTGGGGGGTTAATGGTGGCTAGAGAGAGGATGACTAATCAGTGTATGCGAGTGTGTGGTCTACATAGGCATGATTCACAGTTATACAGGCATATTCCCTCTACTTCCTGGTGTGGGTCTGCTCTTTGCCTTTCTTGATACGTTCAAAAGGCAGTAAAATAAATATTGACAGCTTCTACGGGCTAATCAGCCTGGTCTCACTGGATTGGGTTGAATCCCTAGACTTTGTGAAAATATGAGAACAGCACTTCGGTTAGAGCTCTTCTTGTAGTTTATAATGTTACCTGAATACATGATCAATGACCTTCATCCTAGCCCCTTGTTCTTTTCTGTCAAATCCCCTGGGTTCTTCTTGTGGTTCAGATTACTGTTGTGAATGTTTAAACATTTAAGCGAAGTTGGGATTTTTAACATTAAGAGAAACTATCACAACTCCTCTCTCTCCCTCGCACTGGCTCGCCTGCTCTTTCTCTTCGCTTATGTTGAGTGTGTGTTTGTGTGTGTGTCCAGTCTTCGGTCTGTTGCGTGTTGAATATCCTAGCCTATTCATTGATGATAGGCCCGCTTTACTGGAGTTGCAAGACATTGCAAGACACAAAATTGCAAGGTACAGCATTCCATTGTGATATTAAGTTTTTGATTGCCAATTAGAGTCAGGCCTAGTGCACAGTTCTATCTGTCTGCCTGGTGGCCGACCTGCCTATACTGTGCCCCTCCCCTCTCGCTATTAAAGATGTGAGTGTTTGTGTTCTTCAAAGTATGGCAATTAATCGGTCTCCTCAATTCCAAAATTACTGAATCTTAGGAATTGATTCCTAGCGGAATCTAATCTTGACCCTCAGAAATGGGAGTCGACATGCAAGGAGTCGAGGAATAAACAATTTGAGTCTACTCTCCACAACTACGTCATCAGCAGCAAAGTCCTATATAGCAATACTTTGAAGTTAAATGAGAACAAAATGCAAACTTTACGAGGTGGAATTGAGGTACAGTAATGGTAGTACAGGTGCGATGCATCTGTACTACCATTACCATCTGAGAGACAAACTGTTGCTCGTAGCAGCGCAGCTGCATTGTGAATTCACGTGGTTATTCTAGTTTAAACATTACTATTTTTTTTCCCATTTGTCACATCCCTAGTTTAGATGTACATTTCGCTATGCCTTTGTGCTGCTTGTTTGATTTGGAGGGAATTGACCTTCAGTCCAATCGGCTAGTGTTTAATTAAAGTGAGCATGGTGATCGTTGTGAACCGCCTGTCTTATCAAAGCCGTCTGAAATCCTGCTCACGGCCTCAGAGGCACAGCAGAGCAGACCTCAAAGAGACGGCTTGTATACAGTTTAAGAGAATTCCCTCTGAGTGTGTACATCTCCTACTAGACACAGTGGGAGTAACCCTAGGTGGGTCTGGGGAACGTTGGTCTTACATGCCATCTGGTTTTGAGAGCTTCTGTCTTCTGGGTTTCTTTAATTGTAAGTTCTAGTAAAAATAGCTTTATTGTTTTTTCCCCCCTTGGTTACAATAACACCCTCAGGTTCAGGTTTGGGCGTTAGTTTGATCTGGTAAAAGTGCTTAAACTCTCTCTGAGAGAGAATACCA
The DNA here is from genome assembly GCF_901001165.1 of Salmo trutta. NCBI lineage: Eukaryota > Metazoa > Chordata > Actinopteri > Salmoniformes > Salmonidae > Salmo > Salmo trutta. The sequence continues at coordinate 42,271,493 of NC_042959.1, forward strand.
AGAACTGGGTGAATCCCTCTACAGGACATATGTATGACTATGGTTTGAGCTAATGTCACTTCCACAGACCTAAGTAATGAATGTAAACAAGTTCCCCTGAGACACTGATCTTACAGCAATGTAGCATTGTTACGGCCTGATGGTTATGGTGACAATTTGGTGAAGGTGAGCTGGGCCTAGATCTGTAGGCTGCTTTCTACCTTCAGCGACCCTCAAGCCCAGGGGTTAGGGGCTGTTCTGCATGAGTGCAGAGGTCAGGCTGTTCCACCCCTTCCTCCTGCCAGCTTGCGTCCGTACCCAGAGAGGATGCTGGGTGATAAATGTAGCCCTCCAGCTCTCTTTCCATCTGCCGTAACTCCGAGTAGACCCGTTTCCATGGGAACCAGTGAACCAGCAGCACCAGGCTACAGCGAGGAAAGGAGAGGCGGGAAAGAGCGTTTATCGGTTCTCCAGGCACAAGCTAAATTAATTTTTAGCCCATATTTTTTCCATCATTACCAGCCGTGGAAAGACCTGCCAAAATAAGCACAAACTCATAACCCGGACTGCTCTTTGTTCTTGGTGTCTGTGCATATTAATATGGAGATAGTTCTGATATTGTACCAGTGCAGCTTTTTTTACCTATTGAGTGATTGAATGGTGCTTGTAATGATGCCTCAACTTATGTGACCAACTTATCAAAGTTACAGTAGATCACGATTTGTTGCTGTGTCTCAGTCTTCAGATGTTAAGGTTAACATAGCAGGACTTCCAGCAGACCTGGTTGCCGAAAGAACACTCTAACAACGTTATCGCAATGTTGCTAGCTGTCATTGGCATGGTCAGGTTTCCTCTGTCTTTTACAAACATCCCACCAATGTCAGATTAATCTTGCTCCCTAAAGAAGGGTTAGAACATTAGATTGGAGCCTAAGTGAACATTTTGCTGAACTACTCAGTGCTGTTCCTCATGTCGTCCACACATTACAACCACTTACGATCAATGTGTTAATACCATTTTAACAAAATTTCCTAGCAGTTTTATCAACAGACCTCGCAAGAAGAGTTTAGCCTTTAGTTGGAAATGCATAGTTCTTTTCACTTGGAAATGTCTAGTAAAATAAATCTAGTCAGGTGTCAGTCTATTTTATCTGTTTGAATCTCCCCCTCAAGACATGAAGCAAGGTGCTTCAAGGTGCCATATTGATAAGGCTGATGCCCTACAAAGCTTATCTTTTGTGTTGATGAAATTCAGGGGTAACCCCTCAAGTCTTTGTGAGGACATTTTAAGGCATGACACATATCCAGAGTGAAGGGAAATTTAACTTGTCCTGCATTTTTAAATATGTCTCTGCAGACTCACTGCAAGTGAGAAACCCCACCTCTTTAAGGAATACTTGGGATAGGATTAAGTAATCCTTCTAACCCTCCCTCCCTCCCCCCCCACCCTCCCCCCAAAAAGATATAGATGTACTATTGTAAAGTGGTTGTTCCACTGGATATCATAAGGTGAATGCACCAATTTGTAAGTCGCTCTGGATAAGAGAGTCTGCTAAATGACGTAAAATGTAAAAAGTGTTCCATGGAACAAGAAGAGAGGGAGCCTCAAAGACATGGAGGAGAGAAAGGCTGCTTCTTCCTGGGTCTTATTTCCCCTGGGTACAGCCACCACTGTTTTGTGCATCTGCTGACAATGCACCGCACTCACACTCCCCCTCCTCCACCCACACCCCCCTCCTCACTTATTGGTCTGAGCTAGGCAATCCCTTTCACACCATGATATGCACGCCTCACACGCATGCACACACAGACATAAAAAGACACTCTGACCACACCCCAAGTCTACTTGGTACTGTTTCCAACTGATTATAGCAAAGGAATGTACTGTACAGGCAAAGGTTAAAGATAGACAGCAGAGAGGTATGTCCCATTACAGGCTCCCATACTGAAGGACTTGATTCTGCAGAGTAAAGGATTCGCTGTTTAATTTCCTGATACTGATATTGGCTCTGGAGTTTTGCTTGTGACAACTCTCAAAGGAATGTGTCACTGTAAGAAAATGGAACACCGCTGCATCGTCGGCCTCACTAACATTACATTCACACCGTATAGACTATAAATAGATCTTTGTGAATGAGTGAATCAGCAACCTTTCCCCGTCTGCATTCATCCACAGTAGAATTCTAATTACCATCCTGAGATTCCAGCATTGAAGTGTTTGGACTGTCAGCCTTCAACTGCTGTGCATTTTCAATCTCACTTCCTTCATATGGTTCCTTCTACCTTATTGTAAAGCATTAAGGTAAGGGGGTCAGTGGGAAGGGAAAGCCTTTGTGAAACAACAGGAGGAAACATTGAGAGGAACCAGAGCCACTGGGGAATGACAGGATCTCTTTAGGGTCTTGTTTGCTTACCTGATCTGACTGTCAGAATGGATTTGAGACCAACAGGCTACAGAGGAGGGTGTTCTGGGCAGTGTAACGTGTGAGAGAGTTGGTGCGTGTGTTTAAGAAAATAACATGACAGTCTCTGCCATATTTCCCCTACCCAATACAACGATTATGAATTAGCCTATTATTTCTAAACAGTGTAGTTCCTTATCCAATCTCAAATAATTGTGAAAGGAATACAATAATGACAATGTAGCCAAATGAAATAAACGTTATTAATACATGTAATTAATATGATGACAGTCTGTATAGGATTAGGTGTTTGATTCATGTCTCGTGTAACAGCAAGAACCAACTCGGGAGTTCCAAGCTCTAACCAACCATATATTTCAGCCAGTTGAGATGAGTTTCCAGGTGATCCATTGTCTCTCCAATGGTGTACCTCCCTTCTGACTGGTAGCCATTGGCAGTATGGTTGTTGAGCTTATGCACCATCAGAATGCCTCATCACCGGACTCATCTTTTGAGTCAAAGTAAAAGTCACCAGACTCAGTCGGACTGTGATGGCGCCGAAGAACATGGCTGACGTTTTACATTCTCCCAACCGATTTGTGCTATTTTGTATATATATTTTTTTGCGTTTTGTGTAACTTATTTTTTTAATTGTGTGCATAATGTTGCTGCTACCGTCTCTTATGACCGAAAATAACTTCTGGACATCAGAAAAGCGATTACTGACCACGGACTGGAAGAAACTTTTTCCTTTAACAAATCCAACGAGAAGGATATCTTGCTTTCACTGGAACAGGCCCAGATCCACGCCTTTTGTGTGAAGAAAAGACGCCGGAAAAGGCGCCGCAGATCGGGCATCCTTCTGAGAATCCGGAGGCGAGCGAGTGAACTCCCACTGCCTTCCATTATCTGGCTAACATGCAATCATTGGAAAATACAATTGATGACCTATGATTAAGATGTTCCTACCAACGGGACATTAAAAGCTGTAACATCTTATGTTTCACCGAGATGTGGCTGAACAAAGATACAGACAATATAGAGCTAGTGGAATTTTCCATGCACCTGCAGAACAGAGACGCTATCTCTGATAAGACGAGGGGTGGGGGTGTGTCTTTTTGTCAATAAGCGCTGGTGCGCGATGTCTAATATTAAAGAAGTCTCGAGGTATTGCTCGCCAGAGGTAGAGTACCTTAGGGTGGTCTACAGCTATCATATCTACCAAGAGAGTTCTCATCTGTATTATTTGTAGCCATCTATTTACCACCACAAAACCAAGCTGACACTAAGACCGCTCTCAACCAACTCTATAAGGCCATAAGCAAAGAAGAAAATGCTCATCCTGAAGCAGCTCTCCTAGTGGCACGGGACTTTAATAGAGGGAAACTTAAATCAGTTTGACCAAATTTTTACCAGCGTGTCACGTGCAAACAGGGGGAAAAAATCCTAGACCACCTTTACTCCACACACAGAGATGCATACAAAGCTCTCCCCCGCCCTCCAAGGCCCTGCCTTGCCCGTGGCCAATTCCACAGGAGCCGGGGCACTGCTCAAAAGGTCTTTGTCAAGCTGGAGGTTTTAGTAGGAACCACACAACCGAGCCAACAACACAGTTTGAGAAACACGTGTCTCTGGCGCCGGGTGCGTAGCGGGGTGGCCCCCTACCACAGGCATCGCTTCCTGGGCGTACCACTGCCCGCATTGGAACACCAATGTAGGGCCACTGGGTCAGACGGGTCGGCTGGGTCTCGCTCAGACGGGGCTCGGCTGGAGCGTATCGGAGAAACGGGGTAAACCATCTCCGAAAGGGGCTCCACCGATAGAGGCGAATCCACATGGGAACCATCCGGCCGACGGGGGCCCTCCCAGGTGGATAACGGATGCCAATCGGTCAGAAGGAATGAAACTGTCTGGACAATAGAGAGGAACCATGCATGAACCATGCATGTGAGGTGAACACTGGGATAGAGCACCTGCTCAATATCCGCCCGCAACCAAGCTGGGAACTGGGCTCGAGCCAGGCCCTCTCTGGGGCTAAACAACCACCAATCGGTCGCCGAAGGGATGATCACCTTCAGATGATCACCTTCAGTGTTAGAACCATGGTCCTGAAGGACCCAGAACCCTCGAAACAGCCTATTTCTACATAACCACACGGGTCTAGAAGTTTGCCACCGTCCCCGGATCTCTAGGACATGGTTCTGTTTGTCGAAACCCAGGTTTCTGAAATCGCGCCGGTTCCTGTCTAGTCAACCTGGAGCTGAGTGAGGCTAGTACCGGACAGGCCGCATTATCGACATAAGCCCTGTCACCCACAGGGCTTCAGTGTCGCTCCACTGTCAGGGGTCAAATCCCCCATCTTTAACCGTTAATAACTCAAAGTACAAGTCAAACCAAACCGTTTTTTCAATAACATTTTATAATATAAAATCGTGTTTGAAGTTGGTGAAATGTTTTTATAGGGGCGGGGAGAGAGGCTTCCTGTGGGTCCAGTTCCGGTTTGACCACGGAACTGTAGCCCATCACCAAAGAGGGTACCAGTCAAAATTCTGGACCTCTAGCACCTCCAAAGTATTTTTTTATCATTTATTTGAAAATTCCGAAAAATGTTCCACTTTTTTTGTCCAGCCGTGGGAACACAGTGTAAATTAATGACAGAGCTCTGCTGAAAAATGACTATATTTAGCTGTGCACCTGGTGATTGAACAGGTTACCAGGTGTTGATGGGGGAAATGGCTCCAGGGGCCAGCCCTTGTCCAGTAGGCCCCCCCCAAAAAAGGGGGACAGAGCAGCCAACCTCCAGAGGCTGGCTGCTCTTCCCCACTCAAGGACAGTGGAACTACGGGCCTCTAGGCCTGCACTCCCTGCCCGGGTCAACACCCCTCTCTCTGGGCCTGAGAGTATAGCTTACTCCCTGGAACTAAGGCCCTCCAGGCCTCTAGGCCTGCACCATGCCCGGGTCAACACCTCTCTCTCACACCCCCTCCGTAGCCTCGCCCAACAGGCGAACCGGGTTACCCACACTTAACCTGTTAGGGATAGGGGGCAGTATTTACACGGCCGGATAAAAAACGTACCCGATTTAATCTGGTTATTACTACTGCCCAGAAACTAGAATATGCATATAATTATTGGCTTTGGATAGAAAACACCCTGAAGTTTCTAAAACTGTTTGAATGGTGTCTGTGAGTATAACAGAACTCATATGGCAGGCAAAAACCTGAGAAGATTCTGTACAGGAAGTGGCCTGTCTGACCATTCCTTGAGCTTCTTGGCTCTGTTTAAAGAAAATGTAGGATCTTTGTGACACTTCCTACGGCTCCCATAGGCTCTCAGAACCCGGGAAAAAGCTGAATGATGTAATTCCAGGCGCTGGCTGAAAAACTTTGGCGCGTTTGGATGGTGGTCGATCAGAGGGCCATCAGACTGAGGCTCGTGCACGAGGGGATTCCATGTTCTTACTTTCTCTCTCTTTGTACTAAAAAACGATTTCCCGGTCGGAATATTATCGCTTTTTTACGAGAAAAATGGCATAAAAATTGATTTTAAACAGAGGTTGACATGCTTCGAAGTACGGTAATGGAATATTTAGAAATGTTTTGTCACGAAATGCGTCGTGCTCGTCACCCTTCTTTACCATTCGGATAGTGTCTTGAACGCACGAACAAAACAGAGGATATTTGAACATAACTATGGATTATTTTGAACCAAACCAACATTTGTTATTGAAGTAGAAGTCCTGGGAGTGCATTCTGACGAAGACAGCAAAGGTAATAACATTTTTCTTATAGTAAATCTGATTTTGGTGAGGGCTAAACTTGGTCGGTGTCTAAATAGCTAGCCCTGTGATGCCGGGCTATCTACTGAGAATATTGCAAAATGTGCTTTCACCGAAAAGCTATTTTAAAATCGGACATAGCGAGTGCATAGAGGAGTTCTGTATCTATAATTCTTAAAATAATTTATGTTTTTTGTGAACGTTTATCGTGAGTAATTTAGTAAATTCACCGGAAGTTTGCGGAGGGTATGCTAGTTCTGAACGACACATGCTAATGAAAATATGAACTTGATTGAACAAAACATGCATGTATTGTATAACATAATGTCCTAGGGTTGTCATCTGATGAAGATCATCAAAGGTTAGTGCTGCATTTAGCTGTGGTTTTGTTTTTTGTGACATTATATGCTAGCTTGAAAAATGGGTGTCTGATTATTTCTGGCTGGGTACTCTGCTGACATAATCTAATGTTTTGCTTTCGTTGTAAAGCCTTTTTGAAATCGAACAGTGTGGTTAGATTAACGAGAGTCTTGTCTTTAAAATGGTGTAAAATAGTCATATGTTTGAGAAATTGAAGTAATAGCATTTCTAAGGTATTTGAATAACGCGCCACGGGATTCAACTGCCTGTTGAGTAGGTGGGACGATTTTGTCCCGCCGACCCTAGAGAGGTTAAAACCCCCAAAATCTGAAGGATTGTCATGCCCCGCTTTCACGGTCTGTATTAATGCTGAAAATCAAGATCAAGCGAGCTTTTGCCCTTCTGCTCCACAGGTTTCTGTCCTCCCTGAGCTCACCTTAGGACACCTGCGTTACCGTTTGACAGGTGTACCGCCGCAGTCAACCTCCCCACATGTCACTGTCCCCGAAGCGGGGCTCACCTCCACGCCTCACCGGGTAAGTGAAAAAATAATAAGAGTAATGGTATTTCACCGGCGGCCGAGGCCTCCCACTTATTCTACACCTCTCATGTCTCTTCACAGTGCCAGACTAGAGTCAAGCTCAACAGGGTCTTTCCCCGCTGATTCCGCCAAGCCCGTTCCCTTTGGCATTTGGCATTTTGGCATTTGCTGTATGATCGATGAGAAACTCCATATTGCAAATTTACGGTCCCTTACTAGACGTCCGCGAATGTTTGTAAAATTCTAAAACGTTACAGATCCAGTTGTAGCTTGTTCAGACGAATTCGTTAAGGCGGGTTTCGGAGCTCTGCGAGTTTTCTGTGATTTCCTGAAATAACACACACTCATTCAACCCTCTGTAAATAAGTCAGTTCTTAACGTAAAGACTTAACTCAATATTCTATAAGAGCCTACCCCAATCAGGATATGTGTTCACTTTCAGCTTCCTGTGTCAACCGGAAGTGCCTTAAAATGGTGTCATAGGGGCTGTTTCGAAGTGTTAAAAAGGTCAGATCTTTCCAAAACTTCATATGTTTGATTAGGCAACCCTCATGAACTGTAAATCAGTAATTTCTCCCAACAGATGTCAAAGAAAAAAACTCTCTCACACACACACACACACACATAAAGGGTGGAGTGACACAGTGCGGGGCTTAAAGACACACACCTGCAATGGCATTACCATAATCTCTAGGCTGTGCTGAGTTCAACGAGATGCCCCGATTGACCGTAGCTCGCTCGGTCTGAGCGCAGCGACCGTGAGAAAAATTAGGCCCATAATGACGCCTGGCCCTAAATTTTAAGTGCTTCTGGGTGACAGCGAGAGAACCGTTAGGGTTAGAAGCACAATTCGACCTCAGGAACATTCCTGAGGTTCTCCCGATCTGTGCAAGCCTGACCTTGACCATGTGGCATTAACCCTTAACAGTGAAAAGGTGTTTACATCAAACAGTTTGCAATGACTTCTCTCCCCATAGGAATACATTGCCTGCTCCCATAAATTCAACCTGAAGCCTATGCGGGTTATGAATGCCTTATGAACCTGTCTTCGATGACTATCCATCAGGCCACTATGAGGTCTACCTGCGTTGACTCTAAGCTTCCTGGGGAAACCGGAAGTGATTAAATTCACCCTAAAGGTGTATTGATATACCGAACCTGCAGTTTGTGAAAATCACTGCATTCAACCCTATGTAGATCAGTCAATTCTTAACATAAAGACTCTAAACTCAGGATTCTGTAAGAGCCTACCCCAATCAGGATATGTGTTCACTTTCAGCTTCCTGTGTCAACCGGAAGTGCCTTAAAATGGTGTCATAGGGGCTGTTAAAAAGGTCAGATCTTTCCAAAACTTCATACGTGTGATTAGGTAACCATCATGAACTGTAAATCAGTCATTTCTCCCATCAGATTTCCAAGAAAGCTCACACACACACAGCAAGGATGGAGTGACACAGTGTGGGGCTTAGAGACACACAGAGCCTGCAATAGTTACCTTTGTTCGAACTATCAAAGAACCGTCAGACCTAGAGCTCTGAAACTTTAGAAACCTAGAGCTCAAGTCGATAGTGCATGGTGAGTTATGTGGCTCTAGAAGGTTCTCAGACCAAGAAACAGCCTCGTACATTTGCAATAACATCAATTTATTTTGACATCACGAAAATGACGACATTTAAAAATGTCCCAGAGTCGCAAGACTATGTGCATTGAAACCGCCTCGGATCATAGAGACGGACCCTAAAGTTTCTGTCCGATAGCTCATTCAAGGACCCCGTAACAACGCCTGGAAAAAAGTGCATTTTCAGCACCAATTAAGGTCGCTGCTTTATTATGGTTTAAACAGAAGGTGCTGTGAATTTTTGGCCTGCTCTGAAATATGTGATAGTTGGCTTCTAAACGAGTTTGAAAAAGTGGGTGTGGTGTCAGTTTGTATCAGTTTGGTGTCAGAATGATATTGACTGATGGACGGTGACTTGCTGGCTGACTTTTGTCCATTTGCAATATGTTTAAACAGTGATAGACATCACCAAATTGACATTCTGAAATCAACACCAATGAGCAATGGAGAGGAACCTGAATCACTGCCAGGCCAGAATCACTGCCAGGCCATCCTGAGTTCATCGGGCCAGTCAGTTTTGCATTTCTGCAGTATTTTTTAGCATGTCAAATTCGTGATGGTAAATGCCCATTGAAACATATTGCAAATGGACAGCCGTGCGCCTGGTGATTGGAATGCGTTACCAGGAGCACATAAAAATATTTTTTAATGCCTTTAGGTGGGTGCAAGGGGTCTACGGTTGGGTAGGGAGCACCCCCACATGTGCTCAGCACATGGTTCACTTTCATATTGCATTTGGACATTTCTTATGGCATTTGGCAAAAAAAGGGAAAAAAATTACTTTTGACTTCGACGTTTGACTTCCTATGATATCATATTGCAAATGGACAAAACATCCTGATTTGGCACATTCAATGCTTTCATATTGCATTTGGACATTTCGTATTGCATTTGGCAATGGTTCACTGACTTTTGACTTCGACTTTTGACTTCCTATGAAAGCATAATGCAAATGGGCAAATTATATGCCTTATGGACAAGTAAAAAAAAATAAAACATTATGACAAAAGTATGTTCATACAGTTCTTATACATGTGTAATTGACAGAAAAATGGTCCAGAAATCACTTTTTTAAGGGGGTGATAATTATTTTATTTTTTTCAAATTTTCGAAATTTTACTCCTGGGTCTTGACTTGTGTTACATTTGCAATAAGAACATTTACGGTGGCGCGCACTCGCCATCTATTGGATTTTTGCTGTGTGACACTTGGCATTTGCAATCAGTTTTGAATGAAACGACGTCCATTTGAGTGGTATTGTACATCGTGTATATGTTTCGTATGGTGACAGTAAGATCCCATTCATTTTTGTCCATTTGAGCGGGGTGTTCCTTTACCTATATTATTCTAACATGCCAGAGACTGTTCACCTTGGAGACCTGATGTGGATATGGGTACGACGGAGGCCATCGCCCCTCCCGAACGGCGTTCGCCCATCTCTTAGGACCAACTGATCTATGTTCAACTGCTGTTCACATGGAACCCTTCTCCACTTCGGTCTTCAAAGTTCTCATTTGAATATTTGCTACTACCACCAAGATCTACACCCGCGGAGGCTTCACCCGGGACCGTGCCCTAGGCTTCCGTGCTCACTGCGGCGGCCCTCCTACTCGTTGCGGCGTAGCCCTCGAGGCTCCCGTGGCCGGCGAGGGCCGGGTATGGGCCCGACGCTCCAGTGCCATTCATTTTCAGGGCTAGTTGTTTCGGCAGGTGAGTTGTTACACACTCCTTAGCGGAGTGTGTAACTTCCATGGCCACAGACTTCCATGGCCACAGTCCTGCTGTCTGTATCGACCAACACCTTTTCTGGGGTCTGATGAGCGTCGGCATCGGGCGCCTTAACCCGGCATTAGGTTCATCCCGCAAGGCCAGTTCTGCTTACAAAAGTGGCCCACTAAGCGGCTCGCATTCCACGCCCGGCCGGCTCTTACCCATTTAAAGTTTGAAAATAGGTTAAGATCGTTTCAGCCCCAAGACATCTAATCAATCGCTTTACCAGATAAAACTGCGAAACTTCGAGTGCCAGCTATCCTGAGGGAAACTTCGGAGGGAACCAGCTACTAGATGGATCGATTAGTCTTTCGCCCCATACCCAGGTCGGAAGACCGATTTGCACGTCAGGACTGCTATGGACCTCCACCAGAGTTTCCTCTGGCTTTGCCCTGCCCAGGCATAGTTCACTATCTTTCAGGTCCTATCGCACGCGCTCACGCTTCACCTCCCTGACAGAGCGGGCGAGATGGGATTCCCACAGGGCCGGGGTCCCACCTCAGCCGGCACGCACCGACCCTCACTTTCATTGCGCCCTGGGGTGTGTTCAGAGAGAACCTTCTGACTTGCGGGTTAGACTCCTTGGTCCATGTTTCAAGACTGGTCGAGTGGATTGCCGACATCGCCGCTGACCCCTGGCACCAGTTTACGTGAGCCGATCCCCGCCCTAGTGACGCAACGTGGCCGGGTGCGCATGATGCAGCGGGTACTAAGTCATGATGCAGCGGGTACTAAGTCCTCGAGCCCGGGAAGCGGCGAGTACGGAGCAGGGGTGCTGTGAAGCACACGGCCAAAACCGGTAGCCACCTTTTGCCCCCAGCCCTTTTCCTCCGCTTAGTAGTATGCTTAAATTCAGGGGGTCTGATCTGAGGTCGTAGTCAAAGTGAATGGAATGTGGCTGGGCACCCGGGCTCACCTTTTCAATCCGGTTCAGGTCGGCGGTCAGAGCTCAGCGGCCCAAACCTAACCCCGAGCGTTACCCTGAGAACCGGTGGCGGCCTGCGACTGCCCCAGCCGCGGAAACCCAGGGGTTCCGGGGGATGGCAAAGCGACCCTCAGACAGCCATAGCCCCTGGAGGAACCTTGGGCCGCAAGGTGCGTTCGAAGTGTTGATGATTCACATTAGTTCTTGCAGCTAGCTGCGTTCTTCATCAACGCACGAGCCGAGTGATCCACCGCTAAGAGTTGTACTCTTTCATTTTTTTGTTTTGTGCAGAGACTAGTGGCTAGGCGGGGTTGGGGAGGTTGCCCTCCTTTCCCCTGCCTACCCTTCGCCAGAGAGAGGCCACAGTTCACAGAGCAAAAAGGTTTGAGGTTGAACGAAAAGCATCCGGGTGCTCCTCCGCCGCGGCGGGAGGGGAGACATTAAACCCCCGCCTGCACCAGGTGCAGAGTGGTTGGCTAGGTTCCCGGAGCTGTGCGAGGGTTCTGGGTGAGACACAAGTAGCTTAATGTTGGAGACCAAGGTGGGAAGACCTGCTTCAACGGCAACTCCCAATCCCCTTCGGATGCTGGTCGACGCACCTGCCCATGCGGCCGTGCCTAACGGGGAAAGGGGGGGTGGAGCCGGCCGGGCGCAACCCAGGTGACATGGAGATGCGGGGAACCAGGCTGGGGCCGAAGCCACCCTCCCGGCCAAGAACCCCGCGCCGAGGGATGGGAGAGGCGGGGGGCGTGAGCCCCCTACCCAACCCACAGCAGAGTTTTGTTTTTGGAGCACAGCCGGCGGCGGCAACCCATTAATGATCCTTCCGCAGGTTCACCTACGGAAACCTTGTTACAACTTTTACTTCCTCTAGATAGTCAAGTTTGATCGTCTTCTCGGCGCTCCGCCAGGGCCATGACCAACCTCCGCAGGGCCGATCAGAGGACCTCACTAAACCATCCAATCGTTAGTAGCGACGGGCGGTGTGTACAAAGGCCAGGGACTTAATCAACGCGAGCATATGATCCGCGCTTACTGGGAATTCCTCATTCATGGGAAATAATTGCATTCCCCAATCCCTATTATGAGTGGGGTTCAGCAGGTTACCCACGCCTCTCCACAAAGGGTAGACATAAGCTGATCCGCTCAGTGTGGCGCGCGTGTAGCCCCGGGCATCTAAGGACATCATAGACCTGTTATTGCTCAATCTCGTGTGGCTGAAAGCCACTTGTCCCTCTAAGAAGTTGGACGCCGACCGCTCGGGGCCGCATAACTAGTTAGCATGCCGGAGTCTTGTTCATTATCGGAATTAACCAGACAAATTAACCAGACAAAATAACCTAACCCTATGTGAGTGCTGTTCATTGACTACAGCTCAGCGTTCAACACCATAGTTCCCACGAAGCTCAACACTAAGCTAAGGACTCTGGGACTAAACACCTCCCTCTACAACTGGATCCTGGACTTCCAGACAGGCCGCCCTCAGGTGGTAAAAGTAGGCAGGAACACGCCTGCCACGCTGAGCCTTAACACTGGGGCCCCTCAGGGGTGTGTACTTTGTCTCTTCCTGTATTCCCTGTTCACCCACGACAGCGTGGCCAAACACGACTCCAACACCATCATTAAGTTTCCTGACGACACAACAGTGGTAGGCCTGATCACCGACAACGATGAGACGACCTATAAGGAGGTCAGAGAACTGGCAGTGTGGTGCCAGGACAACAACCTCTCCCTCAATGTGAGCAAGCCAAAGGAGCTGATCGTGGACTACAGGAGCCAAACAGGCCCCCATTAACATCGACTGGGCTGTAGTGGAGCGGGTGGAGAGTTTCAAGTTCCTTGGGGTCCACATCACCAACGAACTATCATGGTCCAAATATACCAAGATAGTCATGAAGAGGGCACGACAAAACCTTTTCCCCCTCAGGAGACTGAAAATATTTGGCATGGGTCCCCAGATCCTCAAAAGGTTCTACGGCTGCACCATCGAGAGCATCCTGACTGGTTGCATCACTGCCTGGTATGGCAACTGACCGTAAGGGTAGTGCGTACGGCCCAGTACATTACTGGGGCCAAGCTCCCTGTCATCCAGGACCTATGTAATAGGCGGTGTCAGAGGAAAGCCCATAAAATTGTCAGAGACTCCAGTCACCCTATAGACTGTTTTCTCTGCTACCGCACGGCAAGCGGTACCGGAGCGCCAAGTCTAGGACCAAAAGGCTCCTCAACAGCTTCTACCCCCAAGCCGTAAGACTGATTAACAAATCATAAAATCAGCACCAGACAATTTACATTGATTTCCCCCCCCCCCTTTGTACACTGCTGCTACTTCCTGTTTGTTTGTTACCTATGCACGGTCACTTCGCCCCCATCTACATGTACAGTTTACCTTAACTAGCCTGTACCCCTGCACACTAACTCGGTACCAGTGCCCCCTGTATATAGCCTCGTTATTCTTATTGTGTTACTTTTTATTATTACTTTTTATTTTAGTCTACTTGGTAAGTATTTTCTTCAACTGCACTGTTGGTTAAGTTGACATGGTAAAAAGTGGAATATACTAAAGTATCTAAAAGTAAACAGAATGTATGATGTCACAAAGCAACATCATGACTTCACATATATCACAAGAGAAGGAAGCTTTGATTGCCAGATACCAGCAATAACATTCTATAGTTCCAAATAATTCTAAACAGATTCCCTTCTACCTTAGCATACTCTCCACCTTCGGAGATAACAAGCTTTTAAATCCTTTGGTTGACTCTTGAAATACACAGCATTTAACTTAAAAAATGTCAGCGCGCAACTTGGAGTATGAGTCGACCGTGAGTCAAATCAAACTTTCTTTGTCACATGCGCCGAATTCAACAAGTGTAGACTTTACCGTGAAATGCTTACTTACAAGTCCTTAAAACTTCTTATGGCCTGGGGGCAGTATTTCGACATCTGGATGAGAAGCGTGCCCAAAGTAAACTGCCTGTTACTCAGGCCCAGAAGCTAGGATATGCATAGAATTGGTAGATTTGGATAGAAAACACTAAAGTTTACAAAACTGTTAAAATAATGTCTGTGAGTATAACAGCACTGATATGGCAGGCAAAAACCTGAGGAAAATCCATCCAGGAAGTGGGATTTTTTTTGATGTGGGTACTTTTCAATTGAATGCCTATAGAGTATCGAATGGGTTAGGACCCAGATTGCAGATCCTATGGCTTCCACTCGATGTCAACAGTCTTTAGACATTGTTTCAGACTTGTTTTCTGAAAAATGAAGAAGAATGAGACCCTTTTTGTCAGTGGACTGAGGAAGAATGTAGAGATGGTTTGCGCGCGTGACCGAGTGCGCACCCTTCGTTGTTTTTCCTTTCTATTGAATACGCTATTGTCCGGTTTAAATATTATCGATTATTTAGACAATTGACAACCTGAGGATTAATTATAAACATTGTTTGACATGTTTCGACAAACTTTACCGGTACTATTAGGATGTATTCGTCTGCATGTTTTGACCACCTTTGAGCCAGTGGATTACCAAACAAAACGCGGCAACAAAATAGAGTTTTTGGGATATAAAGAGGGACTTTATCGAACAAAACATTTATTGTGTAGCTGGGACTCTTGTGACTGCAACCATATGAATATCTTCAAAGGTAAGTGATTAATTTTATCACTATTTCTGACTTTTGTAATTCCAATACTTTGTTGTAAAATGTTTGTCTGCTTTTGTAAGCGGGGCATTGTCCTCAGATAATCGCATGGTATGCTTTCGCCTTTTTGAAATGTGACAAAGCGTCCGGATTAACAAGAAGTTAATCTTTAAGCCGATGTATAACACTTGTGTTTTTTGTGAATGTTTATTATGACTATTTCTGTATTTTGAATTTGGCGCTCTGCAATTTCACCGGATGTTGTCGAGGTGGGTCGCTAGCGAAACGCCTGCACCAGAGAGGTTAACCTGTTAGTGCCCCTATCTGCCTTGGCTCTCTTTTCCTGTCAGAGCACTCTACCTGAGCTGCCTAGTCTCCCTTGGCCTCCAATTTGACCAAACTGACCAAAATTAGCAAAAATTGTCTATGTGTGCTCGCACACTAATGAGCTGGGTGATTGATTAGCAATGCATATGGAGCTGTCTGACAATCTACTGACACAAATATTCAAAGCTAATCGGTAGCCTATGTCAGCTAGCTGCCTAGGCACATTTTTTTTGTATAACTCCAGGACTTTTGGAGTCAAGGAGTTGAGGAATCGACTCTATGGAGTCGACTCTCCACCACTATTCATTAGTGTGTGTGTACACATGCTTGAGTGTGCATATGTCTGTATGTGTGTGGGCACGTACGTACTGTATGCATGCTTGTTTAGATGTGTGTGTGTGTGTGTGTGTGTGTGCTTGCGTGAGAGATGATGATGTGCTTGCTCACTCTGGCAGGCTTTCCCCTTGTCGTCCTGGCAAAGCCCTAATGTGTGTTTCCCTGCTCTGAGCTGGAGTCTAGACTACACTGCCATGCATAATTCAGACGGTGCTCTCCCCCACCCTAAAACCGCCTAATCATTCTGTTTAAAGGTTGCATCAATACTATGCCAGAGATTATTAAGCCTTACACTGTGATGGCCAATGTGTGCTCAGTTCAAACCACACAAGTAGGAAGGGGGAAGACACTTTTCTTTCTTTTTTCTTTCGCTCTCTCGATATTTCTATATACAGTATGTATCGCCCTCCTACGCTTCTTTTTTTCTCCCCATTCATCTTCCCACTCTTTACCTGTCTTTTCCTGTCTTTCCCACTCATGCCTTTTTTATTTCTCAGTCTCACACTCCTGTAGTATTCTCACACTCACTTTTCTTTCTTGGGAATTGTGTGTGAAGAGACCACATTGGTCCATGACCTAGCTACAGTATAAAACAATCCCTTTTCTAACTATTCTAGCTAATTCCCAAGGCTAACACCACAATGTAGCTGGACAGCTCAGAACATATTCTCGTCTACCTCTCTTACTGTGAGGCGTTTGAGTTCATTTTAATGCCGCCACTTCAGTCTGTTATTATTTTTAATTGCTACTATTGATGGTACTCTGCTGTAAACAAAGTTAACTTCTGTTTGACGAAACAGACTAAATGGATGATCATCGTATGTGGGGGAACGTGGAAATGGAGCTGATAATCTGTCAATTCACTTCCAAAAAGGAAGAGTTTTTCTGTTTTATTTTCCACTGTAATGAACCCAGACTGTGCTGTGTTTTTCAGGAGCATATGGAAAAAGAGAGAAAACCCGGGCTCATTAAAAAAAAAAATGTCACCGCTGCCCCAGCTGGAGTCTGTCAGACTAGTCTTCTTCTAGGCCTGTTTAGCCAGCCGCTGGAACACTGAATGATTCCACACAGCCTCTCAGAGTTATCTCTCTCTCTCGCACACTCACTCACCCTGTCAACTTGTCAGCCTCTGCCACTGCTTTTGCCTTACCCAGGGAAGGTGGGACTGGACTGTCTTACATACTGTTAAATGCAGTAGTTTATAACCCCTACATCTATTCCCTCCCTGAAAAGTGGTCTTCTGAAATATGATTCATTATTCAGACTAAATTATGATTTACTCCCGATTTTGATTTAAAATAAAACTTATTGAAAAGTTGAAGTATTATATATTTTGATTTTATCAGGCTATTATTGATGGTTATACTTATGCACCTGATTACCTAATAGTGTGGCCTATTATGAACACTAGAGATATGGAGATGAATATCTTTATACAGAGCTGTTGCAGCAGGGAGGAGAACACAGTTTAAAATGCCAAAGACCACTCTGCACATAAGCAGAGCTATCTGTTTTATTTAAGCTATCCTAAGCTATCCTGAGAAGTGTGTGTTGATGGTTCTGCTCTGATGAGGATGGATGTCAGTGGATGGGCCTCAGCCCGGACTGTCAGCAGTTGGCTACGGCAGCTCAGTGACATTTGCTCCCAGAATGTGTTTTGATTGGCTGCGGTACAAGATTTCTGTGTGTGGTGTTGAGACCTGGGTTTCTCCTAATGTGGGAAATATAACAACAGATATGTCTTGATAAAAGAGGGGAGCACTTACTCATCTGCCTGCAGTCTTTTTTCTATCTTCAACTACTTCACCCATTGCTGTCAACTCATCTTTACTCATTACAAGAAGATAGCCCCCCTTTCCCTAGCTTTAGAACAAGATCAAATAAGCTCAGGCTCAATTTCAAATGTTTGTTTAGACTTAGTGCCTTGACATTGTGTCACACTTTTAACCTCTCTGTTGGCGCTGCTTCCCTGGATGTTGACCTTGCTTGGCCTTGTCAGAGCAGTGGTGTCTCGTGCAGACTGCTCTAGCCAGATGGTTTGGAGTCAGAGATAGATACACAGTGGTGTGGTAGACTTTTCTCTCTTACTGTGTCTGATCTCTTTTTGGAACTAGGAGGTTTTATGTTGGATATTGCACATTAGTGCATTGAGACCATTCAAGCACATTTCCACATACAGAACCAACATTACAGGGTAGAAGCACACTGAAATAGACTTTCTGTATGTGGCAGAGACCCTTCAGCCAAGAACAGATCAGAGCAATAACAGTGTTACCGCAATTACCTCGCTAATGTGATCATTAGAACACTTCCCCCACTCATCAGGCCAAGGAAATGTGGCCTTATTTGTCAGGGTATGATATGTGGCAGCAATATCAACGTGAAAGTCAGTGTTTGGTCACAGGGCATTGACTAGGCCTTAACCCCATGACAAACAGTCTGTTTTTGGTGTCTGTAGGGACTGGCCACCTAGTCATTGATAGTGTCACGAGTCATAACCAATGAAACAAATGCCTAGGTGTATTTTGTCAGGTCTGCCTAAGCTCTGTGACTCACTTCTGATTATTTCTGTGTTTCTGCAGATCCAGTGAGGTGCTAGGATTGACCAGTGACGGCCTAAGAGGAACAAGAGAAGACCCAGAGGTTTCTACTTAGCAGTGTCAGAACGGTCCAGCAGTATGCCAAGCCAAAACCTCGTCTAGCTCCCAGTCCACAGTGAAGACCTGTCACAATGGCTCAGGCCGGATGGGAACAGGCTTACTCCGTGATAAGAGAGGATCTATGTTTACCTACATCCTCTATGCTGCTCTGGGGCACTATTTAATTATGTCTTATTTGATCCTCTTGAATGACTTTTGGCCTGCTCATAAAAAGGTACTCCATTAGATGTTCCCTCGTCCCAGGCATCTCTGCAGCACTGCGGCTAGCCTCATGAGGCTGTGTGGCACACTGCTCCCAGAGGCATTCCCTGTGTGTCTGTAAGGCCTCCTCCCCACTCTATGGAGGCGGAGCCCAGCCATCCTGCTGATGGTGAGCGATCCGGAAGGCAACAGCAGCCTCTGTCTGCTGGGGCCGCTGAGTCCCCCACAGGGTCCCGTCCACAGCAGCCGCCATCCAACCCCCGCCCCGTCCACGGTGGCCTGGGACGCCTCCACCACCGCAAGCCCAAGCGTAGCGACCTGCTCCTCAGGCTTCAGCATCAGCACAAGACCCAAGCAGCAGCATGGCAGCACTCAACAGACACCTCAGGTCCTTCAGGAGGCAGCATCCCCTCCACCTCATCCCTACAATCCTCCTCTACCCAAGGCCATAACACTCATGGGGTCCAGTCCCAGCCCAATCAGGAAGCCCCAGAGGGCAGCCCATCTAAAAGAGGTGAGAGGAAGCTCCAGAAACCGGGGAGGTATGTGTGCACTTACTGCGGCCGTCCATGTGCCAAACCCAGCGTTCTCCAGAAACACATCCGCTCTCACACAGGGGAGAGGCCTTACCCCTGCGTCCCCTGTGGCTTCTCCTTCAAGACCAAGAGTAACCTGTACAAGCACCGCAAGTCCCACGCCCACCGAATCAAGGCAGGCCTGGCGTCCAGCCGGGACGAGCTGAGCCTGAGCGGACCTGCGATGAGCGCCCCGGGAGAGGATCCCGAGGAGCCTACAGAGGGGGAGAGTACAGACTCTGAGGAGGAGTCGGGTCAGTACAGGAAGGAGAAGTTGGGCAAGCAGAAGAGTAGCAGCAGTTTGGCACTGTTAGGGCAAGAGGAGGGCCAGAGGTCTGACAACTCCCAGGCCGTGAAGCAGAGACTGGCCATGAGGCTGAGTGAGAGGAAGCGTGGCCCCATGGCCTCCCCAGAAGACCCTCCCTCTTCCTCCACCTCCTCTTCACTGGGCCCCAGCAGTAAAGGCAGCCAAGAGTCAGGCTACTTCTCCCTTTCGAGGAGCACTGAGATGAGCCGAGCTGACTCCCAGGTGAGCCCTCCCACCGCCAAAACCTATGCCGAGATCATTCTGGGCAAGTATGGACGGCTTGGAGGGCAGCAGCGCGGTCCCCATCAGCAGCACGCCCACTCTTCTTCACCAGGGATGGAGGAGAAGAGTAGCATGCCCTTCAGCGTGCCCAAGACGCAGGTCATCGAGCACATCACCAAACTCATCACCATCAACGAGGCAGTGGTGGACACCAGCGAGATTGACAGCGTCAAGCCCAGGCGCTCCTTGCTCTCCAGGAAGAGTAGTCTGGAGTTACCCAAGTTCTCCTGCCCCAAAGACCCCTATATGTTTGAGCCTAAGGGAGAAAGCCCAGGCCCCAGTATGGCAGGCCAATCATTCTTTCCCCATGTCCAAGACGTGGACCCATCGGGGGTCCAGGAGTCTTCCTCTTCAGTGCCTCTGCTGAGAAGCCACTCCACGCCCACCTCAGCAGGCCCGGGAAACCACTCCACCACCTCTCCCTGGGGCTTCTGTCGTCTGAGCCACTCCTTTGATGAGCAGCAGGCTGTGGTGGCCGAGATGAGGGTGGGCAGGCAGCACCATTTGCTGAGGCGCCAGCCCGCCATCGAGGTGCCCCTCGGGGCTGAACTCAGCCTGGAGGAGGCTGGCCCCTCCTACGCAGCAACAGAAAGCAGCCTAACCAGGAAGCAGCAACAGCAGCAACGCAAAGGTCCAAGGCTCTATGAGTGCAAGGCCTGCGGAGTCCGCTGTAAACAAAGGGAGAGTTACGAGGCCCACAGGGGTCTTTGCACAGGCCAGCCAATAAAGGAGCTGGAGAGAGGAGAGGTGGATGGGGCGTGCCGGGATGACCGTCCCCAGATGATGCACTATAAATTCCGGGCACTGGCCATGGCAGTGAGGAAGAGGAGGAAAGAGGAGAGTCTGGAGGAGGATCCTCCCAGCCCCGAGCCTACAGCTGTTGTGACCTGCAGCCCCGCAACCACCACTGCAGTGCCAAGCCTGGTGGAGCAGAGTGAGGCCTTCTCAGGTGCTCTCTCACAGACTGAGCAGCAGCAGCAAGACAGGAAGGGTATCTCTGTCATCCAGCACACCAGCTCCTTCGAGAAGCAGGAAAGTATATCCATGGAGAGCCAGGAGTCTATAGAGCTCAGAGAGAGCCAGTCAACACTGCAAAAACAGCCGCAGCCAAAATCATCGCCCTCCATGTCCCGCCTGGTCCGCCAGCACAATATCCAAGTGCCAGAGATCCTAGTGACGGTGGAACCTGACGCTGATATGGTGCCAGTGTCGCCCACGGCGACGACATCCTTGTCCAAGGAGCCAGAGAGTGTGGTAGAGGAGTTCCAGTGGCCTCAGCGCAGCCAGAGTATGGCTCAGCTCCCCGCCGAGAAGCTGCCACCAAAGAAGAAGCGTCTCCGTCTAGCCGAGGCTGCTGCCCAGTCTTCCGGGGAGTCCAGCTTTGAGTCGGTATCGCTGGGGGCCCGGAGCCCCAGCCAGGAGAGCAACATTTCCCGCTCGCCCAGCCGATCTGCCTCCTTTGAAGACATGGGGGGAAAACCTGCTGAGCCTTCCCCCTGGGGCTCCAGCAGCACCCAGGGCTCCCACATGCTAACCGTGCCCTCGGGCCTCCACCAACAATACCAACCCCAAAGAGAGATGCGGCGCTCAGCCTCGGAGCAGGCCCCTGCCAGCCAACAGCATACGGACGAGGTTGTGGAGACAAGGAGCAAATCCTTTGACTACGGGTCCCTATCCCCGCAGCGGTCTGCATCAGCCTGGAGGGAAAGGAGGAAGTGCCTACTTGTGAAGCACGCCACCCTGGGCGAGCCAGACCACGAGGAAGGGGCCATGGCCAGCCACTCGGGCCGACCAGGGAGCCCCAAGCCAGGCCCGTCCTACACCAGCCACCCTGCCCTCCACCCAGCTGAAGCCAGCACCTCGAGGCTCAGCCCGGAGGCCATAGGGAAGACCGTACAGCTGTTCCACCAGCCCCGGATACCCCCATTCCCCATGCAACCAACTGGGCATGATCGGTTCCCTCTTGGCCAGATAGCCCAGCTCCACCCGGTCACCACTGCCATCTCAGATGTCCTCTCCACCCACATCATCCACAGAGCCTTCTTACACACACACCCTTCTCCTCCAACCATACAAGTCCACCCAGGGCAGCTTCACATGGCAGAATGCTTAGGCCTGCCCCTCCATCCTTTCTCAGCTCTGCTCTCCCTGCAGTACCCCACCGGGGCTGACGAGAATGTGTACTTCCCCGTTTCCCCTGGGCTCACCATCCAAGTCCCCACACAGCCCCCCATACCCCCCACTGTGGTTCTCCCTTCCCCATCTCCTCAGTCCTTAGTCCCCCTACCTTGCCTCCATCCCCCGCCTGTCATCGCAACGTGCCTGGCGCAGCTGATGCCAGTCGTGTCACTGGTGGTGCCAGTGCGCCTCCAGACCCACATGACCACCTATGCCAGTGCCCTGTACACCACCCTATCTCAGATCTTGGCGTCAGCCCGCTCCCAGGAGCCCATCTGCTGCATGGCCATGGTTATCATGGGCCAGCTGGAGCAGGACAAGCTGCAGAGGTCCTATCTAAAGATCCCCACCCCGGACTTCAAGAGCTACCTGCCCCTGTCTCTGCCCCTGGAGCTGGGCTCTGTGTCCAGGGAGGGCTGCGGGCCACTGGGGGCTGTAGGGAGCAAACGCATGCTCTCCCCTGCAGCCAGTCTGGAGCTTAGCACAGAGGCCCAGCGTCAGCAGAAACGAGTGAAGGAGGAAGAGGTGGAGGAAGAGAAGGTGGGAGAGGAAGAGGAAAATAAGGGTACTGGGAGAAAACTGGAAGCAGGGGAAGATGAAGAGAAAGAGCCGAAAAGGGCACAGATAGGATTAGTTACTGTGAAAGTCGAGGAGGAAGAGAAGGTACGGGACCCAGAGGGGCACAGGGAAGAGGGGGAGATGCAAGGGAAGGCTGAACCTAAGAAAGAAAAGGGGAGGGAGGAGAATGAGGGCCAGGGAGTGAGTGCTTCCTTTGTACCCCAGAGTCCAGAGCGAGCCAAAGCCCCCTCGTATACCAGCCTCCACACAACCACCTCAGTCAGCTGGTGCTACTTGAACTACGTGAAGCCCAACCCGTCTGCCCAGAGGGAGTCACAAACCTCCGTTTACACCTCCTGGAGCGTCAGCG
Source organism: Salmo trutta (assembly GCF_901001165.1). Classification (NCBI taxonomy): domain Eukaryota; kingdom Metazoa; phylum Chordata; class Actinopteri; order Salmoniformes; family Salmonidae; genus Salmo; species Salmo trutta. The sequence goes on from NC_042959.1 coordinate 42,294,305, forward strand.
TGCACAACCCCAACCTGCCAGGCCTGTCCACCAAGCTGGCCCTGTCCCTGCTGAGCTCCAAGCAGAAGCACAGCTTGGAGACCTACACCATGGCCACAGCTCTAACCCCTGCGACAGGCAAGGTGGTCTCTGCCAGCAGCAGAAAGACCTACATTTCAGAGGTAAATATAACAGCAATTTTCAATATCTAGGAAAACACAGCATGGGCCAATTAGACCAAAACTACCAAAACCACTGATTTAGTTTTAGTTATGAATTATATAGTATAATGCATACCCCACAATTCCACAGCTGGAAATTACCAGACACTATGCTGTTAGATTATATACTACAACCAATACATTAAATCTTTGACATTAATTGTTGTTCCAATGTACTGTCATTGCCAACCAAGATGTCAGGGTGCGTTGGTGAATTTGCCTGTGTCTGTCTTTGAGTGTAGGTACATGCTATCCCACCCAGCACCCCTGTCGAAGTGAAGGAGCCACCACAGCAGCCTGAGAAGGAGGAGAAGGGGAAGAGAGAAGTGCAAGGGCCCTCCACCTCCAAACAGAGCGAACCTCTCCGCGTCCAAATCTTCGAGGGCGGGTAAGAGAAAGAGGACACAGGAGTACTGCATACCTCTCTGATCAGCTAATACTAGTGGATTTGTTCGATGAGCAGATAGATTTTTCTGCAAAATTCATCATGCAGATATTCAACGTTACTGACAGATAAAGGCGAAGGCAGTAGAGATGTAACAATACAGTAGATGTGAGTCATTGTATTCAGATACGGTAGCCGTACCAGGCAGCACAGGGCTGCCACCAAATGCAGAGTCTCAAAATATAAATGCCACATTTATGAAGGGAAAAAAGGCAGTAACAGTGGAGAATGTTTTACACTTCAGTCTCCCAGAATAACAGAGAAACAGTTGAGCTAGCCTCCAGGGACTTCATTTATACCGACAGCAGAGCCTTACCCATTCACAGCTGGTAGAAAATGTAGACCTGAATGTGTTGAATGGGGTTGGTATTTGTGCGGTGCAGCAGACAGGCAGAAGGCATCCCTCCAGATTTGTTTTGAGATTCTCATTTGTCTGTATACCTTCCTCTCAATGACACGAGAGCAACTGAAGTTTAGCTGCTGTACTGTACATACATATGTAGGAAAGAAGTCACTGTAAGTCTCTTGAGTAAAGGCAATATTTGGGTGTGAGGATTGAACAAGGCTAATTGCTGCGAGTTGTGTGTGTCAGTCTTCCCACTGCAGTATCTGCTCTCACTGTTGCCTCTGATCGCAGCTCACAAAGCTGCCTTTCCTGTGGCAGCTGCTGCAGTCTAGCCAACAGATAGTGATCTGCCAAGAGCACAGTAAAAGACAGTGTGATAGAGATGGAATTGAAAGGGAAAGAGGGGAAATGGTGGAGAGAGGGAAAAATAGAAGGAAGCGTTGAACATTTTTTGTTTCCTTATGACAGACAAGGACGTGTGCGAAAGAGATGGAGACAGAAATACAAACAGATAGGTGTTGATAGAAAGATATGTGATAGAGAAGTTTTTACAATGAATGACAGATGGACAACATAAGTGTATGTGGGTGGGGGGGTGATTAAGCTTACACAATGCTGTTTGTTGTCTAATTATTGACACTATTTTAGGATATTAATAATGATTTCTCATAAAATTGTTACTTATACATTGATTTATTATAACATTTGTGAAGAATGATAATTCCAGCTAAAATAATATGCAGGAGTAGAGCTTTCCATAAATCACCATCTAATTTAGACAGCTTGCTTTGTCATACTTTGTCATACTAAAATTATAATTCTATATAGTTGGTTCTGAACACATCTACATTAATGTGGATGCTACCATGATTACGGATAATCATGAATAACGATGAGTGATAAAGTTAGAGGCATACAATAAAGATCATACCCCCCCAAAAAATACTAACCTCCCTGGTTATTGGTAAAGGTGAGAGGCTAGCATGTTTTCTGGGGCATGATCACAGTTTTCCACTAATGGAATATAAAAGGAATGAATCTGTTAAATATAATGAAAATAAGTTATTGTGTTTAATACATACAGCTATTATAAATCAGGGTTCCCCTGGGGGGGGGGGGGGGGGAGAATATGAAAGACTGTAAAAACACAAGGAAGTCAGCTCCAGGTGATTTTCATTTTGGTAATCTGTTCCCAAGTATTCCCACGCATAATGGATGGGTAGACTGTTTGGCTGGATTTAGGACCGTGTGGACACCACAAAGCGGACAAACAGGCTTTGTGAAGGCCAAGCTTCTGGAAGGCTGGCTGGACCAGCAAGGGAGAGTTGAACATAGTGGTTTATTTTATTTATTTATTTTATTTCACCTTTATTTAACCAGGTAGGCAAGTTGAGAACAAGTTTTCATTTACAACTGCAACCTGGCCAAGATAAAGCAAAGCAGTGTGACACAGACAACAACACAGTTACACATGGAGTAAACAAACAAGCCAATAACACAATAAACACGTCTATGATACAGTAGAAAAAAGAAAGTCTATATACAGTGTGTGCAAAAGGCATGAGGAGGTAGGCAATAAATAGGCCATAGGCGCAAATAATTACAATTTAGCAGATTAACACTGGAGTGATAAATGAGCATATGAAGATGTGCATGTAGAGATACTGGTGTGCAAAAAGACCAGAAAAGTAAATAAAATAAAAACAGTAAGGGGATGAGGTAGGTAGATAGGGTGGGCAATGTACAGATGGGCTATGTACAGCTGCAGCGATAGCTGATGTTTAAAGTTGGTGAGGGAAATAAGTCTCCAACTTCAGCGATTTTTGCAGTTCGTTCCAGTCACTGGCAGCAGAGAACTAGAATGAAAGGTGACCAAATAAGGTGTTGGCTTTGGGGATGATCAGTGAGATATACCTGCTGGGACGTGTGCTACGGGTGAGTGTTGTTATCGTGACTGGTGAACTGAGATAAGGCAGAGCTTTACCAAGCATAGTCTTATAGATGACCTGGAGCCAGTGGGTCTGGCGACGAATATGTAGTGAGGGCCAGCCGACTAGAGCATACAGGTCGCAGTGGTGGGTGGTATAAGGTGATTTGGTAACAAAACGGATGGCACTGTGATAGACTGCATCCAGTTTGCTGAGTAGAGTATTGGAAGCTATTTTGTAGATGACATCGCTAAAGTCGAGGATCGGTAGGATAGTCAGTTTTACTAGGGTAAGTTTGGCAGCGTGAGTGAAGGAGGCTTTGTTGCGAAATAGAAAGCCGATTCTAGATTTGATTTTGGATTGGAGAAGTTTAATATGAGTCTGGAAGGAGAGTTTACGGTCTAGCCAGACACCTAGGTAATTGTAGTGGTCCACATAATCTAGGTCCAGGGTGGTGATGCTAGTCGGGCGGGCGGGTGCGGGCAGCGAACGGTTGAAAAGCATGCATTTGGTTTTACTAGTGTTTAAGAGCAGTTGGAGGTGGCCTCCAACTGCTCTTAAACACTAGTAAAACCAAATGCAAGGAGTGTTGTATGGCATTGAAGCTCGTTTGGAGGTTAGTTAGCACAGTGTCCAAGGAAGGGCCAGAAGTATACAGAATGGTGTCGTCTGCATAGAGGTGGATCAGGGAATCGTCCGCAGCAAGAGCAACATCATTGATATATACAGAGAAAAGAGTCAGCCCGAGAATTGAACCCTGTGGTACCCCCATAGAGACTACCAGAGGTTGGGACAACATGCCCTCAGATTTGACACACTGAACTCTGTCTGCAAAGTAGTTGGTGAACCAGGCGAGGCAGTCATTAGAAAAACCAAGGCTATTGAGTCTGCCGATAAGAATACGGTGATTGACAGAGTCGAAAGCCTTGGCCAGGTCGATGAAGACGGCTGCACAGTACTGTCTTTTATCGATGGCGGTTATGATATCATTTAATACATTGAGCGTGGCTGAGGTGCACCCGTGACCGGCTCGGAAACCAGATTGCACAGCGGAGAAGGTACGGTGGGATTCGAAATGGTCAGTGATCTGTTTGTTAACTTGGCTTTCGAAGACTTTGGATAGGCAAGGCAGGATGGAAATAGGTCTGTAACAGTTTGGGTCTAGGTTGTCACCCCCTTTGAAGAGGTGGATGACTGCGGCAGCTTTCCAATCTTTAGGGATCTCGGACGATACGAAAGAGAGGTTGAACAGACTGGTAATAGGGGTTGCAACAATGGCAGCGGATGGTTTTAGAAAGTGGTGCACGACTCAAGGATTTTTGGAGTCGACTTCGACTCCTGTGGTTGGAGTCGTAGGAGTCGACTCTTGCTCATCTCCCAAAACACGCTGAAAGAGATTCGCACACACGTACACCTCATTATTGCAGAGTCCTACTAGGAAGACTACATTTGCATTCTAGAGGACTGACATGAGCATGATGCTGTCCGTTTGAATATAGAAGGTGATGTGTAGGAACTCAAATATTTCAGTGATATTTCTGCTGTGTGCCGCCTTGACCGATCCCATGGGATGATGCGGTGCGCTCTATGCTGATAAGGCTATTCTTTGCCATGTTCTAGCCCTATTCGGACAGGTATTACTAGATATGTTGGTTTTGTAATTATTATCCTAGCATGTGCCTTATTCCAGAGGAATTCACACAGGATTAGTTTTTCAAAACTGCCCCATGTAATTCTTAATTTTTCGAAATGAATCGACTCTTATGACGGAAGCCTGCAGTTTTTTGTTGTTGTTGTAGACATGAAGATATTTCAACATCATGTCCAGACGATAATAGGCTACACTGATACCTCGTGCTTGGTTTCCAAATGTACAGTGAGGGAAAAAAGTATTTGATCCCCTGCTGATTTTGTACGTTTGCCCACTGACAAAGAAATGATCATTCTATAATTTTAATGGTAGTTTTATTTGAACAGTGAGAGACAGAATAACAACAAAAAAATCCAGAAAAACGCATGTCAAAATGTTATAAATTGATTTGCATTTTAATGAGGGAAATAAGTATTTGACCCCTCTGCAAAACATGACTTAGTACTTGGTGGCAAAACCCTTCTTAGCAATCACAGAGGTCAGACGTTTCTTGTAGTTGGCCACACATCTCAGGAGGGATTTTGTCCCACTCCTCTTTGCAGATCTTCTCCAAGTCATTAAGGTTTCGAGGCTGACGTTTGGCAACTCGAACCTTCAGCTCCCTGCACAGATTTTCTATGGGATTAAGGTCTGGAGACTGGCTAGGCCACTCCAGGACCTTAATGTGCTTCTTCTTGAGCCACTCCTTTGTTGCCTTGGCCGTGTGTTTTGGGTCATTGTCATGCTGGAATACCCATCCACGACCCATTTTCAATGCCCTGGCTGAGGGAAGGAGGTTCTCACCCAAGATTTGACGGTACATGGCCTCGTCCATCGTCCCTTTGATGCGGTGAAGTTGTCCTGTCCCCGTAGCAGAAAAACACCCCCAAAGCATAATGTTTCCACCTCCATGTTTGACAGTGGGGATGGTGTTCTTGGGGTCATAGGCAGCATTCCTCTTCCTCCAAACAAGGCGAGTTGAGTTGATGCCAAAGAGCTCAATTTTGGTCTCATCTGACCACAACACTTTCACCCAGTTGTCCTCTGCCAATGAACATCTGAATGATTCAAACTTCAGACGGGCATGTATATGTGCTTTCTTGAGCAGGGGGACCTTGCGGGTGCTGCAGGATTTCAGTCCTTCACAGCGTAGTGTGTAACCAATTGTTTTCTTGGTGACTATGGTACCAGCTGCCTTGAGATCATTGATAAGATCCTCCAGTGTAGTTCTGGGCTGATTCCTCACCGTTCTCATGATCATTGCAACTCCGAGGTGAGATCTTGCATGGAGCCCCAGGCCGAGGGAGATTGACAGTTCTTTTGTGTTTCTTCCATTTGCGAATAATCACACCAACTGTTGTCACCTTCTCACCAAGCTGCTTGGCGATGGTCTTGTAGCCCATTCCAGCCTTGTGTAGGTCTACAATCTTGTCCCTAACATCCTTGGAGAGCTCTTTGGTCTTGGCCACAGTGGAGAGTTTGGAATTTGATTGATTGCTTCTGTGGACAGGTGTCTTTTATACAGGTAACAAACTGAGATTAGGAGCACTCCCTTTAAGAGTGTGCTCCTAATCTCAGCTCGTTACCTGTATTAAAGACACCTGAGAGCCAGAAATCTTTCTGATTGAGAGGGGGTCAAATACTTATTTCCCTGATTAAAATGCAAATCAATTTATAACATTTTTGACATGCATTTTTCTGGATTTTTTGTTGTTATTCTGTCTCTCACTGTTCAAATAAACCTACCATTAAAATTATAGAATGATAATTTCTTTGTCAGTGGGCAAACGTACAAAATCAGCTCTGAAAAAGTCAATGGATCTCAATACTTTCCGAAAGCACTGTATGTGTTGTCTTTTCTCCGAATTATAAAAGCAAGCAGAGCAGAAACTGGCTAATATTTAGTTGACTAATGTAGCTGGCAAGGTAACTTTTGTTTAATTTAACCGATAAAAATAATACATTTGTGAAAATTCCCAGTGCTAAGCTAGTAGCGCTAGTGTAACTGATATGTAATGTTAGCTAATGTTTCATCCCCTCTCGACTGAGATTAATTAATTAAATCGCTAGTAGCTAGCTACCACAGCCAGTTCAGCTCCAGCGTCTAGCCATCTATCAGATAGCGATATGAGGTGGCTAGTATTACTATATTTCTAACAGCTGTTGTGGTTTGTGTGGAAATGTTTTGTAGCCTTTGTTTTGTCTCGTTTCAACAGAAGTAAATGAACAGGGATAGCTTTTGCCAGTTGGTGTACCATTAGAGAGAGAGCTGGTCAAAAGTTGGTTAACGTTAGCTATTATTTTTTGCCTCAATCACTCTAGATCTGGTTCAAACGATGAAACCATGATTCTATTCTTTGATAATATAATTTATAAACATACACCAAGGTAATTCTTTGTCATGCCTCATCTTACGAGGATCAGATGGTGACAGGGGTCTCAGCAGGGTCAGGCAGCCAGGGAAGATCCAGTCTGTGACAGAGCTGAGATGAATATTTAGAGATGCAAGACTTTATTATCTCTGTGCAGCAAACACTGGACAAGCCAGATACTTCAAAGATTGAAACTATTTTAAGGCAGTCTGAAAAACCTCAAGTTGATTTCCAAACTATATCAAGGGTTGATAGAGGCTTTGTTAGGAAGACCTGGTGGAAGCTATTGATGATGATTCATGGATACAGATATGTTTGAATGCCCAGTCATGTTCATACAATCTCAGACATAAATTACTGCAGTTTTAAGACCGTCCATATGCCGTACTATATGCCAGTGAAACTTAATTACATGCACTCAGAAGTGTAATTCCTCTGCTGGAGGTGTAAAACTCAAAAGGGGACATATTTGCATAAGTTATGGTCTTGTGAGGGCTGGCTGAATTCTGGCAAAGAATATGTTATTTTATCTCAGCATGTCTACAGATTCCCTTCACCCTGTTTTTGTTTGCTTGGAAATGTTGATACTGGAGACTTATCAGAAGAAACATTTATAGTAGCTAAGCATTGCCATGAATTGGAAGGTTGGTTATCCTCCCTCAATGTCACAATGGATGGCAGAAATATCAAGTTATGTATCACCAGATTTGATTTATTACAAGATTAAGGGTATACTGGGTACTTTCATGAGGTCTGGATGCCTTATATGGAATGTAGTACTACAAAAGGAGTTTATTGAAAACATGCCCAAGTCAGGGGAGATACCTTTTTTGTTAATCCCTAGCTGCTGGACTGTTCAAAACTGGCCCTGGGGGTCTTCCGTCTTGTGGGTTGTCACTCTGGCCTTGGCCTAACACACCCAAAACCAATCATTTATGTTTCTCTAAGATCCTAAAGCTGAGTGTGGTGTGTTGGGTTGGGGCGCTGTAGGGTGTTGGACCCCTAGGAACAGGATGGGGCGACCCAGCTATTTTGTGTGCACGTAAAAGGAGCTCTACAGTACTATTAGGCCTATGAGATTAATTTTATGGAGGATTTGCTGTTTCTTTGTGTTAATGTGTATTGTGTTGGGAGAAAGTTAAGTTATGTAAGAGACTGGTGGGGGTCAGGGGTGCAGGCGGCTCGGGCTGGCTGGGCAGTCTGGCAGAAATGTTATATAGATGTCTAAATAAAGACAATCAAGTCTTTGTATTTTTGTTAATTTGTTATGTTATTGGTTAAAGGTGCAAGACAACATTGATTATTGAATTTCCTTTGATCTAGTTCAGTCTTATCAATCACTTAAACATATTTAATAATGATCTCTTACCAAGCTTGAAGACTGTGGGCATTTTTGTTTACGTTTTGTTCTAAATAGAGACGTCATATTGGATTGTGTAGAAAAGCAGGAATTTAGCTATAGATGGCCCACCGACAGGTTATGTCCCCCACATCTATAACTATCATCAGTGGTTGCTAACAGGGGTTTACAATTTACAAGCCATAAAGTTTTGACCTTAAAGGGACAGTTTAGTGATTTTACATATGTAAATATTTGTTTAAATTGAAATCAGTCTATGGAAAAGGAGTGACTGCAATCCACACTTTGGCTTTCTAAAACTAGCCATTGCAAAGATTTTACACCATTAGCATTTTGGGATACCCAAATCTCAAAATAGTTTTTTACCAATTCATTGAGTAACGCAATCAATTTAAGAGGTGATTTGAGCATGAAATGTGATACATGCTAAACGGGGAAGATTGACTTGGGGAATGGGGAACAGCTGCTGCTCGTCAGGAAACAACACAATAACATAAACAGAATTTAGACATCTGGTAGATGTTTCTAGAAGCACTGTGCACAAATCCAATTTCCAGGTTGCACAGCAAAAAATACAATATGCTACAGCTGACTCCAAGCCTATGCTACAGCTGACTTCTCTCTCGGTTCCGTAGCCAACAGATTAACCTAACGAAGCAGGCGTAAAATAAACGCCTGAAACTAGATCCCCTACAATGGCCTACATACTGGTCTTGAGGAGAAGGGGGGAAAAAACTGTTGGGGCGTTCTCTTCTGCACTGTTCAACCAGTCCAGTAAATGTGGAGGAAGAGTTAAGACGGAGTAGAAGTCCAATCACAGGCTCTCTTTCCATTTCCCCTGAAAACCGGAACAACCGTTTGTTGGGACTCGGCAGAGGTACTTGACATGCATTTCTATGGGTTAGTGCCGCTGTTCTTATGGGTGTCCCCTCTTAAATCATCTCAGACTACAGCAAAAATATCAAACATGTCTGAACATTTTTGTGATGTCCCAGTCTTAATCTGGAGAATTTAACAGCATCCATCAGGGCTCGTTGACCATCTCGCACTATGAGCAGAAGAATGCGCAAACGAGTTTCTCGTGCGTGCATATTTCACCCTTATCTTTAAAACTTGTCTGGGACACTTAAATCTTGCAAATATTGGGGAACACACAAACACACACACAATGCATGTAGCACTCCAGAAACAGTGTGTCATTCATTCTACCTCTCTTCTGTGTTCTCAACCACGACTGCCGTCATCGGAACACAACACACATCACTACTTTCTATAAATACACGGCATGCAGGCAGCTCAGCTCTGTTATTTGGTTTTAATGACTTGTATGTTTTCATCCTGATCCAATTAAGTCACGTCTGTGAGAGAGGAGGGACTGACTGGGGGGGCTCTCTGGAGAACATTAACATTATTCAGTTGGAGAAACCGATGCTGTAACATGGCAGGCTTTTTCCTCACTGTCGCTTTTCTCATAAACTAAAGGAGCCGTGGGCGTCCTCTGTGACAGCGGAACATTGGATTTAATCTCCTTAATCTGCATTTAGTGCAGCTGCAACTGTCTAGTTGCTCTTAACACAGCCAGAAATACATTTTTATGGAGTAAATACATTGTCATATTTTCTCATTGGCTTGGTGACATAGCTTAGCTCATTCCACTGTTAACCTGTGAGGTCATGATCAGCGTGTTTATCATATTGTATGAAGTTCAACAGGATGCAGGGTTTACCATAATTCACAGTCACATTCATGCCCAGCCTCATCACAGCCAGAAACAGATTGAAATTGTCAGTGTGATGTAATTTTTTACTTATTTTGTCCTGTTTCTCCTGCTGGGTGTATGCCGTGTGCCTGCACTCACAGTAGTGACTCAAAACACTGTTGCATTCCATCAATGGCATTATCTCCATCCGTTGTTGCTGCTTTGAAATTCACAGTCCCCATCTAAAAGAGTAATAGGAAGAGTTGCGCTTCGTCACATCTCTTTGCTCTATCAGTCATGATGCCATTGTACAACTGGGAATGATTTGTCAGCTTCCTTGCAGGAACACCTTGAGTGCTCCCTGATTGAAAGGCAGATGTGTGCAGCTTGAGTCTCGCTCTGCTGAAAATGTGAGGCAATATTTTTAGCCGTGCCACGAAATGTGTGTCAGTGTGCAGACACAGGCTGTACTAAGTGAATGCAATAGAATGGCACTCAGTTGAGTAAGAATGTGTTCAAAGTACTGTTGTTGCCTCATTGGAAAGCTCAATGCGAATACTGATCTTTATTCATGTTGATCTAGTATACTGTATGACAAATTCTGTATTTAAAGATGAGTGTACATCGAGTTGGGTAGTGCATAGTATTTCTGTAACATATAAACTAGTATTTTATAGAGTAGGGCTAAATGTACAGTTGGATTTTGTATGTAGAGTAGGCCCAGGGAGCTATCTTTACCTACTTTTAACTTACTATGTATTTTGTTTTTCTTTTCTCACTCCCTCTCCCCCCACTTCCTCTCTCTCTCCCTCTCCTCCTCTTTCCCATCAGGTACAAGTCTAATGAGGAGTATGTGTATGTGCGGGGTCGCGGCAGAGGAAAGTATGTCTGCGGCGAGTGCGGGATCCGCTGTAAGAAGCCCAGCATGCTAAGGAAGCACATTCGAACACACACGGATCTCCGGCCCTACATCTGCAAACACTGCAACTTCGCCTTCAAAACCAAAGGTGAGGAAGAGGAGGTGTGATTTTTCTAAATAGGCCCCAAATCATAATACGGCATTCAGTGTCGCTCTGTCTTCGTATATGGTTGAGCAGTTTCTTTAACGATTAGCTATACTCTAAGTCGATATTCACGTCATAAGAAGGAATTCCCCTCGACCACAAATTGGAGAAAACAAACATTCTTTCCCATTGACCCCCATTGTTAAAGAGCCAACTTCGTCAATTTTCTTATACAGAAATTACAAAACATGCCGAAAAACTGCTGTGTTGTTCAATGAACATATAACCAGGTAAAAACAACATAAGGAAATAGAGCCTGCGAGAAGAGCCATGTGGCCTCAGGCTATTCGACATGGAAAATATGGGATCCGGTTCCCAAGTAGGCTACACGTAAAGTGCATTCAGAAAGTATTCACATTTTTTTACGTTAGTCTTATTCTAAAATGGATTCTAAAATTGATTTTTTTTTATTTATTCCCCTCATCAATCTACCCACAATACCCCATTATGACAAAGCAAAAACAGGTTTTTAGAAATTGTTGCAAATGTAAAAAATAAAAATAAAAACTGACATGACATTTGCATAAGTATTCAGAACCTTTACTCAGTACTTGGTTGAAGCACCTTTGGCAGCGATTATAGCCTTAAGTCTTCTTTGGTCAAGTCTGGGCTTTGGCTGGGCCACTCAAGGACATTCAAAGACTTGTCTTGAAGCTACTCCTGCGTTGTCCGCTGAAAAACATCCCCACAGCATGATGCTGCCACCACCATGCTTTACCGTAGGGATGGTGCCAGGTTTCCTCCAGATGTGACACTTGGCATTCAGGCTAAATAGTTCATTCTTGGTTTCATCAGACCAGAGAATCTTGTTTCTCACGGTCTGAGAGGCCTTTAGGTTTCTTTTGGCTAACTCCAAGCGGGCTGTAATGTGCCTTTTACTGAGCAGTGTCTTCCATCTGGCCACTCTATGATAAAGGCCTTATTGTTGGAGTGCTGCATGGTTGTCTTTCTGGAAGATTCTCCCATCTCGACAGAGGAACTCTGGAGCTCTGTCAGAGTAACCATCGGGTTTTTGGTCACCTCCCTGACCAAAGCCCTTCTCTCCCGATTGCTCAGTTTGGCTGGGTGGCCAGCTCTAGAAAGAGTCTTGGTGGTTCCAAACTTCTTCCATTTAAGAATGATGGAGGCCACTGTGTTCTTGGAGATCTTCAATGCTGCAGAAATGTTTTGGTACCCTTCCCCAGATCTGTGCCTCAACACAATCCTGTCTCGGAGCTCTACGGACAATTCCTTCGACCTTGTGGCTTGGTTTTTGCTCTGACATGCACTGTCAACTGTGGGAGATTATATAGACAGGTGTGTGCCTTTCCAAATCATTTCCAATCAATTTAATTCAAGTTCAAGTTGTAGAAACATCTCAAGAATGATGAACGGAAACAGAATGCACCTGAGCTCAGTTTCAAGTCTCATAGCTAATGGTCTTTAAATAAGGTTCATAGGTTTTAATTTTTTTTGCAAATGTATAAAAACATATTTTCGCTTTTTCATTATTGGGTATTGTGTGTAGATTGATGAGGGAATTTTTTTAAATCAATTTTAGAATAAGGCTGTAATGTAATAAAATGTGGGAAAAGGCAAGGGTTCTGAATACTTTCCGAATGCACTGTAGCTATGTGTGTGTTAAACTTTTCATCACAGGTAAGACATTTAACTTGTTTAGTGTAGTCCATTTATAACTCCACTCACTATTTGTAACTGTATAGTCTGTTTGTTTATGTTGTTGGTTTTGATTAGCTTATAATGTTCCAGTCGGTAGGTAGCTAGCACTCACTTACGTGGCTGCTAGCACCGTCATTTTATTTATTTTTTATTTAACTAGGCAAGTCAGTTAAGAACAAATTCTTATTTACAATGATGGCTTACCAGAAGACAAAAGGCCTCCTGCGTCATAAAAAGGGGCATGAGGGAAGCCCTACAATATTACTTTTAGTAATGAGAATGCTTGGGAGTAGGCAATGTTGAAAAGTAATCTTTAGACATGTTGTACTTAAATGTAATTTTGTAGTTGAGTAAAACAAGCAGACAAGAAAATTCAGTTTTAAAAAGGTCACGTTTTTGCTGTGAGCCAATGGGGTAACCTAGGTAACAACGGGTGGTTTTCCTCACGGGCGGGCTGTGACATTCCATCTAAAAATTACTGGGACTATGCTTAGGGTTGCAAAATTCAGAGAACTTTTAAATAAATTCCCTGGTTTTACAGAAATCCTGGTTGGAGGTTTCTGGATTCCCTCCTGATTCCGTGAATCTTCCAACTGGGATTTTGGGGAAAAAACTGGGAATTTATTAAATTCCCAGAATGCTTGACTATTTGGTTGTACTCTGGTCTCTCCCCGCACAATCAATTATTCCTCATCTACCCTGCTCCGGTTCAGTCTAATGTGGCTTTGCTGTTCTTGTTTTCCTTGTCTTCATAGGGAACCTTACCAAGCACATGAAGTCCAAGGCTCATGGGAAGAAGTGTCAGTCAATGGGAACGTCTGGGTCTTCACTGGACGAGCCAGAGACCGAGGAAGCAGGTACAATACCATAGAGAGGAAACTACACCCATCAAACATCTTTCCTCAAACCTGACTCGATAGCTAGCCTTGTAGCTATATCTGCTCCTCTAAAGAAACTGGAACTGGGCAGGACATGTATGTTGGATATGTAAGGCAATATGTTGCTATTCTCATTCCTCTGTCGCGCTAAAGAGAAATAAAAAATAAAAAATTAATTTATAAAGAATACATGGCCAAATACATTCCATAGAGTCTGTTTCTGGTGCAGGATGGGAGAGATGTACAGTGTTGTTTTCAAGGCTGCAGTCCTGGCCTTTAAAGAACAGAATGCCAGACATTCACATCCACCCCCTCTCTGTGCAGGCTCAGTGCCTCCCGGTAGCAGACTGCACTCAACACTGAGCCAAGGACAGCCCATTCAAATAACCCTTCCATTCAAAAGCCAGCTGTTAGACTTCATGAATGGAAACAGCAGCACGATTCCATTAAATCAAACCTTGTCCGTCTGCTTGCTATTTATAACATCAGGTTGATAGAATGTTATGTTGGATAGGAAGCCAGCCTGTCCTGGTCCTTGTGCCCATTTCATGTGTTTGTGTGTATGAATGTGTGTTTATATACAGTGAGCTCCAAGTATTGTGGTAGTGCCCAATTTTTTATGTTTTGGCTCTGCACTCCATCACTTTGGGTTTGAAATGATACAATGACTATGAGGTTAAAGTGCAGACTATCAGCTTTAATTTGAGGGTCATTTCATCCAAATCTGGTGAACCGTTTAGAAATTCCAGCACTTTCTGTACGTAGTCCCCTCATTTTCAGGGACCATAAGTATTGGGACAAATTTTGTTATGTGTTTTTAAAGTAGTCAAAGTTTAGAATTTGGTCCCATATTCCTAGCATGCAATGATTACATCAGGCTTGTGACTCTACAAACTTGTTGGATGCAGTTTCTGTTTTTGATTGTGTTCAGAAATGTTTTTGCCCAAGAGTAAAGAATGGTAAATAATGTATTGTGTCATTTTGGAGTCACTTTTATTGTAAATAAGAATATAGTTTTCTAAACACTTCTATGTTAATGTGGATTCTACCATGATTATGGATAGTCCTGAATGAATCGTGAATAATGATGAGTGAGAAAGCTAGACACAAATATTATACCCCCAAGACATGCTAAACTCTCACCATTACAATAGAAGGGGAGGTTAGCGTATTTGTGCGTCTAACTTTCTCACTCATCATTATTCACGATTCATTCAGGACTATCTGTAATCATGGTAGCGTCCACATTAATGTAAAAGTGTTTAGAAACATATTCTATTTTTATTGAAGCTCATAGTCAAATCCAAAGTGCTGGAGTACAGAGCCAAAACAACAACAAATGTCAGTGTCCCAATACTTTTAGAGCTCACTGTAAGTCCAGAGTGACTTAGGTGAACTCTGTATCTGGAGAGCTGAATTGTCTGCTGCTTTTCAGTCTTGCCTTTCAATCTGGAACTAGTTTAGACCAAGTGTTTCGTATTGGACAAGTTCTGATAGTACCTCCCCATTTCTGACTGCTTTCTTCCATTTTGTGACTATTGAACACAACTGTGTTAATTTAGGTGTGGCCTGGGGGACTGGAGTTTGGAGAATTAGGCTTAGTGTAAGTTTCCCCCTCTTCTCATCAGGAGGTATTGAAGAGCATTTGTCTGGGTTCGAGGACCAGGATGAGCACCAGTGCTCTGACGTGGATGATTCAGAGGAGGACGATGATGAGGAAGAGTCCTCATCTCATGACGAGCCGCCCTCATCCTGCTCCTCCGACCGCAGTCTGTCAACAAGGGGGCATTCCAGCAGCGGAAGACGGTCCCAGCAGGGCACGCCTGACCCCTCAGCCCCAGAACCCCAGCTAGATCCCAGCCCCTGTCCCAGCCAGGAGCTCTCTCCCACCCGTAGACTGTGGCACAGCGGGCATGCTTCCTCTCCAGAAAGCCGGAGGGCACTGTTCTCCCGCCGGGGCTGGGACACCTCCCTCAGGGCCTTCTCCCCTAGCAGTGAGAGCTCTCCCATCCAAAGCCTTTCCCCCAGACGGGAGCTGGACTCCCACAACCGACACCTCTCGCCCTCCCCCAAGAGAGGACCATCCCCCAACAGAGCTCTATCCCCCCTGTACCCCATGCGGCCTCTCTCCCCTCTCCGGCCGATGTCCCCTAGCCAGTATCGGATGTTGTGGGCTCCTGCCTCTCCCTCGCCCCTGGGGGTGCAGCATAGACCTTGCAGCTCACCCAGTCGTTTGCCATGGGACAGCGATCGCATACAGGTGGGTTCAATGGTAAGTTATGTATTTAATTCACTTTCTGATCCTGTAGTTTTTCATGTTATTTTAATCCACAGTTATTCTTGTCAGTTACAAAATGAGATGTAATTAGCCATCCCTCCACATAACTACATTGTCAGTAATGGTCAGTAGTAAACACATCTCATTGCAGAGTAATTTCCTTTTTGGTACTAAGCTAACACTTACTATATGAGAATAGCAGAGGCCTAAATACGTAACGATACTATACTTTGTAAATTTACTTTTGATGGCTGATGGTGTTTAATGCCTGTGGTTGCATCTTGCTTGCATCCCTCCCCTGTGTTTTAAAACCTGCATTGGAAGCCCAGTTTAGCCAAAGGCAATGTGAAAACAAGTTCAGTGTTTTGTTCTACTGTGTGAAGTAATGATGAGGTCCTTGCTCCCCCAACAGGAGAGGATAGGAACACCAAGTGAAGGGCAGATTGGTCCAGAGCCCTGCCTGTCATTCCCCCCAGCTTTCCGTCTGTCCCCTAGTGACAGCCCTAAAGCCCAGTCCCAGTCCATGGACCGCATCTTCAGCCACCTGCCTCTGCACTCCCAGCAGGCCAGGGTAACCTACCTGATGATTCCCATTGGGGGCATTCAGATGGTGCAGGCTCGTCCCCACTCCCACCCCACTACCCCCACCTCGGCCTCCTCTCCCCCGATGGAGAGGCTTCTACTGGGCCAGACCAGGAGGGAAGCCCCCTGGTGCAGGACCCCCAGAACTCAAGGGCTCAGAACTCCTGGGGACCACTGGTCAGACAGCCAGGAAGTAGTAGGAGCTAGCCAATCAGGGCTGTGCATTCCCAGTTTAACCCCACCCATACGTTCCAAACCCTCCACCTCGCAGCAGGGTAGGATCGACCCAGGGATGATAAACACAAAGCAATATGACAGCTCCTCCCACTCACACAGGTCTGAGGCAGAGACCAGAGAATGATGGCCCTCACATGGCCAGGCAGGACCATCCCCCTAGTCAGCCAGTCCCCCCCCCCCCTCCCGCACACAGGATTGGACAGCTGTTTGAGAGGCAGGAGCCACCAGGGTTGCGGTTCAGAGCGACTGGTTCAGAATTGGTAGAGGGAGGAGCTAAAGGCCGAGACTCAACCAATCAAGGCCAGAGCACTTAGTCTCCACCCTTTGATACGTCATGGGTCCTTTACGCTTTTTGTTGCTACTCTTGTTTTTGGGTTTTGTATTGCTTTGTTTTTATACCGTTTTCAATACAATTGTTAACTTAAATGTTAGTTCTTCTGCAATATTCAGGTTTGTTATAAAATGCACTTTTTTTCTTTTTGAAGATTTCTTTAAATCTCTCGATCTTACCTTCTGTATCTCTATTGATACTGCTATCTTAATATATATTTGAATATATATGTAAAATAAATATGAATACATTTGTAAATTACCAAAATCTTTAATCAACAATAAATGCACATGTTGTTTTGTCTCTTTGTCCAGTATTACTCAAACTGTAGTTACTTGTGCCTTTTCTGTCTGGGTTTGTGTCTTGAGATGACGACAAAGATAAAAGGCTGTGAAGTTTTGATATGCACTCTGTGTTTCCAGGAAGGGGGTTCCTGTGTGGCGTGATGACTGTTTGTATCCTTAAAGGGATAGTTAAGGGTTAGAGGTAGTTTCGCGAGCCAATGCTAACTAGCTGTACCCGAAGACTTTGTCTTTGCACTTAGCTAGTTTGCATTGGCTTGCGAAACTACAGTACCTCTACCTTCATTCATACTGGATGCAGAGACATAAAAATGAATTTCCAAAACCCCAAACTATCCCTTTAAGGCCATTGCATTGATGTCAGGGTATTTTAAAATATGGTATATGAGGTGGTATATTGGAGGAACAGTGAGCGCTTTGCAAAGAAAATGCACTGAAGTCATATTTTTTTATAAAAAAAGATTTGTCAATGTAATGTCTATGTACGGAGAAGTGCTCCATATTTATTATTTTGTTAAACTATGAAAGTAATTATTGTTTAAGTTCTTTTACTTTATATTTTTGGAGGGAAAAAAAATCTTTTTTTGTCTGTCTTTTTCACAATGTTCTCACGACTTGAAATGGAGATGGACAAGAAGGTCTCTTTAAGATTGGATATGGTACAAGGAGGAACAAGTGCCCTAAAGATTTTCACACACAGCAAATGTTTTGTCTCTGAACCAATAAAAAGTGCACCAGACTTCTATGAGGCTGTTTTACTGGTTTTCTTGTTTTTGACATTTTTAGATAAACTTTTTAGATAAACCAAAATAATGATTGATTAATACATACAGAATGCTGCTGTTTGAATTCCACAAAATAACAATTGGAGTTAAAATCAACAAAAACAAATACATTTGTCACTTGCTTCGTAAACTACAGGTGTAAACTAACAGTGAAATGCTTACTTAATGGCTCTTCCCAACAATGCAGATTTTTTTTTTTAAATAATAGAATAAAATTCTAACACAAGGAATAAATACACAATGAGTAATGATAACTTGGTTACAGTGCCTTGCAAAAGTATTCATCCCCTATGTGTTTTTCCTATTTTGTTGCATTACCACCTGTAATATAAATAGATTTTTATTTGGGTTTCATGTAATGGACATACACAAAAAAGTCCAAATTGATGAAATGAAATAAATTACTTGTTTCAAATAATAAATAAAAATGTGAAAAGTGGTGCGTGCATATGTATTCACCACCTTTGCTAGGAAGCCCCTAAATAAGATCTGGTGCAACCAATTACCTTCAGAAGTCACATAATTAGTTAGATAAAGTCCACCTGTGTGCAATCTAAGTGTCACATGATCTCAGTATATATACACCTGTTCTGAAAGGCCCCAGAGTCTGCAACACCACTAAGTAAGTGGCACCATGAAGATCAAGGAGCTCTCCAAACAGGTGAGGGTTGGGTTATAAAAAAATATCAGAAACTTTAAACATCCCACGGAGCGCCATTAAATCCATTATTTATAAATGGAAAGACTATGGCACCACAACAAACCTGCCAAGAGAGGGCCGCCCACCAAAACTCACGGACCAGGCAAGGAGGGCATTAATCAGAGAGGCAACAAAGAGGCCAAAGATAACCCTGAATGAGCTGCAAAGCTCCACAGCGGAGATTGGAGTATCTGTCCGTAGGACCACTTTAAGCAGTATACTCCGCGGAGCTGGGCTTTATGGAAGAGTGGCCAGAAAAAAAGCCATTGCTTAAAGAAATAAATAAACATGTTTGGTGTTTGCCAAAAAGCATCTGGGAGACTCCCCCAGAAAGTAGAAAGTACTCTGGTCAGATGAGACTACAATTGAGCTTTTTGGCCATCAAGGAAAACACTGGTGCAAACCCAACACCTCTCATCACCCCGAGAGCACCATCCCAGCATCATGCTGTGGGGATGTTTTTCATCGGCAGGGACTGAGACACTGGTCAGAATTGAAGGAATGTTGAATGGTGATAAATACAAGGATATTCTTGAGGGAAACCTGTTTCAGTCTTCCAGAGATTTGAGACTGGGACGGAGGTTCACTTTCCAGCAGGACAATGACGCTAAGCATACTGCTAATGCACCAGTACCAATGCACCAAGTATGAAACTAATAGGACCCTGAACAACTTCTACCCCCAAGCCATAAGACTGCTAAATAGTTAACCAAATAGCTACCCAGACTATCTGCATTGACCTTTTTTGCAATAATTATTTTACCTCATTAAATATGCTGCTGCTACTGTTTATTATCTACCTGTTGCCTTGTCACTTTACCCCTACCTGCACTCAGTGACCAGTTTATTAGGTACCCGGTCAGACCCCCTTGGTGCATTGGTACCGCTTGCAGTGCGGTAGCAGAGAGAAGTCTAGGATTTTGGTGGCTGGAGTCGAGCCAATTTTTCAGGGTTCTGGCACAGCCTGGTATAGTGGTCCTGGATGGCAGGGAGCTCGGCCCCAGTGATGTACTGGGCCGTACTCACTACCCTCTGTAGCGCCTTGTGGTCAGATGCCAAGCAGTTGCCTTACCAGGGCTGTGGTGCAGCCAGTCAAAATGGTCTCAATGGTGCAGATGTATAACCTTTTGAGGATCTGAGGGCCCGTGCCAAATCTTTTCAAACTCCTAAGCGGGAAGAGGCGTTGCCGCTTCTTCTTCATGACTGTCTTGGTGTGTGTGGACCATGTTAATTCCTTAGTGTTGTGAACACCGAGGAACTTGAAGCTCTCGATCAGCTCCACTACAGCCCTGTCGATGTGGATGGTGGTGTGCCCGGCCCTCCGTTTCCTGTAGTCCACGATCAGCTCCTTTGTCTTGCTGACATTGAGGGAGAGGTTGTTGTCCTGGCACCACAATGCCAGGTCACTGACCTCCTCCCTATTATAGTCTCATCGTCGTCGGTGATCAGGCCTACCACCGTCATGTCGTCAGCAAACTTAATGATGGTGTTGGAGTCGTGCAGCCACACAGTCGTGGGTGCACGACTGTAGCACTAAATGGCAAATCCTAACTTCCATGGGTGAGGGAGCATGAACAGGGCGGGACAAAAGTTGGGGAAAGCTGAGTATGCAAATTCTCTGGGACATCGCAACGCTGTTGACCAATCGAAGCTCAATATAGCTTCCAGACCCTAGTGGGTTGGCTGTTGATACCTAGCCTGCTTCCTAGCACCAACATGAGGGCGAAGCTGGAGTGGCTCTCCGAATTATCGTGTTATGTGGAAATCTACCATGACGAGAGGGAATCATTTGCTGATGTTAGCTAGCTTTAAACTCTCCAAATTCACTTTACATAATTATTTTCTGCAAAATAAACATTTCAGTCAACTCCGACGTTGTTCCAATTCAATACTTGGCGAGGTTTGTTCATTTCTGACACCATGTTAAGATGTGAGGACTGAACAGAGACACAGGCAACTGTGGCTTCTTCGGTGGGGTTTATCGGCGGTTGGCATTCAACGTTATGGTGCATTACCGCCACCTACTGTACTGGAGTGTGGGCCAGAGACTGGGAGAAACTAAATCCTACCTGCCAGCCCTGCTGCTCTTAAAAAATATAAAATATTTGAGACTATATCTAATGACGTTCTACTCAATATACTCTTTAAACTAATACTAGATCTCAGCCTCTCACTTTCCCGAGTGGGAAATCACAGTGCTAGCGGTGTCACTACAGATCCTGGTTCGATCCCGGGTTGTATCACAACCGGTCGTGATCGGGAGTCCCATAGGGCGGCGCATCGTGGTTAGGGGAGGGTTTGGCCCCTCCCCGACTTTTTCTCTCTACTTGAAATAAATGCCTGCCCTTAGTATCTCTATTTCACTGCTCCTGTTTCACTGCTCTGCACCATCACTGTCCATATCAGGCTTTTTGCTTTGCTCATTGAAACTACAACATCAACATCCCCACTACTAAGTGCCTGTTTAGCCAGTACATCAACTGCCTCATTCCCCTTCACCCCCAATTGGCTGGGACCCAAGTAAATCTTATCTGTATACCCATCTGTCTAATCCTGCCATGGTTTGTAGCACCTCATAAAGCAGGTCTTGTCTGCTACGTGAGCTAAAGGACTAGAGACTCAACACTGCACATGAATTAGAGCAAACAACTGCTCTGCCTTGGCTTGACTTCCTCCACCCATTGCATGGCTAACAGTATGGCCATCAGCTCCACCGTATATACAGCCAGATGATCTGTAATATGTTTCCTGACAGCCACCCCACATTCCTGCACTACAAATGCTAACCCAATACGTCCTGTCCTTGGATCTTTTGCGCCATCTCTGTAAACGGCCACAAAATTTTGATACACAGTATCCAGACGTCTCTTAAAACAAATCAGATGGATCAACACCCTATCTTTCTGTAGTCTCTCCAACTGTTCTAGATCAACTACTGGAGGCAGGATTAGCCATGGTGGATCTAAAGGAATATCTACCGTTGGACTAAACTCCCTTCCATACAGTCCCTTCACCTGGGTATTAACCACCCACCCAAAGCTCATGTCTGTCTTCGCTCATGTTACCAGCATGCCTGTAAAATCCCTTTCGCAGGATGAGACACCCCTTTGTCCCTGTAAGTTTACCCAATAATTAATTGCCAGCTGCTGTCTTCTAATCTGCAATGGCATATCCCCCATCTCCACCTGTAGTGCAGCCACTGGGGAGGTCCGAAACGCCCCACTACATATTCTGAGATCTAGCCTTTCCAATGAGGTCCGGGATGCCAAACCATACACTATACTGCCATAGTATATTACAGATCAGATCAATGCAACATACATGGTCCTCAATGAGGAACTCCCAGCCCCCTACTCCTTCACAGTCAGACTGCGCATCACATTTAGCACCTTCTTACACTTTAGCACCACTCTCTCAATGTGTTCTGCCCAGGTCAGTCTAGTGTCAAAGTATACACCAAGGAACCTGAAGGGCCCCACCCTCTCCAAGTTTCTCCTATATAACATCAGGTATACCTCATCTCCCATCTTTCTCCTGGTAAAGAACACTATCTTGAGTTTTCTATACAGAGAACCTGAATGCCCACCGCTCTACCTCATCAACTGCTTCCTGTACCTTCCTGACTAGGAATGGCACATTTCTTCCCCTCTTCCTTAAGGCCCCATCTGCAAATAACGGCCTCCCAATATATTTTCGTACCTGAGAGTAAACATCATAGATCATGATTGAGAACAACAGAGGATTAATCAGGCTCTCCTGTGGTGTACCGTTATCCACCAGGTAGCTGCCTGATATAGACTTCCTCACCTGGATGGACCTTCCAAACAAGAAATCCTTTATCCAGTTGTACGCTCTTCCTCATACCTCCATATTATCAAGCTTGATTAACAACCCCTCCATCCACATCATATCATAAGCCTTCTCCACATAAAAAAAGACAGCTATAACCGTCTCCTTGCTCACCTGAGCCTTCATTATCTCTGCTTTTAAGCAGAGCACTGGGTCCATAGTTCACATACCCTTCCTGATACTAGCCCCCTGCTCTCCAGGAAGTAATTTAGCCTCTCCGTAATCATACGTTCCATAATCTTACATACATGTGATGTTAAAGCTATCGGCCGGTAGCTTGTTGGCCTCGTTGGGTCCTTCCCTGGCTCCCGGATTGGTACCACTACTGCCTCCATCCAGCTGCCTGGTAGTTTCCCCTCCTCCCACACTCTGTTGTACAACACCAATACCTTATCCAGTGCTTCGTCAATAAGATGGGCCAACATAACATAGCACACCTCATCTTTACCAGGTGAAGTTAACCCATCCTCACCTATTGCGCTTTTCACCTCTGCCATGGTAAATGGTGCATTCAACGTATCATTTACATTCTCCCTCCTATCTAGCACTCCAGAACGCTCCTCTCTCATTCTCTCTCTGCCCCTCTGATAAATTTGCAGAGCTATGCACTTGGACAAACGCATTGGCCATCATATCTGCCTTCTCCTCATCTGTTACTGCCACATCCTTCCCACTCGTCAACACTGGATGATCCCACTCCCTTCTGACCCCACTCGTCCTCTTAATCATCCCCCACGTTTCTCCCATAAGTGTCGCCCTTCCAATGGTGTCACAGAACCGACGCCAACGTGACCTCTTTGCCTGACGGATGGTTCTCCTCACCAGGGCCTGGGCTTATACTGAATCAGATGTTGAAAGATATTTGTCCTTTTCAGTGCTCTAAATGCCCTATTCCTTCTCCTCACCATTTGCCCACACTCTTCCGTCCACCATGGGACTGCTTTCCTCCTCCCTGAACTCTTAGGTATACTATCCACATCCCCTCTCATGTCCACCCGAGTCATTGCCTGCTCCTGAAACTGATCCCACTTTGCCCTTCCAAACACCCACCTGCCTACTCCATCCACTGACGCCTCCTCCCTCCGGGCCTACTGTGCATACTATGGGGTAATGATCACTCCCTACTGTCGACTCCTTCCATACCTCCTACTCACAGATTCCTGCCATCGCACTCGATACTAGAGTGAGGTCCAAGGCAGACTCTTTCCCTGTGGCTACATCAATCCCGGTCTCTTGGCCATCATTCAGAAACACCAGATCTTCTATCAGATTTTCCATCACTTGGCAATTTCCATACAACCGTTTCCCCCCTCACTAGAGCGTATTGTGGGCATTAAAATCCCCACACCACATTACTTTACTTCTATCCTGGCCCTCCACCCTCTCCAGCACTTCCCAGGTCCAAAAAACTGATTTGATTTTTGATTTTTATTTGGATCTCTTTTAGTCCCCATTTGGACTAATCTTCAAAGAATCCTTAAACTGACATGGATTAATGTAGTTAACTACCACTAGAACCCCTCCTCTCAACCACCATGTTTCCTGCAAACAAATCACATCGGGCTTAGCTGGCATATCCACAATGAATTGCTTGAACTCCTGCCCATTAGCCAACAGGCTTCGAGCATTCCATTGTAGTGACATGCCTAGTTAACCTTTTATTTAAATAAAATAAACTAGTACTACCACCGTAACTACGATCCAATAATACCTGACTCCACTCTCGGCTGATTGAGGTCATCTCGAACCTCTTCCCATGTCAACCCTGTTACAGTGGGGGGGAAAGTATTTGATCCCCTGCTGATTTTGTACGTTTGCCCACTGATAAAGAAAGGATCAGTCTATAATTTTAATGGTAGGTTTATTTGAACAGTGAGAGACAGAATAACAACAAAAATATCCAGAAAAACGCATGTCAAAAATGTTCTAAATTGATTAGCATTTTAATGAGGGAAATAAGTATTTGTCCCCCTCTCAATCAGAAAGATTTCTGGCTCCCAGGTGTCTTTTATACAGGTAACGAGCTGAGATTAGGAGCACACTCTTAACCTGTTGGGGATAGGGGGCAGTATTTGCACGGCCGGATAAAAAACGTACCCGATTTAATCTGGTTACTACTCCTGCCCAGTAACTAGAATATGCATATAATTTGATTTGATTTGGATAGAAAACACCCTAAAGTTTCTAAAACTGTTTGAATGGTGTCTGTGAGTATAACAGAACTCATTTGACAGGCCAAAACCTGAGAAGATTCCAAACAGGAAGCGCTCTCTCTGACCATTTCATGGCCTTCTTGATCATCTCTAACCAAAAAAGGGGATCTCTGGCATAACGTGACATTTTCTAACGCTCCCATAGGCTCTCAGAAGGTGCCAGAAAGATGAATGGTGGCTTTGCAGGCCCTGGCTGAAAAACATTAGCGTATTTTGATAGTGGTCGATCAGAGTACAATGAGACTGAGGTGCGTGCACGAGGCGACCCCATGTTTTTATTTTTTTAACTAAAACAGGGTTTCCCGGTCGGAATATTATCACTTTTTTACGAGAAAAATGGCATAAAAATTTATTTTAAACAGCGGTTGACATGCTTCGAAGTACGGTAATGGAATATTTAGAAATGTTTTGTCACGAAACGCGTCGGGCGCGTCACCCTTCTTTACCCTTCGGATAGTGTCTTGAACGCACGAACAAAACGCCGCTATTTGGATATAACTATGGATTATTTGGGACCAAGCCAACATTTGTTATTGAAGTAGAAGTCCTGGGAGTGCATTCAGACGAAGAACAGCAAAGGTAATCAAACTTTTCTAATAGTAAATCGGAGTTTGGTGAGTACCACACTTGGTGGGTGTCAAAATAGCTAGCCTGTGATGGCCGGGCTATCTACTCAGAATATTGCAAAATGTGCTTTCACCGAAAAGCTATTTTAAAATCGGACATAGCGAGTGCATAAAGGAGTTCTGTATCTATAATTCTTAAAATAATTGTTATGTTTTTTGTGAACGTTTATCATGAGTAATTTAGTAAATTCACCGGAAGTGTTCGGTGGGAATGCTAGTCACATGCTAGTCACATGCTAATGTAAAAAGCTGGTTTTTAATATAAATATGAACTTGATTGAACAAAACATGCATGTATTGTATAACATAATGTCCTAGGATTGTCATCTGATGAAGATCATCAAAGGTTAGTGCTGCATTTAGCTGTGGTTTGGGTTTATGTGACATTTATATGCTAGCTTGAAAAATGGGTGTCTGATTATTTCTGGCTGGGTACTCTGCTGACATAATCTAATGTTTTGCTTTCGTTGTAAAGCCTTTTTGAAATCGGACAGTGTGGTTAGATTAACGAGAGTCTTGTCTTTAAAATGGTGTAAAATAGTCATATGTTTGAGAAATTTAAGTAATGGTATTTGAATATCGCGCCACGGGATTACACTGGCTGTGCTTGCGTCCCACCTAGAGGTTAAAGGGAGTGCTCCTAACCGCAGCTTGTTACCTGTAAAAAAAGACACCTGTCCACAGAAGCAATCAATAAATCAGATTCCAAACTCTCCACCATGGCCAAGACCAAAGAGCTCTCCAAGGATGTCAGGGACAAGATTGTAGACCTACACAAGGTTCCTCTCTAGGTTTCTTCCTAGGTTTTATGCCTTTCTAGGGAGTTTTTCCTAGGGAGTTTTTCCTAGCCACCGTGCTTCTTTCACATGCATTGCTTGCTGTTTGGGGTTTTAGGCTGGGTTTCTGTACAGCACTTTGAGATTTCAGCTGATGTACGAAGGGCTATATAAATACATTTGATTTGATTTGATTTGAAGGTCCTGGAGTGGCCTAGCCAGTCTCCAGACCTTAATCCCATAGAAAATCTGTGGAGGGAGCTGAAGGTTCGAGTTGCCAAACGTCAGCCTCGAAACCTTAATGACTTGGAGAAGATCTGCAAAGAGGAGTGGGACAAAATCCCTCCTGAGATGTGTGGCCAACTACAAGAAACGTCTGACCTCTGTGATTGCTAAGAAGGGTTTTGCCACCAAGTACTAAGTCATGTTTTGCAGAGGGGTCAAATACTTATTTCCCTCATTAAAATCATTTTATAACATTTTTGACGTGTTTTTCTGGATTTTTTTGTTGTTATTCTTTCTCTCACTGTTCAAATAAACCTACCATTAAAATTATAGACTGATCATTTCTTTATCAGTGGACAAATGTACAAAATCAGCAGGGGATCAAATACTTTTTTCCCCCTCTGTATACTGATGTCTCCCATCAGGTTTCGTCTCTGTTCTAGACTCTACTTTACCAGTGCTATTGATTGCTCCTGCTATTAACGTCACCAGCTTTCTCTTATCTATGTATACCATATCGCTGCCCACCTGCCCCGTAATCCCCGGTCTAGATGTACCTACCCATCTCTCCCTTGTATCTCCCCTGACCTGGACCATGTCCTGTCCATGCCATGTCCTTACAGAACACCAACAAGCTCCCATGTCTTAACAGTTTAGCATTGACAACTTCCCCAATCAACTCTTTTTTTTTTAATCACAGCCGTCCACCTTATCGGACTCATCGCCCCAACTCCCCCTTCTTCCCTAAACTTCAGAATCACTTAATGCTCCTCCTCACCTCCATACTACCCTCGCGACTTGCCCTTCATCAGCACTCTCCACCTCCGAACTGCTGCTAGCGTTGGAAACTGTTGCTCTCTTCAAACTACCATTTCTGCTTCTATAGATCTCTCACTCCCCTTCAAACCCCTACTCCCTTTCTCTCCCGCTTTCTTTTTGTCTTTTGTCACGGAACCCAAACCGGCTGCGTGCGTGCGTGCGCCATCGTGCATAAATGCATTTTGTCCCTCCCACACCAAACGCGATCACGACACGCAGGTGAAAATATCAAAACAAACTCTGAACCAATTATATTAACTTGGGGACAGGTCGAAAAGCATTAAACATTTATGGCAATTTAGCTAGCTAGCTTGTACTTGCTAGCTAATTTGACCTATTTAGCTAGCTTGATGTTGCTAGCTAATTTGTCCTGGGATATAAACATTGAGTTGTTATTTTACCTGAAATGCACAAGGTCCTCTACTCCGCCAATTAATCCACACATAAAATGGTCAACCGACTCGTTTCTAGTCATCTTTTCTCCTTCCAGGCTTTTTCTTCTCTTGACTTTGTATTTCGATTGGCAACTTTCATAAATTAGGTGCATTACTGCCACTGACCTCGTTCGTCTTTCAGTCACCCACGTGGGTATAACCAATGAGGAGATGGCACGTGGGTTACTGCTTCTATAAACCAATGAGGAGATGGGAGAGGCAGGACTTGCAGTGCGATCTGTGTCAGAAATAGAACTGACATCTATTCTAACCCTTGGCAACGCAGACACTCGTTGGCGCGCGTGAGTATTGTGGGTGCAATAATTGAATAACATGTATGTCAAAATTTATTTTGCAACACTCGCGCACGATACACTCGCGGTGTAGTCAGCCTGTAACTTCCCCCTTTATTTGTACCACTATGCTCCATACCTGCTTCACTTTTTTTCTTCATCACCCTCTCTGACCCATTCACAGCTTTCAGCCTCTCCCTCACTTCTGTCCCCGTCTCCTCTTGCCCTGGCAACCGTGGCTTTAGTTAACCCATGCTTTATTACAGTACCCCCCCTCCCCCTCCCCCAAGCATGGTAGTACACATATCAATGCACCCACTGTAGACATGTATTAATATGCACCATTACAAAATTGAATGGGGAAGAAATATAGTTATACTTTTGCCTATTCGATCTGGCCACTAACATAGGCCTACGGCTTTGCACCAAATTATTGTCTCAAAAACATCTCATCTGTGCTTCAGAACCAAATATTTGCGCAGCTTGACTATTGGCGTGCAAAGGCAGGTGCACATATCCAGATTAGTTACCAGAAGGTGCTTGTTTCATTTTCTCCGGTTTTGCCTGGCAAAACCGTTGATATTATCCATATAAAATACAGTTTAGCAATCTGTTACGAAGGCATCTTTCACAGAACAATAGGCTACCTGGTGATGTCTTTCGATAATTTTCATATTTCAGATAGGCCTAGTTTGGGTGGGTTAATTATATACCTCAGTGGTGGGTAGGCCTACAGCTATCTTTAGACATATAGCCAGTAACATTGTACTGCCTTCAATATTGATGGGATGAAGACTTAACACATTCTGGTGAATTAAATCCGATATTTGTGAGGAAGGAAAAAGGCTACAGACCGACCATGCTTTCCAAGCGCGTCATGCACCCATTGTTTTAGAGGGAGCACAAAGTATGTGAGGATGGATGGATGGGGGTGGTGGTATATGTTCAATTGCATTTTATCTCATACTGCACAAACATGTCTAGGATATTACATCCAAATTACAACAGTACATGGGATAATACCACACATCATCAACACAGGCACATATCATGGCATCATGATACTGCAGGGGTCGGTTTTGGGACCTGTTCTCTTTACTATTTCTATGAATAATATTGGTCTATATATCAATATAGATAGACCAATGTAATATTAATCCGTATGCAGGCGATACGTTTTTGTATATCATTGCACCAACTGTTTACCAAGCTATGTTAGAGATGCAATTTGCCCTTGTTGATTTAAAACGTGTACTTAATGCAGGAAAACTATATATACTGTATGTTCTCTAATTCAGAAAAAAAATATTTTCGATGGACTACATGTTTCCTCATTGGATCATTCTCTCATCGAGTGGGTTCCTGCCTATAAATATCCGGATGTTTGGATTGACAAAGATATATACATATATACACAGAAGAGCTAGTTAAAAAGCTAAGATTTAAATTGGGTGTCACGTCCTGACCCTTGTAAGAGGTCATTTGCCATAGTAGAGCGGTCAGGGCGTGACAGACAGGTGGTTGTGTTGGGTGGTTTTGGGTTTTCTGTTTATAGGTGGGGTTTTTCTAGTATTCTATATCTATGTTTTCCAGGTTTTGGCCGGGTATGGTTTCCAATCAGAGGCAGGTGTCTTTCATTGTCGCTGATTGGAAGCCATACTTAGGCAGCCTGTTTTCCTTTGGGGTGTGTGGGTAGTTGTTTTCCGTTTTGTCTACGTACCTGATGGAACTGTTGGCTGTCGTTTTTTGTTATTTTGTTGAAGTGTTACGGTTACACCCTGATCCGGAGCCACCTCCGTTGCTGGAGGATTGGAGGCAGAGGAAGGGTCTGGGTGTAGCGCATGAGCCGCCATAGACGTTTGTCACCCTCCCTTCCCTCCCTTAGTGTTTGGGGTTGTTTTTGTTGGGTTTTTGTTTGGGTGCAGTCGTGGTCTGCACCTTTGGGGGGGGGTACTGTCACATCATGACCCTTGTAAGAGGTAATTTTCCATAGTAGAGCGGTCAGGGCGTGACAGGTGGTTTTGGGTTTTCTGTTTATAGGTGGGTTTTTACAAATTGGTGCATTCACCTATGATATCCAGTGGAACAACCACTTTACAATAGTACATCTATATTTTTTTGTGGGGGAGGATGGGGAGGGGGTTAGAAGGATTACTTAATCCTATCTCAGGTAATCCTTAAAGAGGTGGGGTTTCAGGTGTCTCCGGAAGGTGGTGATTGACTCCGCTGTCCTGGCGTTGTGAGGGAGCTTGTTCCACCATTGGGGTGCCAGAGCAGCAAACAGTTTTGACTGGGCTGAGCGGGAACTGTGCTTCCGTAGAGGTAGGGGGGCCAGCAGGCCAGAGGTGGATGAACGCAGTGCCCTTCTTTGGGTGTAGGGACTGATCAGAGCCTGAAGGTACGAAGGTGCCGTTCCCCTCACAGCTCCGTAGGCAAGCACCATGGTGGGGTAGTTGGCGGGGTAACTAAATAATTAAATAAAATCATAATACAGAAATATGATATTATAATAAGGTGCTAGATTACATTTAAACCAAGTATTATTCTGCATATTGACACATACCTCTTGAGCTATCTGTATCCTCCTGACTGGTCCAATTGGTGTGGCCCCACTGCGAAATATAGCTGACAGGTCTTTTTTTATAAATAATTATGACAAAACGTGGGCTTAGAAATTCTGTTTAGTAAATAATTTAACATCTGAAAAATAAAAAAAACTCGACAAATCTGAGGGGGTACGTGCCCCTTATGGTTATGACGCCTATGTATTCCATGCGATCCTGCAACCTCCCTGCCTAAATTATTACCGCCCCGCAGAACTCACGTTGGTAGCCATGAAGTGCTTTGAAAGGCTGGTAATTTTTTATTTATTTTTTATTTTTTATTTCACCTTTATTTAACCAGGTAGGCAAGTTGAGAACAAGTTCTCATTTACAATTGCGACCTGGCCAAGATAAAGCAAAGCAGTTCGACAACATACAAAAACACAGAGTTACACATGGAGTAAAACAACATACAATCAATGATGCAGTAGAAAATAATAATAATAAAAAAATAAATAAATAATAATAATAATGGATCGCATCAACACCATCATCCCAGAAAACCTAGATCAACTCCAATTTGCATACCGCACCAACAGATCCACAGACAACACAATCGCACTCCAAACTGCCCGTTCCCACTTGGACAAAAGGAACACCTATGTGAGAATGCTGTTCATTGTTCAACACCATAGCTCCCACAAAGCGCATCACTAAACTAAGGACCCTGGGACTAAACAACTCCCTCTGTAAATGGATCCTGGACTTCCTGACGGGCCGCCCCCAAGGGGTAAGGGTAGGCAGCAACCCATCTGCCACGCTGATCCTCAACACTGGGGCCCCTCCAGGGTGCATGCTTAGTCCCCTCCTGTACTCCCTGTTCACCCACGACTGCGTGGTCAAACACGACTCAAACACCAATAAGTTTGTTGATGACAACAATGGTAGGCCTGATAACCAACAACGATGAGACAGCATATAGTGAGAAGTTCGAGACCTGGCAGTGTAGTGCCAAGACAACAACCTCTCCCTCAATGTGAGCAAGACAAAAGAGATGATCATGGACTTCAGGAAAAGGCAGGCCGAACAGGCCTCCATTAACATCGATGGGCTGTAGTGGAGTGGGACGAGAGTTTTGAGTGTCCACATCACCAACAAAGTATCATGGTCCAACCACACCAAGACAGTCATGAAGAGGGCACGACAACACCTTTTCCCCCTCAGGAGACTGAAAAGATTTGGCATGGGTCCCCAGATCCTCAAAGTTATACAGCTGCACCATCGAGAGCATTGTGACCGGTTGCATCACCGCCTGGTATGGCAACTGCTTGGCATCTGACAGTACAGAGGGTAGTGTGAACGGCCCAGTACATCACTGGAGCCAAGCTTCCTTCCATCCAGGACCTATATACTAGATGGTGTCAGAGGAAGGCCCAGAAAATTGTCAACGACTCCAATCACCCAAGTCATAGGCTGCTCTCTCTCCCAAGCCATAAGACTGCTGAACAATTAATCAAATAGCCACCCAGACAATTTACATTGACCCCCCCCCATTTGTTTTTACACTGCTGCTATGTGCTCTATCTATGCATAGTCACTTAACCTATACCTACACTACCATTCAAAAGTTTGGGGTCACTTAGAAATGTCCTTGTTTTTTAAAGAAAAGCACAAAAAAATTGTCAATTTAGAATAACGTGTTATTGGTCACATACACATGGTTAGCAGATGTTAATGCGAATGTAGTGAAATGCTTGTGTTTCTAGTTCTGACAATGCAGTAATATCTAACAAATTCACAACTACCTTATACACACAAATATAAGGGAAGAATATGTACATATAAATATATGGATGAACGATTGCCGTGCGGCATAGGCAAGATGCAGTAGATGGTATAGAGCAGTGTATATACAGATGAGTGATGTAGGATATGTAAACGTTATTTAAGGTGACTAGTGATACCTTTTATTAAAGTGGTCAGAGATTTGAGTCTGTATGTTGACAGCATCCTCTATGTTAGTGATGGTGGTTTAACTTCTCTAGGGTAGGGGGCAGTATTTTGATGTTTGGATGAAAGGCATGCCCAGAGTAAACTGCCTGCTACTCAGGCTCAGAAGGTAGGATATGCTGTTTGAATGATGTCTGTGAGTATAACAGAACTCATATGGCAGGCAAAAACCTGAGAAAAATCCAACCAGGAAGTGTGGAAATCTGAGGTTTGTAGTTTTTCAAGTGATTGCCTATACAGTATACAGTGACTTAGGGTTCATGTTGCACTTCCTAAGGCTTCCACTAGATGTCAACAGTCTGTTTCATGCTTCTACCATGACTGGGGAGAGAATAAGAGGTCCTGGAGTCAGATGACTGAGAGAATGACATGAGTTCAGTGGCGCTCACTCACGTGAGAGTAAGCTGTGTTCCTTTTCATTTTTGAAGACATTGGAATCGTCCGGTTGGAATATTATGGAAGATTTATGTTAAAAACATCCTAAAGATTGATGCTATACATCGTTTGACATATTTCTACGAACGTAAATATAACTTTTTTTGACTTTTCGTCGTGACATTTGTGTGTGCTTCCTTCATTTGGAGTCGTGGACTGAACGCGTGAACAAAAAGGAGGTATTTGGACATAAATGATGGACTTTATCGAACAAAACAAACATTTATTGTGGACCTGGGATCCCTGGGAATGCATTCTGATGAAGATCATCAAAGGTAAGTGAATATTTATTATGTAATTTTTGTCATTTCTGTTGACTCCAAAATGGCGGATATCTGTATGGCTTGTTTTGATATCTGAGCACTGTACTCAGATTATTGCAAAATTTGCTTTCGCCGTAAAGCTTTTTTGAAATTTGACACAGCGGTTGCATTAAGGAGAAGTGTATCTATAATTCTTTGAATAACTGTTGAATATTTTATCAACGTTTATGATGAGTATTTCTGTAAATTGATGTGCTCATTCACCAGAAGTTTTGGGAGGCAAAACATTTCTGAACATTACACAATGTAAAATGGGGTTTTTGGATATAAATATGAACTTTATCGAGCAAAACATACATGTATTGTGTAACATGAAGTCCTATGAGTGCCATCTGATGAAGATCATCAA
Source organism: Salmo trutta (assembly GCF_901001165.1). Lineage (NCBI taxonomy): Eukaryota > Metazoa > Chordata > Actinopteri > Salmoniformes > Salmonidae > Salmo > Salmo trutta. The sequence goes on from NC_042959.1 coordinate 42,327,996, forward strand.
AGGTTAGTGATTAATTACGAGAAGTGTATCTTTAAAATGGGATATAATAGTTGTATGTTTGAGAAATTTGAATTATGAGATTTTTGTTTTTTTGAATTTGTCGCCCTGCACTTTCACTGGCTGTTGAATAGTGTGTCCCGCGGGTGGCGTCCCACATACCCCAGAGAGGTTTTACCAGTCTGATGGCCTAAAGACAGAAGCTGTTTTTCAGTCTCTCGGTCCTAGTTTTGATGCACCTGTACTGACATCGCCTTCTGGATGATAGCGGGGTGAACAGGCAGTGGCTCTGGTGGTTGTTGACCTTGATGAGCAATTTTGCCCTTCTGGTGCTATAGGGTGCTGTGGGTGTCCTGAAGGGCAGGTAGTTTGCCCCCGGTGATGCGTTGTGCACTACCCTCTGGAGAGCCTTGTGGTTGAGGGCGGTGCAGTTGCCGTACCAGGCGATGATGCAGCCCAGCAGGATGATCTCGATTGTGGATCTGTAAAGGTTTGTCAGGGTTGTAGGTGATAAGCCACATTTCTTCATCCACCTGAGGTTGAAGAGGCGCTGTTGCGCCTTCACCACGCTGTGTGTGTGGGTGGACCATTTCAGTTTTTCCGTGATGTGTGCGCCGAGGAACTTAACTTTCCACCTTCTCCACTACTGTCCCATCGATGTGGGTGGGGGGGGGGGGTGCTCCCTCTGCTGTTTTCTGAAGTCCACGATCATCTCATTTGCTTTGTTGACGTTGAGCGAGAGGTTATTTTCCTGACACCACACTCCGAGGGCCCACTCCTCCTCCCTGTAGGCCATCTCGTCATTGTTGGTAATCAAGCCTACCACTGTAGTGTCGTCTGCAAACTTGATGATTGAGTTGGAAGTGTGCATGGCCACGCAGTCATGGGTGAACAGGGAGTACAGGAGAGGGCTGAGAACGCATCCTTGTGGAGCCCCAGTGTTGAGGATCAGCGGAGTGGAGCTGTTTCCTACCTTCACCACCTGGGGGCAGCCCGTCAAAGTCCAGGACCCAGTTGCACAGGGCGGGTTGAGACCCAGGGTCTCGAGCTTAATGACGAGTTTGGAGGGTACTATGGTATTAAATGCTGAGCTGTAGTCAATGAACAGATGGGATAGGGCAGTGTGATGGCGATTGTATCGTCAGTGGACCTATTGGGGCAGTAAGCAAATTGGAGTGGGTCTAGGGTATCAGGTAGGGTGGAGGTGATAAGCTCCTTGACTAGTCTCTCAAAGCACTTCATGATGACAGAAGTGAGTTTAACGGGGCGATAGTCATTTAGTTCAATTACCTTAGCTTTCTTGGGAACAGGAACAATGGTGGCCATCTTGAAGCATGTGGGGACAACCGTCTGGGATAGGGATTGATTGAATATGTCCGTAAACACACCAGCTGGTATGCACATGCTCTGAGGATGCGGCTAGGGATGCCGCCTGGTCCGGCAGCCTTGCGTGGGTTTTACTCACGTTGGCCACGGAGAAGGAGAGCCCACAGGCTTTGGTAGCAGGCCGTGTCAGTGGCACTGTATTGTCCTCAAAGCGAGCAAAGAAGTTGTTTAGTTTGTTTGGGAGCAAGACGTCGATGTCTGCGACGGGGCTCGTTTTCTTTAAGTCATCCGTGATTGACTGTAGACCCTGCCACATATGTCTCGTGTTTTGAGCCGTTGAATTGCGACTCTACTTTGTATCGATTCTGACGCTTTGCTTGTTTGATTGCCTTGCAGAGGGAATAGCTCCACTGTTTGTATTTGATCGTGTTTCCAGTCGCCTTGCCATGATTAAAAGCGGTGCCATCAATCCACGGTTTCTAGTTAGAAAATGTTTTAATAGTCAGTGGGTACGACATCTCCGATGCACTTGCTAATAAACTCGCTCACCGAGTCAGCGTATACATCAATGTTGTTGTCTGAGGCTATCCGGAACATATCCCAGTCCACGTGATTGAAGCAATCCTGAAGCGTGGAATCCGATTGGTAGCCCCGGACATTGACTTGGTACCAGTACCCACTGTATATACCCTCGTTATTGTTATTTTATTGTGTTACTTTCTATAATTTTTTACTTTTAGTTTATTCAGTAAATATTTTCTTCACTCTTTCTTGAACTGCATTGTTGGTTAAGGGCTTGTAAGTAATAATTTCACGATAAGGTCTACACCTGTTGTATTCAGAGCATATGACAAATACAATTTGATTTGATCCAGGTAGCCATATGATCCAACCTGGACCATGCACTGAGCAAAGAGATGCCTAGGCAGGACGCTAGATACTCTAGTGCATGCATTAACGTCAGTGAAGGAGGAGAGAGAGTGACAAAACATAGCAGCACGCCTTGCCCTTAACTGCCAATACAGAACTAACATCAACAGCATACATGCCAGTCTTCCTGGTTGAAAGTTGACGAGAGATTAACTGCTTCTCCTGGTTTTTATGAGAAATATTACTGTGTTGAAAATTCCAGATTTTCTGAATAATCAAGTAACATACAGCTCAGACTCCCATACATACCCCACAAGACATGCCACCAGGGGTCTCTTCACAGTCCCCAAGTACAGAACGAACTCACGGAAACGCAGTTTTATACAGAGCCATGATCGCATGGAACTCCCTTCCATCTTTAATTACTCAAGCAAAGAGCAAAATTACCTTTAAAACAGTAATTAAAAAACAACCCATTTAATGGCAGGGACACGCACACACAGACATTTTAACAAACATACAAACAACACAACTAAAAAAATAATATTGTTGTATTTTTTAAATTTGTGTGACTTTCCTTGTCTATCAGTGTTTTGTTGCTAGTCATGTTTTTTTTGGTGGACCCAAGCAAGAGTAGCTGCTGCTTCTGGAAGAGCTAATGGGGATTGCAATAAACAGACAAATAGACACTCTGTGTCTAATTTGATTTTAGCTCCTGGTGATGGGCAGGAGGTATGTTTGCAAATTAATTTGATTAAGCTATTTAGCCTATTCATTCCTTCTTGATGAAGAAATTAAACAATGTTTTGTTTCTCTGTAAAAAGAGTCACCTAGCAATTTTATAAAGTTGGCTTTAGGTAACCAGCTAGATAAATTCCCAATCAACCAACCTCATGACAAGCAAGTAATTTCAGGCTATCAATCAAGTTAGAGTAGCTTGTATAACTATCATAGCTGGCAAGCCTGCTGGCAAGGTTGCTAGACTTTAGAAAAGCAAGCAATAACTACATGTTTTGAATAAGACTTGCATTCCTTTAAATCTTTTACCCAGATTTTAGCAGAGAAACACCATTTAGTTTATTAAAAAAACACTGGTCAGGAGGGTACAGACATCTCAAGCGGTATGATTCGATATGCAGAAAAGCTGTTTCAGGTGCTTCCCATTCTTAAGTTTGTTTTTGCGTCTTTTATTTTCGGTTTTGTACACTAGTTCAAAACAGCTGAAAAATACAATATTTTTGCATTTTAAAATATATTTCACAGTGGTTTAGATGGTACAATGATTATCTACACTTGTTGCTTGTTTTCACACACTGAAATTAGGCGAACTATTAAAATTTTAGCAACCAGGAAATGGCGACGCGATTTCTGCGTATAGCACCTTCAATATTAATATTATACTCCCCTACTTCTTACTACATTTTAACACCACTTCATTTTCTTACAACGTCTAGAGTGACTGCTTGTTCTTTGATCAAGCAGTACCACTAGATGTCACTACTGATTCACATAGAGATAAGGGTTGTTTGCACTTCTCATTTCTAGCTGCCTTGTTTGCAGTTTGTACATGGGTCTGTTTCCCTGCTCCTGCCTGTTTCTTGCTCCTGTTTTTCTAGTCCTTCTCGGTTTTGACCGTTCTGCCTGCCCTGAGACTGCCTGCCGTTCTGGACCCTTTGCACCCTCTCTGGATTATTGACCCCTGCCTGCCTTTGACCTGTCCTTTGCCTGCCCCTGTATTAGAAAGAAATGTTTGTTTCCTTGACACTGTCTGCATCTGGGTCATACCTGAAATGTGACCGTATCTTTGTTAGAGATAATTTAGTACTGATGTATTGTATAGCTGTGCTGTGCTCAGGGCATATTTGAAAATGGGTTTCCCCTGACTAAATAAAAGTTAAATAAAAAATAAAATCCTAATTAATACAAAAATATCATGATATTATATCATAAAGTATTCTTCGGCATACCCAAACATACCTCTTGAGCTGTCTGTGTCCTCCTGACCAGTGGTTCTTTTTTTCAGCTCTGCTAAAATCTGGGTAAAAGATTGAAAAGATTTTTAATCTTATTCAGTACATTTTGTAATTGCTTGCTTTTCTAGCAACCTTGCCAGTAGGCATGCAAGCTAAGATCGTTAGACAATCTACTTTAACTTAATTGATTGTTCTGTTGTCTGTGTCCAATAATGTTTGTACCATGTTTTTTGCTGCTGCCATGCTGTGTTTTCATGTGTTGCTGCCATGCTATGTTGTCTTAGGTCTCTCTTTATGTAGTGTTGTGGTGTCTCTCTTGTTGTTATGTGTTTTGTCCTGTATTTTTATTTGATTTTTAATCCCAGCCCCCGTCCCCGCAGGAGGCCTTTTGGTAGGCCATTATTGTAAATAAGAATTTGTTCTTAACTGACTTGTCTAGTTAAAGGTTCAATAAAAACTAAAATAGCCTGAAATGGCATCAAGTCAAATCAGATCCAATTATATTTGTCACATGCGCCGAATACAACAAGTATAGACCTTATAGTGAAATGCTTACTTACAAGCCATTAACCAACAATGCCGTTTTAAGAAAAAAATAAATAGAAATATAACAAATAATTAGAAGCAACAATAAAATAACAGTAGCGAGGCCATATAAAGGGGGTTCTGGTACAGAGTCAATGTGCGGGGGCATCGGTTAGTTGAGGTAATATGTACTGTACATGTAGGAAGAGGGAAAGTCACTATGCCTTGATAATAAACAGAGTAGCAGCAGTGTAAAAATGGGGGGTGGGGACCATACAAATAGTCAGGGTAGCCATTTGATTAACTGTTCAAGAGTCTTATGGCTTGAGGGTAGAAGCTGTTAAGAAGCCTTTTTGACCTAGACTTGACCCTCCGGTACCACTTGCCATGCGGTAGCAGAGAGAACCGTCTATGACTAGGGTGGCTGGAGTCTTTGGCAATTATTTTGGGCCTTCATCTGACAATGCCTGGTATAGAGGTCCTGGGTGGCAGGAAGCTTGGCCCCAGTGATGTACTGAGCCGTACGCACTACCCTCTGTAGTGCTTTGCGGTCGGAGGCCGAGCAGTTGCCATACCAGGCGGTGATGCAACCTGTCAGGATGCTCTCGATAGTTCAGCTCTAGAATTTTTTGAGGATCTGAGGACCCATGCCAAATCTTTTCAGTCTCCTGAGGGGGAAAAGGTGTTGTCGTGCCTTCTTAACGAAGGCACGACTGAGAAGGGTTTGGACCATGATAGTGTGTTGTGTTTGGACCATGATAGTTTGTCGGTGATGTGGACACCAAGGAACTTGAAGCTCTCACCCTGCTCCACTACAGCACCGTCGATGAGAATGTGGGTGTGCACGGTCATCCCTTTCCTGTTGTCCACAATCATCTCCTTTGTCTTGATCACGTTGCGGGAGAGGTTGTAGCTAGTGATAAGGTTGGGCGATAGGGAACCTAAAGTCAACTTCATAAAATGGCTAGGTGGCCAGTATGACAGAGAAACAACAGAACATTTTCATCCAGCCCATCACCGGCAGCTAAAATCAAATCAAACGCTGTGTGTCTTTGTTCATTGGTACACCTTGGAAGGAACCACTTACTAGGAAGAAGAGAGGATGGGTCCGCTGCCTGGTCCAGTCAGTGTGCCCCCTCCGCAAAATACAGCTGACAGAACCTTTAATAAATAATTATGATAAAACGTGGCCTTAGAAGTTGAGTAATTGAAGTAATGAATTTAAATGAAAAATCTGAGGGGGCATGATGCCTCTGCAGACAGAGGTTATGAGTTCATCCCATAACGAACATAACCCTTCTCAGTCTCTTCAGCAGCAACACACCACAACACATCCCAAAAGGCAGCAGCCGACTTCAAATCAATAACAATGGAGTGTCTGCAAGTCAGGGAAAAGCAAGATAGCAGTTTATACACTTACCCCACTCTGTTAAGAAGGTAGAGTAGAGGGCTGAGTCTCTGAATAGTCTTCGGTTCTTGCTGTTGGTATTTTGTCTATAATTAGCTACCACACCCCCATGCACAATTACTCATCTTTAATAAACCCCCCAGCCCAACATCCCCTGCTTCCCTATCGGTATCTGAACTTTGACCTCCTCTGCACACTTCCGTGGAGGAGGTAGCGAGTAATTCCTAATCACTTCTTCCCTTCTATTGGGACATGAAACCTACAAAATAGGGTGTCTCCAGATTTTTTGTGTGCAAGTCACTAAAGTATTCCCCTTTTTCCCCTTTGATGTGCTCTGTCTGTCCGCAGTCTGTTTGAAGTGTAGATAATCCTACTGAAGTCTCTATATAGATTTGTGAATGACCATCATCAAGAGTGGATGGATACAGTTGGGGACAACAGGGGTTGGGTGGGCAAGCAGTGGTGTAAAGTACTTAAGTTAAAATACTTTCAAGTACTACTTAAGAAGTTTTTTGGGGTATCTGTACTTTACTTTGCTATTTATATTTTTGACAACTTTTACTTCACTACATTTCTAAAGAAAATGGTGTACTTTTTACTCCATACATTTTGCCTTGACACCCAAAAGTACTCATTACATTTTGAAGGACAGGAAAATAGTCAATTCACACATTTATCAAGAGAACATCTCTGGTCATTCCTACTGCCTCTGGACGCACAAAACACATGCTTTGTTTGTAAATGATGTCGGAGTATTGGCTTGAGCCTCTGGCTGTCTGTAAATAAATAAAAACTAGAAAATGTGGCCATCTGCTTTGCTTAATATAAGGAATTAGAAATTATTGTTACTTTTACTTTTGATACTTAAGAATATTTAAAACCAAATACTTTTAGACTTTTACTCAAGTAGTATTTTACTGGGTGGCTTTTAATTTTACTTGAGTCAATTTCTTTGAAGGTATCTTTACTTTTACTCAAGTAGGACTATTGGGTACTTTTTCCACCACTGTGGGCAAGGCACAGTTTTATGTGAATATAGTTCTATGAATATTGTTTTATATTCCTGCAAATAGCATGTAATGGTAAATGGTTTACAAAATCAGTGCAATCACTGCATTTAGAAATGTATTCATAAATGATTGTCATATCAGATAATTGCTACAGTGATGGAAGTGTTAATTTTTAGACAGAGTGATAAAGTATGATGCAGTATGAATGTGTTGACATAATAAAACATAACTGGAGATGGTACCCAGCTCTAGTGCACTGCACTTTACCCATAAACTAACAGAGATACTGAGATTTATTATTCTGTTCCTTAAATCTTGAAGGCTCTTTATGGCTCTGGGATGACAAGCATAATCTCCTTCTGACAAGGCACTAGTGACCTCTGCTCTACTGTGCTTCTGCACTTACAGTATATCACAAAAGTGAGTACACCCCTCACATTTTTGTAAATATTTGAGTATATCTTTTCATGTGACAACACTGAAGAAATTACACTTTGCTACAATGTAAAGTAGTGAGTGTACAGCTTGTATAACAGTGTAAATTTGCTGTCCTCTCAAAATAACTCAACACACAGCCATTAAAACCTGTTGGGGCTAGGGGGCAGTATTTGCACGTCCGGATAAAAAACGTACCCGATTTAATCTGGTTACTACTCCTGCCCAGTAACTAGAATATGCATATAATTAGTATATTTGGATAGAAAACACTCTAAAGTTTCTAGAACTGTTTGAATGGTGTCTGTGAGTATAACAGAACTCATATGGCAGGCCAAAACCTGAGAAGATTCCATGCAGGAAGTGGAAATCTGACTTGTGGAATCACCTTCAACACTTTGCCTATGAAACACACCGTGAGTTAGGATTCATTTAGCACTTCCTAAGGCTTCCACCAGATGTCAACAGTCTTTACAAAGTGGTTTGAGTCTTCTCCCGTAGAAACTGACCGAACGAGAGGCCTGGAAAGTTGGTCATAGGGGGAGGGCCATTACTACTATGACGCGGGCGCCCGTGGGTACCCTCTCCTTCTGAAACGTTTAGTAAGACAATGCAATCGTCCACCTTGAATATTATCGAAGCTCTGATTGAAAAAGGCCCTAAAGATTTGTTATACAACGTTTGACATGTTTGAACGAACGTAAATACATTTTTTTTGCACATTCGTGATGACAAGTCCCGCGCGCTTCAGTACATTTTGAGTAGCCTTCGGAACGGGCTAACAAGAAGGAGCTATTGGGACATAAATTATTAACTTTTTCGAACAAAACTACATTTGTTGTGGACCTGGGATTCCTGGAAGTGCCTTCTGATGAAGATAATCAAAGGTAAGGGAATATTTACAATAGTATATTTGATGGTTGATGGTTCCAAGATGGCGCTAACCTGTATCGCCTAGCCTATTTTTCTGAGCATAGCACCTCGTTTATTGCAAAGTGTGATTTCCCAGTAAAGTTATTTTTAAATCTGGCAATGCGGTTGCATTCACGAGATGTTAATCTATAATTCTTTGAATGACAATATTAGATTTGACCAATGTTTTCGAATAGTAATTTTGTAAATTGTAGCGCTGATTCACCGGAAGCATTTGAGGGAAAATATTTTCTGAACATCACGCGCCGATGTAAAATGCTGTTTTTATATATAAATATGAACTTTATCGAACAAAAGAATGCATGTATTGTGTAACATGATGTCCTAGGAGTGTCATCTGATGAAGATTGTCAAAGGTTAGTGCATAATTTTAGCTGGTTTTCTGCTTTTGGTGACGCCTGTCTTTGCATTGAAAATAGCTGTGTGTAATGTTTTGTCAATGTACTGTCCTAACATAATCTAACTTTATGCTTTTGCCGTAAAGCCTCTTTGAAATCGGACAACGTGGTTAGATTAAGGAGGTGTTTATCTTTCAAAGGGTGTAAAATAGTTGATTGTTTGAGAAATTGAAATTATTCGATTTTTGCTATCTTGTCAAGCAATCCTGTTACCGGGATGAGAACGGGAAGGGGTCCCATAGAGGTTAATGTCTAAACCGCTGGCAACAAAAGTGAGTACACCCCTAAGTGAAAATGTCCAAATTGGGCCCAATTAGCCATTTTCCCTCCCCGGTGTCATGTGACTCGTTAGTGTTACAAGGTCTCAGGTGTGTTAAATTTGGTGTCATCGCTCTCACACTCCCTCATACTGACTGGTCACTGGAAGTTCAACATGGCACCTCATGGCAAAGAACTCTCTGAGGATCTGAAAAAAAGAATGGTTGCTCTACATAAAGATGGCCTGGGCTATAAGAAGATTGCCAAGACCCTGAAACTGAGCTGCAGCACGGTGGCCAAGACCATACAGCGGTTTAACAGGACAGGTTCCACTCAGAACAGGCCTCGCCATGGTCGACCAAAGAAGTTGAGTGCACGTGCTCAGCGTCATATCCAGAGGTTGTCTTTGGGAAATAGACGTATGAGTGCTGCCAGCATTGCTGCAGAGGTTGAAGGGGTGGGGGGTCAGCCTGTCAGTGCTCAGACCATACGCCGCACACTGCATCAAATTGGTCTGCATGGCTGTCGTCCCAGAAGGAAGCCTATTCTAAAGATGATGCACAAGAAAGCCCGCAAACTGAAGACAAGCAGACTAAGGACATGGATTACTGGAACCATGTCCTGTGGTCTGATGAGACCAAGATAAACTTATTTGGTTCAGATGGTGTCAAGCGTGTGTGGCGGCAACCAGGTGAGCAGTACAAAGACAAGTGTGTCTTGCCTACAGTCAAGCATGGTGGTGGGAGTGTCATGGTCTGGGGCTGCATGAGTGCTGCCGGCACTGGGGAGCTACAGTTCATTGAGGGAACCATGAATGCCAACATGTACTGTGACATACTGAAGCAGAGCATGATCCCCTCCCTTCGGAGACTGGGCTGCAGGGCTGTATTCCAACATGATAACGACCCCAAACACACCTCCAAGACGACCACTGCCTTGCTAAAGAAGCTGAGGTTAAAGGTGATGGACTGGCCAAGCATGTCTCCAGACCTAAACCCTATTGAGCATCTGTGGGGCATCCTCAAACGGAAGGTGGAGGAGTGCAAGGTCTCTAACATCCACCAGCTCCGTGATGTCATCATGGAGGAGTGGAAAAGGACTCCAGTGGCAACCTGTGAACTCCATGCCCAAGAGGGTTAAGGCAGTGCTGGAAAATGATGGTGGCCACACAAAATATTGACACTTTAGGCCCAATTTGGATATTTTCACTTAGAGGTGTACTCACTTTTGTTGCCAGCGGTTTAGACAATGGCTGTGTGTTGTGTTATTTTGAGGGGACAGCAAATTTACACTGTTATACAAGCTGTACACTCACTACTTGACATTGTAGCAAAGTGTCATTTCTTCAGTGTTGTCACATGAAAAGATATACTCAAATATTTACAAAGATGTGAGGGGTGTACTCACTTTTGTGATATACTGTAGATAAAAGACAAACTATGAGGTGTCTCTTCTCGAAGTAAAACAGCCCAGCTCAGACACACTTGCTGCTGTACAAATTGCAAACAAGGCAGCTAGAAATGTGAAGTGCACACATCCCTTATCTCTGTGTGAATCAGTAGGGACATCTTGTGGTACTGCTCTATCCGAGAACAAGCAGTCACCCAGAGGTTGTAGGTAAATTAAGTGTTAAAATGTATTAAGAAGTAGGGGAGCTGAATATGAATAATTCAGATAAAATATTAACATGCCCTACCTCTAAACATAAATTGGCCACATGCACAGATGATGGTTAGAAAATAGGAGCAGGGTTTATTGGGAGTGTGACTGTGTCTCTAACCAGAGCCAAATGAGACACCACGGACTGGTGAAGTTATGTAATCCCTTTACCACAGACAATGCCTCTGTGTAGTGAGCTGGTATGGCAGTACTGATATTGGGACTGTGTTATTGGTTCAAATCACATGGTAAGCCTATCAGTGCTTATAGGACCAGTACCACATCCTCTTCATGCACTACTTAATGAACCTCCAGATGAGCTTCAATGCCATACATCTCTCCTTCCGTGGCCTCCAACTGCTCTTAAATGCAAGTAAAACTAAATGCATGCTCTTCAACCGATCGCTGCCTGCACCTGCCCGCCCGTCCAGCATCACTACTCTGGACGGTTCTGACTTAGGTATTTGTAGTTGTCCACATATTCTAAGTGTCTGGTTAGACTGTAAACTCTCCTTCCAGACTCACATTAAACATCTCCAGTCCAAAATTAAATCTAGAATCGGCTTCGTATTTCGCAACAAAGCATCCTTCACGCATGCTGCCCAACATACCCTCGTAAAACTGACCATCCTACCGATCCTTGACTTCGGCGATGTCATTTACAAAATAGCTTCCAACACTCTACTCAACAAATTGGATGCAGTCTATCACAGTACCATCCGTTTTGTCACCAAAGCCCCATATACTACCCACCACTGCGACCTGTACACTCTCGTTGGCTGGTCCTCGCTTCATACTCGTCGCCAAACCCACTGGCTCCAGGTCATCTACAAGTCTCTGCTAGGTAAAGCCCCGCCTTATCTCAGCTCACTGGTCACCATAGCAGCACCCACCTGTAGCACGCGCTCCAGCAGGTATATCTCACTGGTCACCCCCAAAGCCAATTCTTCCTTTGGCCGCCTCTCCTTCCAGTTCTCTGCTGCCAATGACTAGAACGAACTGCAAAAATCACTAAAGTTGGAGACTCTTACCTCCTTCACTAGCTTTAAGCACCAGCTGTCAGAGCAGCTCACAGATCACTGCACCTGTACATAGCTCATCTGTAAATAGCCCATCCAATCTACCTCATCCCCATACTGTATTTATTTATTTACCATCTCCTTTGCACCTCAGTATCTCTACTTGCACATTCATCTTCTGCACATTCTACCATTCTAGTGTTTAATTGCTATATTGTAATTACTTCGCCACCATGGCCTGTTTATTGCCTTACCTCTCTTATCTCACCTCATTTGCACATGCACATATAGATTTTTCTACTGTATTATTGATTGTATGTTTGTTTATTCCATGTGTAACTCTGTGTTGTTGTATGTGTCGAACTGCTTTGCTTTATCTTGGCCAGGTCGCAGTTGCAAATGAGAACTTGTTCTCAACTAGCCTACCTGGTTAAATAAAGGTAAAATAAAAAAGAATTGAACAGGGGCGTGGCCCTAGGACCGAGTTTGGGAAACCCTGCACTAGAGTATCTAGTGTCCTGTCTAGGCATCTCTGGTAACACTTTACTTGACACCCAGTGTCATACCACGTTATGACACTGCATAACCATGTCATTATATGTAATAACAGCTGACATAACTTGTCATAACCTGTCATAATATGGTCATAAAACTGTCATGATCCATATATTTACACCCGTTGTGACACATATTGTGTTATTTTATGGCTGGTTATGAGGCCCACATAAGAGTGTCAAAACCCACATTTATTTAAATTAGTTTTTTCCCTGCCAAGAAGTTTACTTTCGTTTAAAAGTGTGTTTCTTAAATAATTTGTTATTATAATGAATTCTTCACGGTCATGTTTTTTTTCATCATATTTTAAATACCGTTCAGAAAATACACTTCATGACACTGTGTCATGAAGCATTATGACCATCCTGTTTCACTTTACTTTGACTAAGCAAATCAAGTATAGTAGAAGATGTAGCATTTGAAAATGTGACAAATCTAGGATCATGAACTAAGAGCTCCGCACAAGTAGTTTCCAATTCTTAATCTTACCTCCACTTCAAATTAAAACTCATTTAGCTTTAGTCAAAAAGTCATGGCGGCTACAAAAGGCGACCATTACAGGTGACATTTTTACCCAGACTCGAGCATTAGCCGCGGAAAAAACCTCTAAGAAATAGCTAGCTTCAGAAAAAGCTAGCGCCATTATCCAGGAGCAAGAGGACCCGTCCCCCAACAAATGCCAACCTCTAACTCTGTCGAAGACATCCTTTCTGAGCTGAGATCCCAACGTACAGAACTCAACATCAAATTAGATGGCATTAACTCTCAGCTCAGTGCGATAGGGGGCAAGGTGACAACCCTGGAAAATGCTTTGCCTGACATCAACAACAAGATAACCATTAACGCAGGGCGCCTGGATGAGGCAGAGGGGTGAATCCTATCCATGGAAAACTCACTGACAGACGCCATGGAAGCAATAGCATATACTAAAAAGAAAATAGAGCATCTGGAAGAGAAAACAGAGGACCTGGAAAACAGGGGGCGAAGGAATAATTGTGTTCTATTAAATCTGGGCGAAAAAGAAGAGGGGAACATGCCACTGACCCGTTACCTGCAAGACAAATTCCCGAGTGGCTCCACCTGTCCACCGACAGGCCCATAGAACCCGAGAGAGCTCACCGAGCACTGAGGCCCCCACCAGCAGCCAGACAACCACTGCACCCAATCACCATTACAGTGGGAAATGCCAAACTCACTTTACACCAGGACCTGTCAGCTGGAATACGCCGAAAGCGGCGAGGGTTTGACAAGGTGAAGAAGTACTCCATTGACCGAGGCATCTTTAGGGGATTCAAATACCCAAACAAGCTCAGGATTCTTCACCAAGGAGCCCTGCGACACTTCAAAACTCCCAAAGAGGCAAAACGTTTTTTGAAGGACAATTCTAGTCACTGAGAAATGGACCATGACTAAAAGCGATTACTGTTATTATTAATGGAGGTAAGACAACATCTAGCGGCCATCCAAAGACCCACCCACCCCGCTAAATGTCGTTATAACCGTCTAATTTATATTTATTTTCTTTTAGCTGAGAGAGGGATAGGCTCTATAGCCTAACCTAAGCTTACTAACGTTTCAGCCTACTTTTATTTCCCCCTTTTTTATTATTATTATTATTTGTAGAAATCATTTTCACATAGGCCTCCACCATTTGTAGGCTGTTGATTACGACACGTTTACAGACCTAATGAGAAGCTCAATGTGTCAATTTCATGCCTATGGCCTTATCCTGTTGATATTATGTTTTAATAAAAACAAACAGCTTATCCTATAGATCCCTCTTAAGGACTTGCCCCAACATTTCTGTTTTATTTGGTCCAAACAATTATCCCTACGTCCTTTGGGGGAGGTATATGTAGGCTGGGCTATTGATTTTATTTTCCCCCTATTTTTTTATGTGGTCTTGACGGGGGCTACATTGTCACTTACTCAATGAGGGGTGGAGAGGATGAGGCATTTCTTTGGTGGGGAGGGGGAGACGTTGTGTGTTGATAACTGTTCCCGGTTTTCTTTTTTTATCGGAACACAGAATTGAGACCGAGCGTGGGGGTAATAGATCCAACGGGATATGTTGAGTTGTTTGGGAACTCGGCTGGGGTGTTCAGACATTGTTCTTTTATGTAAACCATTTATTTGTCTTTTATGTGATCACAGCTGTAACTATTATCCACCTTTTACCCAGAGATGACTTGCACTAGAGTTCGATTACTGTTCGATGACATTGACTAGTACCTTTAAATATATTTACATGGAACTGACATGGTCTAAGTCATGCAATAAAACAGAAAAAGTTACTATGTGCTCTAAAAAAGGAAAAAGCAGACATTGTGCTATTACAAGAGACCCACCTCTGTGATGCCAAACATGCCACCTCCGCAGAGCTTGGGTGGGACAGGTGTATTTCTCATCTTTCAAATCAAGCAGTACTTATCCAAAAGAATGTTCCATTCATAATTGACAAAAACATATCTGACCCAGAGGGGAGATTTATTTTGATAACTGGGTCACTGTATGGGCAACCAATTACTATCTTAAACATATATGCCCCTAACACAGATACTCCTGCTTTCATGTCAAAAATTATAACCATGTTCAATGACCATTGTGTTTCCTTTGGCGTGCTGGCTGGAGATTTTAATTGTACCCTCAACCCAACCCTAGACAAATCAAGTCCCCATCACAAATCCTAGATCTGCAAAAATGTTGAAGTCTCTTACTAAAGAGATGGGACTGATAGATATCTGGAGAGAGACTAATAGCTTGTCTATGGACTATACATACTACTCTAATGTCCATAACACCTACTCCCATATAGACTACATTTTTATCCCAAAAATTTTCATAAATTCAGCCACGTGTACAATCGGACCTATAGCACTTTCAGATCACGCCTTTGTCCACCTCCGTTTTGACCTCTACAAAAACATTCCGAGGTCAAAGAGCTGGAAATTCAACACCCCCATGTTATCAAACGAAGCGTTCCATATATTGGTAACTACATGGATAGACAAATACAAACAAGACAACAAAGACTCTCCTGTTTCTCCGACCACAATGTGGGACGCTGCCAAAGCCACACTAAGAGGTAATCTAATTGCATATGCTTCCTCGAAGAAAAAAGCAATGGAAGCACACAGGCTAGATCTTGAGAGGGAGCTGGAACGCTGTGAAAAAGTACATAAACAATCCCAATACAGCACCTCCTGGAGTCAACTTAAAGCAGCCAATGCCAAACTGACCTTGGAATATACTCGGGAGAGAACTTTTTTTTCTTCTTTACTAAACAGAAATACTATGAGTATAGCAATAAGCCTAGTAGATTGTTTGCTTACCAATTAAAAAAAGAGCAGTCAGAGCATACAATCATGGCCATCCGAACAGCAGAGGACGAGGTCACACATGACCCAAAAAAGTGAATTTAACTTTTCATGATTTTTACTGCAAACTATATACTTCTGAGAGAAACCATACGGATGCAGAACTTCATTCCTCCCTAGAGGGAATCTCGCTACCTAAACTATCAGAGACCGACCAAGAAGACCTCAACTCCCCTTTCACTCCTGAGGAGGTCCTGGAGGCAATTACCTCCATGCCACCTAATAAGTCCCCAGGCCCAGATGGATTCCCCAGAGAGTTCTACAAAGCTTTTTGGCACCAGCTTCTTACGGATCAAATCCCTTTAGCGGGCGGGATCGATTTGACAACAGCCAGTGAAAGTGCAGGGCACCAAATTCAAAACAGCAAAAATCTCATAATTCATTATTATACACCATTTTGAAGATAAGATTCTCATTAATCCAACCACAATGTCCGATTTCAAAAAGGCTTTATGGCGAAAGCATAGCATTAGATTATGTTAGGACACCACCAAGACAAGAAAAACCACACAGCCATTTTCCAAGCAAGGAGAGGCATCACAAAAAACAGAAATACAGCTAAAATTAATCACTAACCTTTGATGATCTTCATCAGATGGCACTCATAGGACTTCATGTTACACAATACATGTATGTTTTGTTCGATAAAGTTCATATTTATATCCAAAAATCTCAGTTTACGTTGGCGTGTTATGTTCAGTAATGTTTTGCCTCCAAAACCCTCCGGTGACTTTGCAGAGAGCCACATCAATTTACAGAAATACTTATCATAAACTTTGACAGAATATACAAGTGTTATGCACAGAATTAAAGATGCACTTCTCCTTAATGCAACCGCTGTGTCAGATCTCAAAAAAGCTTTACGGCGAAAGCAAAATTTCGCTATAATCTGAGTACAGCGCTCAGAAACCAAAAGAAGCTATACAGATACCTGCCATATTGTGGAGTCAACAGAAGTCAGTAATTACATTAGAAATATTCACTTACCTTTGATGATCTTCATCAGAATGCACTCCCAGGAATCCCAGTTCCTCAGTAAATGTTCGTTTTGTTTGATAAAGCTCATCTTTATGTCAAATACCTCCATTTTGTTCGTGCGTTAGGTTCACTATTCCAAATGTAAGGCGTGCGCTTACTAAGTCCAGAGGAAAAGTCAAAAAAGTTATACTACAGTTTGTAGAAACATGTCAAACGATGTATAGAATCAATCTTTAGGATGTTTTTATCATAAATCTTCAATAAAATTCCAACCGGACAATTCCTTTCTCTTTAGGAATGAAGATGAACTCAGCTCGCTCCCAAGGTAGCGCGCATTACTGAGCTCATGCCTTTTTTTCAGAGACCTAGTTCCATCAGCTCTTATTCTCTCCCCATTCACTGTAGAAGCCTGAAACAACATTCGAAAGACTGTTGACATTTAGTGGAAGCCTTAGGAAGGTGCAATATGACCCCACAGACACTGTAGATTGGATAGGCAATCACTTGAAAAACTACAAGCATCAGATTTCCCACTTCCTGGTTGGATTTTTCTCAGGTTTTTGCCTGCCATATGAGTTCTGTTATACTCACAGACATCATTCAAGCAGTTTTAGAAACTTCAGAGTGTTTTCTATCCAAATCTATGCATATCCTACCTTCTGGGCCTGAATAGCAGGCAGTTTACTCTGGGCACGCTTTTCATCCGGACGTGAAAATACTGCCCCGTATCCATAAGAGGTTTTAACCCTATTTTCATGCCATTGCTGGAGGATTTTTTCAAAAACTGAGGTCTCCCAGACTCTATGTACACAGCTCGCATTACAGTGTTGCTCAAAAAAGACAAGGACACTCTATCCTGCTCGTCCTTCCGGCCCATAAGCTTGTTGGATTTCGACTACAAAATAATTACCAAATTGCTCGCCAAAAGACTAAACACTCTTCTTCCCAAAATTATAAAAGCGGACCAAACTGGATTTATAAGAGACAGGTACTCTTCTGTTAACATTCGCCGTGTCTTTGATATTAATGATCAAGTAAACTCACAGAAGACCCCTGTCCTGCTGGCTTCACTGGATGCTGAGAAGGCGTTCGGCAGGATGGAGTGGAGCTTTCTGTTCTCAGTCTTAGAAAAGTTCAATTTGAGCCCAAACTTTATTAAATGGGTTAAGTCCCTATACTCTCACCCAAATGCCATGGTGAACTCTGACAGATTCGCTTTGGGATGGGGCACAAGACAACGGTGCTCTCTGTCCCCCCTGCTCTACTTGTTGGGGGCGGAGCCTCTGGCAGAGTTGATAAGGAGCAATCCAAGTATTATGGGTGTTTCTGCAGGCGGCCTGCAGCACAAGATTTTGCTCTACGCGGATGATGTCTTGCTCTACATATCCAACCCTGAGAAATCCCTCCCATTTTAGACACGATTGCTCAGTATGGCAAGTTTTCAGGATATAAGATCAATTTTAACAAATCCCCTGTTTGCCCTCTCAATCTTACACTCACCAGCTCTATGAAGACACTCTGTCCGTTCCAATGGAAGACACACGGGTTTCAATACCTTGGGATCTTCGTAACACCAGATCTGAATTGCCTTTTCAAGGAAAATGATCTCCCACTCCTGGATCAAATCAAGAACGATCTCCAAACCTGGATCTCCCTCCCAATTAGCTTATTCGGAAGAATTAATGTAATCCGTATGAACATCCTCCCTAGATTGAACTATTTATTTCAGATGCTCCCATGCTATCTCCCAGTTTCCTTTTTCAAAAAAATCAAATCAAATCAAATCAAAAACTAACCAAAGCATCACCAAATTTATATGGGGCAATAAAAAACCTAGCATCAAGTTCTCTACTCTATCGAAACCTGAATCTAAGGGTGGTCTTACCCCTCCTTCCCTTCAATTGTACTACTGGTCTGCCCAAATCCGCAACATGCTAACATGGATCACAAAGAGACAAGACTCAACGTGGATTCAGATAGCCCAATCCTGTGCTTCATTGCCCCTAAGCTCAATTATATTCATTAATAACTTTAGTGAAGTGGGCAACATAGCCAAAACCTTTGTGATTTACAGCACCCTACTAGCGTGGAGGGACTAAGAAATATCTGGGCATTTGCTCCCAAATATGTTCTCACTCGCCTATAGTATGCAACTCAGACTTGCCAAAAGTCCTGAGTGATGCCAACTTTAATCTTTGGCATACTCTAGGAATCAGGACCTTTTCAGACCTATTTCATCAGAAAACCACTACACTGAAATCCTTTCAAGAGCTCTGCAGTGAATTCAATGTGCCAAGATCCAATTTTTATTTAAATATCTTCAAATTAGACACATCATTTCCTCATTTACTTCCAAGAGGAGGTTTAGAGCTCAGCTGAAGGAAGTTGAAACCCCTCTTGCTACAGCACAATCCATTAAAGGCAAAATCTCATATCTATAGACTCCTTTCTGAGAAAGGGGGCTCCTCCTTTACTCCTTTGAAAATAATCTGGGGAAAGGATCTTTGTCTGACTATCAGTGATGAGTTATGGGCAGAGGTTTACGTCAGGGTATACTGCTCCTCTACTAATGTAAAGATGAAAGAATCTAATTACAATTTTTTTTACAAATGTTATTACACCCCAATGAGACTCCATAGAATGAAAAGAGACATTTATCCTAACTGCAAAAGATGTACCTCTGAAAGTGGAACCTATAACCTATATTAAAACATTTAAACGTGTTAACCCTCGCAAGGCTGCAGGCCCAGACGGCATCCCCGGCCGCGTCCTCAGAGCATGCGCAGACCAGCTGGCTGGTGTGTTTACAGACATATTCAATCAATCCTTATCCCAGTCTGCTGTCCCCACATGCTTCAAGAGGGCCACCATTGTTCCTGTTCCCAAGAAAGCTAAGGTAACTGAGCTAAATGACTAACGCCCTGTAGCACTCACTTACGTCATCATGAAGTGCTTTGAGAGACTAGTCAAGGACCATATCACCTCCACCCTACCTGACACCCTAGACCCACTCCAATTTGCTTACTGCCACAATAGGTCCACAGACGACGCAATCACCATCACACTGCACACTGCCCTAACCCATCTGGACAAGAGGAATACCTATGTAAGAATGCTGTTCATCGATTACAGCTCAGCATTTAACACCGTAGTACCCTCCAAACTCGTCATTAAGCTCAAGACCCTGGGTCTCAACCCCGCCCTGTGCAACTGGGTCCTGGACTTCCTGATGGGCCGCCCCCAGGTGGTGAGGGTAGGTAACAACATCTCCACCCCGCTGATCCTCAACACTGGGTCCCCACAAGGGTGCGTTCTCAGCCCCCTCCTGTACTCCCTGTTCACCCATGACTGCGTGGCTATGCACGCCTCCAACTCAATCATCAAGTTTGCAGACGACACTACAGTGGTAGGCTTGATTACCAACAACGACGAGACGGCCTACAGGGAGGAGGTGAGGGACCTCGGAGTGTGGTGTCAGGAAAATAACCTCACAGTCAATGTCAACAAAACAAAGGAGATGATCGTGGACTTCAGGAAACAGCAGAGGGAGCAGCCCCCTATCTACATTGACGGGACAGTAGTGGAGAGGGTGGAGAGTTTTAAGTTCCTCGGTGTACACATCACAGACAAACTGAAATGGTCCACCCACACAGACAGCGTGCTGAAGAAGGCGCAGCGGCGCCTCTTCAACCTCAGGAGGCTGTAGAAATTCGGCTTGTCACCAAAAACACTCACAAACTTTTACAGATGCACAATCGAGAGCATCCTGTCGGGCTGTATCACAGGATTGTAAATTGATGTAATCAATTTATCACTAGCCACTCTATATTATATAATGCTCACTTACCCTACATTACTCATCTCTTATGTATATACTGTACGCTATACCATCTACTGCATCTTGCCATCTGATGTAATTACAGTCGTATGAAAAAGTTTGGGCACCCCTCTGAGGCTGCATAATAATTTACTCTGTCGTCACAGTAAATTATCACAGTGACATGCCATTCATTTTCTAATAAAAGCTGAGTACGGGGGTATTGTCCAGACAAAGATTTTTAGTGTAGCAATATTAAGTTGTATGAAATTAAATCAGATGTGAAAAATAGGCTAAAAAATTTGGGCACCCTTGTCATTCTGTTGATTTGAATACCTGTAACTACTTAGCACTGATTAATTGGAACACACAATTGGTTTAGTGAGTTCATTAAGCCTTGAACTTCATAGACAAGTGCATCCAATCATGAGAAAAGGTATTTAAGGTGGCCAATTGCAAGTTGTTGTACTCTTTGACGCTCCTCTGAAGAGTGGCAACATGGGGGCCTCAAAACAACTCTGAAATGACCTGAAAACAAAGATTGTTCAACATTATAGAGGAAGGCTACAAAAAGCTATTGCAGAGATGTAAGCTGTCAGTGTCCACTGTGAGGAACATAGTGAGAAAATGGAAGGCCACAGGCACAGTACTTGTTAAGGCCAGAAGTGGTAGGCCAAGTAAAATATCGGAGAGGCAAAGGCGAAGGATGGTGAGAACGGTCAAAAACAGCCCACAGACCACCTCCAAAGACCTACAACATCATCTTGCTGCAGATGGTGTCACTGTGCATCATTCAACAATTCAGCGCACTTCTCACAAGGAGAAGCTGTATGGGAGAGTGATGCGGAAGAAGCCTTTTCTGCACACACGCCACAGAGTCGCTTGAGGTATGCAAATGCACATTTGGACAAGCCAGCTTCATTTTGGAATAAGGTGCTGTGGACTGATGAAACAAAGATTGAGCTATTTGGTCATAACAAGGGACGTTATGCATGGTGGCAAAAGAACACAGCGTTCCAAGAAAAACACTTGCTACCCACAGTAAAATTTGGTGGGGGTTCCATCATGCTGTGGGGCTGTGTGGCCAGTGCCGGTACTGGGAATCTTGTTAAAGTTGAGGGTTGCATGGATTCCACTCAATATCAGCAGATTCGTGGGAATAATGTTGAAGAATCAGTCACAAAGTTGAAGTTACGCCGGGGCTGGATATTTCAACAAGACAACGACCCAAAACACTGCTCAAAATCTACCTGGGCATTTATGCAGCGGAACAAATCCAATGTTCTGGAATGGCCATCCCAGTCCCCAGACCTGAATATAATTGAGAATCGGTGGGATGATTTGAAGTGGGCTGTCCATGCTCGGCAACCATCAAACCTAACTGAACTGGAGATGTTTTGTAAGGAGGAATGGTCCAAAATACCTTCATCCAGAATCCACACACTCATTAGAGGCTATAGGAAGCGTCTAGAGGCTGTTATTTTAGCAAAAGGAGGCTCTACTAAATATTGATGTGATTTTTCTATTGGGGTGCCCAAATTTCTGCACCTGTCTAATTTTGTTTTGATGCATATTGCACATTTTCTGTTAATCCAATAAACCTCATTTCACTACTGAAATATTACTGTGTCCATCAGTTATTTGATAGATCAAAATGAAATTGCTGATCCAAACACCCAATTATTTATAAATGGAAATCATGGAAATTGTCAGGGGTGCCCAAACTTTTTCATACGACTGTAAATGTATCACTAGCCACTTTAAACAATGCCACTTTATACACTGCTCAAAAAAATAAAGGGAACACTAAAATAACACATCCTAGATCTGAATGAATGAAATGGTCTTATTAAATACTTTTTTCTTTACATAGTTGAATGTGCTGACAATAAAATCACACAAAAATAATCAATGGAAATCCAATTTATCAACCCATGGAGGTCTGGATTTGGAGTCGCACTCAAAATTAAAGTGTAAAACCACACTACAGCCTGATCCAACTTTGATGTAATGTCCTTAAAACAAGTCAAAATGAGGCTCAGTAGTGTGTGTGGCCTCCACGTGCCTGTATGACCTCCCTACAACGCCTGGGCATGCTCCTGATGAGGTGGCGGATGGTCTCCTGAGGGATCTCCTCCCAGACCTGGACTAAAGCATCCACCAACTCCTGGAGAGTCTGTGGTGCAACGTGGCGTTGGTGGATGGAGCGATACATGATGTCCCAGATGTGCTCAATTGGATTCAGGTCTGGGAAACGGGCGGGCCAGTCCATAGCATCAATGCCTTCGTCTTGCAGGAACTGCTGACACACTCCAGCCACATTAGGTCTATCATTGTCTTGCATTA
This sequence comes from Salmo trutta, assembly GCF_901001165.1. Classification (NCBI taxonomy): domain Eukaryota; kingdom Metazoa; phylum Chordata; class Actinopteri; order Salmoniformes; family Salmonidae; genus Salmo; species Salmo trutta. Next base: position 42,350,880 of record NC_042959.1, read on the forward strand.
GGAGGAACCCAGGGCCAACCGCACCAGCATATGGTCTCACAAGGGGTCTGAGGATCTCATCTCGGTACCTAATGGCAGTCAGGCTACCTCTGGCGAGCACATGGAGGGCTGTGTGGCCCCCCAAAGAAATGCCACCCCACACCATGACTGACCCACCGCCAAACCGGTCATGCTGGAGGATGTTGCAGGCAGCAGAACGTTCTCCACGGCGTCTCCAGACTCTGTCACGTCTGTCACATGTGCTCAGTGTGAACCTGCTTTCATCTGTGAAGAGCACAGGGCGCCAGTGGCGAATTTTCCAATCTTGGTGTTCTCTGGCAAATGCCAAACGTCCTGCACGGTGTTGGGCTGTAAGCACAACCCCCACCTGTGGATGTCGGGCCCTCATACCACCCTCATGGAGTCTGTTTCTGACCGTTTGAGCAGACACATGCACATTTGTGGCCTGCTGGAGGTCATTTTGCAGGGCTCTGGCAGTGCTCCTCCTGCTCCTCCTTGCACAAAGGTGGAGGTAGCGGTCCTGCTACTGGGTTGTTGCCCTACTACGGCCTCCTCCACGTCTCCTGATGTACTGGCCTGTCTCCTGGTAGCACCTCCATGCTCTGGACACTACGCTGACAGACACAGCAAACCTTCTTGCCACAGCTCGCATTGATGTGCCATCCTGGATGAGCTGCACTACCTGAGCCACTTGTGTGGGTTGTAGACTCCGTCTCATGCTACCACTAGAGTGAAAGCACCGCCAGCATTCAAAAGTGACCAAAACATCAGCCAGGAAGCATAGGAACTGAGAAGTGGTCTGTGGTCACCACCTGCAGAACCACTCCTTTATTGGGGGTGTCTTGCTAATTGCCTATAATTTCCACCTGTTGTCTATTCCATTTGCACAACAGCATGTGAAATTTATTGTCAATCAGTGTTGCTTCCTAAGTGGACAGTTTGATTTCACAGAAGTGTGATTGACTTGGAGTTACATTGTGTTGTTTAAGTGTTCCCTTTATTTTTTGAGCAGTATATAATGTTCTCATGCCCTACATCTCATATGTATATACTTTACGCTATACCATCTACTGCATCTTGCCACCTTGATGTAATGTATCACTAGCCACTTTAAACAATGTCACTTCATATAATGTTTTCATACCCTGCATTGCTCATCTCATATGTATATACTGTACTCTATACCATCTACTGCATCTTGCCTATGCCGTTCGGTCATCACTCATTCATATATTTTTATGTACATATTCGTATTCATTCCTTTACACTTGTGTGTATAAGGTAGTTGTTGTGAAATTGTTAGGTTATATTACTTGTTAGATATTACTGCATGGTCGGAACTAGAAGCACAAGCATTTCGCTACACTTGCATTAACACCTGCTAACCATGTGTATGTGACAAATAAATTTGATTTGATATGCGTGTATTTTGGAGTTGTAGAGAGATTGCCAGATTTTGGCAATCTATACATACTGCTGCACAGAAAATACTAGATGTACAGTTTGATATGACCCCGTGTATCTATCTTCTTAATGCCCAGCAGGACTTTGTTCTTGATCCTGACATAGAAAATGTGTTTATGACTATCCCATACTTTGCTAAGAAATGTATTCTTCTATTGTGGGCTTCTAATACTTCTCCTACATTTAACATGTGGATTGACCAGATTGTTGACTTTCTTCCTCTTGAAAAGCTCACTTATGACCTCCGCAAGAGATAGCCCAAGTTTGATAGACTCTGGTCTCCACTACTCAACTATATTTCAAATTGGACAGAGTGAATGGGGTGACTTGGGAAATGAGCAGATAGATGTTGTGTAAGGTACTGTAAAAACAAATTATTTGCTTGTCGTCTCAGCTATGGCTGGAAATGGCTAATAAACCTTGATAGTCCTGCTGCAAGTTTATATATATATATATATATATATATATATTTATATGTGTTTTTTAAAGTCTGTCACATCTGTGAATGTGGAATGTGTTTTGTTGGTTGATTGAAAAACAAGAAAACTTAATAAAACTTTAAATTGAAAAAAAAAATTGGGACAAATCTGAGGGGGCATGTGACTTGGTGCCTCCTATGGGCATGACATCACTGTCTGTCTGATCCAGGAATGTGTGGAGGAATCTGGGCTATAGTGCAGCAGTATGGGAATTTCATCACCGTGTCAAACATTCCACTTATCTGTTGGCGGGGGAAATGGAGGAGGAAGTGTTTTTTTTCTTTCTTTCCTCTGGTAGATATGGCAGATTAGCTCTGACAGTTGATACTATGAGATCGTGATAGATAAATCTGTTAATCTCTCATTCCCAACAGTCTAGCATTTGTATCCCATGATTCACCCCATGATTCTCCCATGATTGTAAACTCTACATTTGGAATAGTACCAAACATTGTTTATGTCTCATTAATGTTTTTGTCATACTTGATTTATGTGTGTTTAGTTTACCAAGGAAATGTTGTTTGTTGTGGTGTAATACATGTTGTGGCATACAGCAGGTCAGCCACCAGGGGGAGACTCGTCGAAGCCTGGTGACAGACGGAGTATACATCACGAGGCGATGGCTCCATCTGCTGGACGTACAAGGTCTCGATGGGCTCTCCGCCCAGGACTAATTGGGGCTGATTGGGGAGTTTGTGAGTAATCAAGGGCTGATTTGCTCACCAGCTGTACAAGCCCCATAAAGCTGCCAGAAGGGCAGCACACAGGAGAGGACTGGGGGAAGTAAGGTGACTTCTGTGTAGTTGGAGACGGTGCCCGAAATAAGATGAGGGAGTTTGAGTTTATGTGCCCGACAGGATACAGCAAGACCTGGAGCCCAGAAGACGGTATCCCGGAAAGGGTCTCATGGGGGAGACCTATCGTTTTCTTTTGAATTATTATTTAATAAACACCCTTGAAACCGAGCTAATCATACTCTGTCCGTGTCTGGTCTGTGTAAACGTCTTGACCCAACCCCCTGGTCTGCCACAAGTGGTGGAGAATAACGTGGTCAGATCAGGGTTTACGCAGCATCAGCATGGATGAGTTGATAGCTCAGTTCGTCCGGGCCCAACAAGCACAACAGGCGGTTCAGGAACGAACGCTGGAGGAACAGCGATTACAAAACGTCTGCCTCGTTGAGGAAATCAGGAAGCTGCAAGGAGGACCATCTCCTGAATCACATCCCAACCAGTTTTTACTCAAACTAACGGAAGACGATGACGTCGAAACCTACCTCTGTAAGTTTGAACGGACAGCTCTACGGGAAGGACTGCCAAGGCCAAAGTGGGCCAGTCTGCTGGCCCCGTTCCTCTCCTCTAATTACGACGGACTCAAACGGGAGATACTCAGCCGCTACGGGTACAGCCTGGCCCATTGGGCTCAACGGTTCCATGACTGGAGGTTCGTAGCCGACGCATCCCCCCCCCCCCCCGAGCACAGATGAGCGACCTACTGCGCTTCACCAGGGCATGGCTCATAACCGACGTATCCACCGTCTCTATCCTTGACAAAGTGGTCCTGGATCGCTTCTTACGGGCGCTACCCTACGACATGAAGAGGGCAGCGAGTCTATGTGCACCCCAGACCTTGGAGGGCCTCCTGGAAGCAGTGGAGACGCATCATAACATTTTTTTCACCTTTATTTAACCAGGTAGGCAAGTTGAGAACAAGTTCTCATTTACAATTGCGACCTGGCCAAGATAAAGCAAAGCAGTTCGACAACATACAAAAACAGAGTTACACATGGAGTAAAACAACATACAATCAATGATGCAGTAGAAAAAAATAAGACTATATACAATGTGAGCAAATGATGTAAGATAATGGAGGTAAAGGCAAAAAAATGCCATGGTGGCAAAGTAAATAAAGTATGGCAAGAAAAAACACTGGAATGGTAGATTTGTAGTTTGAAGAAAGTTAAAAGTTAAAATATAAATAATATGGTGCAAAGGAGCAAAATAAATAAAATAAATAAATACAGTAGGGGAAAAGGTAGTAGTTTGGGCTCAATTAAAGATGGGCTATGTACAGGTGCAGAGATCTGTGAGCTGCTCTGACAGCTGGTGCTTAAAGCTAGTGAGGGAGATAAGTGTTTCCAGTTTTAGAGATTTTTGTAGTTCGTTCCAGTCATTGGCAGCTGAGAACTGGAAGGAGAGACGACCAAAGGAGGAGTTGGCTTTAGGGGTGACCAGAGAGATATACCTGCTGGAGCGCATGCTACAGGTGGGTGCTGCTATGGTGACCAGTGAGCGGAGATAAGGGGGGACTTTACCTAGCAGGGTCTTGTAGATGACCTGGAGCCAATGTGTTTGGCGACGATGATGAAGTGAAGGCCAGCCAACGAGAGCATACAGGTCGCAGTGGTGGGTTGTATATGGGGCTTTGGTGACAAAACGGATGGCACTGTGATAGACTGCATCCAGCTTGTTGAGTAGGGTATTGGAGGCTATTTTGTAAATGACATCGCCGAAGTCGAGGATTGGTAGGATGGTCAGTTTTACGAGGGTATGTTTGGCAGCATGAGTGAAGGATGCTTTGTTGCGAAATAGGAAGCCAATTCTAGATTTCACTTTGGATTGGAGATGATTGATGTGAGTCTGGAAGGAGAGTTTACAGTCTAACCAGACACCTAGGTATTTGTAGTTGTCCACAAATTCTAAGTTAGAACCGTCCAGAGAAGTTATGCTGGATGGGCGGGCAGGTGCAGGCAGCGATCGGTTGAAGAGCATGCATTTAGTTTTACTTGTGTTTAGGAGCAGTTGGAGACCACGGAAGGAGAGTTGAATGGCATTGAAGCTCGTCTGGAGGGTTGTTAACACAGTGTCCAAAGAAGGGCCAGAAGTATACAGAATGGTGTCGTCTGTGTAGAGGTGGATCAGAGATTCACCAGCAGCAAGAGCGACATCATTTATGTATACAGAGAAAAGAGTTGGCCCAAGAATTGAACCCTGTGGTACCCCCATAGAGACTGCCAGAGGTCCAGACAGTAGGCCCTCCAATTTGACACACTGAACTCTGTCAGAGAAGTAGTTGGTGAACCAGGCGACGCAATCGTTTGAGAAACCAAGGCTACTAAGTCTGCCGATGAGGATGTGGTGATTAACAGAGTCAAAAGCTTTGGCCAGGTCAATGAATACGGCAGCACAGTAATGTTTCTTATCGATGGCGGTTACGATGTCGTTTAGGACCTTGAGCGTGGCTGAGGTGCACCCATGACCAGCTCTGAAACCAGATTGCATAGCGGAGAGGGTGCGGTGGGATTCAAAATAGTCGGTAATCTGTTTGTTGACTTCACTTTCGAAGACCTTAGAAAGGCAGGGTAGGATGGATATAGGTCTGTAGCAATTTGGGTCAAGAGTGTCACCTCCTTTGAAGAGGGGGATGACAGCAGCTGCTTTCCAATCTGTGGGAATCTCAGACGACACGAAAGAGAGGTTGAACAGGCTAGTAATAGGGGTTGCAATAATTTCGGCAGATAATTTTAGAAAGGGTCCAGATTGTCAAGCCCAGCTGATTTGTAGGGGTCCAGATTTTGCAGCTCTTTCAGAACATCAGCTGAATGGATTTGGGAGAAGGAGAAATGGGGGAGGCTTGGGCGAGTAGCTGTGGGGGGTGCAGTGCTGTTGAATGCAGTAGGGGTAGTTAGGTGGAAAGCATGGCCAGCCGTAGAAAAATGCTTATTGAAATTCTCAATTATAGTGGGCTTATCGGTGGTGACAGAGTTTCCTATCCTCAGTGCAGTGGGCAGTTGGGAGGAGGTGTTCTTATTCTCCATGGACTTTACAATGTCCCAGAACTTTTTAGAGTTGGAGTTGCACGAAGCAAATTTCTGTTTGAAAAAGCTAGCCTTGGCGTTTCTAACTGCCTGTGTGTATTGGTTTCTAACTTCCCTAAAAAGTTGCATATCGCGGGGGCAGTTCGATGCTAATGCAGAACGCCACAGGATATTTTTGTGTTGGTTAAGGGCAGTCAGGTCTGGGGAGAACCAAGGGCTATATCTGTTCCTGGTTCTAAATTTCTTGAAAGGGGCATGCTTATTTAAGATGGAGAGGAAGGCATTTAAAAAAAATAACCAGGCATCCTCTACTGACGGGATGAGGTCAATATCCTTCCAGGATACCAGGGCCAGGTCGATTAGAAAGGCTTGCTCGTTGAAATGTTTCAGGGAGCGTTTGACAGTGATGAGTGGAGGTCGTTTGACCGCTGACCCATTACGGGTGCAGGCAATGAGGCAGTGATCGCTGAGATCTTGGTTGAAAACAGCAGAGGTGTAATTAGAGGGCACATTGGTTAGGATGATATCTATGAGGGTGCCAGTGTTTGCGGCTTTGGGGTTGTACCTGGTGGGTTCATTAATAATTTGTGTGAGATTGAGGGCATCAAGCTTGGATTGTAGAATGGCTGGGGTGTTAAGCATGTCCCAGTTCTGGTCGCCTAGTAGCACGAGCTCTGAAGATAGATGGGGGGCAATCAGTTCACATATGGTGTCCAGAGCACAGCTAGGGGCCGAGGGGGGTCTATAGCAGGCGGCAACGGTGAGAGACTTGTTTTTGGAGAGGTGGATTTTTAAAAGTAGAAGTTCAAATTGTTTGGGTACAGACCTGGATAGCAGGACAGAACTCTGCAAGCTATCTCTGCAGTAGATTGCAACACCGCCCCCTTTGGTCGTTCTATCTTGTCTGAAAACGTTGTAGTTAGGGATGAAGATTTCACAGTTTTTGGTGGACTTCCTAAGCCAAGATTCAGACACAGCTAGGACATCCGGGTTGGCAGAGTGTGCTAAAGCAGTGATTAAAACAAACTTAGGGAGGAGGCTTCTAATGTTAACATGCATGAAACCAAGGCTATTACGGTTACAGAAGTCATCAAAAGAGAGCGCCTGGGGAGTAGGTGTGGAACATGCAGGTCTGCTGAGTGAGAGCCGGGATGAGTTGGCAACCTGTCCGAGGGGACGGAAGGACAGCCCCACCGCGGTGTACCCCGAACCGATAGTCGGCAGGGCCAAAGGACCGCAAACCCGTAGACAAACGGCTGGGGTAGGGCCGACCTGTCTCCGACGACCCCAGATAGATGGAGACCAAAGGAGGTGTTTTGAGTGTTGCGCCCGGAGGCATATTGCCTGGAATTGCCCAGCTCGGGAGGAGTCGAGGCCATCAGCTAGCCCCAGCGGCGAGGTGGGTCACGCCGTGAACTATGTCACCTCCTGTTGGGCGCACCCCGAATCAACTGCACCCATGGTCCTGGTGAAGGTTGACGGACACGACACGGAAGCGCTATTGGACTCCGGAAGTATGGTTACGCTTGGAACCACGAGCCTGCTGAGATTTCCTGTGTTCACGGTGACACAAAGCGGTATCCAACTGTATGGACCACCATCGTGGCGCCACAAGGGAGCTGCCAGATGACGGTGGGTGCAGTGCCAGAGCTGCCGGTCCCTCTCCTAGTGGGATGGGATTGTTCGCGGCCCTATGGAGGCACGAGTTGAGGAAGAATGTATGAGCTGGCCGAAGAAGAGAGCAGGTACGACCAATAGCCTGCGCGGCCCGGAAGCAACCAGTTAACCAGCATGGCTCCGGAGTCGGAGGGGGCGCCGGAACCCAAACCCCCTGGGGAACCCCTGAAGGAGGAGCCCATCCTCCCCCTCCTTGATTTCGAGGGGCCAGTCGAGACCCCCGCTGGGGACAACTTAGGGGACAATTCAGGACGGCCCAGTGGCAGGATCCGAACTTGGAAGCCGCCACAGCCCAAGTGATAGCGGTGGATGGACAGCTACTTCCAGGGGTGAGTGACTGGCAATACCCCCATTTCCAAATCAAGAACAACCTTTTGTATCAGGTGTCACGCCAACAGGGGGAACTTCAAGAGGTGTTGTTGCTGCCCCGACGGTACGTGGGAACTGTTCTTCAGCTGGCCCACAGCCACCTGTTGGGGGCGCACCGGGGAATGGAGAAGACCCAGGAACGGATCACCGCCCGGTTCCACTGGCCCGGGATGAGGAGGGCCGTGGAAGACTACTGTCGCAGCTGTCCAGAGTGTCAACTCATGACCCTGAAAGCCCACTTCCGAAGCCCATTGTTCCCTTACCGATCATCGGGGTGCCCTTTGTACGCATTGCCATGGACATAGTGGGACCCCTGGTAAAAACAGCACGAGGACACAGGTACATCCTGGTGATAGTAGATTATGCCACCCGGTACCCCGATGCCATTTTCATACGGGCGGCGGTATCCAAGGGAATCATCTGGGAGCTGTTCCACCTCTGTAGCCGGGTGAGCATCTCGAACAAGATCTTGACAGACCAAGGTATGGAGTTTATGTCCCGCCTCATGAAAGAGTTGTGTGCCCTCCTGCAGATCAAGCTGATCCGGACCTCAATTTTTTCACTCGCAGACGGATGGGCTAGTCGAGCACTTTAATAAAACGCTCAAACAGATGCTGTGGAAGGTCATCAAGCAGGACGGGAAAAACTGGGACCAGCTACTACCCCACCTAATGTTCTCAATCTGAGAAGTACCCAAATCCTCCACTGGGTTTTCCCCGTTTGAACTCCTCTACGGGAGGAGGCCACACGGCCTACTGGACCTCACAAAGGAGATGTGGGAAGCCCAACCAACCCCATTACGCAGTGTGGTAGAGCACGTGGAGACGATGAGGAAGCGGATGACAGCCATATGGCCCGTCATGAGGGAACATATGGAGAAGGCCCAACGTGCCCAAGCCCAGGTCTACAATCGGGGAGCCCAGCCCCGAGAATTCCAGGTGGGAGACAGGGTGCTGGTCTTAATCCCCACGGGCGAAAGTAAGTTCCTGGCAACATGGCATGGACCATACGAGGTGGTCGAGAAGATGGGACCTGTCAATTACCGTGTAAGGCAACCGGGGAGATGGAAACCTCAACAGATTTACCACGTGAACCTGTTGAAGAAGTGGCACGAGAGGACAGCCTTGGCCATGTTGTGGTCAGAACCCAAGATGCCAACAGGACCAGTGGTGGTCCCGAGCAATGAGGCCCTCAACCCGGCCCAGAAGCAAGAGCGCAGGGAGCTTGTCGATCGGGATACGGCGGTGTTCTCCAAGAAGCTGGGCCGCACAACCCTCATTGAACACCACATCCGTACCCGGCCCGGCGAAACGGTAAGAAAGAGGCCATATCGGATTCCGGAGGCCCGAAGGAAGGACATGAAGAAGGAAGTGGAGGATATGCTGAGGATGGGGGTCGTTGAAGAGTCCCACGGTGCAGCACCATCATGTGGGTGCCCAAACCGGATCGTAGCCTCCACTTCTGTAACGATTTCCGGGGGGTGAACGAGATCAGCTTGTTCGACGCATATCCCATGCCGAGGGTGGACGAGCTCATTGACCGATTGGGAAAGGCCCGGTACATCAGCACCCTTGATCTGACCAAAGGATATTGGCAGGTACCGTTGGCAGCCTCCTCCCGGGAGAAGACACCAGACGGATTGTATCAGTACCGGAGGCTGACATCATCAACCACAGCCAAGGTTGGGAAGAGCACTTGACGTGCCTCCAGGTGGAGCTGGATGCGCTCAGACAAGCCGGGTTGAACGCGAACCCCAAGAAGTGCAAACTAGGTTTTGAGGAGGTGGAGTACCTGGGGTATTTGATCGGACGGGGGAACGTCAAGCTCCAGGAGAGGAAGGTTCACACAGTGCGTGACTTGGCCCGTTCCACGCAGCAAGACACAGGTCAAGTCCTTCCTGGGACTGGCAGGATACTATAGCCGATTTATCCCCAACTTTGCGGCTATAGCTTCCACCCTCACCGATCTAATCAGGGCCCGCCTCCTGAAACAGTGAAATGGACAAACGAGACAGAAGCGCCGTTCAGCCGTCTGAAGGAAGCGCTGTGCTCCCATCCGATTCTCCTAATGCCCGATTTCCAGGTGCCAATGGTGGTCCAGACGGATGCGTGTGATACGGGACTAGGCGCCGTTCTGTCCCAGATGCACGTTGGGGAGGAGCACCCCATCATGTACATCAGCAGAAAGCTGGTTCCTAGAGAGAAAAAGTACTCCATTGTGGAGAAAGAGAGTCTAGCGGTGAAGTGGGCATTAAACACTCTCAAGTATTACCTGTTGGGTACCCACTTCACCCTAGTCACGGACCATGCTCCCCTGGTCTGGATGGCCAGGGGAAAGGACACAAACGATCGGGTTGCCAGGTGGTTCTTGTCCCTTCAGCGCTTCTCTTTTTCTGTTGTGCACAGGTCAGGGGCCAAGCCTGGAAACGCGGATGCCCTATCGAGAAGGGAGACGTACGTCGCACTGACAACAGTCCCCTCCCCGACAGAGCTAAGGAGGGGGGGTGTACAGAAGGTCAGCCACCATGTTGGTCTGCCACAATGTCTTCATGGACAATTTGTCTACTACAAAAGATGCCAAGCATCCTTGTGTAGGAAAAGTACCAGTTTAAAGAACTTGTTCTCTGTTAGATTTCATTTTAAGGTGTCAAGTCTCACAGAAGTAATTTCCCAGCAGGCACACACCAATTTCTCCAAAACAAAATACATGTAGTACTCACAGAGAGTTGCCATCCCTTTGACTCATGGAACAAATCGAGGAATATTTGCACAAATAGGTAGGGCAGTATGTTGCCTAGATGTTAGAGAGGCGGAGGGTTGCGGGTTCGAATCTCTGTGCTGTACTGGGGCTGACCATGTGCTCATCTGAGTGTGTGTGTGTGTGTGTGTGTGTGTGTGTGTGTGTGTGTGTGTGTGTGTGTGTGTGTGTGTGTGTGTGTGTGTGTGTGTGTGTGTGTGTGTGTGTTATGTTATATTTGTCAACAGACTGCATACTAGATGCAGTAATGATGAAGAATAGACAATTTGTATAAGATAACATACATTTATTCAAATCCACAAGAACCATAGTATATGTATATTATAATCATATATAATCAGAAAAGTTCAGAAGAGCTCCGAGACTCCTATGGTCATAAAATACACATGTAAAACTGATTTCAGATTTACACACATGCCTGGACAAAAAAACACACTCAACTCTTTTTCACTTTCATCATACTCTAGATGTGTATGTGTGTGTGTGTGTTGAGACACGTGGCCCCCAGTATCTAAGTCTGACAGAGCTCATCACAGCCCACGCTGATGTTGATGACTGACAGCTGTATCCATGCAGCATTTCCATACACGTTTGCCATATTTCCCTATCAGATAATTTACCATCCACTCATTGGCCATGCCCCGGTGGCTTTAACGAACACCTAAGCCACTTTATGGAGTTAGCGATAAAATCCCTCTTGATTAACCTGACTAATCTGAGTGTGTGGGGAGATTAACGCCGCAGTTCATTTGCATGAGTGAGTGCTACCATTTGGCTATCTGCATGGCAGTGGTAAGGTTCCCCCCCTTGGCTCCTGGGCCAGTCACTCACCCAGCACTGTGTGGGTGGCACAATGCACTGGGGGCACCAGTACCCTCAGGCAGGGAAGAGAGCTGTCGGTTTATCTGTGCATGGGCTAGTGCCAGCCATCACGGAACAAGAGACGAAGGGATTTTTTTTTCTCTGGAATGCACCAAGAATATTTTGGTCAAATGTAATTCCAGAAAAAGTTTAGCAACTTCTTTGACAGTGCAGTTGTCAAAACAATCATAACGTAATAGCTGGCAATGGTAGTAGAGATATTGCTGGTGGTCTGTAGCCTTCATTTTCAAAGTACTGCTTCTGTATTGCATAAGATGTTTTGTATTGTACGTTGCTGACTTTGAGGTAGTGTGTCATAAGGGTTGGCTCATGATTTACTGTGAGTATTGTACCTTGATAGTGCATGTCAGAGCAAAAACCAAGCCATGAGGTCGAAGGAATTCTCCGTAGAGCTCTGAGACAAGACTGTGTCGATGCACAGATCTGGGGAAGGGTACCAAAACACTTCTGCAGCATTGAAGATCCCCAAGAACACAGTGGCCTCCATTCTTAAATGGAAGAAGTTTGGAACAACCAAAACTCTTTCTAGAGCTGGCCCCCCAGCCAAACTGAGCAATCGGGAGAGAAGGGCCTTGGTCAGGGAGGTGACCAAGAACCCGATGGTCACTTTGACAGAGCTCTAGAGTTCCTCTGTTGAGATGGGAGAACCTTCCAGAAGGACAACCATCTCTGTAGCACTCTACCAATCAGGCATTTATGGTAGAGTGGCCAGACGGAAGCCACTCCTCAGTAAAAGGCACGACAGCCTGCTTGGAGTTTGCGAAAAGGCACCTAAAGACTCTCAGACCATGAGAAACAAGATTTTCTGGTCTGATGAAACCAAGATTGAATGCCTTGGCCTGAATGCCAAGTGTCACGTCTGGAGTAAACCTCGCACCATCCCTACGGTGAAGCATGGTGGTGGCAGCATGCTGTGGGGATGTTTTTCAACGGCAGGAACTAGTAGAATAGTCAGGTTCAAGGGAAAATTGAACGGAGCAAAGTACAGAGAGATCCTTGATGAAAACCTGCACCAGAGCGCTCAGGACCTCAGACTAGGGCAAAGATTTACCTTCCAACAGGACAACGAACCTAAGCACACAGCCAAAACAACGCAGGAGTGGCTTCGGGACAAGTCTCTGAATGTCCTTGAGTGGCCCAGCCAGAGCCAGGACTTGAACCCGATCGAACAGCTCTGGAGAGACATAAATTGCTGTGCAGCAACACTCCCCATTCAATCTGACAGAGCTTGAGAGGATCTGCAGAGAAGAATAGGAGAAACTCCCCAAATACAGGTGTGCCAAGCTTGTAGCGTCATACCCAATAAGACTCAATGCTGTAATCGCTGCCAAAGATGCTTCAACAAAGTACTGAGTAAAGGCTCTGAATACTTATGTAAATGTCATATTTTTTTTTTTAAATATAAATTCGCAAAAATGTGTAAACTGTTTTTGCTTTGTCATTATGGGTATTGTGTGAAAGCTTGATGAGGGGAAAAAAACAATTTAATACATTTTAGAATAAGACTAATGTAACAAAATGTGGAAAAAGTAAAGGGGTACTTTCTGAAGGCACTGTAGACCCACAACTGGGTATGAATGAAAATCTTACTCTGTGGCGCCCGTGTGGCCTAGTGGTAACACTTCCAGCACTATTCAAACAGTACATGTTACAACTGCAATCTTCTGCACTGTCTAGACTATAAATAGAGCTTGAGAAAAGAAGTATCGTAAGGATGGTGGAATTCCATTCTTCTTTAAAAAAGAAAAGAAATTAAATAATATTGTTCGGTCAACACCCCATGGGGAATTAATTTGCTCTGTCAACCAATCCCAAATTGAGTCAACTGTCACCCAATGCACATCTGCTCCACCACCACAATCTGCCAACCCCCTTGTATTGGATAACGTTCCCCCTGATCATTGTTTCCACAGCACCCTGGCCTTCCCTTGCAGACTCCATGCAAAGCAGGCAATCAGGAGCCATCTCTCTCCTTTTCCACATGGTCTTCCACTCCCTCCCTCCCTCTCTTTCCCTCCTACCCTCCCCCTCAGGCTCTCGCCATATGTCAAACATCACTAAAAATATGACAACAAAAGTACATGTCACACAACCAAATTGCATGTGGAAAGTGAATGCAACAGGTGACAAGTGAACTGCTGTCTGCCCATTGACCTGCAGGCTGGAGGGTTGGTGAGTTGTGGTGGGGTGGAGTGAACATAGATTCCTATGATAATAGGAATCTCAAACCCTCTGAAGGAGTTGTGTAACATTGTAGCAGCAAGGGGCAGGATTTACAGTGTGACATTATGGGGAAAGAGGACTATAAGTTGAGGGCCACCTCTCAGGCACCTGCAAACAAACAAGCAAGCAGCAAAGCAGAAGACAGCTGGGGTAATTTGCCAAAGTGCATTTAAGGATATTATACTTCACCGTGAGCTCTACAAACAGACCAACAGCAACCATGTCAGCACACATCAGCCTGCTCCTTCTCTTCACCGTGTGTGTGTCCATGCAGGAAGGTGAGTACTACAGCGCTATTACTATAATAAATTATCTTAGGAATTGTTATTTCTTCCACAAGCAAAAATAGACTTAATCATGTCATTGAAGTATTGAAAAATAATGGTCAAGTGTCTTCCACTGATCATTTTTTGAATACATAACTAAATACAAAATATCACTTTGGAATGACGCACTATATACAAAATTATGTAATTGTATTGAGGTTCTGCATCAACAAAATACTGGCTGACTTTCCATTTAAACTAATTAATATCCCTATACAATGATGACATGGTTCAGCATTGACTAGATGTTTTTATTGCAATATAAAGACTTACTCATAAGCACACTCATTATATTCTGTGACAAGATATACAAAGCAACAAAGAGACACGTTTCACCAAGCCCCGTTCCAACTGTCCCATCATCAATGAAGATTTATCGTTAACACATTAAGACCAGTGTTACATCTCACTTCAACCTTGCTGACTAGCTCAGGGGTACAATTCTCAAATGTTAATTCTCTGGAGAACCTCTTCATCTCACACAGCAAATGGATTATCTTGTATTTGAGTGATCTTGGTTGTCAAAAGCACCTTAAACTTGAACTTGTGAGAGCATGACAATGTTTGCTTGCTGGTTGTAGACTTATCATTGTACAGTCAGAAAATACCAGAGGCTGTGTTTCTCCATACTCTGGTCATCTCTGTATCGGGAAAATGAGATGTACTGACTCCACTGGAACACTAGCACACATTCCCTTCCTATCGAGGGACCCACTTACTTACTTAACAGTCAATAAAGAGGTGAAGTCTCCTCCAAATGTCCATTTGCCCTTCACTATTGGCATTGGCACTCCCTTCAGAATGTTTGAACAGACAGATAACAGAGATTACAGATGATTACTAGTTTTCCACGGAAAGGATTGATTAGACTGGTGTGATAGATCAAGGCAAATAGCGGAGTACCGGTAATAATACATTTGTCTAGTGTCCCTTTATGCTGGTGACAGGGTTGGGGAGTAAGGGATTACAAAAAAACTGTAATCTGTTACATTACCAGCAAAAATATTGTAATCAGATTACAGATACTTTTGAAAAACTAGATTACTTTGAGGATTACTTTTAAATTCAGAAAGGATGTTCGCGAAAAAAATCTTTGACACTTCTCTGTTTTCTCAATGACATTCAAATCAGCATTGAAAAAAGGCACAAGTTTATGTTTGTTCCATCTGAGCGAGTCTGACCACAAGTCAGAGGCCACTATGATGACACACCAAATGTGTTTGATGGATCGCGGGGAAAATGCAGGAACAGGCTTTTGTAGGCTACAATCTAAGCTATGCTTTCCAATGGTGCGACTGCTGTCGGCATCCAAAGATTATCCAACTTGAATAAACGCTTGGAGGTAAGGATGACAGCAGTGGTGTAGTCTACAGTGATACAGATATCACTTATTATTGATATCTGCATCGATGTAATTGTGAATCACACTTCTGCTCTCTCATTTAGTTTTTTGCGTGTTACGGATTGTGGTTGTTGTGGATGGCTGTTCACAAATCTAAATGTGTATTTGAACCCAATAATGGTTGAAGTCAAGAAGTTTAAGCTGCCTATCAATCATTGTTTTTGAAACCAGTGGACAGCCAGTGAAAAATGCGCTCTT
Organism: Salmo trutta; assembly: GCF_901001165.1. Classification (NCBI taxonomy): domain Eukaryota; kingdom Metazoa; phylum Chordata; class Actinopteri; order Salmoniformes; family Salmonidae; genus Salmo; species Salmo trutta. Next base: position 42,366,474 of record NC_042959.1, read on the forward strand.
GTAACAGCTGCATAGTGCGGATCCCAGCCTATGGAATACAAGTGGGGCTTTTAGAGCTCAATCTAATTCATGCTGATTAAAAAAAAATAATAATAAGCCATAGGCCTAATGGACACATGCTCAAACTCGCACACTTTTGATAGATTTAAAGGGGCAATCTGTAGTTGCTACATCCATTTTTGGATTTATAAATGATATATGGATTTAATAAATGGATCATTTTTGGATTTATAATGATCCATTTATTATTGAGGAATATAATTTGTAAATGACTCATGAGTTTAGTTCAAATGTCACACTGTCACGTCCTGACCAGTAAAGAGGTTATTTGTTATTGTAGTTTGGTCAGGACGTGGCAGGGGGTGTTTGTTTAATGTGTTTCGGGGTTTGTTGGGCAATGTTCTATGTTAGTCTATTTCTATGTCTGTGTCTAGTTTATCTATTTCTATGCTTAGTTTATTGGTTTGACCTTCAATTGGAGGCAGCTGTTTCTCATTGCCTCTAATTGAAGGTCCTATTTAGTAGGGTGTTTTTTCATGGGTTTTTGTGGGTAGTTGTTCCGTGTGTAGCTGTGTGCCTCACAGGACTGTTTCTAGTTGTTGGTTTTTTGATTAAGTGTTTATTTTGGGTTTTCTTCACAATAAAGAAGATGAGTATTCACATTCCCGCTGCGCCTTGGTTCCATCTTTACGACGAGCGTGACACACACTCCATGAGAAACCAAAATATAAGCTTGTTTTTCTCCAATATTTGTAAACATTGTAAATGTAATCAAACACTGTATAGTCTCATAACATGGTTAAAACAATACTTTTAATATCATGGATGGTCAGTCCTTGCATCCATAGCTCTGTCTATTAATCTGAGAGTGATTATATTTCTCCAGGCCCATCCCTCAGCTTTTTACCAAAACAGAGGCGGGGCGACCATTTTATTGTTTCATCTGTGGATTTGCCCTTTAAACAGCTGCATATTATCAAGATATCAAAGTGTCACCAACAAAAAGGTAAACTATAGGCCTCTAGAAAATGCAGCATATTGCATTAATTTTTCACATGTAAATAGCACTTTCAGTAGTGCTCAAAACATGCCATTTAATGAGTGCAGCATTTATTTATCAACTCGAATCAATGAGCCCAATCAGTCCATGACAACAAAATCATAAACAACAGAGTAGGGCTGGCTAATAAGTCCTTAGTTTTGGGGTTATGCTCAGGTAAAACAATTTGGATAATCTATACTTACCATGTTTCCAAGTCCTATTCTTGAAGATCAAGGGGTATAACATTTATCGGAATACCTGGAATTCTGATAGAGCCAAAGGTGACTTTGGTTTTTAATGTAAAGACATAATTTAATCGTATTATTATTATTTGTAGCTGAAAGCAGAAGCCTACATAACGAACCCATAAAGTAAAATGTAACATCCATATATGGCCAGCTATGTAAACTTTAACACTGATTTATCCTGCAATAGATGTCGTTCTATTGGTAACATACCTATTTGTCTTCTTCTAATGCCTCTTAAGGGGAAAGTAATCTAAAAGTAATGGAATGTAATCAGATTACGTTACTGAGTTTGGGTAATCCAAAAGTTATGTTATGGTTAACAATTTTGGACAGGTAACTAGTAACTGTAAAGAATTACGTTTAGAAGGTAACCTACCCAACCCTGGCTGGTGGATTGTACGGTCTTGATGCACCAGGATTGGTTTCTTAGCTATATCCTGTCATGTCTGTCATGTAGAATTTGGACTTCCACTGTCAGAGAGGCCTAAATCCAGTGAGCTGGCTCCACCTCACAGAGTGCGGACCAAACGCTGTGCCTGCAACAATCAGCTGGACTCTGAATGCCACTACTTTTGCCATCTCGACATCATCTGGGTCAATACACCAAGGTGGGCACACACACCTCACAGAAACATATGCATTCACAGAGAGAAACACATGCACATACACTTACTTACACTACACACCATGAAAGACGTCAAACAAATACTTACTCAGCTTTGCAGACATATACTTGAGCAAATCACTTATGTGGGTCAATTATGTCACAGTGTGATGATATCAACATTAATATTTGCACCTTTTTTATTTTAGCTGTGTATCATTGGTATCAATATGACATTATTCTGGCAATCATCCCTGTCTTGCAACACTGCATTTTATTAATGTCAAGGAACAAAGTCTATAAACATTGTGGTTATATCTTGAGAGTGACTGATAAAACTGATATTCCCTTTCTCTCTTTCCCTTTCTGTAGTAAGACCACTGTTTACGGCTTGGGCAGCCCTCTGTCTCGTCGCCGTAGGTCTGCCGGTCGCTGTGTGTGTGCCGACTCTGACGACCACACCTGCACCAGCTTCTGTCAGGACAGGTGAGTTGGGGTCAAAGCAATGGCCAAGACACCATCACACACACCCCCACCACCACAGACAGACAGATACTCAGAGACTGTGGAATGTTCTAGTTTTATTAGTTAGCCATTTGAGTACACAGAACAAGAGGGACTCTCTGTTGAAGCTCTTCAAGGTGCACAAGGTGTGGTCTGAGAACATAGCTCACTTCTCCGGGATGCTATTATTAGCTTGAGGGAGTGTTGTTGTGTGTATCACACAGGCGTTCCCTCTCGTGGTGGAATGAATCTGCACCACAATGTTACGGAGTGTTCGAAGGGGCAGTGTAATCCCAGGCTGTGTAATCCCGACTGCATGTTTTGATTGGTTGAAGGGACAGGGGAGTGAAGTGTCTTGGAGTCTCAAGAATTGAAAGGCTGAGTTTGGAATTAATGGTTGCTAAGGATGATAGAGAAACAAATACAGGCACCTGGAGACACCCAGAGACTCATTGTACTCATTGTTCCTCATTGGGAGACAAACAGGGGTCATTTTTCACTCAGGGAGACATAGGGCTCTATTCAATCCGTATCGTTACAGCGGGATTAAAATTGAAAGGCAATGTTCCTGCGTTAACGGAGACTGCATTAACGGTAAACGCTGCATACAGAATGTTGGCTCAATCACAAATTACCTTTACATTTCTAGCGTGCAATCTGTAACGCTACATGCTTGGATAGAGCCGTTAGACATTATATTGTAAAGACATTGTTGTTTGGTCTATGACCTTGCAATGATGTCAGTAAAACGTTTAGTGTACAATAAAGTACAATAAAGTTGTCTTTAGATTGCCAAATTGGCAAAAAAAAGAGGCAACAGTTTTTTACACACCTGATTCTTTGATCAAAGATATTGTGAGAATTCACTGATCTGAGTTTGTTTGAAGTGTATCTACAGTGCCTTCAGAAGTATTCATACCCCTTGACTTTTCTACTTTTTGTTGTGTTACAGCCTGAATTCAAAATGGATGAAATATAATTTTTTTCCCACACATCTACACACATTACCCAATAATGACAAAGGAAAAACATGTTTTTAGAGAATTGTGCAAATTTATTGAAAATGAAATACAGAAATATATAATTTACATAAGTATTCACACCCCTGAGTCAATACTTTGTAGAAGCACTTTTGGCAGCGATTACACCTCTGAGTCTTTCTGGATAAGTCTCTAAGAGCTTTCCACACCTGGATTGTGCAACATTTGGCCAGTATTCTTGTCAAAATTCTTAAAACTTTGTCAAATTGGTTATTGATCATTGTTAGACAACCATTTTCAGGTCTTGCCATAGATTTTCAAGTAGATTTAAGTCTAAATTGTAACTTGGCCACATTCTCTGTCTTCTTAGTAACCAACTCCAGTGTAGAAATGGCCTTGTGTTTTCGGTTATTGTCCTGCTGAAAGGTGAATTAATCTCCCAGTGTCTGGTGAAAAGCAGACTGAACTAGGATTCCCTCTAAGATTTTGCCTGCGCTTAGCTCTGTTCCGTTTATTTTTTTATCCTGAAAAAGTCCCCAGTCCTTTAACGATAACAAGCATACCTATAACATGATACAACCACCAGTATGCTTAAAAATATGGAGAGTGGTACTCATTAATGTGTTGTATGTTTGGAGCAAATCCAATAACACTTTGTATTCAGGACAAAAAGTTAATTGCTTTGCCAATTTTTCAGTATTACTTTAGTGCCTTGTTGCAAACAGGATGCATGTTCTGGAATATTTTTATTCTGTACTGACTTCCTTCTTTTCCCTCTGTCAATTAGGTTAGTATTGTGGAGTAACTACAATGCTGTACATCCATCATCAGTTTTCTCCTATCACAGCCACTAAACTCTGTAACTGTTTTAAAGTCACCATTGGCATCATGGTGAAATCCCTGCGCGGTTTTCCTCCTCTCCAGCAACTGAATTAGGAAAGACGCCTGTATCTTTTGTAATGACTGGGTGTGTTGATACACCATCCAAAGTGTAATTAATAACTTCACCATGCTCAAAGGGATATTCAATGTCTGCTTTTTATTTTTATTTTACCCATCTACCAAAAGGTGCCCTTCTTTGCAAGGCATTGGAAAACCTCCCTGGTCTTTGTGGTTGAGTCTGTGTTTGAAATGTACTGCTCGACTGAGGGACCTTACAATTATCTGTATGCGTTTGGTACAGAGATGAGGTAGTCATTCCAAAATCATGTTAAACACTTTAATGCACACACAGTGAGTCCATGCAACGTATTATGTGACTTGTTAAGCACACTTTTATTCCTGAACTTATTTAGGCTTGCCATAACAAAGGGGTTAAATACTTATTGACTCAAAACATTTAATCTTTTCATGTTTTATTAATTTGTAAAAATGTTCACTTCAACATTATGGGGTATTGTGTGTAGGCCAGTCTGCCCCCATCTCTCTCTATTCTTGTGTGCAGCTCAGATAACTCTTCACCCCAGAGCTCAATTAAGAGCTCCCCAACCTTTTGACTTTCCTTAGGTGAGCTTGGAACAGCTGTTTGCTATTCTGGTTATTATTATTTCATATTGTACCACAAGATGACCTTTCAGAAATATTTCATATTGTACCACAAGATTACCTTTGTTATTATGTTGCTGACCAGTGTCTCTTTCCTCCAAAGATCTATGGTCAGAGCCTCTGAGAGAGCCAGGGGATGGGCCTTTCCACCCAGGAAGGAAGCAGCCAGGGCCCCTGGGCTTAATGAGCGCTAAACAACATTGTGTGGCAGACAGAGTGAGGAGTGAAGAGCGAGTACCAGAACAAATGACACTCTAACATGGAGAGGAGCAGAACAAAGGGCGGCTGATAGAGAGATGTGTCACATGCAGGAAGGCCACAGACCGGTGGGACTGCCTGTCTGTTTGCACCCATAAATAGAGGTTGGAAAACACAATGTGATAGAGGCCTGAAGACAGAGAATAGACGCTAGATCCAAACCTTGAGGGATGGATCAGGCATGATGCATACAGGCTATTTGTGCAGCAAAATGTTTATGTTAGGGGCAAGAGGGACAAGGATGGTCCATGCTACTGGCAGACTCTGGCCAGGTAGCCTTAGAGGAGAGAACAGTTGATGTGTTTATGCTGGTTGTCTGTGTTCAAAACAGTGGCAGACCATTGCTGTCATGATGGAAAGAATGTAACAGGGAGAATATGACTGATACGATCATCAAAATGATGTATGAGATAACCACTGTGTTTTTCTCATTCTTTTGCCAAACATATTTAATCTCTCCTTTATTTGATTTGTATAATAACAACATATTATGATTGCTATGCAGGTTATTCATCAAGGAAAATGACTGAGGTCATTTCAAGGTGCAATGTTTAGGATTATACACTGAGTGTTCAAAACATTAAGAATACCTTCCTAATATTGAGTTGTAAAGTTGACTGTATGTCCTTTGGGTGGTGGACCATTCTTGATACACACGGGAAACTGTTGAATGTGAAAATCCCAGCAGCATGACACAAACCGGTGAGCCTGGCACCTACTATCATACCCTGTTCAAAGGCACTTAAATCTTTTGTCTTGCCCATTTACCCTCTGATTGGCACACATACACAATCCATGTCTCAGATGTGTCAAAGCTTAAAAATCCTTCTTAAACCTGTCTCCTCCCCTTAATCTACAATGATTGAAGTGAATTTAACAAGTGACATTAATAAGGGATCATAGCTTTCACCTGGATTCACCTGGTCAGTTTATACAATGGAAAGAGCAGGTGTCCTTAATGTTTTGTACGCTCAGTGTGTATGGGTGGGTTCAATTCTTGAAATTTTGATTTCGACCACTTCTGTATTGAGTGACTGTGTGAAGCAGTGTGTAATAATAAACAAATGAATAGTTGAATTATACAAAGAATTTGCCTGACTCTCCTTATTTGACTGCTTTGACTAGATTATGAACTCTACGTTTACCTACAACACAGTGTAATAGTTCCATTATAAATATTCTGATGAGTCAAGGAGTGCAGGTGGAATGGAGTTGTCAGTCTTCTTTGGTTTATAACCCTGCAACAGAACATATTATAAAGGAAATGTGCAAAATAAATAAATACAGTTGGGGAAGAGGTAGTAGTTTGGGCTAAATTATAGATGGGCTATGTACAGGTGCAGTAATCTGCTCTGACAGCTGGTGCTTAAAGCTAGTGAGGGAGATAAGTGTTTCCAGTTTCAGAGATGTTTGTAGTTCGTTCCAGGCATTGGCAGCAGAGAACTGGAAGGAGAGAAGGCCAAAGGAGGAATTGGCTTTGGGGGTGACCAGTGAGATATACCTGCTGGAGCGCGTGCTACAGGTGGGTGCTGCTATGGTGACCAGTGAGCAAAGATAAGGGGGAACTTTACCTAGCAGGGTCTTGTAGATGACCTGGAGCCAGTGGGTTTGGCGACGAGTATGAAGCAAGGACCAGCCAACGAGAGCGTACAGGTCGCAGTGGTGGGTTGTATATGGGGCTTTGGTGACAAAACGGATGGCACTGTGATAGACTGCATCCAGTTTATTGAGTAGGGTATTGGAGGCTATATTGTAAATAACATCGCCGAAGTCGAGGATCGGTAGGATGGTCAGTTTTACGAGGGTATGTTTGGCAGCATGAGTGAAGGATGCTTTGTTGCGAAATAGGAAGCCAATTCTAGATTTAACTTTGGATTGGAGATGTTTGATGTGAGTCTGGAAGGAGAGTTCACAGTCTAACCAGACACCTAGGTATTTGTAGTTGTCCACATATTCAGTCAGAACCATCCAGAATAGTGATGCTGCACGGGCGGGCAGGTGCAGGCAGCAATCGGTTGATGAGCATGCATTTAGTTTTACTTGTATTTAAGAGCAGTTGGAGGCCACAGAAGGAGAGTTGTATGGCATTGAAGGTCATCTGGAGGGTTGTTAACACAGTGCCCAAAGAAGGGCCAGAAGTATACAGAATGGTGTCGTCTGCGTAGAGGTGGATCAGCGACTCACCAGCAGCAAGAGCGACATCATTGATGTATACAGAGAAAAGAGTTGGCCCAAGAATTGAACCCGGTGGCACCCCCATAGAGACTACCAGAGGCCCGGACAACAGGCCATCCGATTTGACACATTGAACTCTATCAAAGAAGTAGTTGATGAACCAGGCGAGGCAATCATTTGAGAACCCAAGGCTATTGAGCCTGCCTTGGCCAGGTCAATGAATACGGCAGCACAGTATTGTTTCTTATCAATGGCGGTTACGATATCATTTTGTTACGTAAGGTGGCGGCTACGATGGCGGTTACGATATCACCTTGAGCGTGGCTGAGGTGCACCCATGACCAGCTCGGAAACCAGATTGTATAGCGGAGAAGGTGTGGTGGGATTCGAAATGTTTGGTAATCTGTTTGTTGACTTGGCTTGACTTAGAAAGGCAGGGTAGGATAGATATAGGTCTGTAGCAGTTTGGGTCAAGAGTGTCCCCTCCTTTGAAGAGGGGGATGACAGCAGCTGCTTTCCAATCTTTTGGAATCTCAGACGATACGAAAGAGAGATTAAACAGGCTAGTAATAGGGGTTGCAATAATTTCGGCAGATAATTTTAGAAAGAAAGGGTCCAGATTGTCTAGCCCAGCTGATTTGTAGGGGTCCAGATTTTGCAGCTCTTTCAGAACATCAGCTGACTGGATTTGGGAGAAGGAGAAATGGGGAAGGCTTGGGCGAGTAGCTGTGGGGGGAGCAGTGCTGTTGACCGCGGTAGGGGTAGCCAGGTGGAAAGCATGGCCAGCCGTAGAAAAATGCTTATTGAAATTTTCAATTATAGTGGATTTATCGGAGGAGACAGAGTTTCCTATCCTCAGTGCAGTGGGCAGCAGGGGGAAGTGTTCTTATTCTCCATGGACTTTACAGTGTCCCAGAACTTTTTTGAGTTTGTGTTGCAGGAAGCAAATTTCTGCTTGAAAAAGCTAGCCTTGGATTTTCTAACTGCCTGTGTATATTGGTGTCTAACTTCCCTGAAAAGTTGCATATCACGGGGGCTGTTCGATGCTAATGCAGAACGCCACAGGATGTTTTTGTGATGGTTAAGGGCAGTCAGGTCTGGAGAGAACCAAGGGCTATATCTGTTCCTGGTTCTAAATTTCTTGAATGGGGCATGCTTATTTAAGATGGTGAGGAAGGCATTTAAAAAAAATAACCAGGCATCCTCTACTAACGGGATGAGGTCAATATCCTTCCAGGATACCCGAGCCAGGTCGATTACATTTAACATTTAAGTCATTTAGCAGACACTCTTATCCAGAGCGACTTACAAATTGGTGCATTCACCTTATGATATCCAGTGGAACAACCACTTTACAATAGTGCATCTAAATCTTTTAAGGGGGGGGGGTTTAGAAGGATTACTTTATCCTATCCCAGGTATTCCTTAAAGAGGTGGGGTTTCAGGTGTCTCCGGAAGGTGGTGATTGACTCCGCTGTCCTGGCGTCATGAGGGAGCTTGTTCCACCATTGGGGTGCCAGAGCAGCGAACAGTTTGGACTGGGCTGAGCGGGAACCGTGCTTCCTCAGAGGTAGGGGGGCCAGCAGGCCAGAGGTGGATGAACGCAGTGCCCTTGTTTGGGTGTAGGGCCTGATCAGAGCCTGAAGGTATGGAGGTGCCGTTCCCCTCACAGCTCCGTAGGCAAGCACCATGGTCTTGTAGTGGATGCGAGCTTCAACTGGAAGCCAGTGGAGAGAGCGGAGGAGCGGGGTGACATGAGAGAACTTGGGAAGGTTGAACACCAGACGGGCTGCGGCGTTCTGGATGAGTTGTAGGGGTTTAATGGCACAGGCAGGGAGCCCAGCCAACAGCGAGTTGCAGTAATCCAGACGGGAGATGACAAGTGCCTGGATTAGGACCTGCGTCGCTTCCTGTGTGAGGCAGGGTCGTACTCTGCGAATGTTGTAGAGCATGAACCTACAGGATCGGGTCACCGCCTTGATGTTAGTGGAGAACGACAGGGTGTTGTCCAGGATCACGCCAAGGTTCTTAGCACTCTGGGAGGAGGACACAAGGGAGTTGTCAACCGTGATGGCGAGATCATGGAACGGGCAGTCCTTCCCCGGGAGGAAGAGCAGCTCCGTCTTGATTAGAAAGGCTTGCTCACTGAAATGTTTCAGGGAGCGTTTGACAGTGATGAGTGGATGTCGTTTGACCGCTGACCCATTACAGATGCAGGCAATGAGGCAGTGATCGCTGAGATCTTGGTTGAAAACAGCAGAGGTGTATTTAGAGGGCAAGTTGGTTAGGAGGATATCTATGAGGGTGCCCGTGTTTACGGCTTTGGGATGGTACCTGGTAGGTTCATTGATAATTTGTGTGAGATTGAGGGCATCAAGCTTAGATTGTAGGATGGCTGGGGTGTTAAGCATGTCCCAGTTTAGGTCACCTAGAAGCACGAGCTCTGAAGAGGGGGCAATCACTTCACATATGGTGTCCAGAGCACAGCTGGGGGCAGAGGGTGGTCTATAGCAGGCGGCAACGGTGAGAGACTTGTTTTTAGAGAGATGGTTTTTAATAGTAGAAGTTCAAATTGTTTGGGTACAGACCTGGATAGTAGGACAGAACTCTGCAGGCTATCTCTGCAGTAGATTGCAACACTGCCCCCTTTGGCTGTTCTATCTTGTCTGAAAATGTTGTAGTTAGGGATGAAGATTTCAGAGTTTTTGGTGGACTTCCTAAGCCAGGATTCAGACATGGCTAGGACATCCGGGTCGGCAGAGTGTGCTAAAGCAGTGAATAAAACAAACTTAGGGAGGAGGCTTCTAATGTTAACATGCATGAAACCAAGGCTATTACGGTTACAGAAGTCATCAAAAGAGAGCGCCTGGGAAATAGGAGTGGAGCTAGGCACTGCAGGGCCTGGATTCACCTCTACATCACCAGAGGCACAGAGGAGGAGTAAGATAAGGGTACGGCTAAAAGCTATGAGAATTGGTTGTCTATGACGTCCGGAATAGAGAGTAAAAGGATCAGGTTTCTGGGGGAGATAAAATAGCTTCAAGGTATAATGTACAGACAAAGGTATGGTAGGATGTGAATACAGTGGAGGTAAACCTAGGCATTGAGTGATGATGAGAGAGATATTGTCTCTAGAAACATCATTGAAACCAGAAGATGTTATAGCATGTGTGGGTGGTGGAACTGAAAGGTTGGATAAGGTATAATGAGCAGGGCTAGAGGCTCTACAGTGAAATAAGCCAATTAACACTAACCAGAACAGCAATGGACAAGGCATATTGACATTAAGGAGAGGCATGCTTAGCCGAGTGATCATAAGGGTCCAGTGAGATTCAGACAGCTAGCCGGGCCATGGGTAGCAAGCTGGCAGAAGATGGAGGGAGGTCTGTTTTTAGCCACCTCATGCGTTTCCGTCTGTAGATTAGTGGGGTTCCGTGTGGTAGGGGGGACCAGTCCAATTGGCAAAATAGTTATAGTTATAGTGGCCCAAGGAAATTGTCCGATAGACCTATTCAGATAGCAGCCGATAAGACAACTAACGATTAGCAGATGGGCGTTCAGGTTACGTCGCGACGGAGGGGCCAGTTGGATAACTCCCTTGGGCAGATAACGTCGGTAGTCCAGTCGGGAAGGCCCGATGGGGCTCTGCATCGGCAGTAAAACGGGTCCGGATAGGTGATTGTAGCCCAGGAGTGGCTGATGGAACTCTTCAGCTGGCTAGCTCCGGAATAATTGATGTTAGCTTCGGGACCGACGTTAGCCAATAGTCACTCGGGTAGCAGCTAGCTAGCTGCAAGATCCAAGTGTAAATGTCCAGAGCCTGCGGTAGAAATCTGGGGATATGGAGAGAAAATAGGTCCGGTATGCTCTGGTCTGAGTCGAGCTGTACAAAACTTTCGATAGCTTTTCGAGCTAAGGGATAGCTGATGACCGTGGCCGTGGCTAGCTGAACTCCAACGTTAGCCAGTGAACTGGCTAGCTTCTGTTGTGGATTTCAGATTTGAGGTAAATAATACTCTTTTTTTTTATTGGTGAGGCGGGTTGCAGGAGAGTGTTTTGAGGTTGAGTTTTTTTTTTTAAAAGATATGAAAAGATATGCGAAGAAAAGATGTAAATATATATATACATGGGACACGACAAGAGGAGGCAATGACTGCTATGCCATCTTGGAATGAGATTGAATAGGCCATTTCTAAACTATGTAATGTACAGTATATGACTGTCAATTTGGCAGTGGTGTAGAACAACATTTTGAACTGTGTCCTGAGACACCAAGCCACTGAATCTCACCAGAATGTTAAACGTTGAAAGAATACTATTGAAATTAGCTTATGATGTAACACGTCTGTAGTGAGGAAGAAAATGCTGTAATATTGAATTGTTACGTAAATATGGTAAATTTTAGCTCTATACATTAGGATTCTCCATTCACTTTACTAGGAAACAAACTAATAACAATAACTGTTTTCTCTCACATGCTGATGTATGCCACATGGAGCAAATAATCGAGAAATATGATTTTTCTGTTTGTGTATAGTATATTCACCTTCTCCCAGTCTCTTAAGCCAATGCAAACACTGCTCTTAGTTCAAACGGAGGCCCAAGGTAGATAAATGGCCAAGGAATTCAAAAGCTCAAGTTAATAAAAAAATTGATTTTCCCTTCAAAAGCAGGCCAGTTTCTGTTGTCATAAGGATCTCTTGGCACATTTCCTATGACCAAATGTGTCATTGCGGTAGTGTCCTGCACCACCCATTCTTAGTTACCATGACCCCTCGCTGACCTGTAGGACATAGGCCTATTGCTGAGACGATGAGTAACACTGGGAATCGTCTTACTGGGGTTTTTAATGAGATGACTTTCAAATAATCCATCTCCCCTTTGGCAGTGTGATGCAATCAGCCCCATTCCTGTCATACTTGTTGTCATACATCTACTGCAGAGTACCCCTGCGGCCAGGCTCTCCAGACAGGCCCCAACATAGTCATCCTTCAATCAAGAGCAGGGCCGGGCACCATTTCCTCATGTCACCACAACGACAATAAATTAGATTGCAACAAGATCACACCATGTCCCATAATGTACTCTTGTACTGTACATTAGTCAGATAATTGTTGATCCACTTACAGTTCTGCAACTGAAATCTATCCTCTGCCAAAACCCTGCTCCATTTAAAGTAACCTGCTATGCTCAAACCTGTTCTACTGCAACAAGGGTCACAAAACTCAGATAAGTTTAATTCCCGTAATTCTGAAAGTGATGCAGGAAGTACCCTTGTGTACCCTGGATATTTGATTCCCAGTGTTACTCATCGGCTGGGTAAACCTTCCGGTTTTCTATGTAATGGTACTGGGTTCTGAGAATATGAAATATACTTATTCATGTCAATGAGGGAGAGAGGGTAATGTATAACGTTTACATTCTGTCCAGATATGTTATTGTTAGCCATCAGGGATCCTATGGGAGGAGAAAAGACACAGTCTGGTACGAGTCAACATGACAGCCGTGAGTTGGGGAGGAGTGAGCACTTTGGGGAAGAGGTCAGGTCGGATGAAGTGAGGAAGAACAGATATCACTTAGGTTCTGTCTAGCAACAGAGATGCATTGGCTGTTCAGATGTGTGGGAGACTCAGCATAGGAGAAAGGGTTAAATATCAGTGCTTGTGTGAATATGTATTTTGTCTTATGCAGCTGTATCGATCCAATTGGTGAATAAACTTGGTTTGTGCTTTATTAAGCGTCCGTGAGTTTTAATAGGTTAATTTAGAACCTTACAATGGTCATATTGGTTCTACACAGAAAAACAGGATGCTTTCTCCCATTCCTTTTCATCCAAAGTTGAGGAGGGAGAAATTACAGGAAGTAGCAGGCTAGTTGTTGGTCAATGAGAGGAAGTGATATGAAGTAGCGGAGGGTTGATAATGAGGTGAGTAATGTTTTCTCCCCGTTTGGCTGTTGCCAAGGTGCACCTTTGTCATACCCCAATACGATCTGTAAGCAAAAGTACCCAACAATATTGATATGAAAACAGCATGCCACTCACTGGGTATAGTTTATGTTAATTAACCCACTTCTACATTCTATTCATTAGTAACAATGAACAGCTATACTGTGACCTTGTGAAGTGATTTCCTATGAGAACCTGCATCATGGATTTTAAATCAGCTGGCAGCAGAATCTTGCATCTGGTTATGCCTCTACTGGGCTGGCTAAACTCTGTCCATGGTGCTGGAAGTCTCTAAAGGGCCTACTGTATAAGCCAGACTTCAAACTGCAGATGCTAACATCACTTTCATCCTTCCTGTGTTCAGTTAGCCTAAACTGACAAGAGGAGATAATGCATTGATTGAAGACTATTCTAAGATATTGCGTTCTGAGAGAAGTAAATTACTAGCTTACCTCAAAAGTTACTGAGCTGACATTATTTCCAACATTTCGGTTTGAGGAGATTTGTTGGTATAGTTGGTTCATGCTCTTTTGTTCACTTGATTTATTATTGCCACTAATATCAATGTGTCACTCTTACATTCTACAACCTAATGTACCATCAAACCTAATGTTCAAAGAATTATTCAAAAAATGTATTACAATGTACTTGTTCAAGTATGTACAAGAAATAAGGGTACATTATCACGTAAGTCATCTACTCTAGTATGTCAGTACATTAGTAAAGTAATGAATTCTGTGAATATGTAACTAGCGGGGTATGAAAATCAAATGCAGCCTTGTTAAGGCTTGCAGTCGCTTATAACTACAGTGCATTAATAAATCAAGTGAGGCGTATGTAGTATGTTCATTCTTCACAACTCATTTGATATTAAAGCCAAAATTATTCACATCACTGCAGACAGTGGGCCAGGAGGGCACACACACAGGCTTAGAAAGTATAGTATAGTTCTGTAACTGATGATATAAGAATTTGTCAGCATTCCAATAATGCAGTAATGTCAGATAGATGATCGTGTCAGATTGTCCTTTTCAAAGAGGTCTTTCATATAGGTTAGGAAATAAAGAGAAATTGTAAGATAATGTTTGATCATAATGTAATCAGTCATCTCTTTCAGAATGAGATTCTGAAAGAAATTGTTACATGAAGGTTCATCATGGAAAAATGATGAATGTTTCATGACTGCAATGATGAGATAGAAAACAGTGACAAACTATTGGTAATCATTTTAGATCCTCCAATATAATCTGGTTTCAAAGCTTGGATAAGGGAGCCTGCAGTAAAAGATTATTGTGATTTTTTTTGTAACAGCTTGTATACTGTTACATGCCAGCATACATACAATATATGGACACACTAGTTTGCCTGACTCTGTGAGACTAGTATACAATACACTCAGAATAGAGTTTACAGTTGGCTATACACCTTCTATCCAACCCCAGACAACCTCTGTAACTCTTTGCCTTTTGCATGGTGGTCTCCAAAACAGGAAGGGCTGTTTCCTCAACAACCCAAACAAACAAACAGTCACTTCTGCCCCCGTTCTACTCCCCCTGATAAATGCCTCGCACTCCTATTGTCCCCGAGTTGGCTGCTTTGCAAAGCGACCCCAATAACCCCGTAGAAAGTCTTCTGTAGCTGCACAAGTGCACTTGTTGTCCCTGTGACTGTGTTGACATTGGCTGAAATACAGTAGGTAAGTCATCAGAGCAGAGTATTTAGAAAGGCGGTATCCAGATATTTGCTATGTCTTTCAGATGACTGTGTGATCTCGCTCTCTGTAACCAATGTGAGTAATACCTTTAAGGTACAGGCCGAGAGAAGGCTTATAAAATTTCAATCAAAATTCTAACCAGTTTAATTAAGGCACCCAACTGGCCCCCTTAATTAAGGCCCCCTTAACCCCCTACTGTATAATTTCAGTGATTGACCTGATGGGCTTGGATAGGTGTCGCAATATGGTGATGACTCCACCCTGCTGGGTAATGGGCTCTGGGACACTTCTGTCATATTACTTACACATATCTAGAACCTCCAGATATGCAAACACTAACTAGAAACCAATGTCCAATGTCCAATTCCAAACCAACTGCTCTAAAGTTTGATTTGTAACTGGGCACAAAATATGAATTGCTAGGGAGAAGGGGTTTTAAAGACCAGTAAGGAAATGAACAGTCAATTTCAGTCAATATTTTTTTACTTGCAATAAATATATTTACTATGCAAATGTGAACATTTACAGCCAATTGTTTCAAATATTCACCAGAAAGCAGACTCATTCAACTCACAGAAAAAATATACAAATATTTACATGCTTGAAAACATTACTTACAATACAAGACAGTTACCTGTGCTATATACAGTTGAAATTGGAAGTTTACATACACTTAGGTTGGAGTCATTAAAACACATTTTTCAACCACTCCACAAATTTCTTGTTAACAAACTATAGTTTTGGCAAGTCGGTTAGGACATTTACTTTGTGCATGACACAAGTCATTTTTCCAACAATTGTTTAGACAGATTATTGAACTTATAATTCACTGTATCACAATTCCAGTGGGTCAGAAGTTTACATACACTAAGTTGACTGTGCCTTTAAACAGCTTGGAAAATTCCAGAAAATGATGTCATGGCTTTAGAAGCTTCTGATAGGCTAATTGACATCATTTGAGTCAATTGGAGGTGTACCTGTGGATGTATTTCAAGGCCTACCTTCAAACTCAGTGCCTCTTTGCTTGACGTCATGGGAAAATCAAAAGAAATCAGCCAAGACCTCAGAAAACAAATTGTAGACCTCCACAAGTCTGGTTCATCTTTGGAAGCAATTTCCAAACGCCTGAAGGTACCACGTTCATCTGTACAAACAATAGTACGCAAATATAAACACCATGGGACCACGCAGCCATCATACTGCTCAAGAAGGAGATGCGTTCTGTCTCCTAGAGATGAATGTATTTTGGTGCGAAAAGTGCAAATCAATCCCAGAACAACTGCAAAGGACCTTGTGAAGATGCTGGAGGAAACAGGTACAAAAGTATCTATATCCACAGTAAAACGAGTCCTATATTGACATAACCTGAAAGGCCGCTCAGCAAGGAAGAAGCCACTGCTCCAAAACTGCCATAAAAAAGCCAGACTACGGTTTGCAACTGCACATGGGGACAAAGATCGTACTTTTTGGAGAAATGTCCTCTGGTCTGATGAAACAAAAATAGAACTGTTTGGCCATAATGACCATCGTTATGAAGGCAGGAAAAAGGGGGAGGCTTACAAGCCGAAGAACACCATCCCAATCGTGAAGCACGGGGGTGGCAGCATCATGTTGTGGGGGGTGCTTTGCTGCAGGAGGGTCTGGTGTACTTCACAAAATAGATGGCATCATGAGGCAGGAAAATTATGTGGATATATTGATGCAACGGAGTGTTCCTCACCTCTGCAGAGAGTAAGACCGTTTCCAATAGCAAACAGCCCACAATCTGTGCCTCCTTTCTGCTGCTGGACGGCCGGCAACATGTACAGTACCAGTCAAAGTTTGGACACACCTACTCATTCAAGGGTTTTTCTGTATTTTTACTATTTTCTACATTGTAGAATAATAGTGAAAACATCAGAACTATGAAATAACACATATGGAATCATGTAGTAACCCAAAAAATGTTTTACAAATCAAAATAAATTTTTGATTTTAGATTCTTCAGAGTAGCCACCCTTTGCCTTGATGACAGCTTTGCAAACTCTTGACATTCTCTCAACCAGCTTCACCTGGAATGTTCTTTAAGATTTTTGAAGGAGTTCCCACATATGCTGAGCACTTGTTGGCTGCTTTTCCTTCACTCTGCGGTCCAACTCATCCACAACCATCTCAATTGGGGTGAGGTCGGGTGATTGTGGATGCCAGGTCATCTGATGCAGAACTCCATCACTCTCCTTCTTGGTCAAATAGCCCTTACACAGCCTGGAGGTGTGATTGGTAATTGTCCTGTTGAAAAACAAATGATAGTCCCACTAAGCGCAAAGCAGATGGGATGGCGTATCGCTGCAGAATGCTGTGGTAGCCATGCTGGTTAAGTGTGCCTTGAATTCTAAATAAATCACAGTGTCACCAGCAAAGCACCATCACACCTCCTCCTACATGCTTCACGGTGGGAACCACAGATGTGGAGATTATCCGTTCATCTACTGCTGTCTCTCAAAGACACAGCAGTTGGAACCAAAAACCAAAAATTTGGACTCATCAGACCAAAGGACAGATTTCCACAGGTCTAATGTCAATTGCTCATGTTTCTTGGCCCAAGCAAGTCTCTTCTTCTTATTGGTGTCCTTTAGTAGTGGTTTCTTTGCAGCAATCCGACTGTGAAGGCCTGATTCACGCAGTCTCCTCTGAACAGTTGATGTTGATATGTGTCTGTTACTGTCACGTCTGCTCCCGGTCCCCCTCTCTGGCGCTCGAGGTCGCCAGGCTGCTTATCATTACGTACACCTGTCACCATCGTTACGCGCATCAGAGCTTCATCGGACTCACCTGGACTCCATCACGTTATTAATTACCTCCCCTATATCTGTCACTTCCTCAGTTTCTTTCCCGAGTCAGCATTAATGTCGTTGTGTATCACGTTCTTCGTCGTCAGACGAAACAGAGAAATCATCGTCTGAGAAAGTGGACCAATACGCAGCAGGGTTATGCATACTCATCTTCTTTATTACGGACAAAGAAGGAAAAACCAAAATAAACACGTATACAAAAACACAAGCGAACTAGACAGTCTTGTCAGGCACACACAGCAAAACAAGAAACAATCTCCCACAAACACTAAACCAAACACATACCCATATATAGGACTCTCAATCAGAGGCAACTAGAAAACACCTGCCTGCAATTGAGAGTCCAACCCCAATTAACTAGACATAGATATACAACTAACCAGAAAGAACATAGAAATACTAACACAGAACATAACCCCAAAACCCGGAACTAACAAACCAAACACCCTACTAAATAAACCACCCCCCCCCCCGAACCACATAAACAAAATACCCTCTGCCACGTCCTGACCAAACTACAATTACAAATAATCCCTAATACTGGTCAGGACGTGACATTGTGTCCCTTGTCCAGACGCCGTTCGTGTTTTGTTTCCTGTCTGTTTATTCATTAGATATTCACTCCCTGTACTTGCTTCTCGTCTCCCAGCGTCTGTCCTTACAGTTACTTGAACTCTGTGAAGCATTTATTTGGGCTGAAAATGAAGTTATCCTCTGCAGCAGAGGTAACTCTGGGTAACTCTGTGGCGGTCCTTGTGAGGGCCAGTTTCATCATAGCACTTGACGGTTTTTGCGACTACACTTGAAGAAACGTTCAAAGTTCTTGACATTTTCCGTATTGACTGACCTTCATGTCTTAACCCTTTCACACGTACCATTCTACAGTGGTCCCTGAAGCGTACGATCACACCCGTGTGATTAGAACGCTTATTTAGAATGCTTATTTAGAACGGCCAGGTTCGAATGACGCAGCAATCAGCTTTTGAGCTGGCCATCCTTTTTTCAGAAACTATTTACACAAACACAGTCCTTACAAAGTTATGTCCAGAATGTGAGCAGTTTATTTTTGGATGCAATGTTCAGATATTTACAGAAGTATCTACAGCATAACACAATCATCCAAACCGTAAAAATGTAGCCTACATTTGTCCTAGCACTAACTGAACACAAGCAGTCATATTCGCTAACTCTCAGCTGACATACACTACAATATGATTTAGCTAATAGCAATTACTATGTATTATTAATCACATCACGGGTGAGCTCACCATTGATAAAAATAAATGAGTAAAAAATTATCTAGAAATCGAAAGTAATCCGTCGATGATCAGTTTCAGCGCGCAGCCATGCTTTTTTCCCTCAGAAACCAAAGATAATAGAAGACAAGATGAGTTTGGTCTGTTTATAGTATGCATGTTGAAGGGGTGTGTCGTCTACCATCATTCACATCCCACCATTCATTTCCTGATGTTCTCAAAAAATGAGTGAACCCTTACTCACCTCATTTTGTTATAGCATCTTTTGTCTGACAGACGATTACGTGAAACCCAGAATGCATTGTATGTCAACAAACATGGCTCCACACATAGCTGGATTTAGCTTAGCTCATCATAATCAGTACAACCTTCAAAAACGTTTTAAACACATACTATGTGCCCATTACAATCTATGCAAGAATCAGAATGCATGATTTATCACTGTTCATTGAAAAACGTGAATAAATATATCAATAATTTACCACACAAAACATTTTCTGATAGTGAGTTATTGATACAAATGTTGCGTGCAGGCAGTCAACCACGTAACCTTTCACTCTCAGCCATTCAGTGTTGTTGTTTATGTATGTGGCTAGCGAGCTAAGCTGTAGCATCAGCAATGTCTTTCAATGTAACAGTCGTCGTACGTAGTGGACCAAGACGCAGCGGGTTGAGTGCTCATAATGACTTTTATTGAACACGTAACAAACAAACAAACAAACAAAACAAGAAAACGATCGAACGAACAGGATTGCAGGCTAAACACACAACTATGCAACCACAACTTCCCACAAAGGGACAGGTGAAAACAGGCTACCTAAGTATGACTCTCAATCAGCAACAACGATGTACAGCTGTTCCTGATTGAGAGCCATACCAGGCCAACAAAGAAATACACAACATAGACAGAACATAGAAATACGAAATAAAGAACATAACCCAAAAACCCCGGAATACTCTAACCAAACACCCCTCTACATAAACACATATACTAACAAACCCCGAACCACATAAAACAAATACCCCCCTGCCACGTCCTGACCAAACTACAATAACAAATAACCCCTTTACTGGTCAGAATGCGACATTCAAAAGGAGTCAACTTCTGGAGATTTAAAACAATACTGACAATGAGTCTGAAAGTCAGGAATCAGATTCTGACAGTGACAGTGAGGAGCTGCCCCCAGCCATTGAGAACCCTGAATCTGAGGACCCCTTGTCCATTGACAAAGTCCCAGTTCCCTTTGAAGATGCTGGTGGTGATGGCGGCAGACCGACAGTGGATGAAGTACAGGAGTTCTGTGGTAGCTGGAAGGCTGCCAGCCATTTCACCCCTCCTGGCCCTGCTGTTTGCTTTGATGAGTCCCAGTCTGGAGTGGAAAGCCCCTTGCCATTTCCATCTGAGGCAGAGTGCTTCAAGTTGTTTCTGACAGAGGAGCTGGTGGGAAACATAGCAGAGACCAATGCCTTGGAGCTACAGGAGAAGAGAGAGCAGCCAGGAGTGGGGGGACAACCACAATTAGAGAAATGTATACAGTCCTTCTCATGGGGATAGTAAAGAAGAACTCCCTAAGAGAATACTGGAGCACAGATCCTATGTTTGCAACTCCCTTCTTTGCAACTCCCTTCTTTGCGACCCTCTTTTCCAAAGACTGCTTCCTAGTTCTGCTGCGATGACTGCATTTTATTAACAATGCTACTGCCATCCTAAATGACCCGTTATACAAAATAAGAAATGTCAACAGCTGGCAGTGACAAGTGGCATGACAAACGAGACATCCATGTCCTCTCCACTGTCCATACAGCAACCATGTCGGCCACAGGGAAGGTGGACCACCTGACGGGAGAGAGAAAAATCAAACCAGACTGCATGCTTGACTAAAACCTCAAAATGGGGGCAGTGGATATGGCGGACATGATAAACAGCTTTGTGGAATGCACTCAGAAAACAACCAAGTGGTATAAGAAGATATTTTTCAATTTTTCCAGAGTAGCTTCAAAATACAACAAGCCAATACTTCTCTGACGCAATTAGCATTGTTTTATAGAGCTAATAGAAGAATGTAGCTAGCTACATAAGCACGATTGAATATAACACCATAAAAGGTTATGAAGTGAGTAACGTTACCTTGCGTGTCCGCGGTTATAAGGAATATACACAAAAATGTTATGCTACAGTAGAAACAACGTAACACGACATGCAGAAACTATTATAACGTAATAAGGCACTTACTTTGATAGAAACGCACACATTTCCAAAGTTACTATTGGTAACGAAAACAACTATGACTGCGATGCAGGCAACAGACGGAAAATGTGAACACGTGTCTGCAGGACGGGACATGAGCAAATGTCTGCAGACTTGAACTGCACAAACAATTGGGAAGTGTTTGGGGAATTTTGTCCGGGTCATTAATGTCCCTAAAGATTATCGGTCCACAAAAGTAAAAATGACTACTTTTATGTGAATGAATGAGGCGGAACACACCTCAATTCAAACTGTTCTTAGAAAATAAACTTGCTTGAAAATAATTTGAAATTGACAAGTTGAAAACAGCCTATAAATAAAAACAGGCTGAGTGATTTGTTTTGAAGGCAGCACAGATTAAATGTACCTACCACTATCCTTCTACCACTGCTTATTTGAGCTGTTCTTGCCATAACTTGGAGTTTGTCTTTTACCAAATAGGGCTATCTTCTGTATACCACCCCTACCTTGTCACAACACAACTGATTGGTTCAAATGCATTAAGAAGGAAAGACATTCCACAAATTAACTTTTAACAAGGGACACCTGTTAATGGAAATGCATTCCATGTGACTACCTCATGAAGCTGGTTGAGAGAATACCAAGTGTGCAAAGCTGTCATCAAGGCAAAGGGTGGATACTTTGAAGAATCTCAAATATAAATAGATTTTGATTTGTTTAACACTTTTTTGGTTACTACATGATTACATATGTGTTATTTCATAGTTTTGATGTCTTCACTATTATTCTACAATGTAGAAAATGGTAAAAATAAAGAAAAACCCTGGAATGAGTAGGTGCGTCCAAACTTTTGACTGGTACTGTAAATTACCAACTTTTTATTTGATTTATATTTTCTTATTTAACCTTTATTTTAGAAAACATATTGAGACCTAGGTCTTTTTTACAAATGTGCCCAGTATATACAATATAAATAAATATTCACATTATACCCAAACATATACACATTAAAATACAAAAACACAAATAAAACGTCACAAATCACCCAGAACAAACTTACATTCCTCCACAAATGAGTCCACAATCAATATTTAAAATGCCCAAATGGAACCAGAACATCAAGATTAAATGTATTTTGAATTTTGTTCCAGCAATTCGGTGCAATAAAACCTATCTCTGTGGAGACCCTAGATGGCTAAGTTTTGAAAATTGGTTGTACAATAAATCCTTCCAGTGATATAATAGTAGGTAACTACTTAAAGTTAACCTGAATTGTGATATTCTCTGCCCCCTTAGGAATGGTACACCTCTTGTCGAGATCAGTGGTGTCTTCATGGTACTTCACCTGGTTGGAAAGATAAAATAAAATCTCCTCGAGGGTTGCCATTAAAGTGCAAGCTACATACAAACAGAAAGCTACAATTAGTTTGCTAGCTAGCTAATGTTAGCTAAATAAAATCTCCTCGAGGGATGCCATTAAAG
Source organism: Salmo trutta (assembly GCF_901001165.1). Classification (NCBI taxonomy): domain Eukaryota; kingdom Metazoa; phylum Chordata; class Actinopteri; order Salmoniformes; family Salmonidae; genus Salmo; species Salmo trutta. Next base: position 42,389,269 of record NC_042959.1, read on the forward strand.
TGCAAGCTACATACAAACAGAAAGCTACAATTAGTTTGCTAGCTAGCTAATGTTAGCTAAATAAAACTGTCTGGCTAGCTAGCTAGCTGGCTATGCAGGCTGAGGTAAATAAGTATCTAACAATGTCAATCTAAAATCAACCTAAAAAGAGCTTGAATTCTTTATTCCTATTTAACAATATTTTCTTATATAAAGACAAATATATGGTAGTCCTTGGAGAGTGATTCTGAGGTAATAAATTAATGCGGACCAAGCGAGCGTTTAGGAGGTGAAATAGAACTAGAACTGCCCGGGTCCTCCATCCTCCGCGACTGCTACAAGGTAAAATAGAGCCAAGTGACCAGCATAGCAACGGACGCTTTGGTTAATTACGTAGGCCGGTCATAATTTTGCAAGTTCTAGCAACAGCCCTACAGGGGCGAGGGGGACACACACTTTTTGGCAAATGGACACTATTTGGCCCTGCATGCCAGGTCGGTATTCGGACATGATTACTAAAAGTTTACAGTAGATAGATGGCTAGATTACCTTATCTATCAAAACATTGTTAGCTGACATGGCTAATTGAGTGACTGTCAGTGACTGACATAACAAGAGACATACTGTTGATGCACATCCACATTTTGAAATTGTACCTTGTGTATTCTCTATTCTAAATATAAAGAATAAGTTGAGACTCCGACTGAGTTCCTAAAAAAATATATATATATTTTTGGGTCAGGGGACCCCTAGAGCCTGGGGGCTCTAGGCGACCGCCTATGCTGCTAATGCCTGGAGCAAGCCCTGGTTGTCCTGCTATCCAGCTGCAGCCAGTGATCAAATCCTTTGCAGCTGGCCTGGTCCCCGAACATAGCCATTCCTGCCTAGATTATGGCCTAATCCATTCTAACCGCTGCATACTATTATTGGTGCAAGTATGTAGGAGGACCACTGGAAGAAATAATGTCTCATAACATGCAAAAGCAACCTGATACAGCACAAGAACACCTGAAACAACCTAACACAACACATATCTGTCTCTGGCCTTCACTATGTTCTGATGTTTTTCTAACACCAGGGAACCAGATCATGTTTTGTTACGTTGGACAAAACATCTGGCTGCAGTGTTCCATCAACACCTCAGACAGACACAGTTCTGAAGAAATAAGAAATACAGTAGTGAGCCTAACTCTACTATACCTTAATGTTGCTGTTGTTGTTGTTAGGCAGAGAGAGGCATGGCAATGTTATCAGAGCAAAGGGCACATGCTCATATCTAAGGAGGTGTAATACTGTCCAATGCCTGATTACTTTATAATGTCTCAATCTAAGAACAACCATCAAGCTGGAATCAGATGTATAGACTTAAAAACGCTTCTTCCTTGAGGAAGTTACATGGAAAAGTTGTTGACACATGATCGGGCAATGATTTAGTCAAGTGCATAACAGGTTTCAAAATACTAGAATACGTATTCAAAACAACGTCCTCCATTCAGTTCTAGCTGTGGAGAACCTATTAGAGAGTACCAACGGAGTAGTAAATTTGATCAGATGTGCATGTGGTAAAGGTTAAAATATTTGTTTTCAGTAGTCATCATTGCATTCCTTTGTTAAACAAAAATCAATAATGTATTTTTAACCAAAGGAAAAACATGTTCACGTATGATCTGTTTTCAATTCAGTGCCCTACCATAAACCTTCCAATAAGAAACATGGCATTTAGGCAAAAAATATATATACATTAAATTGTGATTATGGAAAATGATGAGTTCTGTTATACCAAAGGTTATTCCCTCTGAAATCTATTATGGTCAATAAAAACACTAGTGTATTTGTTCTGCCGCAGTTTCCAGCTGATCCAACGCTTTGTTTCATACTCTGTTAGTCCTTCCTGCCTTCCCTTCACATCACATGCCACAAGATCATTCCTAGAGTATGACTACAACATCAAGAAAATAAGCAGCATGTTCAGGAGGCAGTAAACAATTTACTACCATTCAGCCACTAGATGAGGCTGTATGTCCAATGTAAATTGAAGATGAAACTTGCAGAGAGTTTACAGGCTTTAGCTATTCTGTAGCCTACTTTGTCTGATTCAATCCAATGTACCTTCAATCTAAAAATGACCTTCAATATGATAAACTGACTTAATATATATTTGTTCTATTCATGGCAACAATTAGGCTATTACAGTTGATATGTCACATTCTGTATATTTGTTACATATAAAACAAGAATACAATTGTTCGACAAAAAGTAAGACTTATGCCTACACCTGCACACTCCTAGAAAAAAGGCTCAAAGCAGGTTCTGCAGTTGTCCCTGTAGGAGAATCCTTTTTTGGTTCCAGGTAGAACACGTTTAGTTCCTATTGGTGAGAAGGTTCTACCTGGTACCAAAAAGGGCTCTACCCAGGCCAAAAAGGGTTCTATCTGGAACCAAAAAAGTGTTATCCTACATGTACAGTCATAGAACATCTTATGGTTCTAGTTAGCCCCCTTTTCCCCCCATAAGAGTGCAGTAGTTCGAGAGCTTTGTCTTTTGCTAAAAAAAAAGATTTCAAGCTTGATTCATCAAAAGATCTTAAAACACATTTCTCTTTAGACTTGTCCATGCTCCATTTGTGCTTAAATTGCACTGAAAGCTTATGAGACCAGTTACCAGCATATCATTATGGTATTTTGTGATGATAAAAATATGAAGGTATTGAATTAAACATCACTGACATTGAAACAAAGAATACTGTCTTGTAACAGTCAGCTGTAATGCATTATTTCATTGAGGAACATCATAATGATTTTAGATTACGAAAACAGTTATAACAGTGCGCTTGGACTGTTTTCCTTACAATGCTTGCTGGGTATTGAAGTCTTTTTAATCCGAAGGCAGATTCGATTTGCGACTACCATCCATAGTAGGCCATTGAGATGCCCTGGCTGCGGTTTTACACAAGAACTACTACTACCAAAATGCCATCAAGGTTGTTTCCGGTCATTCCGGCAAAAAAAAAAGTTTCGATGGGGGCCTGGGAAAAAGTGATGAGGAAATGGCTGAGTAGCCTAGCTATATTAAATCGATTGTAACCGATTTTCAAACAAGAGGAGGGCAATTCATGAGTCAGGAGAGAAGGTATGTGAGGTCTGAAGTAACATGGTAGAGTAAACAGAGATGGAATAATTTCCTGCAAAACACAATGAACGTGGTTTTAACTTGGCAATCACTAAGACACTGCCATTGAAAATATAGATTTGTAACAACTTTTTTCCAAATGTAATTTTTTATTAGTTTTTGTACATATTTATTTTGTTTTTACTGCTTAAATCAGTAACGGTGTATTGTCCACCTTGATCTCTATTGATGCTCTGTTGGCGTTCAAGCACAATAGATGCGCGTGATGATGCTCTCTAGATGTTATCAGTGGGATGGAGTGGTGATGTTACACTGGGTAGCAATTAGCAAGCCTCTTTTTCCTATAATAAAGAGGTGAGCTACAGGCTGCGGTTTGATTTTTAGATATGTGGTGACTATTCTTCATCCCTGTGGGTTGACTACAACTGCATAGTCTATTCAATTCGTTTTTTTGGCAATAATATGATAGGCTACAGTTGACGAAATAGCCAGTTGCTAAGTAGGCTACTTAAATTAGTTTGAAAACAGCCGCTATAGCTATCTATGCGGATGGTTTCCTAAGGTCCATCATTTGTTTGATTTGCCCACTGTTCAGCCATAAGTAACAGTTAGAAATGTTGTTGCGGCTTTCTTTGTTATGCACAATAGGCTAAACTAAGTCTACGAATAGACTATGCATTTTATTGAACACTCATTTGATGGTTTACCTGTTCCGCAGGAGAATTGTGGCCTTTACATGTTGCGCTGCAGCAAACCGCTAATCTTTCATGCATTATCACCAACAGTGTTAACGTTGCTTCAGTGTTGCATTGTGACAATTCCACCCAACCGCAACAATGAGTACGTTTACATGGATGATCAGATTCACGTAATATAGTTCGATTAAAACGTTTATATACTTTGCAAGAATAACGATTTTCCTAATCCTGTTTACATGGACGCATCTGAAGTCAGTCTTCTAGACGGCACTAATACATGCAGAAAATCGCCAATCGAAAAAACGATCTACCACATCGAACATATTATTTTTGGGAAGCATATTTGATTCTGATTTCGGACATAAAGTTTGTATGCGAAAAGTACTTCTAAAACGCATACATTCAGTTATTCAGAACTCGTGCCAAAGAGGGAGGCTCGCTAGGCTGATGCTAGCACATGCGCAGATCAAATACACCACTGGAACGCCAATTAAGGTGTTACATGTCCCAATAATTCGAAAGATTTCTCAGAAAACCAGGTGTTTTAATCGATGCATGCTTACTTCGATTTTGACTTTAGACAGATTAAGATAAACAGAGTAGGGTGTTTACATGACTATTGCATAATCTGCCTACTGCCATAATTAGGATACTCTAGGGCGGCAGGCCTAGTGGTTAGAGCGTTGTGCCAGTAACCGAAAGGTTGCTAGATCGAATCCCCAAGGCAAAAGTCTGTCGTTCTGCTCCTAAATAAGGCAGTTCCTAGGCCCCTGTTCTTAGGCCTTCATTGTAAATAAGAATGTGTTCTTAACTGACTTGCCTAGTTAAATAAAATAAATGCTGTGTTTGGAAATGTACTGCATGTTACATTCCCCTCCCCCATCCATAAGTGTTCTTAATGCCACGTGTTCATTGAAATACTGGCGCGATAGACATATTCTCTGTCACAGTGTTGTATAATATATAAATATTATAATAATGTTTGTAACCAAAATATGTATCCAAACAGAGCAAGATAAACTAATGGGTCATTGTCTATTTGGTTTTGCAAATCGAGAGAGGAATATTAACTTGTGACCTCAAGTTAGCTTGTTTATGCATGATTTATGTCTCTGTGCTAGAGCGAATATGGAGACATGATAGCCTAATATGGATACTACTCGCTCCTGTATCATCATGGCTCAGCTGTAGGATAGCTTATGCTAGCGCTTGCTTACACGTAGATCACACCGACAGTGTTATTGAGCAAAATGGCATCATCTGGATATGTGTGCTACAAAAGTTCAGCATTCACCTTCTGCTACCATTTCTGTCAAGCTGTCTACACATACAGTTTGCATGTGAACTACAATTCCGAGGCTGTGTTTTAACGTTTAGAAAAGTCACTCATCACTTTCAAGCCGGTTTTCAAAACATATGCTGATATGCCGCTTATATTTCATATCAGTGAGAGAGAATCTTTCAAATAAAAATATACACTTACTGTAGTAGCAGTTTTTCACAGATCCACAAGCTGTGTGCGCCACCAGTTGACAAACTACACTTCCTCCCCAGTTATGCTTACACACAGGTGTTCGGAGCACGCAAAATAAATAATTAGCACTATGTCTTCTGTCTGCCTTCCGTAAACAAACAATGTAACATGGCAATATGGCCTTGTGGGAACACTAACCCTATAAAAGGTGTGTAGTAATTTAAAAATTTGTTTTCTGAAAATGAATCCTCGCTGATATGAAAGATGCATTCCTTATGGTTCCAAAAATGTAACACAAGCGATGCATGTTAATATTTAGAGCAAGCATAGGCTACATTGAGGTTTTTCTTTCATTATTTTAGGCTAGATATTCGGTATTCGTGCTTAAACCTAAACTGTAGTGCCTAACCAGTGGTGGGAAAAGTACCCAATTGTCATACTTGAGTAAAAGTAATTAATGACTGATTGAGGTGACCTTAATGACTGATTGAGGTGCGTTTTCCGAGTCATATCTCGCGCCAGCTCCGCAGTGTCTTAATCTACATAGGAAGTCTCAGACCCTAGACCTAGTACAGTAAGCAAACGGGTCGGATCTGCTGGCTAAGTCTATGCCTAAATACCATGGGATGTGCCACAAAATACTGATGAGAATAGATTGTTACGGTACAAAAACTGAATGGGACATTTGATGGAGGATACATTTTCATGGAATGTTTATGTATGAATATTTAAATTGTCATAATTTTATTCGCTAAACATTGGCACATTGTTTGTCTTTGAGCAGAGCAGTCTGTGTGAGGTAGGTGCCAGTGTTTTTGTAGTTAGGCTATGTTGAATGGAGTTACTTGTGGTTCTCTTAATGCTGGACAGTCAGCATGCAGTAATACCAAAGAAACCACAAACTGTGGTAATACAGTATGAAAAAATACAATAAAATAGTGTCGTGTCTTTGGCTATGCTGGATTAAGTGATATGACATGCTAACTTATAAAATTATTTCTCTGTAATTGATATTACCTGATTAAGCTAATCATGTAAATGTAATTAACTAGAAAGTCGGGGCACCACAGAAGAACGTTTATAGAGCTGTTATCCTCTGAATAAACTCTTAAAATACTTAGTAATATTTTACATCGATAGCAGTCAATCTTAACCCGTATGTTGTTTCAGTCTCATCATGAAAGTTGTAATTCTTGGTTATCTGCACGAACCCAGTCTTTACTAAAATCATCCATACATCAATTGTCTTAAAATCATTTATTTACTACACTAAGTAATTAACAGAAAACATACAAACAGCAATTATCGTCACCAAGGATTGGCATAGTAATGTGCCCTACTGGCTAACAAGCATGGCTGGTCTGTTAGACAATGGGTCATAAAACGGTAAGCTGAGAAGTTACACAGAGTTCATTAATATTAACAATTGACAATTGAAGGCTCACTCATTCGGGAACCTTTGCAATCAATATATATTTACGCTCATGTGTCGTCGGGATTCTTGTTGGAGAGTTTTGTTCTGATGGAGAGTTTGTCAGCGTTCTCTCTCTCTCACTTTCGGTTAGAATGGATCTGTCAGAGCGACATTCATGAATGTCGTCATAGAATGGATGTGGTTGGTCTTCGCGTTCGATGATATAATTTACTTAGCTGCAGACTAATAATTAATATCAAAGACTTGTTCTTATTCTGTCGATATCGATAGTCTAAAAGTTAACCACGTGGTATGGTTCACTTTCAGTAGAATACTAGGCTGGTCAAACCTATGAGCCAACTCGCAATGGAGTGTAGGCCTGGTCTGTAGAAATGTAAATCAGGGGGTCTTTTATAGTACCCAGAGAACAGGCTTGTCAAATGACGCCTGGTCCTGTATGTGTCCCTGGGGGCGTGCCTATGACTGAGCTAGACTTGGTTACAGAAATATAATTCTATCACATTAACATCAGTACATAGCATCTCAATGTATTACAAATAGCTTTATCCTTAATAATACATTGTATACACCCATGTGGATTCAGTCTCATCGCTGAGGCTATCATGTAGATCGTTTTAGGGTAATATGGCTATATTGTCTCTTCTGAGTATCACAAAATTGTACCAAGCGGATCAGTTCGTAGCTGGAGTCTTCATCAATCTTCCATATCTTCTCCAGAACACACATGTCGCTAGGTTCTCCAATTCTATGAGTTGGAAGAATTTCCTTTGTCTCTCTATGAAACATGTTGTAGTAGATTCTCCTCTTGGAATTTTTACAACCCTGGGTTGGGGGGGAAGGTAGGTTGGGTGATGGTACAAAGGGGAGGGGGTCAACTGTCCTTCCTGTACCCAAAGAGGCCAACGTCATGACATACCCCCCCTGGTGGTTTGGATCTTGTTTATCCTGCAAGTTACAAATCAACATAAAATCATGACCACGTGATGTCCCATTGGTAGATCATCGTTGCAGTCCTCTCTGGTGGTTGAACTTGGTAGGCTCTCTGAAAGCGGAGCCGTCCACCACAAGGATGGGCAGTTGAGGTCCGGTTGGTGATCGCCGATGCGGTCTCCTCTAGTGGCGTACCTTGGTAGGTTCCCTGGAAGCTGTAAAGTACCCCAGGGAGGGCCAGGGGATGTCCTGGTTGTTGATCGCCGTTGCGGTCCCCCCCTCTGGTGGTTTACCTTGGTAGTCTCTCTGACAGCGGGCATGCCGCCACAAGGATATGTTATGGGTGTCCTGATTTGGGGTCGCCGTTCCGGACCCGTCGTCCAGACTGGAAGATCTGGGCAGTAACTTAGGCAGATGTTAACAACGCACACACACTCATGAAATATATATGATTACATTCATTCCCCAATGAGCGGCGTTGTGGCACTAAGTGATGGTTGTATGGGGACTTTGTTTATGGCTCTATCACTTCCTATGTGTCAAAGAAACTGAACCGAAAAGGACTGAAAGCATAAACAAAACAAAAATATACAAAATATAGTTCTCACACAAAAAAAAAAAATCATCTAATTGGACTGTATTCTATATAAGTCCAATGTTCTGGCAAAATGATTATCATGGCATTGTCTCTAATGCCATATCTAGGGTTTTCCTACTTGGTGTGTTGCTTAGGCGCTATCCTAAGTTGATAACTATATGATAAGTCTACAGCTGTAATGCACTAGTTTTGGGCAGTCTACAGGGATGACCTATGGACTTCTGGGAAGAAAACTGGTGAGTGCTGTAGAGTCAAAGGCCTAGAAGTAAATGTTCACCTTTACTAAGGCTGGTATATTGCTTGGGCCCTTAAGTGGTCCTAGCATAGATCCTAATTGGATGTTCCGTTGTGCATGTGCGCTTCTGCTTACACAAGCGCGCATGTCAAGGGAAGAAAACCAAGTATCCGGGCAGATTACAACTTGTTCAGAATGAGTCTGACGTAGTCAGGTAATTTTCAGGTCAATGCCTGGAGGTCAGTCAGAATTGGTGTCAAGGGAGTCTGTAGTAGTTTTTCTACAAGTCACTGTTTCTTCCACTTTTGTAGTGGCGATAGGTATGAAGTCTATTTCATAGCTATGTTATCCACGGAGGAGCTAACCTCACGACGGAAGTACTCTTTAAGTATTGGACCAGTCATACGTGGTGTGATCATGGTTCATGACTTCTAATAATTTCTCCTGAATGGAGGGTCCTATTTATTAGTGGCATGTGTGTTAACCATTGGAAGAGTGCACTGGAGATTCCCCTCCACGTTTTGCACTCTGAGTGACTCCTATGTCGCTATTATCAATCGCAATTTAACTTGTGAGGTTACTAATCTTCTTATTGATTGTAGCGGGACTGACTGTTGCTAGTATTGGTACTGGTACTCAAGGGGACCAGTTATCCTACCGATTTATTCTGAAATATTATCTACCGGAACACATGATTGGAGCATTTTACTAGTTGTATTGTAGTTGAACCTACACATGGCAAAGAATGATTACTGATGCCATTTGTTTTGGAGGTGGACAAGTCCACTGGACTTCCTTTACGACCAGTGTGGTACACCTCAGTACTATCTTAGATGTGTTCTAAGATAATCCCCGTCTAGGGGCCTGTCTGCTCCTCACTGTTCTCATAGGAGAGTTTACAACTAGATTTGATTTATGCTCTGGCGGCCTCGTACGGTGTTGTCCGTAGTCTTGACCCCCCCACCGGCCTCGATGAGGCTCATCATGGGTCTGGGCTACTATTCCCCCCCTTTGTGCCTCGGGACCCCCCCACCAGCGGGTGGTGTTGGTGTCCGATGCGCAAATGAAAAGGTCGGACCCTATGTACGAGTTGTCAGCGGCCGCGTTGTTATGAGAATGGCTGTAACCTTTCAACCAAATCTCCTGGTGTTTGTGCTTCAAAACGCTCAGTGGCTGTCGAGGCATGTCAGTCCCATGTCAGTCCGCGTGTGGCAACCTCTTCATTACCTGCGAACTGAGACGAGGATATCGGTCTGTGATATTGCAAAGTGTTTCACCAGTGGGAGTCATCGGGTCAGTTGCTGGACTGACGCCATTAGTGTCATTGTAAGGGGTGACAGTCCCCAACAAAGCGGAAGGTGTATCATCGGAAGCAGAGTATACTCTGTGCATCAATGTTTTACTTGCTGAGACGGCCGCAGTGCTTGCGGAAGTGTCCAAAGGGCAAGAGAAGTTCATATCAACTATCGTATTGCACGACTGCAAGGAGGAGGGAAGTTGCTTATTCACAGAGGCAGCTGGCTCGAAATCATGAAAAGAATGGTCAATCAGGTTGGCTGATGGAATGTGTCGAGATATCGTACTATCTCCATGGATCGGATTTTGTACCAAGAGGTTTCTAAACGTCTTTTTCCCAAGGGGTGCTTTCGACAGATACCCCTCGTGAAGGACTGCGTTGCAGCTAGCGTTAGGGGAAGACAGTGTGGTCAGTGGAGAAGGCACTGTGGCCTGTGACCATACCTGGTTGGTTTTCCAATCCATCAATGGGAGTAACCGATCCATCAAGTCTGCTCCAAGTAGGAGGGTTACAGCTTCGAGGCTGGTAACATACACAGGGTGAACGAGCGATACGTCCTGGAAGTGTAGTTTCAGCATGACTCTCAATGTGAGAGGCGAGGTAGTCTGAGTGACCCCTCGAAGTTTAGTGTCGCATCGTTCCACTTTTAACCAACGTTTAGTTGGCTTCAAAGCCCTTTTGAGATCATCAAACAATGTTTGACAGATCAGTGATATTGTCGCACCCGAATCAATTAGCGCATGACAAGCTAAGCAGTCCTCCAGGACTGTTTCCAGGTATGGCCGTTTAGATTCGTGGTTAGTGGACATATTCCCCACAAAGTGGAGTGGTCGTTCGCAACGACGTGATGTGCCATGTCTGTTCAAGATGGAAGCAGATTGACTTTATCGATTTTGAGTGGGCTTGGCTTTAATGAAGCGTTTGACCTTTATCTTCGCAACTTTTGTATCAGAGTCTATAGACAAAGCCCGGGGGCTTGTTTCTTGATCAAGCGGGCCCTGGATAGGGTCTTGAATGAGAGCGGGAGAAATTTGAACTTTAACGTCCTTGCTATGGGTGTTAATTCCTGCGGACCTGGTGTCCGGTAATTCCCCGTCTAGTCCTTGTGACTTATCTTTTACCCTTTTCTCAAATTGTTCTCGCTTAAGTTCTTCCCGTAGTGGGAGTTCTGGAGAACATTGGTCTATGTTTTGATCGTCCTTCAACCCTTTGTTACCCTTGTGCTCTGACACTTTTTGTGGGTTGGGTGCAGGAACGTAGCGAACGGGTCGATTGTAGCGGTAGTCATGTTGATGGCTACGTACTTTACAGTTATTTCGACCGCGGAGGTCATTGGAATCATGGTTTCGTGGTAGAAACTGTTGTTGTGCGTCATCTCTCGACGCTCCAATACCTGATAATGCACCCTCTAACTGGAGTGAGTGCTCCTGGTTAAACTTCAAAACTGAGTGGTCAGGGCTCTTAGCGTTGTGAACTTTTGATGCCTCAAAAGCTGTGCTTGCAAGCTCTCTGAGTTGTAAGATAGGCAAGCCAACGTGGGCGGCAGGGCCCAAGTAGGTAATGAAGGTGGGATACATGTTCGACAGAAACATTTGTTTGAATGGTAAAAGCTCTTCCATTCCTGTTTCTGTGAGTAGGCCAAAGTAAGCTGAACGAAGCCTATGATAGTAAGCTTGTGGGTGTTCGTTCCGAGCTTGTTTGACGGTGTTAGCCAGTTAGCTATCGTGTTTGCGAGTCGCAGAACCACTGAATTCTAATTTCAAAGCTGTGGCAAGTTTAGTGTAGTCATTTAGCACGTGTTGCTGTTGTAGACGAATGAACCTTGTCACGTGTCTATTTGACGTTCGCTTCAACAGGTAAACCCTGTCAGAACCCGTAGCGTTCGGGTAGCCATCCAACGCATCCTCTATGTCAGCTAGGAACGTCTCAGTATCGTTTGGCTGACCTGGAATGGGGTCAAAGGTGGGGAAATTCTTGACGAGTTTGTCAAGGTATTCCGCGCCAAGCGGGCGGAGAGGGTTGGCTTCATCCTGTGGAGAGATTGGGGCCGAAAGGCCAAGAGAGGAAGCCAAGCCTTGTTGTTGTTGGCCAAGAGGCGCCATATAACTCAGTGCCGAAGGGCAAAGAGGAGAAGACTGAGGGACACATGAGGGAGGCAATGTCTGAAACCTATTGTCTTCACTCCTGTGAGTACAGGGCTCCTGTTGCTTGGAAGGGAAGTCGCGCTGTAGAGCGTGACCATTCTGGATTTCCTCTAGATGGTACCTAAGTGTGGAATTCTGCTGCATTGCAGAGTCCACTTGAGCGCTTAGAGTACTGATTTTGGACACGTGAGTGTCACACCTGCTCCTTTCGGTCTCAAACTTATCTGTCATGGTTTGCAGATAGAGGTCTTGAGTACGGAGCGAGAGATTCAGTGATGAGATTTCCTCTGCTTGCTTAGAAATCAATATTTCCAACCTCATCACCTGAGTTCTCTCATCATTCATTTGGTCAGCGACTTCAATAAGTTCTGCTGATTTATCATCCAACTTTGTCATTGTGTTCATTAACTGATCGTCTTTGGTCTGCAGCGCTTTGAGGAGCACCGTGTTATTTTGAGTAACATTCAACAAAACAGCATGCATGTTGTCAAGTTGAGCGCTCCTGTTTGTAGATAACTCTTCAGATTTATCTAGTTTGGCGTGGACATCATCGTATTTAGTTTTGGCTAAATCGAGTTGTTCCTGTAGCCTATGATTTTGTTCCTGTAGAAAACGATTTTGTTGAAGAGCTTGTGCTTGTTCATCGTCATACGTTTTTGCAATTACATTTAATTGTTCAGTTTTCGAACGCAGTTCCATAGCTAGCAGAATTTTTCCCTTGTCTGCCTTGGTCATTGGTTTCCCGGTTCTCTCCACCTGTCCCTTTATGTCTACCATTACCTGCTCGTGCTTCAGCTGTGCACTGCGGTATTGGACAGATGGCAATCTCGGATGGCAAGACATCAGAGCTAGACTGGAGAGAACCTTTACAAGGCCTGCACCCGATGGTTGATTTTGGAAAACATTGTTGTCTGCTTTTCCACTTATGGCATAATTAGGGTTGTTATCGCTGCTGAGGTCAGAGATCAATCCATTTACGGGTGGAGGTTCACTAATTAGCGGGCGAGTGGGGACCACCCCCTCTGATAGCTTGCACATTATTAGAACATTTGAAAGGAAAAATGTTTTTCTGTACAGTACTGTACAGTACTGTGGAAGTTGGGCGTGAATGAATTTGCAAAAGCAAATTGAATTAATCAATGCCAATGATTAGTCCTACCTGGGTAGGCTGTCTGGGTATTAAACTTGAATTACCTGAGAGTTTGCTTCATCCAGGTTAATATGCAAAGTTTAAGTTGTCTCATTTAATTGGAAGTACCTAGAAAGGTATGTTCGACAATTGAACTTATTAAATTGAGTGAGACGATTGGTTCCTACAATCTCCATTGATTGGATATAATAAGTGTAAACCATAGGTCAAATGTTGGGACCCTTCACCACTAGGGTACGCTCCTACCTGGGCTGAGCGTCAGTAAAGGGGTTTTACTGACTGTGCCTTGCTAAAGCAGATTTTACTGATTAATCTATTTAGGATATATCAAACCTGTATAGGCTATCTGGGAATTAACTTTGAATTACCTGAGAGATTGCTTCATCAAGGTTAATATGCAAAGTTTAAGTTGTCTCATTCAGTTGGAAGAACCTAGAAAGGTATGTTCGACAATTTAACTAAATAAATTGAATGAGGCAATGATACCCAAGCAATTCAGATTGCGGAGTTATCATAACAGTAATGTGGTTTAAATGTTTAGAGTACATTCACCACTATACTTTCCCTTAAGGCCGAAGCCACATGGGATTCACTCCCGTCAGTAATGGGTTTTACTGAATGTGCCTTGCTAAAGCAGATTTTACTGATTAATCTATTTATGATATATCAAACCTGTATAGGCTATCTGGGAATTAACTTTCAATTAACCTGAGAGCCTTGCTTCATCTAAGTTAAGTTTGGAAAAAGTTAATCATGTCTCATTATGGACGCCCAATCAATTTTGGATATTTTTTAAAAAGATCCACTTGAAAAGGTAAATCTGGCAATTTCACTTGTTAGTTAAATTGAATGAGACGTCATATCCCGTGCTCCACGTTTGAATTTCCCCTAGAGATGTGCTGGCAATTCTTCACCACCAGGGTGCAGAATGATGAAATTTAAACGGAAGTACAAAGGTCGGACTTCCGTCGCGCTACGGAGGAATTTTAAACGTGGTACGGAGAGAGGAAATGTTCCCTCTCTGTTAGCTTGCCCGTAATGCTAAGCTATTGCTACTTGGTTCAGAAGTATCCTTCCAAGCACCAAAATAGGATCCTTTCACTTATGGAAAGGGTGGGTTTTCTAGTGACGTCTCACCTTAACCCCATTCAGCATATTGTGCTAGCGTTTCTGCTGACCGGAGCGACACGGTACTTAAATACAGATACGCATACGGTCTGCCCACACTGTCTTAGTGCGGTAGGCAAATTATTCAGCTCGGTTACCGGACAGTTAACTTCTAAATTCTAACCTTACTCTAGAAGTTAATAATTACCGACAGAAATAGTACCGTTTGGCCTAACGGACTAAAACTGGAATTTATTCCTCACTGCTATCGATATAAGACCGGGGCTATTTTAAATAGCTTCTCTCAGTGGAAAATGCACAATCACTTTGTTTAGATAGCAGGCTGTTTGTACAATTCTGTTTGCACAGAATTGTACAAACAGAATCGGAGGGTCCGTCATGGTCTGGGGCGGTGTGTCACAGCATCATCGGACTGAGCTTGTTGTCTTTGCAGGCAATCTCAACGCTGTGTGTTACATGGAAGACATCCTCCCTCATGTGCTAACCTTCCTGCAGGCTCATCCAGACATGACCCTCCAGCATGACAATGCCACCAGCCATACTGCTCGTTCTGTGCGTGATTTCCTGCAAGACAGGGATGTCAGTGTTCTGCCATGGCCAGTGAAGAGCCCGGATCTCAATCCCATTGAGCACATGTGGGACCTGTTGGATTGGAGGGTGACATTCCCCCCCAGAAATGTCCGGGAACTTGCAGGTGCTTAGGTGGAAGAGTGGGGTAATATCTCACAGCAAGAACTGGCAAATCTGGTGCAGTCCATGAGGAGGAGATGCACTGCGGTACTTAATGCAGCTGGTGGCCACACCAGATACTGACTGTTACTTTTGATTTTGACCCCCCTTTGTTCAGGGACACATTATTCGATTTCTGTTAGTCACATGTGTGTGGAACTTGCTCAGTTTATGTCTCAGTTTTTGAATCTTGTTATGGTCATACAAATATTTACACATGTTAAGTTTGCTGAAAATAAACACAGTTGACTGTGAGAGGACGTTTCTTTTTTTGCTGAGTTTATATGGATTTCACATGACTAGGAATTCAGATATGCATCTCTTGGTCACAGATACCTTAAAAGAAAAGGTAGGGGCGTGGATCGGAAAACCAGTCAGTATCTGGTGGGACCACCATTTTCCTCATGCAGCGCGACACATCTCACTTGCGTAGAGCTGCTCAAGCTGTTGACTGTGGCCTGTGGAATGTTGTCCCACTTTTTTCAATGGCTGTACGAAGTTGTTGGATATTGGCGGGAATTGGAACACGCTGTCATACAGGTCGATCCAGAGCATCCCAAACATGCTGAATGGGTGACATGTCTGGTGAGTATACGGGCCATGGAAGAACTGGGACCTTTTCAGCTTCCAGGAATTGTGTACAGATCCTTGCGACACGGGGCCATGCGTTATCATGCTGAAACATGAGGTGCTGGCGGCAGATGAATGGCACAACAATGGGCCTCAGGATCTCATCACTGAACCTCTGCATTCAAATTGCCATCGATAAAATGTAATTGTGTTCGTTGTCCTTAGTTTATGCCTGCCCATACCATTACAATGCCAAAATGCAGTCAGATCAAGATCCTGGTGAGGACAACTAGCACACAGATGACAGTTTGTGCAGAAATTCTTTGATTGTGCAAACTCAGTTTCATCAGCTGTCTGGGTGGCTGGTCTAAGATGATCCTGCAGGTGAAGAAGCTGGATGTGGAGATCCTGGGCTGGCATGGTTACACGTGGTCTGCGGTTGTGAGGCTGGTTGGACGTACTGCCAAATTCTCTAAAACGATGTTGGATGCGGCATATGGTAGAGAAATTAACATTCAATTATTTGGCAACAGCTCTGGTGGACATTCCTGCAGTCAGCATGCCAATTGCACGCTCCCTCTAATCATGAGACATCTGTGGCATTATGTTGTGTGACACAGCTGCACATTTTAGTGTCCTTTTATTGTCCCCAGCACAAGGTGCACCTGTGTAATGATCATGCTGTTTAATCAGCCTCTTGATTTGCCAAACCTTTCAGTTTGATGTATTATCTTGGCAAAGGAGAAATGCTGTTAAACAGGAATGTAAACAAATTTATAAAAACATTTAAGAGAAATAAGCTTTTTGTGCGTATGGACAATTTCTGGGATCTTTTATTTCAGCTCATGGAACATGGGACCAACACTTTATATGTTGCATTTTATATTTTTGTTCAGTATATTTCCCTCTTCAGTGCACATGATTTAATCCTTTTTCATCTTATCTATTTTTTTTTATTATTATATATTTTTTTACCCCTTTTTTTCTCCCCAATTTTGTTGTATCCAATTGGTAGTTAGTCTTGTCTCATTGCCTCAACTCCCGTATGGACTCTGGAGAGTGACAGCGCCACTCAGGAGGTGCTTTTTCATATTTTCTACACCTGTTACTAGGCTACCTAGTGGGTTCGTTCCTGTGTGTCTGTACTGTCTGTACAGTACATTATCTAATGCTGACTATTTGTGGCCTGAGAGGTCTTGAAGTTCATTTGCCTGTCAGAGAAAACGCTGTCTCAGTGCTCTTGGAGTGCTCGCCACATCCTATTGGAATGCACTGTAATGGGTAATGGGCCATTATAAGATGAGCAGGATGCTTAACCCATTAGGGTGTCCACACACGGTTCTCAGAATGACAGAAATCACATTTGGATTATGGTAATGCATTTTAACATAACACGCAACTCATGTAATGAAGCAGCCAATAAAACGTCCTTTACAAAAATTGGCCACAATGCAATTCGCGGGAAAACCCCATTCTAAACAGCACACCTGGGAAAACCGCTTTCTAAACAGCGCACCTGATAGCAGTTCCATGTGACAGAGATAAATCTCTGTCAGAAACTTTGAAAGAGGGTGAATCTAAAGATACAACAACTCAGATGGGTTGCTAATATGAATAGGATTGTGCCTTTAAATTGAAAACCAATAGAACTGGAGAGAAATGGCATTTACTTCCCCAATGGTTGGTCCAATGGAGAACATTTACATTCAAAGTACTCTGTTATTACAATCCAACTTGTCAGTGAGGAATTTCCAAGAGGTCCAGGGTTTTGGAAGTTTAACCAATACATTTTTTTTAAACATAATTTCATTATTTAACAACAATACAGACGCAGATGATCCGCATATTGTATGGGATGCCATCAATTGCGCTTTCAGTGGGCATGTGATAAAGCATGCCTCTTGGAGAAAGAAAATGTTTTTGCCAAGGAAAAGCTTTTTAAACAGAGGAAATCATTGCTCTAAACCAACAAATTGACAATTTTAAAGATTTAAATTACAACATTACAATTACTCAATGGAAAACAAAGAGAGCTCGAGAGACTTCATCAACAGGTCGTTGGTTGTATCATCTATACTGTAGGTCTAAAACCATGTGGATGGAACATGGTGAAAAATACTCCAAATATTTCATGCATTTACAGCAGAGAAATTTTGCCTGAAAAAATATCAACTCATTTTAGAGAATTGTGTTATTAATAGAAGGAACAAATTATTTCAAACAGTTGTTCAAACAGAAGCCAGCCCTACAATCTCACAAGCATTCACAGACAAGCATTTCGCTACACCCCCAATTACATCTGCTAAATATGTGTATGTGGCCAATACAATTTGATTAGAGATTTTTTTTGTGTTGAAGTGAAGGTTTGATCACAGAGGAGGAATTACATTATGCCATTGAGTCATTCAAAATGGAAGAGTCCCCACTTTTAGATGGAATTCCAATTGAGGTATGTAAAATGTTCTTCACAGAAACTAAGAAAACCTTACTATTCTTTCGATGCTGCAAGCCAATCTGGCACCCAACAGGAGGGAAACTCCTCACGTTACTTGGTTGTGATGTCCGTATACTGTCAATGTATTTCCTTGAGAGTTAGAAACTTCAAGTTGTAGAAACATCTCAAGGATCAATGGAAACAGAATGCACCTGAGCTCAAGTTTGAGTCTCATAGCAAAGGGTCTGAATACTTTTGTAAAAAAGGTATTTGTTTTTTTTATTTGTAATACATTTGCAAAAATTCAAAAAAACTGTTTTTGCTTTGTCGTTATGGGGTATTGGGTGTAGATTGATGAGGAAAATATTATATATTAGAAATATTATTTTAGGATAAGGCTGTAACCTAACAAAATGTGGAAAACATCAAGGGGTCTGAATACTTTCCTAGTGTACTGTATATCCCAATCCAAACTGGATTTCAGCGAAATTTACTACATTTTCACACAACCTCCTCCCTTTTCATCAACTTAAACATTTCTCTACCAAAATAGCACAATTATTTTTAGCAATGCATCTCCATTACTTCAGGAGGCAATGGTTACACTTCCAATTCTATTCTCCCGAAAACCCTGAGGAAGATCTTAAGCAACTTATTTGGTACAACACAAATATTGATATTAATGACTAACCTCTTTTGTTGGCAATCTTATTGAAAAACATTTTCTAAAGGACATTGTGGACAAGGACAGAAAGTTGTTTGATTTTGGAACATTGTGTAGAACCTACGGGGATATTTGTACAAATCATACATGTGCTCAATTAGTGTCTGCTATACCCCCCCACATGGAAAGTTAAGATGAAGAAAGGAAAGCACAAGTTAACTGTATGCTGTCCTTCTCTAAAAAAAACTATAAATGGATACAACATGATAAATATAACTTATCTGCAACGGCATAAAAATTAGGAAGATATCTTTGACAACCCAATACCATGGAAGCAGGTCTGAGCCTTTCAGTTAAAGGAATTTTATAAAATTCTGTCAACAAAGACAATGCTTTGTATTTGGTTTATTGAGCAAGACTCGAAATGCAGATTCTGTCATAATGAGGAGGACATAATGCATTTGTATTGGTACTGTTTGACAGTAAGCTTATTTTGGCTACAGATTCAAGGCTGGCTTTCCCATCGCTCCATCGAACTACAGTTGAAGTCGGAAGTTTAAATACACTTAGGTTGGTGTCATTAAAACTCGTTTTTCAACCACTCCACACATTTCTTGTTACCAAACTATAGTTTTGGCAAGTCTGTTAGGACATCTACTTTGTGCACGACACAAGTCATTTTTCCAACAATTGTTTACAGACAGATTATTTCACTGTATCACAATTCCAGTGGGTCAGAAGTTTACATACAACAAGTTGACTGTGCCTTTTAAACAGCTTGAAAAATTCCAGAAAATTATGTCATGGCTTTAGAAGCTTCTGACAGGCTAATTTACATAATTTGAGTCAATTGGAGGTGTACCTGTGGATGTATTTCAAGGCCTACCTTCAAACTCAGTGCCTATATCGACATAACCTGAAAGGCCGCTCAGCAAGGAAGAAGCCACTGCTCCAAAACCTCAAAGCCAGACTACAGTTTGCAACTGCACATGGGGACAAAGATTGTCCTCTGGTCTGATAAAACAAAATTAGAACTGTTTGGCCATAATGACCATCGTTACGTTTGGAGGAAAAAGGGGGAGGCTTGCAAGCTGAAGAACATCATCCCAACCGTGAAGCACAGGGGTGGCAGCATAATTTTGTGGGGGTGCTTTGCTGCAGGAGGGACTTGTGCACTTCACAAAATAGATGGCCTCATGAGGGAGGAAAATTATGTGGATATTTTGAAGCAACATCTCAAGACATTAGTCAGGAAGTTAAAGCTTGGTCGCAAATGGGTCTTCCAAATGGACAATGACACCAAGCATACTTCCAAAGTTGTGGCAAAATGGCTTAAGGACAACAAAGTCAAGGTATTGGAGTGGCCATCACAAAGCCCTGACCTCAATCCTATATAAAATTGTGGGCAGAACTGAAAAAGCGTGTGCGAGCAAGGATGCCTACAAACCTGACTCAGTTACACCAGCTCTGTCGGGAGGAATGTGCCAACATTCGCCCAACTTATTGTGGGAAGCTTGTGGAAGGCTACCCAAAACATTTGACCCAAGTTAAACAATGTAAAGGCAATGCTACCAAAAACTAATTGAGTGTATGTAAACTAGAGGTCGACCGATTATGATTTTTTTGACGCCGATACCGATTATTGGCAGACCAGAAAAAGCCGACACCGATTAATCGGACGATATTTATATATATATATATATATATTTGTAATAATGACAATTACAGCAATACTGAATGAACACTTATTTTAACTTAATATAATACATCAATAAAATCAATTTAGTCTCAAATAATGAAACATGTTCAATTTGGTTTAAATAATGCAAAAACAAATTGTTGGAGAGGAAAGTAAAAGTGCAATATGTGCCATGTAAAAAAGCAAATGTTTAAGTTCCTTTGCCCAGAACATGAGAACATATGAAAGCTGGTGGTTCCTTTTAGTCTTCAATATTCCCAGGTAAGAAGTTTTAGGTTGTAGTTATTATAGGTCTATTTCTCTCTATACCATTTGTATTTCATATACCTTTGGCTTTTGGATGTTCTAATAGGTACTTAAGTATTGCCAGCCTAATCTCGGGAGTTGATAGGCTTGAAGTCATAAACAGTGCAATGCTTGAAGCACAGCGAAGAGCTTCTGGCAAATGCAGGAAAGTGCTGTTTGAATGAATGCTTATGAGCCTGCTGCTGCCTACCACCGCTCAGTCAGACTGCTCTATCAAATCTTAGACTTAATTATAATATAATAACACACAGAAATACGATCCTTAGGTCATTAATATGGTCAAATCCGGAAACTATCATTTCGAAAACAAAACGTTTATTCTTTCAGTGAAATACGGAACCGTTCTGTATTTTATCTAACGGGTGACATCCATAAGTCTAAATATTGCTGTTACATTGCACAACCTTCAATGTTATGTCATAATTATGTAAAATTCTGGCAAATGAATTACGGTCTTTGTTAGGAAGAACAGGGGCGGTTCTGGGGGGGGGGGGCAGTGCCCCTGTGACAACAATTTTGGACCCCCTTGTGGCCTCCTAAATGTGGAGTATGAAATAATTTTTACATAACAAATTTTTGCTATCGTTCTTTTTTTACATCCGTTATTAGACAGTGGCAACGAGGAACACTAATGATTATGAACATGGTCTTTTTCCTGCTAATGCCTGCAATGCAGTGAAGAAAACGATATGACAATAATAACGTCTAATGTAACTGGCCCCTCTAACAGTACAACTGGCCCCAGCTTGGCCCCCCCAGTTGAAATGGTCTAGAACCGCCACTGAGGAAGAAATGGTCTTCACACAGTTCGCAACGAGCCAGGCGGCCCAAACTGCTGCATTTACCCTGACTCTGCTTGCACAGAACACAAGAGAAGTGACACAATTTCCCTAGTTAAAAGAAATTCATGTTAGCAGGCAGTATTAACTAAATATGCAGGTTTAAAAATATATACGTGTGTTTTGATTTTAAGAAAGGCATTGATGTTTATGGTTAGGTACACATTGGTGCAATGACAGTGCTTTTTTCGTATGCGCTAGTTAAATCACCTGTTTGACAAAGTAGGCTGTGACTCAATGATAAATTAACAGGCACCGCATCGATTATATGCAACGCAGGACAAGCTAGATAAACTAGTAAAATAATCAACCATGTGTAGTTAACTAGTGATTATGTTAAGATTGATTGATTGTTTTTTATAAGATAAGTTTAATGCTAGCTAAATACCACAGTTAATGTTAGCTAGCTCCTTGCTGCACTCGCATAACAGGTAGTCAGCCTGCCACGCAGTCTCCTTGTGGAGTGCAATGTAATCGGACATAATCAGTGTCCAAAAATGCCGATTATCGATTGTTATGAAAACTTGAACTCGGCCCTAATTAATCGGCCATTCCGATTAATCTGTCGACCTCTAACGTAAACTTCTGATCCACTGGGAATGTGATGAAAGAAATAAAAGCTGAAATAAATAATTATCTCAACTATTATTCTGACATTTCACATTCTTAAAATAAAGTGGTGATCCTAACTGACCTAAGACAGTGAATGTTTACAAGGATTAAATGTCAGCAACTGTGAAAAACCTGAGTTTAAATGTATTTGGCTGAGGTGTATGTAAACTTCCGACAGATGTATATATGAATCCTCAGCTTATCTCTGGTGACCTCATTGTCCACAGTCCTTCAATTAACAGTACAATACTTCTGCTAGGTAAAATATTCATATTCAAAACACAATTCTACATGTCTAACACCAACTTTTTTTAAACAATTTGTTAGACACCGATTCATCCTTGAAATTATAATTGCTATTAGATATCAGTAAATTCAACAGCATCAAAGAAAGTGGAAGATGCTAAGCAATGGGGAGTATTGAGAAACTCTTTAGGCATATTTTGAGCAAGTCGATTAGAGTTCTATTGAACAATATCAATTTAAGCAAATATATGTTATTAGAATGGCAAAATTGTCCAAATTCCATGGAATGTAAGCTAACAATTTTTTGTACTTATTTATTTTTGTATTAGGCTACACCATGGCATTGCTAATAACTGTTGTCCAAATGTGTTTTATCGTGTGTGTTTGTTTGTCTGAGTTTTGATATTTATTTATTTTATTAATTAATTAATTTATTTTATTTCACCTTTATTTAACCAGGTAGGCAAGTTGAGAACAAGTTCTCATTTACAATTGCGACCTGGCCAAGATAAAGCAAAGCAGTTCGACAACATACAAAAACACAGAGTTACACATGGAGTAAAACAACATACAATCAATGATGCAGTAGAAAAAAATAAGACTATATACAATGTGAGCAAATGATGTGAGATAAGGGAGGTAAAGGCAAAAAATGCCATGGTGGCAATGTAAATAAAGTATAGCAAGAAAACACTGGAATGGTAGATTTGTAGTTTGAAGAAAGTTCAAAGTTAAAATAGAAATAATATGGTGCAAAGGAGCAAAATAAATAAAATAAATAAATACAGTAGGGGAAGAGGTAGTAGTTTGGGCTAAATTATAGATGGGCTATGTACAGGTGCAGTGATCTGTGAGCTGCTCTGACAGCTGGTGCTTAAAGCTAGTGAGGGAGATAAGTGTTTCCAGTTTCAGAGATTTTTGTAGTTCGTTCCAGTCATTGGCAGCAGATATGTACATTGTCCGTAGTTCTTATGGTTGTCTTATCCTGTCATCATTTTTTTTAAATCTGTTAATTCATGTATTAATTACAGTAATTTACCTTTCTCAATCCCGGAGTCGAAACGTTGTTTTCAGAGTTCACAACCTGTTACACTTGTGAGAAACATTGTATTTTGTTTGGGGTGCTCCATATGAGCATGTGTCTGGTTTCTCTTTCCTGATAATGTTGAGGTAGTGTGTGCGCACCTGAGCACGCATATAAGTACCTGTCCTGCTGCACAGGAAATGAAGGAAAGTGTTTTTTATTTATTTTTTTATATCCATTGCGAATTATAATTTAATATTATAATATATTAAAACTATAGTTCCTCACAGTAAGCTATTCTAAAAAGGTTTTAAGCAATTAAGTATGTTTTCAAAATACATACTACCTCCAGCTCACATTGTAAAGTGGTGGGTGACGCACTAATAGGCTGTTGCCTGCACTTGAATGTTGAATGGGAGGCGTGCTTCAATTACCAGTTTAGAGAAAAAAAATTATAGCTCTTTTTAATCGTGCACCAAAACTGTTTTAAACATGCGAATTTCATTGGGATTTGTGGCACAATGAATGGGCTTATAAAACCACATTTTACTCTAGCAGCAACCAGCTGAGGAGCTGCAGGAGAAATCCCGCTCAAAATAGGCTCTGTATGCTGTGCGCGTATGATAGTTGAAGAATAAATAAGATGCATGATGACTAATGAATTCACAGGCCAATTGAATTACACTAAATTATTGTAATTAACCTATAGACCGTGACGGTGAAATGTATTTCCATGAACTGGTGTTTCCACCAATTAATTAAAAAGTATTTAAAAAATAATAATTATTGCCGGCTAACGGAAACCCTGTTGGATAATGTACTCTGCTCTCTCCTCATCTTAGTCCACTAGCAGGGGGGAGGGTGCGGAGACTGCGGACTCACTGACTTTAAACAGTGGAAGTGCATTTAGGCACGAGGATGGAAATATGGGATGCAGAACGCTTGGGAGATGGGTGTGTGAAAATACTGACCATGCAAAAGGTGTGGGTTCAAGCTAGATTATGCTGATACCTGACAACTGTCCAAGCCAGCGATCTTGTCTACTGTATGTAATCAGGAACTTCACTTCCACACACCACATTGGGTGGAGTCCTTACTTCTGCCTTTAGGACAGAGGATAAAAACACATTCTCATTGCTCATAGTGACCGAAGAACAGTGAGTTTCAAAGGTCCATTTGCACTAGCTTCCTGTTGAACAGTGCTCTAAAACAGGTGGAGAGATTTTTACAAAGTTTTTCAGAGGAGAGGAGCGTTTTGGGCTCCTTGGGAAAGTGGGCCACAAGTCCCTGCGGTGAGTGGTGCTATTCTGGGGTAGGCACGGTGATGACGTGTAGCCGACCCGGATTGAGAACAGACTCCATTTTCTGTCCATATCCGAGAGGGGGGCTGGGGAGCGGTGCTGATCGGAGAGATTCGCACGAGAGGGACTAGAGAGGCTGTAGGTCTGCCACCACGCACCCAGCTCCAAGACACCATTGGCGGGGGAGAGATCTGGCATAAAGACCCTTCTGGATCAGTGAGTATGGCACTGGGTCCACCTGCTTTAGGCTCTGGTTCTGGACAACTGCAGTGCTTACCTTCTAGATGTGTCGCGCTAGATGCATGTCATAAGCTGAGAGTGTTGTCTTGGTGAAGTGTAGAGAACTGGGGATAACTATTTTTCCTCCACTTTATTGGTGGCTGTTTGTGCCCAAAACCCAAGCAGCCCTGCAGTGAGAGGAGGTGGGCTGGGCTGCTATTAAAAGATCACATAACCAAGCCAGCTGCTCCCGTTTCCGCTCTCATCTTAATTGAATCATCGCTAGTGGAGTGCGCCAGCCAGTGAGAGTGCACTCTACAAATGATTATACAGTAGTGACTCTAGCAACAACTAGTTTGTGATTCCTCCTGACCTGTGCTTTCTGACCTGTGCTTTGTGGTGCCTGATCCTTGGTGACTGTGGAGGGGGGGAATAGTTGTGTGTGTGTGATGGGGGGGGGGGGGGCAGGCAATAGCAGGACTTAAAAGTACCCTCCGAGGAAAAGTTGTTGTAGGTTTAGTCTGTGTTGGTTGTAAAGAGTTGTGGGTTTAGTCTATGCGGGTCGCCTCAGGTTGTTTGCTACGGCAAGAGAATCTTTCATATCAATCGGAGCTGATCAGAATGAGTTATAAGACGACCACTAAGTTCATCAGGATCGATTCAATCGGCTACTCACCACTGTGGAAATCATTACGGTCTCTAATTAGTCAGGACTATCGCTGACCAAGGTGTGTGCCAGGTCTCGCACCCTCCTGCTTGACAGTCGGTGTGAGGTGTTATGTGAGGTAAGGTGTTATCAGCTGTGGTCTGGACTGGAGACTGACGTGTTATAATGTGTCAAAGGCAAGTGGAGTGTATATCTGGCATCGCTATGGTGGAAAGGTGAGTGATTGAAGTCTCTGGACTGTTTGACTTTGACACAGTGAAACGTGTGGTGGTGCAGAAAAGCATTGATTGAGCACAGCGGTTTCGCCCAGCAGAGAGACGGTTAAAAACTCAAAAGGGAACTAGGCCATGTACATCCCTTTTTCACAACCAACATCCAGAGGGTGTGCTGTGAGCATGAGAGGGAGAAAGAGCGAGGGAGGGAGAGAGCACATTTCTTTGTTTCAAATTACATGCATTCAAAGGCTGGGCATAAAGATGAGGGCATGACGAGATGTATAAGATCACAAACACACACACACACACTTTTCTAAGATCGGGAAATGCTTGCCACTCTACTCCAGATTCTGCTGTGACTCACCAAGCAGTGGTACTAGGCGGGTCGGGAGTGTGAGAAACTTAATCTTCAACCACACTGACATCTGCTGCCTCTGTGGTGTGTGTGCGCTCGCACCTTGTCCAATAATTCAGTGACTACTTGTCTTTCAATGCTAAATGTCCAGTACATTTAGTCCAGGCACCGAAGTCAAGGAAAGGATGGGCTTATTTGGTGTCACTGCCACTTGTTCAGTTCGGTTTCATTCCTTTACCCATTTAGCTTCATTTTGTGGTTGAAAAGCAAAGCCTTGTTCCCACACTCATACAGCAAGAGAAACTCATAAGTGGTGACGATACTTCTGAAAGAGAGCAATCAGTCATATTAAATGGTGGACTGATGATGGGAAGTGCGTGTGCATTTGTGTGTGAGTGGGAGCAGTAGAACCCTGTGCATAGCTGATTGCCAACAAGGGTTTTGCCACCAAGTACTAAGTCATGTTTTGCAGAGGGGTCAAATACTTATTTCCCTCATTAAAATGCAAATCAATTTATAACATTTTTGACATGCGTTTTTCTGGATTTTTGTTGTTGTTATTCTGTCTCTCACTGTTCAAATAAACCTACCATTAAAATTATAGAATGATCATTTCTTTGTCAGTGGGCAAACGTACAAAATCAGCAGGGGATCAAATACTTTTTTCCCTCACTGTATGTATTGTGATTCTCATGATTCTATATGTATTGCAATTCAATACTGTGATTTTATTGCAATTCAATGTTACAAACATATTGCTCTCAATGTCTGCTGCAGAGACGAGAGCCATGAGAAGTTTTGATCAGTTATGGAAATAAAAGTGCTGAAAACAAATTGGCTCCCTATAAAAAGAAGATTGAGAACAAGCTATGACGTTTTGGTGCAGGTAAAGCAAACTAGCACAAAAATTATATTGTGATATTGTCAAAATGAGGTCTTGACGGATTTGTCCAAAATCGTGTCATAACTTTTCTGGCCTTGCATTTATGGCAGTGTAAGTTGTTAAGTCATATATTAAGCATTAATCAGTTAAATTATACATGGAACTTGAACCCTGTAAGAATCCTGGATCTAGCTGTCGGACAGTTTTTTTTTATATAGAGATCTCAAAAATGCAGTCTAAGTAACATTTTGTCTCCTTATGTTACAGGGTGAAAACAGTTTTCATGAGCACACAAATCCAAAATCATGTATGCGATTGCAAAATCAAATGCTTCTAACCAAAAGAGTCACCTTACCTTGTATTTGTATTTATTATGGATCCCCATTAGCTGCCAAGGCAGCAGCTACTCTTCCTGGGGACCAGCAAATTTAAGGCAGTTGTACAATTTTAATGATATTACAATATATTCATTACAGAATTCACAATACACTGTGTGCCCTCAGGCCCATACTCCACTACCACATATCTACAACGCAAAATCCATGTGTATGTGTGTGTATAGTGCGTATGTTAACGTGTGCGTGTGTGTGTGTGTGTGTGTATGCATGTGTCTGTGCCTATGTTTGTGTCACTTCACAGTTCCCGCTGTTCCATAAGGTGTCTTTTTATCTGCTTTTTAAATCTGATTCTACAGCTTGCATCAATTACCTGTTGTGGAATAGAGTTCCATGTAGTCATGGCTCTATGTAGTTCTGTGTGCCTCCCATAGTCTGTTCTGCTGCATGTCTTGTGGGGTATGCATGGGTGTCCGAGCTGTGTGATAGTATTTTAAACAAACAGCTGGGTACCCTCTGCTTATCAACACCTCTTACAAAAACAAGTAATGAGGAAGTCAATCTCTCTTCCACTTTGAGCCATGAGAGATTGACATGCATGTCATTTAATGTTATCTCTCCATGTACTTTTAAGGGCCAGCCGTGCTGCCCTGTTCTGAGCCAACTGCAATTTTCCCAAGTCTCCCTTTGTGGCACCTGACCACACGACTGAACAGTAGTCCAGGTGCGACAAAACCAGGGCCTGTAGGACCTGCCTTATTGATAGTGTTGTTAAGAAGGCAGAGCAGTGCTTTATTATGGACAGACTTCTCCCCATCTTAGCTACTGTTCTATCAATATGTTTTGATCATGACAGTTTACAATCCAGGGTTACTCCAAGCAGTTTAGTCACCTCAACTTGCTCAGTTTCAACATTATTCATTACAAGATGCAGTTGAGGTTCAGGGTTTAGTGAATGATTTGTCCCAAATACAATGCTTTTAGTTTTGGAAATATTTAGGAGTAACTTATACCTTGCTACCCATTCCGAAACTACCTGCAACTCTTTGTTAAATGTTGCAGTCATTTCAGTCACTCTCTAGTAGCTGACGTGTATAGTGTTGAGTCATCCGCATGCATAGACACACTGGCCATACTCAAAGCCAGTGCCATGTCTTTAGTAAAGATTGAAAAAGCAAGGGGCCTAAACAGCTACCCTGGGGAATTCCCGATTCTACCTGGATTATGTTTGAGAGGCTTCCATTAAAGAACACCCTCTGTGTTCTGTTAGACAAGTAACTCTTTATCCACATTATAGCAGGGGGTGAAAAGCCATAACACAAGTTTTTCTAGCAGCAGACTATGATCGATAATGTCAAAAGCCGCAGTGAAGTCTAACAAGACAGCCCCCACAATCATTTTATCATCAATTTCTCTCAGCCAATCATCAGTCATTTGTGTAAGTGCTGTGCTGTGCTTGTTGAGTGTCCTTTCCTATATGCGTGCTGAAAGTCTGTTGTCAATTTGTTTACTGTGAAATAGTATTGTATCTTTTCCAGAAGATTACTAAGGGTTGGTAACAGGCTGATTGGTTGGCTATTTGAGGGGGGGGGGCTTTACTATTATTGGGTAGGGGAATGACTTTAGCTTCCTTCCAGGCCTGAGGGCACACACTTTCTAGTAGGATTAAATTGAAAATGTGGCAAATAGGAGTAGCCATATCGTCTGCTATTATTGTCAGTAATTTCCCGTCCAGATTGTCAGACCCCAGTGGCTTGTCATTGTTGATAGACAACAATAATTTCTTCACCTCTTCCACATTGACTTTACGGAATTCAAAAGTACAATTATTGTCTTTCATAATTTGGTCAGATATACTTGGATGTGTAGTTTCAGCATTTGTTTCTGGCATGTCATCCCTAAGTTTGTTTATCTTGCCAATGAAAAAGTAATTAAAGTAGTTAGCAATATCAGTGGGTTTTGTGATAAATGAGCCATCTGATTCAATGAATGATGGAGCTGAGTTGGCTTTTTTCCCCAAAATGTAATTTAAGGTGCTCCAAAACTTTTTACAATGATTCTTTATATAATTTATCTTTGTTTCATAGTATAGTTTATTTTTATTTAGCTTAGTCACATGATTTCTTAATTTGCAGTATGTTTGCCAATCAGTTGGGCTGCCAGACTTATTTGCCATACCTTTTGCCTCATCCCTCTCAACAGTACAATTTTTTAATTCCTCATCAGTCCAATGGAATTTAAGTTTTTACAGTCATTTTCGTAATGGGTGCATGCTTATTAGTAACTGGAATATGCAATTTCATAAATGTGTCAAGTGCAGCATCTGGTTGCTCCTCATTACACATCACAGACCAGCAAATATTCTTTACATCATCAACATATGAATCCCTACAAAACTTCTTGTATGACCTCTTATACACTATATTAGTCCCAGCCTTTGGATCCTTGATTCTATAAAGCTAAACCAATACTGTCATTAACGTGGTTCTTCAATAATTACGCATATTACTTGTTGGATGTGCATTTGGTATCAAGCTGATTTAGTTACGCTGTGATATTTTCATACATCATCTTCTGATCCAGGAAGGAATTTTCAGAATGACAGTCAAGTGACGAATAGCTGTTGTGATAGTGCATGCAATGCAACAAACGTGCTGGAAAAAAGTTGTTCGCAAGGAATATCCAGAATATTTTGGTGTCTCATTCATTACGCTGGTGAAATCAATGGATCTAATATCCCTAGCAAATTGATGTTGATCATCTGTTGTTGTCTGATTGATTAACCGAGAATTTCATGTTTTCATATGTTATTGTGCCTTGGATTAGACACCAAGTCTATCGTGCTCAATTGTATAGGATAGACTATTGCGCAACACCCAACGCTTAGTCCTATTAATTATTCTAGATATAATGACAACAAATGACATAGCCTAGTGGGCTTATTCACAATATGATCTGGTAATGAAATAACATGACATACGTTTTGCTTTCCATGTTGCACCTGCAATTTGAAACAATACAATGGGCTAGAAGTAGCCTACTTGAATTTGGAGCTCAGAAATACAGTACTTGAATTTTTCCTGAATTTGGTGCTTGAAATGTCCTTGTAATTATTATAGCCAATTTATTTTCCCCTGCTCCCTTATAATTATCCGTGATTTCATTTTTGATTGGTTTTGGTGATAAATGTGGCCACTTTCGTTTGTTTCCCGCCGCTTCAATTAAAAGGTGTTGCGCAACTCTGGCTTCAACTTTGCTTTCCATTCAAATCCTTCCATTAAAAAGGAACCTGTTTTTTGGTAACGTTCTCATTATAAAACAGCGATGGTGAGATGAATACTACCTCTATTCATGGATTTATTATGTGTGCCTCCGTCGGCCACATAGGCTGCAGAAAAATCACGATGCATGCATCCAATCTATTTGTCAGGCAAGGTCCACATTATTGTCACAGATTTTTAAATTGTAATAATAATTCAAATATCAATGCATTGGCAAGGCCCAAAAATGTATTATTCTTAAAGTGCTAATGGCCTACTTTTTATTTAAAAATTATACACTGCTCAAAAAAATAAAGGGAACACTTAAACAACACAATGTAACTCCAAGTCAATCACACTTCTGTGAAATCAAACTGTCCACTTAGGAAGCAACACTGATTGACAATAAATTTCACATGCTGTTGTGCAAATGGAATAGACAACAGGTGGAAATTATAGTCAATTAGCAAGACACCCCCAATAAAGGAGTGGTTCTGCAGGTGGGGACCACAGACCACTTCTCAGTTCCTATGCTTCCTGGCTGATGTTTTGGTCACTTTTGAATGCTGGCGGTGCTTTCACTCTAGTGGTAGCATGAGACGGAGTCTACAACCCACACAAGTGGCTCAGGTAGTGCAGCTCATCCAGGATGGCACATCAATGCGAGCTGTGGCAAGAAGGTTTGCTGTGTCTGTCAGCGTAGTGTCCAGAGCATGGAGGCGCTACCAGGAGACAGGCCAGTACATCAGGAGACGTGGAGGAGGCCGTAGTAGGGCAACAACCCAGCAGCAGGACCGCTACCTCCGCCTTTGTGCAAGGAGGAGCAGGAGAAGCACTGCCAGAGCCCTGCAAAATGACCTCCAGCAGGCCACAAATGTGCATGTGTCTGCTCAAACGGTCAGAAACAGACTCCATGAGGGTGGTATGAGGGCCCGACGTCCACAGGTGGGGGTTTTGCTTACAGCCCAACACCGTGCAGGACATTTGGCATTTGCCAGAGAACACCAAGATTGGCAAATTCGCCACTGGCGCCCTGTGCTCTTCACAGATGAAAGCAGGTTCACACTGAGCACATGTGACAGACGTGACAGAGTCTGGAGACGCCGTGGAGAACGTTCTGCTGCCTGCAACATCCTCCAGCATGACCGGTTTGGCGGTGGGTCAGTCATGGTGTGGGGTGGCATTTCTTTGGGGGGCCGCACAGCCCTCCACGTGCTCGCCAGAGGTAGCCTGACTGCCATTAGGTACCGAGATGAGATCCTCAGACCCCTTGTGAGACCATATGCTGGTGCGGTTGGCCCTGGGTTCCTCCTAATGCAAGACAATGCTAGACCTCATGTGGCTGGAGTGTGTCAGCAGTTCCTGAATAAACCCCCCAAACTAAAGGGAGGGAAGGGAGGGTGGCTGCCGTCACCGACGGTTCCCGTGCTACCCCCCCCTCCCCAATCCTCCTACTGTGGAGGTGGCTCAGGCTCTTGCCTTAGTCCACCACCTAACCTGTCCACCCCCGCTGAATACCTCTGGCTGAGGCACATATTTCTATGGTTTTCTATGTTGTGTATTTCTTTGTGTTGGCCTGGTATGGCTCTCAATCAGGAACAGCTGTACGTCGTTGTTGCTGATTGAGAGGCATACTTAGGTAGCCCTGTTTCACCTGTCCCTTGGTGGGAAGTTGTTGTTGTACTGCTGTGTGTTAGCCTGCAACACTGTTCGTTCGATCGTTTTCTTGTTTTGTTTGTTACGTGTTCAAATAATAGTAAAGATGAGCACTCAACCCGCTGTGCCTTGGTCCATTACGTACGACGACCGTTACACACAGACACCATTCAAACAGTTTTAGAAACTTCAGAGTGTTTTCTATCCAAATCTACTAATAATATGCATATTCTAGTTTCTGGGCCAGAGTAGTAACCTGTTTAAATTGGGTACGTTTTTCATCCGGCCGTGAAAATACTGCCCCCTAGCCCAGACAGGTTAACCACTTTACCTGTAACTTTGTGCCTTAGCATAAGTAAGACTTTAGCCCAAAGTATTTAACATTCAGCAAACAAGAGCTTACGTCCCTCTTCAAATAGTCTATTCGTATAAAAAAATTATAATATATATATATATATATATAAAATGTCCAGCAAGCTATTCTAGTCTAGCTTTTCCTGACTGGGACTCCAAGACCTAAGGAGCTTTTTTTAACGGGAGGCCAGCAGAGCACAGGTGCGTGTGTATTGCAAAAGAGACAGTGGCTATAAGTTAGAAGCTTATTATGAATAACCCATCATTCATTAGCTAAATATAAGGCTAATACTGCATTAAATGTATTACCTGAAAGAGGTAGGCTAGGATATCATGAACAGGATTATCTATTTTGAAGCAATTTGAATGGAATTGATGGAGTCTGCTCACGCATGCTCTGATTTAAAGCAACAATATTTTGAGTGATGGGCTTTTTAAAAACTCCAGCTGCAATGTCACAGTTGTCGGTGTGTTTAGGAAAGGAGGACCAAAATGCAGCAGAGTTGTGGATACTCATTCTTTTAATTCACAAAAACAAGAGTAAAGCATCCACAGAAAAAAACAAAAACAATAAACGATACTCACGACACCAACAGTTTTGCAGGCTATACTAACACAGTGCAAAAACAATTCCCCACAAACACACAGACAAACACACCCAACTAATATAGGACTTCCAATCAAAGGCAACACCACACAGCTGCCTTCAATTGGAAGTCCACCCCAATTAACTCTACATAGAAACACCCAATCTAGACAGAACATAGAAAACAACTTCTTCTGCCACGCCCTGACCAAAACTATACACCGACTCCACCTGCTGGTCAGGACGTGACATGCAATAAAAAAAATCTTTACAATTCAAAAATATGCTTACTCCCGAAAGCCAGATGGAGATGTGTAAATTAGACGTGCATTCGGACCTTATATTACTGTAGCAGTATGCTATGCTGCAGCAAATGTAAGCATACCTGTCACAAGTGAAAAAAAGTTACCACGATGAGATGATAGGTCCATACCGAAATGGTCTGTCCACACCATGAGCGTTTATGATTGATCATGCAGAGAGAAGGCCGTAGAGAAGCCAGGTTTCGACATTGCATATTAACAGTTCACGTCATGCTGTTAAAATAAATCATTTATTATAATTTACCGGTTTCTCGCAGTTATTTAACCCAGGAAAAGGGAGTGGTTTTGTGTGGTTAATCTTGGTAACCGGGTTCCCGCAATTCAACCCTAACCAGCACCCACACCTTTTCACCTCTCCCTTGACCCTTCACCATCTCTCCCTTGACGTGCGCACGCACGCACACTCACTCACTCACTCACTCACTCACTCACACACACACACACACACACACACACACACACACACACACACCATTCCTGTGCTCGTCCTTCATTCTCCCTGTTAAAGGTCCCTGTTACAGCAGATCTGCTCGAGTTGGCGAAATGTGCTCACGCTCTATTCCCAGGAATTAATATTGTCCTCCTGGCTATGACACTGTCACACCGAGCTGCAGCTAGAGTTAGTGTGTGTGTGTGTGTGTGTGTGTGTGTGTGTGTGTGTGTGTTTCATTCAAGATGGACTGTAAATGAGCATGTCTTTTGGCTCTCTTTAATATTTAGTTACCACGCACCACAATGTGTTTATTGCCAGTTAATAAAAACAATCTTAGAATTTAGATTTGGGTGTAAATCTGAAGAGGAAAAATGCAGTTTTCAAACAGTCGTTAAGACAGTGTGTGTTTGGGTGTCATAACGATGCCATTACCCTTCTCCTCACTCTAAATCCTCTAAATATTTAAGTGTTGTTTTATGTGGAATGTCACTTGAATTTATCGATCCCCATTAAAACTGGTTAAATGCTCTCCCCTCCCAGCTGTGTGTGACTGATTGTGTGTTTTGCTCTCTCTGGACAGAGGGACTGAGCCGAGAGAGCATCTCCAGGGAGGCCTGAAACCTCTCCCCACAGACCTACCTACTGCTGCTGAAGACCACCACCTCCCAACACCAATGACCTTCTACAGTGTACATCTCTTCAGTTTTTACATAAATACTACTCATGAAAGTTGACCTTTTTGCCATTTACCTCTGCAGGCTAATAAATAAAAATGTTGCCGCCTCTTTTTCAGGAACCGTTGACTGTTGCGCCTCAGACCTTGTAATGGAAAATCGTGGTAAGTTTAGCTTCTTGTTCATTGTGGTTTGTGTAGTAGTGCAACATAGACCTGGGCGTGTTTATGGGGCAGTTTGTTTTTGCTGCTACTCGGCGCACAGCAGACAGCTATGGCGCCCTCTGTAGGCTTGTGAGACAGGCTCCCTCCCTTTCTTGTTAGAACCAGTCTGTATGTTGAGCTTCAGTTCTGTCTGCCTGCTGAAGAGGCCTGGCCCAGTCTGTTTTCCTGGTCGACAGGTTCCGGGCTCATGCGGATTGGCCCAGCTCTATGTCTCTCCCGCTCTCTGGAAGCCAGCCAATTTTGGAGGCTTTATGTGGGGCAGTGAGAAAATGCCGTACAACTACAGACTCCATCTTTAGAAGCAGAGAGAGAGAAAGGGAAGAGGAAAAGGGTCATACCTAGTCAGTTGTAAAACTGAAATTTGTCTTCTGCATTTAACCCAAATGGAGGGTTGCCTTAATAGACATCCACTTCATCGGTGCCTGGGGAAGAGTGGGGTTAACTGCCTTACTCGGGGGCAGAATGACAGACTTTTTTACCTTGTCGGCTCTGGGATTCTTTAGCTGTGCTTGATTGAGCTTGCCTGGCTCAATGGAACCAATAGAATAGTCCCCAAAGTGACAGCTTTGCAAACCTCGCCCACCTGGCACTCCAGACAGGCTCAATCAAACGCTCAAAGTATTTGAAGGAAAACAACTATTTAAACCCAGGAGCATGTTCAGAATAGAACTTTCAGATACTGTAGGAATGTATTGTGTAGAACAGATATGATTGTCTGTCAGATCATGCCAGCTCAATTCACTCTATTCCTATCTGCGATCTCCAGAACGTTTTACATCACTGAATACACCCCACGTCCGTTCCCCACGTCCGTTCAATGTTTGCACATGAAAACCACAATGTATTTCACATTCATACAATAGAAACACTTTTATGTATGAAGACAAAAATAACTGAATGTTTTTCTACATACCACTACCAATAAAGAAAATGGACAACAAAACATTGTCCATTTAAGATGGTGGCACCTCCGTAAAACCGTCTCTCTCTCAACCACACTCCAGACTGAGCGTGCGCGGCCAGTTTACCAGCTCGTGAGCACAATTTTACACAAAACCAATAACATGTAAAATGAACTCAGAAATCCCTAACAAATGGATTCTTAATAAAATCTCCCAAACAAAATCCAGTACAAGGAAGCTACTCAGTAATGTCTCTGTGACTTTTTACCTCTGCTAGCATCAAGGTAACATATACTCTCACTCATTGTAAATCACGTTCTTCTCTCACTCAGTTCGACACAAAACCAACACAAAACCTTTCCTAAAGTGATAATACCTTGACAAAGTTGTTAAATAGCATGTTATTACATGTTCTTTCAATATTAGAAAGTTTGGAAGTTCAGACACAAGTTTACATCTGCAAAGTACAGGCGCTTTCTTTATTCTGAAGAATGGTGTGCGCTTGGCCAGAACTTGCTGTTTTTTCTACTACCACAGTGCAACACCGCCATCTATTGGCCTGATGGACTACTAACGCATGTAGAATGTACAAATTTAGATTAATTCAGACAAATACATAAACAAATTGGTTTAAAGAAATTATAATAAAGGGGTGTCTGTTTTTAGTGACTTTGTTTTCAACCCATTACAGCAACAGTTCTGATGGACGTTCCTGCAGTCAGCATACCAATTGCACGCTCCCTCAAAATCTGTGGCATTGTGTTGTGTGACAAAACTGCCCATTTTAGTGGCTTTTTATTGTCCCCAGCACAAGGTGCAACTGTGTAATGATCATGCTTTTTAATCAGCTTCTTGATATGTCACACCTGTCAGGTGGATGGATTATCTTGACAAAGGAGAAATGCTCACTAACAAGGATGTACACAAATTTGAGAGAAACAAGCTTTTTGTGCGTATGGAACATTTCTGGGATCTTTTCTTTCAGCTCATGAAACATGGGACCAACACTTTACATGTTGCATTTATATTTTTGTTCAGTATAGTATGAAGCTGTGGCTCAGAGTATTGTTTCTTCATATCCTATGTAATGCATTCTCATGCTAAAAAGTTTGCATTTAAAACAGTGGCCAGGTAAACATGGGTGTCATGGCGTGCTGAAATGGCATGGAATGAACCAGTACCGTCTCAATGAAGTAGATAGTTGTAGCTCTGTCATGAGTGCTGACTGGAAGTGAATGTGAAGAAGGCTTTTGTGAAGCGTACGTGGCCATTTTGAATGGCTAGCCATTGTGCATTCATTTTTCACATCTACATTTTAGTCATTTAGCAGATGCTCTTATCCAGTGCGACATACAGGAGCCATTAGGGTTGTGTCTTGCTCAAGGGCACGTCAACAGATTTTTCACCTAGAAAGCTCGGGGATTCAAACCAGCAACCTTTCTGCTCTTAACCGCTCGGCTACCTGCCACTCCATGACCTCCTCAGCAGTACTAGCGACATCTCTGCTGATGGAATGCTGTGTGGTCTCAGAGCAGGCACTTCCTCCTCTCTCTATCTGAACTACATCTCCATTGATAGAGGGCACAGATAGAAATAGATCTCTCTCCCAAAGGACAAGCTAGTAGCTTTGTACTTGCTCTGGTTTTCCGACTTTAAGCAATTTCATTTCTATGTTGGAAGTGAGTTAGAGAAGGTACTACTTTCTATATTTTTTTTATTTGATTTTTCTCTCGGGTCCCACTGCCCATCCTTTCAGTTCTCTGCAAATACCCACACCTCTCAGCCCTACTGGCAGAGTTGCTGTTAGGAGCCCCGTGCTCATGCTGTACATCCAAATGGTGGCTCCATAGAGACAGAATATGAATACCTCAGTGGGTGTCATTATTTAACCTTTGACCTGGATCTGGCCACTGTCAGGTCACATGAGCAGTCAGAGCCCACCACTGCTCAATAAACTACTTTCATTACTGCTGGTTTTGGTTTATTAAGCCTCTGAGTGCCCCATTCAAAGTGGAAAGAGATCCTGTGAAGAACTGTGGTGGGCATATATGAAGGGCTAAAGCCCGAGAGGTTAGCCAGAGAATGTTGGTAAATTCTGCTGTGGTAAATCCAATCTTCTCACTCACTCTAACACACGCACACACTAAAATACAAACACATATTTATACACTACCAGTGCAGCTCAAAGGAATGATAGGCATCCATCTGTGAATGCTGACCAGAGGGAGAGTCAGTGAGAAAGGGAGAGGGTGGGGAGCACTTCAAGGGAGCAGGGAGGGTAGGTCTTACGGAGACCGAAAGAGGGAGGGAGAGTGGGCGGAGTAACCGAAAGAGGGGAAAGAAAGGGGAAAGAAAGTTGCACAGAGTTGCTGGCGAAGTAGACTAGTCAACTTGGTTGAACAAGCTGTGGACCAGGTGTGCTCCTCCTCTGCCCAGCACGGAGTGCCTATTCCTGAGTAGAAAGAGCAAAACAGGCCCCTCTGGGGCTGGATCATGGGACAGAGCCTTCCTCTGGAGACCCCAGCTCAGGACCAACACCAACACATCCACCGCAGCGGTGAGTTTCTAGCTTACTTACTCACTCACTCACTCACATACACCTGCTCTATAATCAGTCTCACAAGTACACATTTATAAATAAACTCAAACACTTTCATTCACTTATAAAAAGATCCTCAGTGTTCAGTTTTTCTATTTTTTTTCAACATCTTTGCTGCTGAAAAAATGGAGGGAGGGCAAAGGAGAGGCAGGGGCTGGAGATTGTGTAATCAACAATGTTGCACACTTTATTTATCTCTCTTTACCACAGGGAATGCTAAAAGTCACTGGGATCATGTGGATGAATACCAGCTGTGTGTGTGCGTGCACACACATTACTGAGTGCAGGATACCCTTCTGACGTGCTGTATGCAAAACAAAAAGATTAGCCGCACAAACACATGCCTCACTGTTTGCGGCAGTAAACTGTTGTAACGGCCGTCGTCAGAATTAGACCAAGGTGCAGCGGAGGATGTGTTCATCATTAGAGTTTTAATGAAAAAAAGAACACTACAAAAATAAACAAGACGACAGCAAAACAGTCCTGTCAGGATTAACACTAGACAGAAACAATTACCCACAAAACCCAAAGGAAAAACATGCTCCTTATGTGTGACTCCCAATCAGCAACAACGAACTTCAGCTGTGCCTGATTGGGAGCCACACACGGCCCAAAACAAAGAAATACAAAAACATAGAAAAAGGAACATAGAACGCCCACCCAATGTAACACCCTGGCCTAACTAAAATAAAGAACAAAAACCCCTCTCTATGGCCAGGGCGTTACAACTGTGAGATATTGAAACATTTTTCTGAGGGATTACTGGAAATAGGATTGTCTGTCTGAATGTGTAGGGTGTTATTATGTGCTTTTTTTGGAGCCATTCCATCCAGCTTTCCCTCAGTATTGTTGTGGTCTGTTATCCCATGGAGGTTAAGCCTACAAGGTTGGGTCGTCTTGCTAGGTTATTGTATAGAGATGAAGTTAGGCAACCAGCGAGTAATCAGCCTAGTGTGCCTGTAACAAGTTAAACAAGCACACCAGGCAAAACATTTACCAGCTCATCTTGCATTTGAAATGCCAGATGGCCAGTTCGACCCTGTGTGTAGGTACTAGTTCACAAAACCAGGTTGAGAAATGGCTATCTTTTCAACTGAAAACTTTAGGTATTGGAATCTCTGTACCACCCACTAGTGGCAAGTCAAAACTTATCTAGGCTCCATTTCAAAACATGGAAGGTGACTAGTTTAGGGTTGAGGAGGGAAAGGGTGAGCTTTCCTTGCGGAAGCAGAATCTTATGTAGCAGGCCCACTGCTCGAGGCAGTGGGCCTGCTGCTGAGGACCTTTAAAACAACACTATCTGCTCTCCACCACATGCTCACCTGACTGCTCCTGCTATGAATCAATGAGTCATGGGGCTGAGGCTAAACCTGATCATAATTAGCTACAGTTTTTTATGCAAGATATGTGATAACTATGCTTCCATACTCAATGTTACAGCTTAGCTTATACAAAACGGCGCCATAGATTTTAACCAACCTGCTCTTGGCGATACTATCTTCGTTCTCGTGTCAGGTACAAGGTTATCTTCTAAATGTCCGTGTTCAGTTGCTGGTGGTTCTACAAAAAAAATTATTAAAACCATGTGTGTAGATCTTTGTTTTGGTCGCACTGTGTAACTTGCTGTCATCTACTACTAGAAACAACTAGTTCCTGCAAAGATGCTGGGAAATGCTAGATGTGCGTTGGCGAAGAACCTCCCAGGCGGTACAAAACATGGATTTAATAGCTTTCTGATTTTTTTGTTCATATTTTTTGTAGAATCACCTGCAACTGGACACTCACATTTCTAAGAACATTTTCCCTAATGACCATTACTCAGGCCTCTTTCTTTTTGTGGTGGGAGACTTGGTGTGAGATAATGATGTGTAGTTCGAAAAAGAAAACATTTGACAACTGTTTTTATTGACTCGAGTGATGATTCATTTTTCTGAGTGACTCATTCATTTTTTGTCGTTCTTTTGAACTGCTGGCCGCAATTAACTCTATTGCAGGATTAATTTGTGTTTCTCCGGCTCCTGAAATGTGCGCCGACCAACAACTGTCTGACATATATGCGCGCTGGAAAATATATCATGCTGCAGGCAGCATAGAGAAGAAAAATACATGTTTAGAACTGACAATTGATCGCATGGTGCAATTAATGCAATGCATTGATTATTGAATGTTATGATGGACACAGTTTTGTAGAACCAAAACACACACAGCCTCTGCTCAACAAACTCAAACTTGAGAACGAATCATTTGGGGTGCTGCAGTTAGCGAACAATATTGTGCTCATCACCCTGACGGCAGTCAAGCAATGCATTCCGCCAAGAGCCGTTCACAATCTAGTCCGGTTGCGGCCACAACAAGACCTCGTTTCAAGTGTATCAATAAATACTATTGTTTGTATTCCTAGAAATCTGGGCATTACTGACTCAAAATAGTCAAGATTCGTTCTTTTGACTAAACGAGTCAAAGATCATAGTCAGTAAAAATAGCTCAACTTCCCATCACTAGTCTGAGGTGTGGAAGATGTTTTGACACCAGGTGTGGCTATTAGGTCATCCCAGTCTGGCGGTTTCCACTAGATAGTAAAGCCACAAAGTCGAAATTGGCTATATCGTAAAAATGGGAAATCACATTTTAAGTAGATAAATTGTAGAAATAGGTGGAACCTATGACTTTGTGGCTGTGGTAACTGTGACAGGCTTTGGTTTTTGAGGTTGGTTCTATTTAGTTGTGGATGTGCACTGATTGGAATTATCCTAGTTGTTCAGGATGTGTTGCACCTGTCGCCTCGTTAGTCAGTTGTTAGTTTCAGGTGATATTTAAGAGCTACAGAGCCAACGCTTCAGTGGGCATCTCTTATGTGAAACAAAGCATTTTATCATGTCTCACCTGTTTGGTTTGTGCCACATTTATTTGCACTCCCTTACCTAAGTTGGTGTGCGTTGTCTTTTCCTTTAGTTTGTCTGCTATCAGGCAAATCTAGTGAGTGTTTGTTTGGCCAGCACCCAGTCAGTAGGCACCCCCTTGGATGCCTTTTAAAACCCCACCTGTTTCGTTCTGGTTGTCAGAGGCTCATTTGTTAGTTCCCTATTTCTGTTGAGCAGCAATTTTTTTTTTTCTTATTTGGGAATGTAACATAACTAGTGATGACCAAGTCTGACCCTGTTTCCTTATTGGCAAGCTTTAGATGGGCTGGCTTCCCGATTGGACAGCACTGTCTAGCCTGGTATCCTGGCTGTCACTGTATCATTCACTTTGAACTTGTCTTCCAGACCTCTCTAAGGTCTTTTGTTTTTACATAAAATCATTGTACACAACACTTAAGGATTCTTCAAGAGGTCTGGGTGATTGATGATTTTTAGAAGGGAGTGATGATAATGGATTGTTTATGATATTGTTATACAACGGGTGGGTTTAATCCTTAATACTGATTGGTAAAAACCGCATTCCAGCCGGTGTCTATTCCACAAATTACCACCGGCTAAATCTATGATGTTAAAATGCCTATTTACTCTGTTCCATCTGACTGCGCAATCCACTGTCAGCCCAGCCAAGTTATAAACTTGATCTCCATTATAAAAAGCATCTAGACATTATCTCACTTTTCTTTTACACTAACATTTAGTTTTCAACAGCAGAGATTTGTATAAACCTTACAGAACAAAAAGACTGAACAACTGGATCGCGTCTCTAGCAACCGAACCGATAGAACGAATGACCAGCCAGCTTGGGTAGCAACCCTAGATTTGTGTCAGGACTATATCTTGTGGAAGGATGAAATGGTATGAATAAATTCATCAAAATAATGTTTTTAATGAAAATATGTCAATCATTATTTGAATATGTTGGTAACCCGTTGTATAAAAGTTATAATGCCCTCGAAGCTGGTGTTTTGAAGGGTATATTGGCACAATTTGCTAACACCCCTGCCAATATACCTGCCTTCTCTGGCATTATCACTTAATAGTATGTCCTGTGTGCTTTATAGCCTACAGTACAGGCTATCAGTTGAAACAGGCTCTCTGTTTCCATGTCCAGTACAGTAAGATGTGTGAGGGGTGGAGGTTGACTTTGTTCTCTGTCACAGTTAAGATCAGGGTGGAGTGCCGTTTCCTCCGTTGTTTCCCAGACCCCCTCCCCCCTTTCCTCTGTCCGAGTCACACAGCTGCAGACAACCTACACACACCGGACCTCCACTCACTCTTCAGGCATGCTTTTGACAAGAAAATGGGTATAGGAAGGATCCATTTGGTCACCTTTCGAATCTCCGGGATAAGATCAACTGTATTTCTTGCTACCAGCTGAATGGAGTGAATGTGCTGCTGTGTATTTCTGGTAGTATCAGTCAGTCAACCCACTGTGGATCTGGAGTGTGTCGGCCCAGCACAGCCTGCATTTATCCTGCTTGAGTGGATTTTAACTAACCTGCCTGCCTGCCTGTCGTGCTCTCCTTGTCAGAGGCAAACTGTTTTGCCAGAGCCTGCTGTGCCTGTGTGTAGGACAACCAGGGGAGTGTATGTGTTACAGACAACTGTGTTTAGCAACTCATTCTTTGGACATCATGAACTGAATCCACTGGTTTTTGTAACTTCCCGAGGAGATGGATGTACATGGTTTGGACCTGACCTCTGGACTTTGATGTTTTGTCCTTATGTGGCTTAGCAGCCTTCTGTGGGTCTCTGCGCTGTCACAGCCGACCCCCGCCCCTCCCTACCTAGGGTGTTGGGATTGACTAGGGACAAGTGTTTGAGTTTTTAAACACAACCTTCTGCTTCCTCATGGCATGCTGCCTCAAGTCCCACCACCATGGAAGCTGGACCCTGACCTCTCACCCAGGTGACTAGCTCTGTAATATAACCTCCATGACCCTGCTTTGGAGCCCATTTCCACCTTTTGACATGTTTCCTCTACCTCCACTTCTGGTGTTTTCAAGGAAGGTATTGTATAGTATTATTACATCTGCCCATCAGCAGCTGGCAAATATTATAGCGTTTTTTAAGTGTGCGTTGTTGTGTGAAACG
Source organism: Salmo trutta (assembly GCF_901001165.1). Lineage (NCBI taxonomy): Eukaryota > Metazoa > Chordata > Actinopteri > Salmoniformes > Salmonidae > Salmo > Salmo trutta. Next base: position 42,432,590 of record NC_042959.1, read on the forward strand.
AATTGCTGGGGCAGTGTTATTGTCAGGACATCCTGTGTTTGTGGGACTGGTTAGTTGTTTTGCCCCAGCCCTTCTACACGGTAAATATTATGTCTGCTGAATTACTACCTCAACCTTAGAGGAACCTGGCTCACAGAGATGTTCTGTGACAGGCCTTGTGAAGCTCAGCACCTTGTCAGTCAGCCTGTCAATCACCTGAGCTGTTACCACAGCAGCTGGATGTCTGTACGACACTCATGCCAAAGACAGAGTCCTACCTCCAAATTATTTTTCAAGGTGTATGACTCCACATTGTTAGTGAAAAAGCATAAAGAGTGCAATGTGTGTCTGTGTGCTTCCACGTAGCCTGTTGGTGTTGAAAGGCTTATAACAATATTCTCCCAGTAGGGAGGAATGTGAGACTCTTGACTGTGGGAAGCTATGGACGGAGGCTAGTGCAAGAGGGACTCTCCCATCCCATAACTGTTGGTTACTTAGTTGTGAATGTGTGGAGGAGTATATGCGCTTTCACCATCACCCTGCCAAAGCACACACAGTCCCAGAGCTCTGAGCTAATGTTAATAACCTTTCTAATGAGCCTGGCCCTCCCACGTTCTTTAATCACGGTGCATATGAGTGTCAGGCTAGCATAGCTAGGCTAATTTTCTTCTGCACTTTACTCTGTGTGCATATGGGTGTCAGTCTAGCTCAGATAGGCTATAGGCTAATGTTCTAATACTACACTTTACTTAGATTGCATGGGCCAGGCTAAACAGCAGCTGGTGCACAAGGTTTTGCTCGCCTGAGTTAGAGCACAGCTAGGCTACTAAAAATGTCTTGGCAAGGGTTACATCTGCTCTCTGTGCTGTAGATGTTGTAGATACCCAGTTGTGGTTGTCATATTTCAACAGTGTTTCTTGACTCTCTAATCTTGTCTCTCTGACTCCATTGCTCCAGTTGATGAAGTTGACCACCTGCACACCACGACGGAGGGAGATGGGGACAGCACCCCTCTCCCATTCAAGGGAAAGGGCAAGTTCTCTACCCTTGGCAAGATCTTCAAACCATGGAAGTGGAGGAAGAAGAAAAGCAGCGAGAAGTTTACGGAAACTTCAGAAGGTTTGTGTTATGGTTTCATTGTGTTTGTTTGTTTTTATGTGTTGCATTCAACCTTTATCACCTTTCAGTGTGTTTTCCTGTCTCTTGGTGATATGGCCAATTTTCCAGTGTGTCCAGTTCAGTCTGCTTAAACAAGACGATTGTTATAGTGGTTAGAATAATATCATTTTAATTTGAAGATCTGTAAACTTACATCTTTGACTTCTGGACCGTGGTTTTATATGCTATCTGGAAGAAATCTGAAAAAAACCTCAGTGCATTAACGCACTGGCTTAAATTCTGTGTGTTGACGGCAGTTCTGGAGAGAAAGATGTCGATGAGGCGACCGAGGCAGGAGCTTATAGAACAGGGAGTGCTGAAGGAGCTCCCGGAGAATGGTAAGAGTGCTGCCACTGGTGATGTCACTCACTCACCTGATCCCCACATGACTCAATCAGCCAGTTCCAGTTGGCTCCCTACTCCTTCCACTTGCCCCTAAACTTTGAATGTTTGGCGAAAGATTGCACCGGAGGGCGAAAGATGGCGCCGAAGGGTATAGGGCTGCCGTCTTATCGGCTCTTAAAACCTGTTGAGGATCTTATCCCGATCTTATCCCGGTATTGGGATTCATTGTCATGTGACCATGGCGGGGAATTCAAAACTGCAAGAGTAATCATTTCAAAAAATCAAATAATCAACTATTTTCCTCCATTTGAAAGATATATCTCCTAAATCTAACCACGCTGTCCGATTTTCAGAGGCATTACGGAGAATGCATAAAGTTAGGTTATGTGAGGAGAGTACATTGACAATAGCTGCGTGTAATGTTTAGCCAATTCAAAGAAGGGCATCAACAGACAGAAAACTAGCTAGAATTATGCACTTACCTTTGACAATCTGCATCAGATGACACTCATAGGACATTATGTTATACAATACATGCATTTTTAGTTCCATCAAGTTCATATTTATATCCAAAAACAGCATTTACAGTCGCGGTGAAATTCAGAATTTTTTTCGGCTCGAATGCACCCAGTGAATCCAGCATTACAAATCACGGAATTACTATTCGAAAACATTGGTAAATTATAATATTGTCATTCAAAGAATAATATATTATCATCTCGTAATTGCTACCGAATGGCCAGATCTCAAAATAACTTTACTGGGAAATCACATTTTGCATAAACTGGGTACTATGCTAACAACAATAAGCTATATGCTAAGCTAAGCTAAGCTATACCGTTAGCATTAGCATCATCTAATATCGATAATAACATTCTAAATATCCCCTTACCTTTGATTATCTCCATCAGAAGGCGCTGCCAGAGATCCCAGGTCCAGAACAAATGTGGTTTCTTTTGACAAAGTTCATAATTTATGTCCAAATAGTTAGCGTTCAGTAGGCTCCCACAAAATGAGGTGGGCAGTGTAAAGTCACGTCGAAAAACTAAAGAAAACCTAGTAAATAATCTATTTACGTTTGTTTAAACATGTCAAACGTTGTTTAGCACTAATCTTTTGTTCCATTTTTAACGTGAAACATCAGTAAACATCAGTAATATTTTCACACAACCTATCAAGTGTCTAGAATAAACGATAATGACAAAGGCACTCTTCTCAGATTCATGCGCAGGCGCAAAAAATGAAGTGATGACGTGTCAACTTGTAAGCTTTCTAATTCGGTCTGTATTCATGACAGATGCTTCCAACAACTTTCTAAAGATCGTTGACATCTAGTGGAAGCAGTAGGAGTTGCGAACTGAATCCTTTCTCACTGTGGTATCTTTAAAACAATGACACTAAATAGTACAGTCACAAAATTCTCATTTTTTTTAAATCTATTTTTCACAGGTTTTTGCCTGCAATATGAGTTTTGTTATACTTACAGACACCATTCAAACTGTTTTAGAAAATTCAGAGTGTTTTCTATCCAAACCTAAACAATAATATGCATATTCTAGCTTCTGAGTTGGTGTAGGAGGCAGTTAAAAATGCGCACATATTTTTTTCCAAAATTCTCAATACTGCCCCCTGGCCTCAACAGGTTTTAACCAACCATGCGATTTTGTTTGTTTTTTCGCGTTGTTCGTAACGTTTTTGTACATAATGTTGCTGCTACAGTTTCTTATGACCGAAATGAGCTTCTGGACATCAGAACTGGGAATACTCACCTCAAATTAGAGGAGTCGGACGCAATGGATATACTACGGACACCCGACCATGCCCACATCCCCGTGATTCGCTGGAAAAGTAAACGTAGGTTTCACGGAAAGAGATCAGGATGCCTTGTGAGGATCAGGCGACGAGTGGCTAATCTGCCCTTGCCTTCCGTTAGCTAGCGTTCAATCGCTGGAAAATAAATGTGAGGAACTGAAAGCACGTATATCCTACCAACGGGACATTTAAAAACTGTACTATCTTATGTTTCACCGAGTCGTGGCTGAACGACGACATTAAGACCATACAGCTGGCGGGTTATACACTATCGGCAGAACAGAACAGCAGCCTCTGGTAAGACACGGGGCGTGGGCCTATGCATATTTGTAAATAATAGCTGGTGCACAATATCTAAGGAAGTCTCAGGGTTTTGCTCGCCTGTATCTCATGATAAGCTGTAGACCACACTATCTACCTAGAGAGTTTTCATCTGTATTTTTCGTAGCTGTCTACATACCACCACAGACTGAGGCTGGCACTAAAACTGCGCTCAATGAGCTGTATTCTGCCATAATCTAACAGGAAAACGCTCATCCAGAGGCTGCACTCCTAGTGGCCGGGGACTTAAATCAGTTTTACCTCATTTCTATCAGCATGTTAAATGTGCAACCAGAGGGGAAATCCTAGACCACCTCTACACCACACACAGAGAAGCATACAAAGCTCGCCCTCCATTTGGCAAATAAGACCATAAGTCTATCCTCCTGATTCCTGCTTACAAGCAAAAATTAAAGCAGGAAGCACCAGTGACTGGGTTAATAAAAAAGTGGTCAGATGAAGCAGATGCTAAACTACAGGACTCTTTTGCTAGCACAGACTGGAATATGTTCCGGGATTCTTCATATGGCATTGAGTACACCACATCAGTCACTGGCTTTATCAATAAGTGCATCGAGGACGTCGTCCCCACAATTACTGTACGTACATACCCCAACCAGAAACCATTGATTACAGGCAACATTCGCACTGAGCTAAAGAGTAGAGCTGCCGCTTTCAAGGAGCGGGACTCTAACCCGGAAGCTTATAAGAAATCCCGCTACGCTCTCCGACGAACCATCAAACAGGCAAATTGTCAATACAGGACTAAGATGAAATCGTACTACACCGGATCCGACTCCCGTCGGATGTGGCAGGGCTTGCAAACTATTACAGACAACAAAGGGAAGCACAGCCGAGAGATGCCCAGTGACACGAGCCTACCAGACGAGCTAAATAATTTCTATGCTCGCTACGAGGCAAGTAACACTGAAACATGCATGAGAGCATCAGCTGTTCCGGATGACGTGTGATCACGCTCTCCACAGCCAATGTGAGTAAGACCTTTAAACAGGTCAACATTCACAAGGCCGCTGGGCCAGACGGATTACCAGGACGTGTACTCCGAGCATGCGCTGACCAACTGGCAAGTGTCTTTACTGACTTTTTCAACCTGTCCAAGTCTGTAATACCAACATGTTTCAAGCAGACCACTGTAGTCCCTGTGCCCAAGAACACTAAGGTAACCTGCCTAAATGACTACCAACCCGTAGCACTCACGTCTGTAGCCATGAAATGCTTTGAAAGGCTGGTCATGGCTCACATCAACACCATTATTCCAGAAACCCTAGACCCACTCCAATTTGCATACCGCACCAACAGATCCACAGATTATGCAATCTCTATTGCACTCCTTTCCCACCTGGACAAATGGAACACCTATGTGAGAATGTTATTATCTATTCATTGCCACTTTAATAACTCTATCTTCATGTACATAATAACCTCGACACCGGTATCCCCCGCACAATGACACATTGATTCTGTACCGGTACCCCCTGTATATAGCCCCGCTATTGTTATTTACTGCTGCTCTTTAATTATTTTTTATTCTTATCATTTACTTTTTTAGGGATTTTCTTAAAACTGCATTGTTGGTTAAGGGCTTGTAAGTAAGCATTTCACTGTAAGGTCTACACCTGTTGTATTCAGCGCATGTGACAAATACAATTTTATTTGATATATGTAAAGTGTAAGCAACATGGTGGACGCTCCACCACTACCCTACATATACCTATCCAGACCCTTCAGATCTGCAAACATTTAAGGGTTAGGGCAGCCAAGGGGGAGGGAGCAAATTGGAAATGGCTTTATCTTTATCAGACGAAAGTCCAGGGCTATCACACCTACACAGACAGCATAGTCGATGACAGTAACAGCTTCAAATTCAGCTCACTCAATGGCAGTTGAAGAAAGGCAAATTCACTCTCATGCTCCCTTTTAAACAGTATAACTATATATTTTGGGAAGAAAATGACATGCCGTTTTTCTTGAGCTGGGGAAAGTGGAACGAATTGCACCCTGCAGCGAAATAGCTTTTAAAGTCAGTGTGTTCTGTGCTCTTACTCTGCCGGCATCGGTGTTGCAGAGGCCCGTTTATTAAACATATTTCACTCCATGGGCAGAGCTCTGTTCCAAAGGTGTTGACAGTTAGGACACCTTTCTCAAACCTTACATTCTGAAGAGGGCTGCGAAATCATGTCCAGATGCACCGAGGGAACAAATCCAAAAGCCCATCCTTTGCCCTATTTCAACAAGCCAATTAAATTTGACCATTTATACTCAAATATGCAGAACATTTTGAGTAGAGATGATGGCTTTGTTAGATTTCTGGCTAACCCCTCCCTCACACTTGGTTGGTGACTCAAAGTAGTGTAGTTTATAGATCTTCTGATGTGTGAGTGATGATTGTCTCTGTATGGAAAGTCTCACGCTTGTATCCATTTTTGTGACAGAAGGGGACGATCCTCACAGCCCCAAACAGCCCTACGTGAAGAATGGCCACACCCTGCCTGTGGGTGGAGGTGGTGGAGGGGGCAGAGGGCAGGAGAACCAGACAAGACCCCCCTCAGACTCTGGGATGAACCCCTCAGACTTTAAGATTAACCCAGCCTGGCTGCCCCAGCCAGAGGACCGCAGGGTCCGCTTCCCCCCAGAGGTAGACCGCCATGGGGACCAGGGTGGCCCCAGAGGCTCCGGACATCAGGAGGAGGGCCGGCGAAAAGGTGGAGGAGGACGGTCCCAGGGGGAGGGGAAGTCTAATATTGCCTGGCAGGGCCAGGTGCAGGGGATGGGACTGGAGGACGGTAGACGTGGGGGCAGACTACACCCTTCTGACGGAGACAAGCGGCCGGGCCTGCAGAAGGCGCCATCAGAGGATGGAAGGAGGAGTCGCCCCTCTGAGACAGCATGGAAGCCCGCCCTCCCCCGACACGCGTCCGCAGAGGAGGGAAGGGCCCATAGAGGTGAGCTATTAACACCGACACATTCTTTTACTTTTAGATTTGTATGTATTATTGTGAATTGTTAGATATTACTGCACTGTTGGAGCTAGGAACACAAGCATTTCGCTAAACACGCAATAACATCTGCTAAATATGTGTATGCAACCAATCAAATTTGATTTGACACACACCTTAATCTGTGGAGTAGGGTGAAGCTGTCCCTAGACACTGATCTAAGGTTTGTGTTTTTCCCCCTAATGGAAGATTTGAAAAGGATCAGATGATCCTAGATCTTTGCATAAAGGCAACTTCTACCTGGAGCCTGGTTTTCTGACTGCCCCACCCCCTCCTTCCAGTCAGTCTTCTTCCTCTTCAGCCCTCTGGTTTGGGCCCAGATATAGACAGGAGTCTCGGAGCCTCGTTGCTCCCCTGAGTCCTGCTCCAGCTATGCGTCTTATTCAGGAACAGAAGGGAATAGAGGGAATAGCTCATCCTCTCCTCCTTTCGTAATTAATGCGGCACTATCGTTTTAGCCATTCCTGCCCTTAAAAGCTATTGCCTCTCAGCTCAACCGTAACCCTGCTGAAGAGCTAAAGCTAATTGATACCATTCCAGCTATTACACACTGAGCTAAATGGCATTTAGTGTCTGCTGTTTCTTTTAGATATTATGCTGTCCCTGATTTATCCTAATCTTCTCGCTTTCTCTTTCTCTCTCTCTCCCTCTATTCTGTCTCTTTTCTCTCACTTCTGACACTTCCATTTCATCCCTCCCCCTCTCCTTTTCTCTCTCCCCCGGTTTTCTCTCACCTACAGTGCCTTCAGAAAGTTTTCACACCCTTGACTTTTTCCACGTTAGTTGTTACAGGCAGAGTTTTAAATTGATTCAATTTAGATTTTGTGTCACTGATCTACACACAATACCCCATAATGTCAAAGTGGAATTATGTCACTACAAAGATACAGGCACCCTTCCTAACTCAGTTGCCAGAGAGAAAGGAAACTGTTACAGAGTTTAGAGTTTAATGGCTGTGATAGGAGATAACTGAGGATGGCTCAACAACATTGTAGTTATCCACAATACTAATATAAATTACAGAATGCAAAGAAGGAAGCCTGTACAGGAAACCTGTAATCCAACACAACACACCACGGAGTACCACTCTTCATATTTTCAACCATGGTGGCTGGATCATGTTATGGGTATGCTTGTCATCGGCAAAGACTAGAGTTTTTTTAGGATAAAAAGAAATGGAATAGAGCTAAGCACAGGCAAAGTCTTAGAGAAAAACTTGGTTTAGTCTGCTTTCCAACAGAAACTGGGAGATGTGTCTTTGTCATCATTAAAGGTGAAGACTGTTATTTTATCAAATCAATTCTCTGTAATTATTATTACATGATTAAACTAATCATGCAAATTTAATTAACTAGGAAGTCAGGGCACCACGGAAAATCTTCAGATTACAAAGTTATAATTTTCAGAATATTACTTTTCAGATATTTTAATATCTGATCAATTAGTCTTCTATTAATGAATTATTCTTTACCTCATATCAGTCTCATCTGAACGTCGTAAATTGTTGGTTATCTGCATAAACCCAGCCTTTACTATAAATCATCCATACACCAATTTGCTTAATCATTTATTTACTAACTAACTAAATAATCACAGAAATGCATAAACAAACAAACCGTATATATTGGTTACTAACAATGATAGGGAAGATTCCCTAGTGGGCTAAACCGATATGACGGCTTGGTGGACAAAGGGAAGGGGGTGTATAAATATACAGTCTATAAATATATACATTGAAATGCTAATCCTTCGCACATGAACGCTCACTCATTAAGGAATAATTGCAATCAATGTATATTTACGCCCATATGTCGTTGTGATCTTCTCTGTTGGAATCATCGGTCCGTCTGTGGGAGAGTCAGTTCATCAGAGAGTCTCTGGTTACTCATGGTGGTTGCTCTATCGGCGGCTCCTGATAATGTCAGTTGTAATGGATACGTCATGCGTCCATTGTTCTTAGAGTAGATGTTTTGGCGGTTGTCGGTATTCGCATCCCAAATGTACATAATTTCTAGCTGCAGACTAGTAATTAGTATCTAAGATTTGCTCTTATTCTGTAGGGATTGATAGTCTCAGAGTTTAACCATTTCCAGGCGTGTAGCCAATGCTCCACATGGTATGGTTTTCTAATCTTGGTACTCAAACCTGTGCCACCTCAGCTTACACCGAGGTCTTAACTATTCGCAATCACAGCTCATACTGTGGGTTTGCTTAGTCTGAAGAGGATTTTCTTAAGGGGGGCTTTTATTCGTAACAGTAGAAAAGGCGGTTCCATGACGCTGGATCATGTCTGCGCTCACGGGGGCGTGGCTGCTGACTAGTTAAACTTTACAGGGAATAGAATTCTATCAAAATTAAAGGTTAACATCACATTACATTATTTCACAAAGAGTTTCATCTTTACTCATTCATTTTATACAAGAATTAGATGCAAACACCATAATTGAGAAATGTACACATTCAGAGATATAGTTATGTGTGTTTTCTGTCCTTCGTGAAGTCACCAGATGAAACACACTCAACATAACTGTCCCTTAAGTGTCCGGACCCTTCCCACATTCTCACAAGTGGACTTACAGTTTTATTTTCCCATTTTGGGGATTTAGGAGTTCGGCCACGTGAAATCCTTTGTTCACTTGGTGGTCTCCCTCTCTGCATGAAAAGGGGAAGAGAGTCTCCACCAAGAATTTACGACCTGAGATAATAGAACCTGGGTGTAGGAGAGAGTGAGAGAGGGGGAAGCCACGATCTACACCCAGAAAGGGCCACGTCATGACAGAGACAAATTAACCTTTCAACAGGACAATTACCTAAAACACAAGGCCAAAATATACACTGGGGTTGCTTACTAAGACAACATTGAATGTACCTGAGTGGCCTAGTTAAATGTTTTACTTAAATTGGCTCTATGGCAAGACTTGGAAATGGCTGTCTAGCAATGTTCAACTTGACAGAGCTTGAATATTTTTTTAAAGTATAATGGCCAAATATTGTACCATCCAGGTGTGCTAAGCTCTTAAGAGTGTCAGAGCTGTAATTGCTGCCAAAGCTGATTCTAACATGTATTGACTCAAGGGGTTGAATACTTATCTAATGAAGATATATTGCGGTTTTATTTTCATAAAAAATAAAAAACAATTTACTTTTTCTTCCACTTTGACATTGAGCATTTTGTGTAGATCATTGACAAAAAAAGGACACATTTTGATCCCACTTTGTAACACAACAAAATTTGAAAAAAGTCAAGGAGTGTGAATACTTTCTGAAGGCACTGTATTTCCTCTTTTCTCTGTGACATCAGCACGTGATAAAGACTTGCCTATAAATAAACTTCAGCTTTGAGAAATGGCGTGGGATAAGAAGCAGGGTGGAGGGTTAGGGGAATGGGGGGAGGGGGTTTGGTAATTACAGCACTGTTTGTCTACACAGCTGATCCCCTGATAATGACAATACACAGGCACACACTCACACACACACACACACTAGAGTGGCTGAGTGAATGGCACAAATTGTCTCAGTGCTCCAACTCAAGACTGAAACATTTATGTTTTTTATGGAGATGCATAATGTGATGAGATAGTATCTTTTCCACTATTGAAAGAAACAAACACGCTCCAAAAAAAGCCTAGCAGTGTGTAGCGAGTTGCTGTGTGTACGGTCTTTGACACGAATGCGCCCATGTGTCTCTCATGATGATGATTAGTTATGAAATGTATAGTGCTCTTTAACACATGTATGTTATGTAACATATGTTTTGTATGCTGTGTGTTTTGCAGAATCAGATAGCCATTTTGTTCCTGACCCAGATTCGCTGCGGGATACTCTCCGAGAGTCGCTGCCCCCCAAACAGTCCGTTATGCCCCCCAAGTGGCTGATGAGCTCCACCCCCGAGCCCGGCAGCGAAGGGTCACCCTCACCCCACACCCCATCTAATCACCCTGCAACCACATACTCTTCCTCCTCCTCTTCTTCCTCTGCAGTTGCAAAGCCTGCCCGAACTGTCTCCTCTGCAGGCGCCAACACCCAATCTTCAGCAATAGTGTCCCTTGCGCCATCCTCCACCCCCCAGGCGACCAAGCAGCCTCCCCTCCCCCTGCCCAAGCCCGTCAACAGGGGCATTAATGCTGCCATGTTGGGTGAGTAGTAGTACTAGTTGTGGTGGTTGTAGTCGGTAGGGGCCTGTTTAGTCACATAATGGCAGAATTAGCCAATGAGATGCCAGGGGAGACCAGGTGCAGCTTGCATCGATGCACACACACATTCACTCATGTGCACGTGCGCACATGCACAATCAGTGGAGCTTCCACGCGTAACTTCTAGTCACGTGTCATATGCAAACATGTCTGCAGAAGACTCATGTTACATGCATAAGGGTTACTACAAGGGACACGTGCACGTTGCACGCATTCTCACACACACACACTTTGCCACTCTCATCCTTATAATGATGTTATCCCTGCGGCTCCAGCAGCTGTTCCCCAGCCGATGACTTAATAAGACTGAACTATTTTAGGCAGCAGAGCAGATTTTCCCTGGCATTGTACTCTCCCAGGACACCACTGACTCTGGTGGCTCTGAGCCTGCTGCTGCTCAGCTCCATGCGAAGACAATATTGTTGTTTTTGTTTTTACCAGGGGCGTTTCTCGTTAGGGGAGTCTGACTTTATTCACTGTTGTTCTCTTTGAGATCTGATACACCTATTACCTTAGGACTGTTTATACACATTTTTTGTATATAATTCCTGTATCATTATTACATGTAGGTTGGTTGGTTTAGCCTGGAGCTAGTAGGCTTGGAAGTCATTTGCCGTGCGCTCGTTTGTCACCTATTCGCCATCTACAGTCTGTCAAGCTATTTTCATATGTACGTTCTAGAATGTGTGTAGACATTTCAGCTGTCATATTATGTAAACAATTCCGATGAATTAACCATGTCGGATATGTTAAAAATGGGGCATAGAATACTCTGAAAAATGGTTTTCATGATGTAGTCATGTAGCAGGAAGGAGAAATGGCATTAAGAAGTTGCTTCGCTGATAAACTTTCTGCATTCTTAATTTGGTAGAATTACAATACGTTCAGTTATTGTCTACAATGCATTTTAGCCAGTGCATTTTGTTAGGTAATGTTCAAATCAAGGTTATCAAGAACTACTGGGAAAAGTTATGGGATACTTGTAGGTTTTGTAGATTTAAAATCTCATCCGGCATGGTACTGAATATGCAATCATTGCTTCCCCAGCTGTTGTTGAAACATCAAACTGTATATGAGTGCTAGCTGAGCCTGTAGTGACTGTTTTCAAAGGTTAGTTAATTAGGAATATTCCTAACAGTTAGCTAGGTACAGAGTGATTACTTCCAACGGCTAACCTAGAGGGCCCGAAACTGAAGGAGTTTTGATTTCCTCTCTTCACTTTCCCCACTTGGTGCCCCTCTCACAGCCCAGGCAAGCTCCTCAGACACTTAGCGTAACACTCTAATTACACAGACCCTCTTGTTCTGGGTGCTAGTAGTGCGTTCAGTGTAAGCATATCCACCTTGGTCGTGTTCATTAGACACCACACGTTTAAAAAAATGACTGTAACCAGGAAGGACTACCTGGACTGTTTTTAAAATGGTGTGCCCTAATGAACATCACCCTAGTGTATGTGTAGTTAAGGTGACCAGATATTGGAATTGAAAATCAGGGATTTTTTTTATATGGGGCTAGTTGTGCAAAAATATAGAAAAACAATGGTATGGAACTATAGTTAACTATCAATTTTCGATATATTCCATTCAAATACCCGTATTAATTATAACACAGAAATTGATTACCCCTCCAAAGTTTTCTTAGGCTAGTCATTTTAGAATCACCTGTTTAGTAGCCTGGGCCCTCATTTATCAATGTTGCGTACGAACAGAAATGTTCGTAAAACATGCGTGTGATCATTTCTATCATTTCTAAGCAATGTGTGGGATTCAACAATTTGTACTTACAGTTGAAGTCGGAAGTTTACATACACTTAGGTTGGAGTCATTAAAACTTGTTTTTCAAACACTCCACAAATTTCTTGTTAACAAACTATAGTTTTGGCAAGTCGGTTAAGACATCAACTTTGTGCATGACACAAGTAATTTTTCCAACAATTGTTTACAGCCAGATTATTCCACTTATAATTCACTGTATCACAATTCCAGTGGATCAGAAATGTACATACACTAAGTTGACTGTGCCTTTAAACTGCTTGGAAAATTCCAGAAAATTATGCCATGGCTTTAGAAGCTTCTGATAGGCTAATTGACATCATTTGAGTCAATTGAAGGTGTACCTGTGGATGTATTTCAAGGCCTACCTTCAAACTCAGTGCCTCTGCTTGACATCATGGAAAATCAAAAGAAATCAGCCAAGACCTCAGGAAAACAAAATGTAGACCTCCACAAGTCTGGTTCATCCTTGGGAACAATTTCCAAATGCCTGAAGGTACCACGTTCATCTATATAAACAATAGTACGCAAGTATAAACACCATGGGATCACGTAGCCGTCATACCGCTCAGGAAGGAGACACGTTCTGTCTCCTAGAGATTAACGTACTTTGGTGCGAAAAGTGTAAATCAATCCCAGAACAACAGCAAAGGACCCTGTGAAGATGCTGGAGGAAACAGGTACAAAAGTATCTATAGCCACAGTAAAACGAGTCCTATATCGACATAACCTGAAAGGCTGCTCAGCAAGGAAGAAGCCAGTGCTCCAAAACTGCCATAAAAAAACAAGACTACGGTTTGCAAATGCACATGGGGACAAAGATCATACTTTTGGGAGAAATGTCCTCTGGTCTGATGAAACAAAAATAAAACTGTTTGGCCATAATGACCATCGTTATGTTTGGCGGAAAAGGGGGGAGGCTTGCAAGCCGAAGAACACTATCCCAACCGTGAAGCAGGGGGTGGCAGCATCATGTTGTAGCTGTGCTTTGCTGCAGGAGGGACTGGTGCACTTCACAAAATAGAAGGCATCATGAGGCAGGAAAATTACGTGGATATATTGAAGCCAACATCTCAAGACATCAATCAGGAAGTTAAAGCTTGGTCGCAAATGGGTCTTTGAAATGGACAATGACCTCAAGCATACTTCAAAAGTTGTGTCAAAATGGCTTAAGGACAACAAAGTCAAGGTATTGGAGTGACCATCACGAAGCCCTGACCTCAATCCCATAGAAATTTTGTAGGCAGAACTGAAAAAGCATGTGCGAGCAAGGAGGCCTACAAACCTGACTCAGTTACACCAGCTCTGTCAGGAAGAATGGGCCAAAATTCACCCATCTTATTGTGGGAAGCTTGTGAAAACATTAAACTCAAAACATTTGACCCAAGTTAAACAATTTAAAGGCAATGCTACGAAATACTAATTGCGTGTATGTAAACTTCTGACCCACTGGGAATGTGATGAAAGAAATAAAAGCTGAAAGAAATAATTATCTCTACTATTATTCTGACAATCTGGCATGATATACTTGAGAATGTGCGTAAATTTAAGCACACCTCTGACCATGCGTACTCACAGCACCTTGTAGTAGAAAAGTCAAACTGCTAATGAAATACCATCCACCAAATGGTGGAGAAAGGATTGACATACTGGACCAAATCATAAACTATGTAGAAAAAAAGATAATACATGAATAGTTTATTCATGTATTTCTTTTATAGACACTTCAGCTACAAATAGTTTTCTCAGGGTGCTATCGAATTCATAAACATGAAACCATTTCAGCCTAATTCAATAATAAAGTCAATTAGAAAGAGTTGAATGTAAGGTTGAAGGCAATTTAGTTAAACCAGTTAAATAATATATAAGGCACCACTGAGGAATTGTGACTTGTCCAAAATAGCAAATCTTGCATTGCTGGAGGGTCTGGCACAAGCTGCATTACGCAGGGAGCGTGTTTTCAAAGAGTGTGCTGTTTTTTTTGCTGAGAGCGACGCTTGGCTTATTAGTAGATTTCGTTTTCCAAGGCATATTTTATTGTGTCTCTGCAACCAACTCTCTCCAGTATTCGAAAGGGAGACGAAACGCACCAATGCCATCCCAGTGCGTACCCAAGTCCTCTCCTCCCTGGGATTTTTGGCCACTGGAACATTCCAACGGGATATTGCGGATCTGTCTGGCATTTCACAACCAACCATGAGCCGAATATTGCCTGCAGTCCTTCGTGGCATTATTTAATTGACCTCACAATGCATACAGTTTTCGTACACTGTTGTCCAACAGGTCAGAGTGTAAAGGGATTTCCATACCATAGCTGGATGTCATTGGAGCAATTGGCTGCACCCACATCGCAATTAAAGCACCATCTTTGAGCAAATTCAACTTTGTCAACAGAAAAGGTTTCCATTCTGTCAATGTGCAGGTCATCTGTGATTCACATTTGGCTTTGTTGAATGTAGTGGCCAAATGGCCAGGTGGGACACATGATTCATTCATTGTGCAGAACAGTTCAGTCGGCCTTAGCCTCTAGGAAGGAGCTGTTGGGGATGGATGGCTTATTGGTAAGTGACTTATGTTTTATTTGCAAGGTTTTATTTGCCATGTTAGACCGCTACTGGGAAACAAGATCTGAATGTTGTGTTCATAACTGCAGGAGACCGGGGCTACCCATTAAAAACATGGCTGATGACTCCCCTCACAAACCCCTCAAACCAACAAGAGGCAAGGTACAACCAAGCCCACGTACGCAGAAGAACAGTGGAGCGCACCATAGGCCTGCTGAAAGGGCGTTTGTCTGGGACAGGAAGCACACGGCGATACCAACCAAGCAAGATTTGCCGCTGAAATGACGTGCCTTCAAATGCCATTACGTGAACGTAATACAATGTGCAAATTCCGTTTTAGGTTTGCTACATTGTCAAGGATTGCAGTGTGCTCCACAACATTGCAATCAAAATTGGCATTCCACTGAATGATCCACCCAGACCTGATGAGCATATGCCTGACAGGGAGTGTTTCCCACCACCCATAGCCCATAAGGACAAGAGTCAATATCATACAAAGGTTTTAGGTATGGTATCTGTTCTTCCAAATATTGTAATCAAATCGACAAGGAAAACACATTTACATTGCACCAGTATTTGTCTCTCAGGCCGTTGAATACATCCTCCAGCTGCTGTTTGAATCTAAGAATTGATGTATTGATCTCGTTGTTTCAGGACTGCGTCAGTCAAAATATGCCAGCAGCTGAAGCGCTCGCCAAAGAGGACACCCTTCTTGTAGGCCTGGGGATGGCTGAGGGGTCAGGCAAATCACCCATATCTGTAAAGATTTCATGTTTTGTAATTTTGGTTATATTCATTTTGTTACATTTATTTTGTCATATTTATTGTCAAGAAAAAATATTTAGATGTGGTCCATGTCTGAATGTGGTTGCGAAAGTAAAGCTTGACTTACCAGCAGTTGGTGTGTCTGATATTCCTTCAGGGTCTGGGAGAGGGTCCTCAGTATCACCATCACAAATGATGCCAGACACTGAGGTCTCTCGAATTATGCTGTTGTCGTGTCTTTGGCTATGCCGGATTAAGTGATATGACATGCTAACTTATAAAATTATTTCTCTGTAATTAATATTACCTGATTAAGCTAATCATGTAAATGTAATTAACTAGAAAGTCGGGGCACCACAGAAAACGTTTATAGAGATGTTATCCTCTGAATAAACTCTTAAAATACTTAGTAATATTTTACATCGATAGCAGTCAATCTTAACCCGTATGTTGTTTCAGTCTCATCATGAAAGTTGTAAATTCTTGGTTATCTGCACGAACCCAGTCTTTACTAAAATCATCCATACATCAATTGTCTTAAAATCATTTATTTACTACACTAAGTAATTAACAGAAAACATACAAACAGCAACTATCGTCACAAATGATGGGTAGAGGAATGTGCCCTAATGGCTAACAAGCATGGCTGGTCTGTTAGACAATGGGTCATAAAACGGTAAGCTGAGAAGTTACACAGAGTTCATTAATATTAACAATTAACAATTGAAGGCTCACTCATTCGGGAACATTTGCAATCAATATATATTTACGCTCATGTGTAGTCGGGATTCTTGTTGGAGAGTTTTGTTCTGATGGAGAGTTTGTCAGCGTTCTCTCTCTCTCTCGGTTAGAATGGATCTGTCAGAGCGACATCATAGAATGGATGTGGTTGGTCTTCGCGTTCGATGATATAATTTACTTAGCTGCAGACTAATAATTAATATCAAAGACTTGTTCTTATTCTGTCGATATCGATAGTCTAAAAGTTAACCACGTGATATGGTTCACTTTCAGTAGAGTACTTGGCTGGTCAAACCTATGGGCCAAACTCACGATGGAGTGGAGGCCTGGTCTGTAGAAATGTAAATCAGGGGGTGTTTTATAGTGCCCATAGAACAGGCTTGTCAAATGACGCCTGGTCCTGTATGTGTCCCTGGGGGCTTGCCTATGACTGAGCTAGACTTGGTTACAGAAATATAATTCTATCACATTAACATCAGTACATAGCATCTCAATGTATTACAAATAGCTTTATCCTTAATAATACATTGTATACAACCATGTGGATTCAGTCTCATCGCTGAGGCTATCATGTAGACCGTTTTAGGGTAATATGGCTATATTGTCTCTTCTGAGTATCACAAAATTGTACCAAGCGGATCAGTTCGTAGCTGGAGTCTTCATCAATCTTCCATATCTTCTCCAGAACACACATGTCGCTAGGTTCTCCAATTCTATGAGTTGGAAGAATTTCCTTTGTCTCTCTATGAAACATGTTGTAGTAGATTCTCCTCTTGGAATTTTTACAACCCTGGGTTGGGGGGGAAGGTAGGTTGGGTGATGGTACAAAGGGGAGGGGGTCAACTGTCCTTCCTGTACCCAAAGAGGCCAACGTCATGACATACCCCCCCTGGTGGTTTGGATCTTGTTTATCCTGCAAGTTACAAATCAACATAAAATCATGACCACGTGATGTCCCATTGGTAGATCATCGTTGCAGTCCTCTCTGGTGGTTGAACTTGGTAGGCTCTCTGAAAGCGGAGCCGTCCACCACAAGGATGGGCAGTTGATGTCCGGTTGGTGGTCGCCGTTGCGGTCTCCTCTAGTGGTGTACCTTGGTAGGTTCCCTGGAAGCTGCAAAGTACCCCAGGGAGGGCCAGGGGATGTCCTGGTTGTTGATCGCCGTTGCGGTCCCCCCCTCTGGTGGTTTACCTTGGTAGTCTCTCTGACAGCGGGCATGCCGCCACAAGGATAGGTTGTGGGTGTCCGGATTTGGGGTCGCCGTTCCGGACCCGTCGTCCAGACTGGAAGATCTGGGCAGTAACTTAGGCAGATGTTAACAACGCACACACACTCATGAAATATATATGATTACATTCATTCCCCAATGAGCGGCGTTGTGGCACTAAGTGATGGTTGTATGGGGACTTTGTTTATGGCTCTATCACTTCCTATGTGTCAAAGGAACTGAACCGAAAAGGAATGAAAGTATAGTTCTCACACAAAAAAAAAATCATCTAATTGGACTGTATTCTATATAGGTCCAATGTTCTGGCAAAATGATTATCATGGCATTGTCTCTAATGCCATATCTAGGGTTTTTCCTACTTGGTGTGTTGCTTAGGCGCTATCCTAAGTTGATAACTATATGATAAGTCTACAGCTGTAATGCACCAGTTTTGGGCAGTCTACAGGGATGACCTATGGACTTCTGGGAAGAAAACTGGTGAGTGCTGTAGAGTCAAAGGCCTAGAAGTAAATGTTCAACTTTACTAAGGCTGGTATATTGCCTGGGCCCTTAAGTGGTCCTAGCATAAATCCTAATTGGATGTTCCGTTGTGCATGTCAAGGGAAGAAAACCAAGTATCCGGGCAGATTACAACTTGTTCAGAATGAGTCTGACGTAGTCAGGTAATTTTCAGGTCAATGCCTGGAGGTTAGTCAGAATTGGTGTCAAGGGAGTCTGTAGTAGTTTTTCTACAAGTCACTGTTTCTTCCACTTTTGTAGTGGCGATAGGTATGAAGTCTATTTCATAGCTATGTTATCCACGGAGGAGCTAACCTCACGACGGAAGTACTCTTTAAGTATTGGACCAGTCATACGTGGTGTGATCATGGTTCATGACTTCTAATAATTTTCCTCCTGAATGGAGGGTCCTATTTATTAGTGGCATGTGTGTTAACCATTGGAAGAGTGCACTGGAGATTCCCCTCCACGTTTTGCACTCTGAGTGACTCCTATGTCGCTATTATCAATCGCAATTTAACTTGTGAGGTTACTAATCTTCTTATTGATTGTAGCGGGACTGACTGTTGCTAGTATTGGTACTGGTACTCAAGGGGACCAGTTATCCTACCGATTTATTCTGAAATATTATCTACCGGAACACATGATTGGAGCATTTTACTAGTTGTATTGTAGTTGAACCTACACATGGCAAAGAATGATTACTGATGCCATTTGTTTTGGAGGTGGACAAGTCCACTGGACTTCCTTTACGACCAGTGTGGTACACCTCAGTACTATCTTAGATGTGTTCTAAGATAATCCCCGTCTAGGGGCCTGTCTGCTCCTCACTGTTCTCATAGGAGAGTTTACAACTAGATTTGATTTATGCTCTGGCGGCCTCGTACGGTGTTGTCCGTAGTCTTGACCCCCCCACCGGCCTCGATGAGGCTCATCATGGGTCTGGGCTACTATTCCCCCCCTTTGTGCCTCGGGACCCCCCCACCAGCGGGTGGTGTTGGTGTCCGATGCGCAAATGAAAAGGTCGGACCCTATGTACGAGTTGTCAGCGGCCGCGTTGTTATGAGAATGGCTGTAACCTTTCAACCAAATCTCCTGGTGTTTGTGCTTCAAAACGCTCAGTGGCTGTCGAGGCATGTCAGTCCCCACCGCGTCCGCGTGTGGCAACCTCTTCATTACCTGCGAACTGAGACGAGGATATCGGTCTGTGATATTGCAAAGTGTTTCACCAGTGGGAGTCATCGGGTCAGTTGCTGGACTGACGCCATTAGTGTCATTGTAAGGGGTGACAGTCCCCAACAAAGCGGAAGGTGTATCATCGGAAGCAGAGTATACTATGCGCATCGATGTTTTTCTTGCTGGGACGGCCGCAGTGCTTGCGGAAGTGTCCAAAGGGCAAGAGAAGTGCATATCAACTATCGTATTGCACGACTGCAAGGAGGAGGGAAGTTGCTTATTCACAGAGACAGCTGGCTCGAAATCATGAAAAGAATGGTCAATCAGGTTGGCTGATGGAATGTGTCGAGATATCGTAATATCTCCTTGGATCGGATTTTGTACCAAGAGGTTTCTAAACGTCTTTTTCCCAAGGGGTGCTTTCGACAGATACACCTCGTGAAGGACTGCGTTGCAGCTAGCGTTAGGGGAAGACAGTGTGGTCAGTGGAGAAGGCACGGTGGCCTGTGACCATACCTGGTTGGTTTTCCAATCCATCAATGGGAGTAACCGATCCATCAAGTCTGCTCCAAGTAGGATGGTTACAGTTTCGAGGCTGGTAACATACACAGGGTGAACGAGCGATACGTCCTGGAAGTGTAGTTTCAGCATGACTCTCAATGTGAGAGGCGAGGTAGTCTGAGTGACCCCTCGAAGTTTAGTGTCGCATCGTTCCACTGTTAACCAACGTTTAGTTGGCTTCAAAGCCCTTTTGAGATCATCAAACAATGTTTGAGAGATGAGTGATATTGTCGCACCCGAATCAATTAGCGCATGACGAGCTAAGCAGTCCTCCAGGACTGTTTCCAGGTATGGCCGTTTAGATTCGTGGTTAGTGGACATATTCCCCACAAAGTGGAGTGGTCGTTCGCAACGACGTGATGTGCCATGTCTGTTCAAGATGGAGGCAGATTGACTTTTCCGATTTTGAGTGGGCTTGGCTTTAAAGAAGCGTTTGACCTTTATCTTCACAACTTTAGTATCAGAGTCTATAGACAAAGCCCGGGGGCTTGTTTCTTGATCAAGCGGGCCCTGGATAGGGTCTTGAATGAGAGCGGGAGAAATTTGAACTTTAACGTCCTTGCTATGGGTGTTAATTCCTGCGGACCTGGTGTCCGGTAATTCCCCGTCTAGTCCTTGTGACTTATCTTTTACCCTTTTCTCAAATTGTTCTCGCTTAAGTTCTTCCCGTAGTGGGACTTCTGGAGAACATTGGTCTACGTTTTGATCGTCCTTCAACCCTTTGTTACCCTTGTGCTCTGACACTTTTTGTGGGTTGGGTGCAGGAACGTAGCGAACGGGTCGATTGTAGCGGTAGTCATGTTGATGGCTACGTACTTTACAGTTATTTCGACCGCGGAGGTTATTGGAATCATGGTTTCGTGGTAGAAACTGTTGTTGTGCGTCATCTCTCGACGCTCCAATACCTGATAATGCACCCTCTAACTGGAGTGAGTGCTCCTGGTTAAACTTCAAAACTGAGTGGTCAGGGCTCTTAGCGTTGTGAACTTTTGATGCCTCAAAAGCTGTGCTTGCAAGTTCTCTGAGTTGTAAGATAGGCAAGCCAACGTGGGCGGCAGGGCCCAAGTAGGTAATGAAGGTGGGATACATGTTCGACAGAAACATTTGTTTGAATGGTAAAAGCTCTTCCATTCCTGTTTCTGTGAGTAGGCCAAAGTAAGCTGAACGAAGCCGATGATAGTAAGCTTGTGGGTGTTCGTTCCGAGCTTGTTTGACGGTGTTAGCCAGTGAGCTATCGTGTTTGCGAGTCGCAGAACCACTGAATTCTAATTTCAAAGTTGTGGCAAGTTTAGTGTAGTCATTTAGCACGTGTTGCTGTTGTAGACGAATGAACCTGTCACGTGTCTATTCGACGTTCGCTTCAACAGGTAAACCCTGTCAGAACCCGTAGCGTTCGGGTAGCCATCCAACGCGTCCTCTATGTCTGCTAGGAACGTCTCAGTATCGTTTGGCTGACCTGGAATGGGGTCAAAGGTGGGGAAATTCTTGACGAGTTTGTCAAGGTATTCCGCGCCAAGCGGGCGGAGAGGGTTGGCTTCATCCTGTGGAGAGATTGGGGCCGAAAGGCCAAGAGAGGAAGCCAAGCCTTGTTGTTGTTGGCCAAGAGGCGCCAGATTACTCAGTGCCGAAGGGCAAAGAGGAGAAGACTGAGGGACACATGAGGGAGGCAATGTCTGAAACCTATTCTCTTCACTCCTGTGAGTACAGGGCTCCGGTTGCTTGGATGGGAAGTTGCGCTGTAGAGCGTGACCATTCTGGATTTCCTCCAGATGGTACCTAAGGGTGGAATTCTGCTGCATTGCAGAGTCCACTTGAGCGCTTAGAGTACTGATTTTGGACACGTGAGTGTCACACCTGCTCCTTTCGGTCTCAAACTTATCTGTCATGGTTTGCAGATAGAGGTCTTGAGTACGGAGCGAGAGATTCAGTGATGAGATTTCCTCTGCTTGCTTAGAAATCAATATTTCCAACCTCATCACCTGAGTTCTCTCATCATTCATTTGGTCAGCGACTTCAATAAGTTCTGCTGATTTATCATCCAACTTTGTCATTTTGTTCATTAACTGATCGTCTTTGGTCTGCAGCGCTTTGAGGAGCACCGTGTTATTTTGAGTAACATTCAACAAAACAGCATGCATGTTGTCAAGTTGAGCGCTCCTGTTTGTAGATAACTCTTCAGATTTATCTAGTTTGGCGTGGACATCATCGTATTTAGTTTTGGCTAAATCGAGTTGTTCCTGTAGCCTATGATTTTGTTCCTGTAGAAGATGATTTTGTTGAAGAGCTTGTGCTTGTTCATCGTCATACGTTTTTGCAATTACATTTAATTGTTCAGTTTTCGAACGCAGTTCCATAGCTAGCAGAATTTTTCCCTTGTCTGCCTTGGTCATTGGTTTCCCGGTTCTCTCCACCTGTCCCTTTATGTCTACCATTACCTGCTCGTGCTTCAGCTGTGCACTGCGGTATTGGACAGATGGCAATCTCGGATGGCAAGACATCAGAGCTAGACTGGAGAGAACCTTTACGAGGCCTGCGCCCGATGGTTGATTTTGGAAAACATTGTTGTCTGCTTTTCCACTAATGGCATAATTAGGGTTGTTATCGCTGCTGAGGTCAGAGATCAATCCATTTACGGGTGGAGGTTCACTAATTAGCGGGCGAGTGGGGACCACCCCCTCTGATAGCCTGCACATTATTAGAACATTTGAAAGGAAAAATGTTTTTCCTAATTTTCCAAAATTTGGTTTTGGAATGTGGGGAGCTGCAAAGACGATTTTAATCTATTTATAGACGTTAATGAACCATCAGTACTGTACAGTACTGTGGAAGTTGGGCGTGAATGAATTTGCAAAAGCAAATTGAATTAATCAAGGCCAATGATTAGTCTTACCTGGGTAGGCTGTCTGGGTATTAAACTTGAATTACCTGAGAGTTTGCTTCATCCAGGTTAATATGCAAAGTTTAAGTTGTCTCATTTAATTGGAAGAACCTAGAAAGGTATGTTCGACAATTTAACTTATTAAATTGAATGAGACGATTGGTTCATACAATCTCCATTGATTGGATATCATAAGTGCAAACCGTAGGTCAAATGTTGGGACCCTTCACCACTAGGGTACGCTCCTACCTGGGCTGAGCGTCAGTAAAGGGGTTTTACTGACTGTGCCTTGCTAAAGCAGATTTTACTGATTAATCTCTTTATGATATATCAAACCTGTATAGGCTATCTGGGAATTAACTTTGAATTACCTGAGAGGTTGCTTCATCAAGGTTAATATGCAAAGTTTAAGTTGTCTCATTTAGTTGGAAGAACCTAGAAAGGTATGTTTGACAATTTAACTAAATAAATTGAATGAGGCAATGATACCCAAGCAATTCAGATTGCGGAGTTATCATAACAGTAATGTAGTTTAAATGTTTAGGGTACATTCACCACTATACTTTCCCTTAAGGCCGAAGCCACATGGGATTCACTCCCGTCAGTAATGGGTTTTACTGAATGTGCCTTGCTAAAGCAGATTTTACTGATTAATCTATTTATGATATATCAAACCTGTATAGGCTATCTGGGAATTAACTTTCAATTAACCTGAGAGCCTTGCTTCATCTAAGTTAAGTTTGGAAAAAGTTAATCATGTCTCATTATGGACGCCCAATCAATTTTGGATTTTTTTTTAAAAAGATCCACTTGAAAGGTAAATCTGGCAATTTCACTTGTTAGTTAAATTGAATGAGACGTCATATCCCGTGCTCCACGTTTGAATTTCCCCTAGAGATGTGCTGGCAATTCTTCACCACCAGGGTGCAGAATGATGAAATTTAAACGGAAGTACAAAGGTCGGACTTCCGTCGCGCTACGGAGGAATTTTAAACGTGGTACGGAGAGAGGAAATGTTCCCTCTCTGTTAGCTTACCCGTAATGCTAAGCTATTGCTACTTGGTTCAGGGGTATCCTTCCAAGCACCAAAATAGGATCCTCTCACTATGAAAGGGTGGGTTTTCTAGTGACGTCTCACCTTAACCCCATTCAGCATATTCTGCTAGCGTTTATGCTGACCGGAGCGACACGGTACTTAAATACAGATACGCATACGGTCTACCCACACTGTCTTAGTGCGGTAGGCAAATTATTCGGCTCGGTTACCGGACAGTTAACTTCTAAATTCTAACCTTACTCTAGAAGTTGATATTTACCAACAGAAATAGTACCGTTTGGCCTAACGGACTAAAACTGGAATTTATTCCTCACTGCTATCGATATAAGACCGGAGCTATTTTAAATAGCTTCTCTCAATGGAAAATGCACAATCACTTTGTTTAGATAGCAGGCTGTTTGTACAATTCTGTTTGCACAATTGATATATAGAATTTCACAGCAAAGTCCAATTCTATCTTAGATTCCTCGCACGGGGGCTCCATATATGTCGTGTCTTTGGCTATGCCGGATTAAGTGATATGACATGCTAACTTATAAAATTATTTCTCTGTAATTAATATTACCTGATTAAGCTAATCATGTAAATGTAATTAACTAGAAAGTCGGGGCACCACAGAAGAACGTTTATAGAGCTGTTATCCTCTGAATAAACTCTTAAAATACTTAGTAATATTTTACATCGATAGCAGTCAATCTTAACCCGTATGTTGTTTCAGTCTCATCATGAAAGTTGTAAATTCTTGGTTATCTGCACGAACCCAGTCTTTACTAAAATCATCCATACATCAATTGTCTTAAAATCATTTATTTACTACACTAAGTAATTAACAGAAAACATACAAACAGCAACTATCGTCACAAATGATGGGTAGAGGAATGTGCCCTAATGGCTAACAAGCATGGCTGGTCTGTTAGACAATGGGTCATAAAACGGTAAGCTGAGAAGTTACACAGAGTTCATTAATATTAACAATTAACAATTGAAGGCTCACTCATTCGGGAACATTTGCAATCAATATATATTTACGCTCATGTGTAGTCGGGATTCTTGTTGGAGAGTTTTGTTCTGATGGAGAGTTTGTCAGCGTTCTCTCTCTCTCTCGGTTAGAATGGATCTGTCAGAGCGACATCATAGAATGGATGTGGTTGGTCTTCGCGTTCGATGATATAATTTACTTAGCTGCAGACTAATAATTAATATCAAAGACTTGTTCTTATTCTGTCGATATCGATAGTCTAAAAGTTAACCACGTGGTATGGTTCACTTTCAGTAGAGTACTTGGCTGGTCAAACCTATGGGCCAAACTCACGATGGAGTGGAGGCCTGGTCTGTAGAAATGTAAATCAGGGGGTGTTTTATAGTGCCCATAGAACAGGCTTGTCAAATGACGCCTGGTCCTGTATGTGTCCCTGGGGGCGTGCCTATGACTGAGCTAGACTTGGTTACAGAAATATAATTCTATCACATTAACATCAGTACATAGCATCTCAATGTATTACAAATAGCTTTATCCTTAATAATACATTGTATACAACCATGTGGATTCAGTCTCATCGCTGAGGCTATCATGTAGACCGTTTTAGGGTAATATGGCTATATTGTCTCTTCTGAGTATCACAAAATTGTACCAAGCGGATCAGTTCGTAGCTGGAGTCTTCATCAATCTTCCATATCTTCTCCAGAACACACATGTCGCTAGGTTCTCCAATTCTATGAGTTGGAAGAATTTCCTTTGTCTCTCTATGAAACATGTTGTAGTAGATTCTCCTCTTGGAATTTTTACAACCCTGGGTTGGGGGGAAGGTAGGTTGGGTGATGGTACAAAGGGGAGGGGGTCAACTGTCCTTCCTGTACCCAAAGAGGCCAACGTCATGACACTGTCAATGCGCTGGTCCATAGCAGACAGTGAAGAGTCACTCTACCCTTCTCCTTTTACACTTATATCTTCCACCGGTGATGAAAAGTTCTATTTCTGCAGTTTTTTTCTTTGTGTTTTTTGATTTCTCCATGTTGGCGGACAGAAATTAGTGACATTTCTTGCAGATTTGAATGGAAGGTTTGTGACCATAAATGGACATTTAGGGCGGTTCTTTATGTAAATGAAACTTCACGTGCACAGTGTTTTACAATGTGTTTGATTTATCAAGGCAAAATACTTACAGGTGTCTGTAAATCAAGCATACGAGCAATTGATAAATACCAACTTTTTTTGTACTTGCGAACATTCTAAATTTTTATTTGTACGAGTTAATTTAGAACATTGATAAATGAGGGCCCTGGTGGGCATGGTTGTTAATGCGGTGGTTACATGTTTGTATCAATGAACAAACGTTCTCATCAATGGTCAAACAAGTTTGGTACAGGGATAGACAATTTGTACATGCAAATCTGACTGGATACAGCATTTTGATTATTGAAATATCAACCTCAATGTAACTTCACAGTTGCATCTTTCTTTCCGAGGGATAATCGGGGATATTTTCAGGGACAGCTCTAGCCGGGGACAGGCCACTAAAGTTGGGGACTGTCCCTGTAAATCAGGGACATCTGGTCACCCTATACACACTGTATACATTCAGCCAGCCTATATGAGAGCTGAAGGCCTGCGTGTCGTACCTCTCGTCCCCCGCCAGCCTCCACTCTACAGGGGGGTGTGAACCAGAATGACTCCCAACTGCCCCTCTACTGGTCCTGCTGGAAACGCGAGGGCGACTATGACGTCTACCTGTCCCTCCCTGTCTACCTGTGTCGACGGGATGGCAGAGGCCTGCGGTCAGGTAAAACAAAGGATGCCCACCAATGCCCCTCTTCACTAGCATCGCCGAAGCAATGGTGCCCACCCTGTCTCTCTAACGTCTTCCCGAGCCTGCGTTGTGTGTGTGTGGCTGTATGCCCCGCCCAGTTAACGTCAACCTTCTGGTCACCTGCGTCATCATATTGCATCATCCTGACTTGAAATGCCTCATGCCAAATGCTACCTGGATGCTACTGCTGGACTAACCTATAACGGCCTGGATTGAGTGCTCTCTTATGCTCATGCCACGTTAGGCTGCATGCACGTAACAAGGTTGAATGAGAGTGAGGTGTGCGTGTAAGTGGGTTTAAGTGGGTGTATGTGGGTGTCTGAGCACCATATGTGTACTACCACCTCTGGCGTGAATGGGGGAGTAACTGAGTGTCTCCCGTGATGGCTAGCTGTGGCTGCGCAGCGCAGACCAGGCTGCCCCATAAAGGCTAATCCACACATCTGCTCTGGAGAAAGAAAGGAGAGAAGGGCAGATGAAGGGCTTGACTCTGTTTAAAGCAGATGTTATAGTCCAATCCAGTCTACTGCATGCTTCATGTCTGGCGCTTAAATCGGTCAGCTGCTGTGATCTATTGTACTCCAATGCAGTATGTGTCCATGGCTTTGTATTTTAATGCTATTTCATGTTGACACATCCGTCAGCAACTGCATCAAGCTTACATATTTAAAGGTTTGCATGCAATCGCAAAATGTCTATTCCAGCTTGGTTGAACAGGGTTTTTTCATAATTCTCAGTTCAGAGAGGCTAAGAAACGATGGATGAATACTGGCCAATTCGATTTGTGTATGGTCTGTGTGTGTTCTAGAGCATGTGTACTTATTCAAACCCTCACTGTAACCTTGATTGCCACATGCACCCGTTTGTAATGTAAGACCCTGTCCGATGCACTCATGTGACCTGGGTTTGTGGATCTATGCATTCATGTGGACTCAGTCATGTGATCTGGGTGTGTATATCCATTCATGTGCACTCACCCATGTTAATTGGGCTCTATCTTACATGTAAATTTAGACATAAACACGCATGTGCACTCACTTGATCCGCAGTTGAAAGGCCAGATTTAGGTTAATGAAGTAAGTGAACATGTGTTTTTATCAGTGTGTGTGACACCTTCAATAAACTGTGTTTCTCAATCCCACAGGCAACCTCACCCAGGCCTGTACCAGCCTTGTGCCAACTAAGCCCTCCCCACCGATGCCCCCCAAGAGGACCACCCCTGTCACAAAGCGCAACCCGGAGGACCCCTCTGCGTCCACCCAGTCTGTCCCCATCCCCCCCCCCCCCCCTGCTTTCTCCTGAGGACCATCATAACCACTCAGTGGGCTTCCAGATGCCTCCCCCGTCCCCGCCCTTACCCAACTACATCCCCCCTTCTCCCCCCCGCCAGCATCTGCACGCGCACTACCTCCACCACCAGCACTCCTACCAACATCCCATCCCCCAGCCCTTGCTCTTTGACCCCCCCAGCCCCACCAGTGAGCCTCCCCAGCGTCCAGCCCCTGTCCCCCTGCACATCATGATCCAGAGGGCCCTGTCCAGCCCTGGCCAGGCCCAGCCTCATCCTGACGGCTCCCAGCGTTCAGCCCACTCCCTGCTCTTTGAGACACCACCCGAGTACCAGGGGGACCGCGGCCGGCCCCTAGCCGTCAGCATCCAGCCTCTGAAACTGTGAGTCCTGTGGATATTTCCTCAATGTTATAGACTTGAGTAAAACACACACCTCAAACATTAGGTATAAACTTGGCAAGACCTTGTCTAGGACTTATGAATGAATCTAGCCACACAATCTTTCTGTGATGCCAATGATTTATTATCAGCTCCGTCGATAATATGTGACTGGCGACTTTTCCTATTTCTGTTGAAAACTCATCTGATCTCCATCGCTCCATTTTTCTCTCTCTCCCTCCTCTCTCTATCAGGACTGAGGATGACTACTCTGAGGAGGATTATGATGATGATGATGATGATGATGATGATGATGATGATGATGATGATGATGAAGAGGAGGAGGAGTACGATGGGGAGCTTCCCCAGCCAGAACTGGAGCCACGGAGCAGGAGGTGCATGGTGGGAGAGCCCAGCATCAACATCATCCCCGAGGGGCCCAACAGCAGTGAGGAGGAGGAGGAGGAGGAGGAGGAAGAAGAGCAGGACCTGCAAAGGGAAGACAGCGACTCGGACGGGCCAGTGCTCTATAAAGATGAAAATTCAGACGAGGATGAGGAGGATGAGCCTCCAACCAGTATGTATCTCTGTCTCACTTGAATTGGGTTATGGATAAACATTTATAGTCAGATACAGCAGCATATTTAAAATACTGTAAAAATAAATATGCCACCTAGCAGACTCGTTGGCATATTAGAAGTGACTTACAGTAGAGTGAGCACATACTTTTTGTATGTGACAATGATCCCTTTGGGAAATCACCCCCGATTTGGCATTGTTAGCACTGCACTCTTACCAATTGAGCCACACAGGATACCTATACAGTACCAGTCAAAAGTTTGGACACACCTACCGTGTTTGCTCCACTAAAGGTTTTGCGATTATGCTGCGAGACTTAGAGGTAATTTGTGGTTTAGTACGGTACCCTGCGTCACTACTTCATTGCTCCAGACCAGCGCAAGGGGGGAGTTAGAGCACTGATTATGCTTTTGGGTCCTACTGTGTCTCTAACTGACAATGAATGGGTGACATGAACCTAAATAGAAAATTATAATTGTGCATGACTTTAGTATTACTTACTAAAACTGTTGTTACACTGTTTTTATTTTATTTTGTTAGGATTATTTTGCTCTTACTGTAGTACTGTAGCCCACTCCCGACCGGTCACGTTGTACAGCGCCTGAGTGGCGCAACGGTCTAAGAAACTGCATAACAGTGCATGCTGTGCTGCTACAGATGCTGGTTCAATACCCGTGCTGGCCTCGACTGGGAGACCCATGAGATAGATGACTGTAGGTTTTTGGTTTCTCTCCCTCTAAAAACAGAAATAAATCATTCTAATTCTAAATAACAGACTGGCTTTATTTACAAATTAGTAACAATGTCTCTCCCCATGAGATCGTCAAGGCAAAGAGTGGCTACTTTGAAGAATCTCAAACATAAAATATATTTTATTTTGTTTTGTTTAACACTTTCTTTTTGGTTACTACATGGTTCCATATGTGTTATTTGTTTATATATGTTTGTTGATGTCTTCACTATTATTCTACAATGTAAAAAATAAAGAAAAACCCTTGAATGAGTAGGTGTGTTCAAACTTTGGACTGGTATTGTATATCTTTGTATACCTGACTACATCTCTCTGTGGTTCTTGTTCAGGTGCTTTGGCCAGCAGGGTCAGAAGGAAAGACACGTTAGCTTTGAAACTGAGTAACCGACACGCCCCAGAGAAACATGCTCGAGAGGACAAGTCCAGCGGTCACACCGAACGACGCACTCCGGGACACACACCAGGTCACACACACCAAGGGTCAACAGGGCTGACATGGCAGAGCAGGGAGCAATGGGAGGCCATACGCACACAAATAGGCTCTGCACTCACAAGGTAATAGATAAAGCCACACACTCACTATCATTTTTTTCTCGCTCTTTCCTCTTCTCTCCACATATACACACACCAAATCTAACACAAGGTTGATGTGAACTTCTATCCTCTAGGCGTCTCAGCCAGAGACCCAGTGCAGAGGAGCTGGAGCAGAGAAACATCCTTCAACGTAAGTCTTTCCTACTCCCCATCACAATTTTTCCGACAGGTGAAAGCTTTGTGGTGGAGGCATGGAGTGCTTGCCTTCACCCGTCCGATCACGTCTAATCAGAGAACTTAAAGGAAGGGAGGAAGGAATAATGCACTTTTATGGAATTAGAATGGGGCCTAGGTTTTCACCTAATCACAGCTCAATCCCCACTGGTATTTCTCTCTCAGTAAGGATTCTTGTTATTTAAATAAATGAGGCCACATTCCAAGAGCACGAAGCCACTTCTTATCAACGTGGGTTATATTTTTTTTTATCTCAGTCGGTGTACTTGTGTATTTGTACCTAGTACCTTTATTAAATCCCATTGGAAAATCCTATTTTTGTGAAATAGACAGCAATTGCACAATTTGGTTAATGTCTGTACAGGGTTCTAAACATTGGTTTGACTCTCTCTCTCTCCTTTCCAGCCAAGAACCAGGTAGACAGGCAGGCGGAGGTCAGAGAGATCAAACGTAGACTCACCAGGAAGGTAAGACCAGTGACACACACACGCACTACTGTTAGCTGTAATAATATATTTCTCTCATTTAACAGAACATTTATGTATAGAGTATTAACGAGTGAATTGTTATAAAACAAGCTGAGAGAAGGTAGTCTTCTTCAAGGAAGACTGGCAATGAGGCCCTTTATCTACTTCCCCAAATTCAGATGAACTTGTGGATACCATTTTGGCTTTCAAAACAACCTCTAACTTCCTTCATACAGAACACAAATTCATCTGACTCTGGGGAAGTAGATAAAGGGCATCATCCCTTTAAACTCTTCATTTAACTCCTCCTCTAGCTGAGTCAGAGGCCCACGGTTGCTGAGCTACAGGCCAGAAAGATCCTGCGCTTCCATGAGTATGTGGAGGTCACCACAGCCAATGATTACGATCGGCGAGCGGACAAGCCCTGGACCAAGCTAACACCTGCTGACAAGGTACAATCAGCTGTCAGTCATAGCTAGCTAAAGCCCACGGCTTGTAATGCACTTATTTATTGACACCAGTGTATCTTATTGCCCAGTAATGGAAGTATATATTTCTGTCTTTACTTTAGCAGTTAGATGCTCTCTTATGCAAGTCTTAACTCTATTAACTTTTCCTCCTTCGTCCAGGCTGCCATTCGGAAGGAGCTCAATGACTTTAAGAGCTCTGAAATGGAGGTTCATGAAGACAGTAGGATCTATACAAGGTACTTCCTCAGCCTATGGACAACATGAAGTTATATACACAATTACATAATATAGATCTTGCGTTAACGTACCAAGACATTTGTTTCGATCCCTTTAATTGGCAGCTTTTACAGCCTTGGAAAATGCCTTTTTGATATGTTGAGTTGTTGTGATTGATCAAATTATCATTGATGTCCTTTTCTTTAGGTTCCACCGACCTTAGCATCCACCCCATACTGGAAAGCACTTACTTAACCAGTGGCCGGCAGAGTCTCTGGAGAGGAGTCGCAGGGTCTTGGTGCTCCCTAAACAGACTTCCCTTTTATGTTGCTGAATGTACTGTACAGATCATCAAGGAAGGCCCTGGAATTGACTGAATGGAAAACAGGGGGACTGAGGACCAGATGCAGTATTTCTATCGGACAGTAGGGGGTACCAAGTGCCAACAAAGTGAAGAGGTGGCAGCGGGGCTTGACCGAGAGGGCTGACTGGGAGCCACTCTGCCGATGTGTGTTATCCTTCAGGGTTCCACTGACAACGACCTTTTGCCACCTCTTTCGATGTTGCCTTTTTTCTGATTTTACTCTGTATGGCACAGTTAACCCATGTTGCAGAGATGCAAATGTAATAACATTACAGTAATAATAGTCATAATAATGACAGCTACAATAATAAACACATTAATAATAAATGTTAGAGACAAAGCTGCAGAAAGAGAATGAGGAGGAAGACGACTGTGGGATTTGCCATTCCCAAAACTGGAAAAGCTCTGGGATTTTTGTGTACTTGTGTATAGATTTCTGTGATTTCTTAGACTGAAACTTGAGAGTTCTAATAATGACAACTGTAATTAATGCATAATATTTTGATCACATCAGAAATTACTGCTTTTATTGAACCTGTTTTATAGTGTGCATTTTTACATTTTAATCATTTAGCCGACACTCATCCAGAGTGGCTTACAGGAGCAATTAGGGTTAAGTGCCTTGCTCAAGGGCACACCGGCAGATTTTTCGCCTAGTTAGCTTGGGGATTCGAACCAGCGAACTTTCGGTTACTGGCCCAACGTTGTTAACAGCTAGCCTGCCTTGCCTGTATTTATATTTCGCTGTGACGTGGGGTGAGCGTTTGAGCTTTAACTAGTCATAGGAAAGAACACAATGAGGAGGTAGTTGGTGTGCTATTCTTTTTTTTATATGTTTCGTAATTTTTTTGCCAGACCCTGATCCCCATGCTGACAGTAGAATGCTGTTTTTTCATATCGCAGATTTCTTCATTTCGCTGCATGAGCCAACACACAGTGCAATTATTGAATCAACACTTTTTTTTATTTACGCTTTTTTATTTGTGTTTTTTGTACTTCTCTACATAGGTCAAACCATGCAATGCTGCAAATAATAGTTGTTTTAAAATGCTAAGATTATGATGATGGCATCTTAAATAAAACAAATGCTAAAATGTTACAAATTTTTACAGAATGTATCAAAGTGCAGTTAGCGTAGATCAGGATTTGATGAAAAAAACAGAATTAGTGGATTTCACGGTTGACAGGGAATTATTTCGACAGGAAAATACTATTTTATCTGGAGAAATGTTACATGCGTTGTATTCTGGCCAGTAGATTACAGTCCTTTAATGTACAGATGCATTTAGGTTACTGTTGTGTATATATTGTTCTTCCTTATTATTTGAAAATATATGTTAACTATTATAGGTTGCTATTTTTCTAAGCACAAAATATTACTGTATGATTAAACACTACAACAATGGGAATCTTTAAGTGTTCAGTTTTACTTCGTTTTTTTATGAAATGTGGAATTTTAGTAACTGCCTGTAAATAGTGACCTATAATTAAAAACCTTAAATCACTCTTTGAGTCTTTTTGTTGGACTTATGCCGCGTTCACGTGCTAGTCGGAACGAGGAAACTAAAAAATGTTCGACTTGCTAACTGTTTGCAGTTACACGTGCCGCGCTCAAACAATTAGCAAGTCTAACATCTGAGTTTCCTACTTCCGACTAGCACTTGAATGCAGCATTAATAGCTCACTTATGTGAATAAATATATGCGTGCAGGGTAAAGGGATTGTTCACTCCAGAATGGAGGCATATAGCTGAATCACAAGAACCTACAAGTGGCTCTAGACTAGTTAATATATTTTTTTAAATAATAATTTCTGGGTAACTAGTACCTTACTGTAGTAGATTTCCATAAAAATAGTTTTAAAAAAAAATAAAAAAAATTTGCAAAACAATATTTCTCAAGCAAGAATAATTTTGCTAGGACTAATCACTTTTCCATCCAGTTTTTATGCGAGTAAGTCATACCGTATAAAAAAAATCACAACGTGTGATGGAAGTTTTGGAACAATTTTATAAATGCTGCCATAATTCGCAGCAGGTCAGCTTGGTGGAAACACGTCTGTTGGGAAAATATGCATATTTTTGTTATGCGTATTTTAGAATATTTGCATGAAAATGTGTCTCCAATTTAATGGAAATCTAGCTATTGTCTGGGTAGGGAGGGGAAAACTGAAACCTAGCTCTTATTGGCAGAGGTTTGGAACTCTCTTTGTTATTGGTCTATTAACCAATTTACTGCATGGTGATGTCACCATCGAAAGCTGAAACTCCCACTCATGCAAACCTGCTGATTGGAAGGTCCTGTGTAGATAGCAACTATCAGGAAACGACACTGAACATGTCTTTCCCCCTCATAACTTAGCCTACTGTTCTGACTTGGTGGTGCTCATGTAGCCTATAGCCTGTTTTGGAGAAATGTAATCATTGAATATTGTAAGAGCTTTCAATGTTTTCTTATATGCCCTATTTATTTATCCTACGGTTCTGACTTGGTGTACAGGGAGAATACTGTAAGAACGGCCCATGTTCTGAATTCTGTTGCTGTACATTTCAAAAGTCCTGAACAAATAGTTATATTGATTACGTCCTTCCTAGCTCACTCATTAATTTCTTAATCAAAATTACGGATTGCCTCATCCGCTCGTCGTTCCCTTATGCCATAGTTTGTACATCTCAATTGTCAGTAGAAACCACATTTGTTTAAGCAAGTCAGCCATATCAGCTATGTTTTTTTAAAGGCAGTAAATGAGGCTGAATGAACTGTTTTACTGCCAGACAAGGCTCTGCCAGGTGTAGCGGTGGTAGGGATTCACTCCATGGTGCTGAAAATAAAGCTCTGCTGTTGGGACATCTTTATGTAGTTTGTGGGCACCGTTTGACGCCTTTATAGTGCAATTAATGTGTTGTGTTGTGTGGTGTTGTGCAGTGGCTTTGCTGGCATGCATCACACATTTACATTTTTTTGCCCCACCATGATTTACATGCTAAAAATCGCCTCTGAATACAGGACTAGTAAAGGCCCAGTGCACTACTTTTCAGAAAAAAATGTGTGTTTACCAGCATTTATAACTTGGGCTGGGTTTCTGTATAACAGTTTGACATCAGCTTATGCAAAAAAAGGGCTTTATAAATACATTTGATTGATTGATTGATTGATTATTATCTGTACAAAACAGTTTATTTTTTTTATTTTTTTTTAACCTTTATTTAACCAGGAAAAGCCCATTGAGACCCAGACTCTCTTTTTCAAGGGAGACCTGGCCAAGAAGGCAGCAACAATCAATACATTACATCATTAAAACATACAGCAACATGATCCAGCCAAAAAAAAACATTTACACTCCTCTGTAACAGTGGCACTAACATATCTAGATGAAGCATGGATTGTAGATTATTCCACGCATCTGGTGCACAAGAAGAGAAGGCAGTCTTGCCTAATACTGTGAATGTTCTGGGGACTTTAAGTAGCAACCACCTAGCAGACCGGGTATGGTAACTGCTGGTGGTGAATGAGACCAGGCTACAGAGGTAAAGAAGGAGTTTACCCAAAAGGGCTTTGTTGATGCACACATACAAATGTATCTTTCTGCGCATATAAAGCGAGGTCCAACCTACCATTTGGTACAAGGTGCAATGGTGGGTGAGTGACTTGGCATTTGTAATAAAGCGCAAGGATGCATGATAAACAGTCCAGTCTCTGTAAGACGGAGGAGGTTGCATGCATATACAACAAGTCGCCATAATCAGTTACAGAGAGAAAAGCTATTGTTTGAGGAGAGTGCACAATTTTGAACATCAAAAGTTATTAAAGGACAACTTGTCATCCAACCAAATACCTAAGTATTTGTAGGATGACACTTTTTCAATGGATAAGCCACCAGATGTCACAATGCTAACATTCTCTGGCAGAGTTCTAGCTCTGGTAAAGGTCATGAATTTTGTTTTTTGTACATTCAAGACCAGTTTGAGACCGTAAAGGGAGGCCTGAAGTGACTGAAAAGCAGTCTGGAGCTCTTCAACAGCCTGAACCAGCAGCCTGAATTGTATCATCTGCATATAGATGTAACTTTGCTGGTTGCATCCCATTTCCCAAATCATTAATAAAAATTTAAAACAACACAGGAGCTAAAATGGAACCCTGGGGCACACCTCTATTAACCTCTATCTCAAGAAAGCTAAACCAATTTTCTGAGACCAATGTTTCTGAGTCTAGCTAGCAACATTTCATGGTCAACTGAATCAAAGGCCTTTGATAAATCCACAAACAGAGCAGCACAATGTTGCTTTTATCAAGTGCATATAAAAGCAAATTAGATGTTTATGCAAATATGAGGGTGCGTCGATCCGTCCTGATTGGGGGGTTGCGTTCCATTCATGCGGGCAGGCTGCAGGGAGTAAAAGATTTTTTGTCTGCTATGTTAAAATATGGCAGAACAATACCACACCACTCACCAAATGTTGTTTGGTTGTTAAAATGGCCCAGCATTGTCTTTAATCATCTTTCTTCTCCATCAGCATCCAGGCTCTGGTCTTGTCATTTTCAGTCTCCAATATTATTCAATAGAGATACAACTAATTACGGCTAGCCCAGTGCTACAATGTGTTTGCCCACTCAATTATCATAAAAATACATAGGCCTAACACATCTTATAAAGATTCAAGGTGCAATACTAATATGCATTACCAAATACAATTGTTAGGAATTTTGTCCCTTATAAACAGTACACACATATGCTGAAATACTCCAGAGACAAAGGTTTCCCACAAAGAAGGTGCAGGATATGTCTCCAGAATTGGACCCAAATGAGCATTCTGGTAAATACTGCGCAAATCTGAAATCACATCAATGTTTGCTACCCGTAGGATAAGCACCATGCAGAAGAATATGATGATGTGCAAATATGTGTCTTTTTCACGTGTCTCAACCAGTGTCTCAACCTTTTGAGTAACATGAGGCTTTAACATTTTCTCTCCCTCTTTCAAATTCTCTTTCAGGACATTTTGCTTTTGTGAGGTTTGAGGATGGATACACTGCAACAAAATCTTCCAAACATCTTATATTCTAGGTGAAGAGCATGTTCCTATCAGACAAGATCTTAGGTCAGGAGTAGCCATTCTAGCCATGTGGTCAGACGGCAGATTTTATAGGGCCACTGTTGAATACATTGGGCAGCCAGACCAGATTGAAAAAATGTTTTGAAAGAAAAACAATGACAGATTCTTAGATATGGACAAGCGAGAGAAGGGCCGTTTGTGTTTTGCATACTGTGAGTCCTTGAGTAGAATTGTTATGTGTTATTGATGTGTTATTTGTCAAAATATTCATAAAATGTTTTATATAGTGTCGTGTCTTTGGCTATGCCGGATTAAGTGATATGACATGCTAACTTATAAAATGATTTCTCTGTAATTAATATTACCTGATTAAGCTAATCATGTAAATGTAATTAACTAGAAAGTCGGGGCACCACGGAAGAACGTTTATAGAGCTGTTATCTTCCGAATAAACTCTTAAAATACTTAGTAATATTTTACATCGATAGCAGTCAATATTAACCCTTAACTTATTTTCAGTCTCATAATGAAAGTTGTAAATTCTTGGTTATCTTCACGAACCCTGGCTAACAAGTTGAATCAGCAATACAAATTGGGTTTAATTATTTATTTACTAAATACCTAACTAATCACACAGAATTACAAATACACAGAATACCAATGATGTCATACAGAAAACGTCCCGGTGGACGGAACCTGGTTACACAAAGGAAAGGGGGTTGAGCTTGAATGAAAGAGCGGGAAGATTTAGGAACAAAGAAACAGCAGCTATGCTATCGTAAATACATTATCTTATGCATTCTAAATTACCGCCCATTTGGAAAAGGAAAATGCAATAAATATTTACTCTGAGCTGCGCTTCGGTAGATTGGTCGTAGATGCTGGCCGGGTTGGCCAACAGATCTTCCTGTAGTGGAAGAATGTCAATGGTGGTAAATTGGATACGTGGTGGTATCTTCGTCTGGTTGTTAGACTGGATCCGTCGTCCGTCCTTTCCTAGCCCACGTTAGCAGCGGCTAACTCAACGGCTAGGAAGTATCACTTCTGTAGTGAATAAGCTCAAAGTTCATATCATTCGCCATCAAAGCTCACGCCGAGGTTGGCTTAGTTCTGTCCTTGATATGGTTTAGTTAACATGTGTGTCCTTCTAACGTAGAGGCTGCAGACCTCACGTGCTGGAACTAACGAATGTCTTTTCGTCAAAGGCTTATATAGTGGAGAGGGAGGAAGGAGGTGTTTCATCGTTTATAACCCCTGTCTTCTTCACAGGGTTGGGCCACTGATCGAGCAGGGCACTTTCCTTATGAAAACCCAATTCTCTCATTTGGAAGCTAAAATTACATTTAATCTCCTAACAAACAATTTCAATATCAAACATTTCAATTGCATAACAATTCCATGTCACTCTGATAACTAGAGGGTGTATACTTTCTCAGGTACAGTTTATGTCGTCCTGTCATCAATCATAATGTCTCAGATAACAATGAACTGACATACATACTCATTACGTTATCAAGCATATTTCCAACTGGTTTTATTATCAAAATATGGTTCCTTTCCCCATTTGTTTGATGTTCCCAGACTCTCTATATTTAACAGGACAGCAGTCCTTCAGTAGGGTCAGTAAGAGAGGGGAAGGGAGAAAGGTATTTATGGGGGGGGGTCATAAACCTTACCCACAGGCCAACGTCATGACAATAGTTTATTCCAGCCTATGTCTTGCAATGTGCTTGCTACCTTGGATGGTTGGACCGGAATCGATGAGGCAAAACTGAAGAAGGCATTCAACAAGTGTAGGACCAGAGCAGGACAGAGTAGTACTAAAATATTTTTGTTTGTGTGCAATGTTCATATTTGCAATAAGGTTAAATTAGGAACATACTGTTATGTGCTTGGTTTAAACATGTAGGTTAGACTTTTGTTGACTAGATCTGGTTGGTGACAACTGCCTATTTTCATCACTACAATATTATTTTGGGGTTTACCTAATGTTTCATATCAGGTACAAGGGCATGTGCTGTATATTCATTGTATTTACGTTCTTACAGTTAATGGAACCCAATCTGTGCTGGGAATGAAAAGTGAGATGCTTTGTTAATATAATAAGTACTGTTGAATACATTTGTTGAACTGTATCAGTTTTTATTCTTGTTTTTAACAGCTAATCATAATTAATACTGCAAATTAATGCTAACAAATTAAATTCTCAATTGTGTCTCATATCTCATTAATCAAGCTCATGTATAGCTTCTGTAGTAATTTTAAGAGAAATAAATGAGATATGGAGGAGACGTTGCACATACAATGTAGATGGCTCAGACTTCTTAGATATTTCTGAAATGATCACCTCAGACAAAGATCATTAGTCTAATAAAAGTCTCAAACTTGTCTCAGGAACTTATCATTATTGCTCCTTTAAAATAGAGGCAAGAATGAGTTCAATGGTATACAATGATGAGACCTCTGCTGATCATACTTCTCGAATACTGCTAAATGATAATCTCAATTCAACTTCACGTCTCATAGAAGTCTCTAACTTCATCTCAATATTTCTCCTAAGGAGCCTTTAGGAGCAATAACCCAGACACAAACGGTCATAGAATGATTCAAAATTGAGACGCTCTAGGTAGTCTCAAAAGATAATTGAATGAGCGACAGACTTTTTCCTATGGGTGGGAGCTAACCAACCAGGCTCTAGGCTCTAACTAGAAAAGCAAATGGCTCTGGAATATGAATAATAACGTCAGCTAGGGAGCCAGTCAGCTAACTTTAGCTAGCTAGCTAACAGTGCACTTTAGCTTAAAACGTATAGCTTAAAACGTATAGCTAGCTAAACAATGAAGCTAGCTAGGTAAACAAAGTGTAAGTTAACACACGTCATGTAATGTTAGCTAACGAGCCAGCCAGGTAACGTTAGCTAGTTAAACAACAATGAACAGTGTCTTGTTTTGCACGCTTTGTACAAAATAATCAAATGCAATACGACAGGATATTTCTAAACGTAGCTCTTTATTATCTAGCTATAACTGGCATGTTCACGTGTCTCATACCATGATCAACCGAAGATGACCTCACCACCTGGGTGGTCTTAACCAATCATAGCGCAGTATGATACGGCGGTAAAATGCCTCCAATTAAAATTCAGTATGTTTACACATATGAATATTACATCCCCTTCTATTAAAACAAAAATATATTTTACATATTCTAAGCGTTTCTTTTGAACACATGCTCTGTAGTTTGAACTCAAGGTAAGTAACCATTTATCCTGCATTCTGCACCAACTTTATCAACATAACAGACTCAAACAATGATTCAGCATACTGTATCTTTCAGAACAAAGGATTCTCAGCAACTCAGCTTTCACTGTAGCAATGGCATTTCAAATACAATACTAAAGCATTTCAGGTCAACTTTTCAACAACAAGTTTACAGTCTGGAACTCTTTTAGGGCAGCGATCCGCCTACACCCTTTGACATTTCACAGGTCTAGGACAGCTCTGGGCTTGACCTCTCTTCCTGCCCTTGTTTGATATGATGTTGAGCATGCTTCTGTGTCAGTCAACAGTTTTTGTGGTGTTGCAGGTAAGTATGGTGGTTGGTACTGGGAAGAATTGAGCAAAGTCTGCGGCTCATCAACAGCTGGGATGTGGATTTGAAGTTGTCAACTGGAGTAGAGGTCGACCGATTATGATTTTTCAACGCCGATGCCGATTATTGGAGGACCAAAAAAGCCGCTACCGATTAATCGGACGATTTTTATATATATATATTTGTAATAATGACAATTACAACAATACTGAATGAACACTTATTTTACCTTAATATCATACATCAATAAAATCAATTTAGTCTCAAATAAATAATGAAACATGTTCAATTTGGTTTAAATAATGCAAAAACTAAGTGTTGGAGAAGAAAGTAAAAGTGCAATATGTGCCATGTAAAAAAGCTAACGTTTAAGTTCCTTGCTCAGAACATATGAAAGCTGGTGGTTCCTTTTAACATGAGTCTTCAATATTCCCAGGTAAGAAGTTTTAGGTTGTAGTTATTATAGGACTATTTCTCTCTATACCATTTGTATTTCATATACCTTTGACTATTGGATGTTCTAATAGGTACATCGAAAACAAAATGTTTTTTCTTTCAGTGAAATACGGAATCGTTCCGTATTTTATCTAACGGGTGGCATCCCTAAATCTAAATATTGCTGTTACATTGCACAACCTTCAATGTTATGTCATAATTATGTACAATTCTGGCAAATTAATTACGGTCTTTGTTAGGAAGAAATGGTCTTCACACAGTTCGCAACAAGCCAGGCGGCCCAAACTGCTGCATATACCCTGACTCTGCTTGCACAGAATGCAAGAGAAGTGACACAATTTCCCTCGTTAAAAGAAATTCATGTTAGTAGGCAATATTAACTAAATAAAAATATATACTTGTGTATTGATTTTAAGAAAGGCATTGATGTTTATGGTTAGGTACACATTGGTGCAACGATTGTGTTTTTCGCGAATGCGCTTGTTAAATCACACGTTTGGAGAAGTAGGCTGTGATTCAATGATAAATTAACAGGCACCGCATCGATTATATGCAACGCAGGACAAGCTAGATAAACTAGTAATATCATCAACCATGTGTAGTTAAACTGTTGATTGTTAAGATTGATTGTTTTTTATAAGATAAGTTTAATGCTAGCTAGCACCTTACCTTGGCTCCTTGCTGCACTCGCATAACAGGTAGTCAGCCTGCCACGCAGTCTCCTCGTGGAGTGCAATGTAATCGGCCATAATCGGTGTCCAAAAATGCCGATTACCGATTGTTATGAAACTTGAAATTGGCCCTAGTTAAATCGGCCATTCCGATTAATCGGTCGACCTCTAAACTGGAGTGTTGCGGTATTCAAGGAGACTGAGGTAGGGGTCTCTCGTCTGCTTTTGCTTTGTCTATGAGTGATTTAGCAATCTGCACAGATTTTTCAGCAAGGCCATTACTTTGAGGGTAATGTGGGCTTGTGGTGACGTGTGAACTCCCATGATTTTTTGAAGGATTCAAAATCATTTGATTGGTAACAGGGGCCATTGCCAGATATTAAAGTCTCTACAATGCCATGCCTGGCAAAGACTGCTTTCAGCTTGTGGATCACAGCTGCAGATGTGGTGCTGTGAACCTTATCAAGTTCGAAGTATCTGCTGTAGTAGTCCACTGTTACAATGTCGTCCTCATTGTTCCAGGTGAACAGATAGGTTGCCACGACCTGCCAGGGTCGGTCTGGGATACAGTGGTTACATTGGCTCTTTGGTGTTTGAGGGGCGTCGTTCAAGATAGGGGGGCATTTACCAACAATGTCCTCTATTTGTTTGCCCATTCCGTTGATCTGTGGTAGTTCATCGCGATGGTTCCGGAACTCTTGAGACGCTCTGAGGGCATTTTCTCCTCTCCTCAGGCCATCCATCCTGTATGACTTTCCTCAGCTGTGTGAGTTGTGAGTCCTTTTCTGTTTCTGCTCGGATCTCCTTCAGTTTTGTATCACTAATTGGTAAGTTGCTTTACACAGTGTGCACTTGCATGTCCATGGCTTCACTGAGGCTGCTGTCCTTGTAGGTAAGAAACGTCCTGGAGAGTGTGTCTGCGACAGGGATGTCTTTGCCTGGACGGTGAGTGATTGTGACGTCGTATTTTTGTAGTTGCAGGCTCATTCTCTGTAGCCTTGGTGGGGCTGCGGCTAGCGGTTTCCTCATGATTGACTCGAGAGGTCTGTGGTCGGATTCCACAATGACTTGTCGTCTATATACGTACTGATGGAAACGCTTACATCCGAACAGAATGGTGTACAGCTCCTTTTCGATTTGAGCGTAGTTGATTTCACAGTGTGAGAGATTTGGAAGCGTAGTCGATGGGCTTTCCCATCGACTACGAAGAAAAAGGGGAATCTTTCTCGGTGGGTAGACCACAGGGGTTGCGTCTGGGTCAAGGTGAATGGTACATTCTTCTGGGAATAGTACTATTCCTGTAAAAACATCAGCAAACTCCATTACATTTTCTGTCTCTACTGGTGCTGTCACTGATAAAACTTAGCTTAATGAGGTCCATGTCTAAACATGCTTTAAGTCCTAGCACTGCAGGTACTTGAGTGTCAACAATGTAAAAGTCCAACATGTCACTTTCCTTGTATTTACATTTGAAAGTGCATGTGCCTTTTACTGGGAGCTGTTCACCACCATAACCAGTCAGTCTGTGCATGGTGGGCTGTAACTTGCACTCAGATGTCAAGCTGCCTTACTTATTCAGAGGAATAATGTTTACTTGGGCGCCAGTGTCTAGTTTGAAATTTAGCTCTGTGCTTTGTGTTCCTATCTCAATGTCAGCAAAGGCTTGCTGTCTCCGATATTAGATTTTTCTGTGTCACTGAATCAATAAACTGTTCATCAACATTTGACTCTTCGACTGACATTTCATCTTCACTCACTGTATGTACCGTTTTTTCACGGTAAGCTCTGCACACTTTTGCAAAGTGATTCCATTTTCTACATGTAGTACACTGTTTGCCTTTAGCTGGGCAATTTCCCTGTACGCCATGCACTTTGTATCCACAATATCAACGTGTTTTGGGGCGTTTTGAGTTCTGTTTCTCTCCGTTCGGAAGCGCGCTCTCTGGGCACCGGAAGTGTGCTTTGATGTCTGCCTGACTGCATGTTCACGAAATGCAACCCGAAATGGTTTTCATCTGAACCTGTGCTAGCTCGTGAGATCTGGATATGTTGATAACTTTGTCCAGCGTTAGCTCAGACCCAGCATTCAAAAGTTTATCTCGGGTGAGTGTATTCCATATACAATACGGTCCCTGACCATCTCATCCTTGTTTGCATAATCACAGTCTTTCACAAGCAGACTCAGCTCAGACACAAACTGTTCAAACGATTTGCTAGCTCCCTGTACTTTCTCACGGAATTTGTACCTACCGAAAATCGTATTGGTCTTCAGCACAACATATGCTTCAAAACGATCGTAGTATGTTTTCAGTACCTTTTGATTCAGCCTCGGTAAGTGTCCATGTGTTGTAAACGTCTCTCCCTTTTTCACTGATCCAGAGGAGCAGGTAGCAGCACTTTTCCTCTTCTCTTTCCTTCAGAGGACCCGTGAACATTACTTCCACATGCTGTTTGAACTTACGCCATGCATCGGGTACGTTTGTTGACTCCCAGTCCATTCGAGGTGAAGGAACTCCAGCAAAATCCATATTTTAGTCCTTTTACTCTGACACCATGTCTTGTTTTACACGCTTTGTACAAAATAATCAAATCCAGTACGACAGGATATTTCTAAACATAGCTCTTTATTAGTTAGCTATAACTGGCATGTTCACGTGTCTCACACCATGATCAACCGAAGATGACCTCACCACCTGGGTGGTCTTAACCAATCATAGCGCAGTATGATACGGGTAAAATGCATTCAATTACAATTCAGTATGTTTACACATATGAATATTACAAACAGGGCCAACAATTCCACAGTGCTGGAAGCTAACCAACCAGGTTCAATGTTAGCTAGCTAACAGTACACTTTAGCTTAAGACATATAGCTAGTTAAACAATGAACCTAGCTATGTAAACAACGTGTAAGTTCACATACATTACGTAACGTTAGCTAACGTGCCAGCCAGCTAAGGTTAGCTAGTTAAACAACAATGAACAGTGCCAACAACGCCACAGTGCCGGGAGCTAACCAACCAGGTTCAATGTTAGCTAGCTGACATTAAGCTCTAACTAGAAAAGCACAC
The DNA here is from genome assembly GCF_901001165.1 of Salmo trutta. Lineage (NCBI taxonomy): Eukaryota > Metazoa > Chordata > Actinopteri > Salmoniformes > Salmonidae > Salmo > Salmo trutta. Next base: position 42,477,587 of record NC_042959.1, read on the forward strand.
GGCTCTGGGATACGAATGATAACGTCAGCTAGGGAGCCAGCCAACTAACATTAGCTAGCTAGCTAACATTAGCTAGCTAACTAACAGTACACTTTAGCTTAAGACATGTAGCTAGCTAGCTAGGTAAACTAGGTAAACATTGAACCTAGCTAGGTAAACAACTTTTAAGATCACACACGTCACATAACGTTACCTAACGAGCCAACCAGCTAACGTTAGCTAGTTAAACAACAATGAACACAGTGCCAAATCATGTTGTTACTACCCTGCATGAATACATATTTTAACTGCATGCCGCAGAATGACATATTTTACCTTGTCAGCTCGGGGATTCGATCTTGCAACCTTTTGGTTACTAGTCCAACACTCTAACCCCTAGGCTACCTGCTGCCCATATTTAGCTATCATACTCTAATTCCACTGATTTCAAACTTGATCCTCCAGAAAGTGGAGAACAACACTTATGCAGCTTCACTACACAATACATTTTTAAAAAAGCCGTGTTTGACAGGATTACCAACATAGACTGACGAGCTCAAATAGCCAGAAGACTTCTATATAGCAGACCAATCTTAACTCATCTCTCGGCATGTCCAGCCCACTCATTATCTCAGCCAATTATGGCTAGTGGGAAGGTTGCTCGCTTTTTCTGTGGCTTAACCAACAAGGCTCGTAATTTAACAATTTTATTTGTATTTACAGATGGTATACTAGTTTGTTATTAAGGCACATGAAAGTTCACAGGTTTGAGAAGGCATTTCTGCCCCCAAAAAACACATTTTGATTTAAAAAAAAGTGACTTGCGACATACGCCTGGTTTCCTGAATCGGGCCACATGCTCTCAATGCAATTTGATAGGAGTGACGCCAAATCCAAAGTGGCTTCCCTTGACACTTTTTTGGTGAGCCAGGATCATTCGCTGTTGAGCACACTCAGTTTAGCTCAACGCTGATTGGCAATTATTTTATACTTTTTTTTATCAAGGGAGGCCAAATGCTTGCTGACTTCCCTTGCTTTCAATGCTACATGTGGCACCTATGTCATACTCTTTTGGACCAGACAGCATCAGATAGATGGCCTACACATACAGAGACAGAGGGGCGCCATTTCGTTCAAATGCTTTCTCCGGTGAGATACAGTACATTCAGCCTCTTGTGAATTGAAGGAAAATTATGAAACACAGAGAGACGAAAGATAAAATAATTAGTTTTTTTCTTGGTAAATGTTTTGGGGAAGCCTGGCTTCCCTTGGCATCCATGAATACACACCACTGAGGCTATGTGAGAGGTTATAGACCTGCAGTCAGTGTCCAGATTTCAGTTTCCATTTAACATATCGGAACAGCAGGCTAGTTTCCATGACGTGCCATAGGTCTATTTGAAGTCCCCATCTTGTGACTGTCAAATTTGTACTCCAGGGGAGTGTCATGTAACTTGTAATAGATGAATTGTCAATATTTCTCAGTGTTTAAGAATTAGTTGCTTATCAGGCTTTATATAGATGTGTGCCCGATGCCACCCATTATCTCCAATTCTCAGCTTTGGTCAGTGATGCTATTTAGTATGGCCTCAATCAAATGACCCATAGCCTATAGGCTACAAAGTGCATACTCGGAGAAGCACAAAGCAAAGTTATATTTCTAAGATATCTGCTGGGATGGTGTAAATACAACTAGGCTGCATTACACACTGCAATGGATATTCCAACCCTGAGCCCCAGCCTGCTCTCTGCTCTTGCTGATCAAACACTTTGTATGCTGCCTAACCAATGATTGTGCTGTGTAGACCTACGGCGGCAGTTCAGGAGGCGAGTCAAAGGTTCTTCAGATTTTTTCATTTTATTAGGCCTATTCCAAAAAATGCACGCAGACTAGCCTATAGCCTGTTCAGTTTGAGAAGGAGAGCGCAAAGATGAGGAGGACCGGAGGTCAACTTTGCCAGCTTGCTACTACTATAATTGATTTTTATTAAAAACAATGTTTCTCACCCATGATGTATTTATCAGAGTTATTGACCTCACAGTAAGCCAGATTCAAGTAACTTAAAATGTGGTGCTGAAATGGACAGCTCATGGTGCTGAAAGTAGGCAAATTCGAGTAAGCATAATTACTTTAAACCGTCTTCATTTTAATTAGACTTTACTAACAACAAAAGGGCTTTGTGTTGGAGCCTCCTCCTTCCTATTTAATAAAATAGAGTTAGGCCTACTTGTTTGACAGGTGAAATTAGGCTAGACTGCTATATCCATAGATTTGTCAGTCAATTCCTCTAGCCACCATGCACTCTTTAAATAGCTTACCTCAGTGCCAGTGAAGGGCTGTTAAGTTAAGCCTCGAATTGAGGGGGTATGACAGAGTATACCATAGCCTTTCATTAAAGAAAATGACAAAAAGCACAGGCCTACCCTTTGTTAGCTTAAGATTTTGAAGAAAATCAAACAGATCTGATTAAATAAAGTGATCCATAACAACGCTTTGGTCAGCGATGCTTTATGCTAGAAACAAGCTGTAAAATACACAAGAAAGAAGTGACTCCAATGCATGTGGGGATATCATTGTTTAGTTTATTTAACATTCAGAGGCTGATCTACAACCTTCTATAGCCCAGGAGACAACATTTACTTTGCTTGGGAAGTAATCTAATTCTGTCACTATCAATTGATTAAGCTATTCACTTTCTGTACAATAGAAGATGTTTAAACATAGGCAGCTTTTAGGGAAACACTTGTGACCTTTTCTCATTGGGTTGAGCCAAGGAAGAAGAGTAGCCAGCATTTAAAGCTTACATTTTTCTGCGTTGGTAGGCCTACTTTGTCTGGGTTGGAAAGGTAGGCCTAACTTTTGAAAGTACATCCTCATATTCCTAAGGATATCTCAGATTTAATTATTAACAGGGACAGTTTCGTTGCAAATAAGACACACTGATTTGGCATTGGAGAAATATGATAAGATGAACACATAGGCCTAGCTCTCTGTCCATTCTTAGCCTGTAATTTTGGTAATTTGTGTGGTATTAAAAAATATTCTGCTAATGTGTAAAATGTGTATAAAATGCAATTATTTTCATAGATTCATGCAATGTTTTTACTATAAAGGAGATCTTTCCACCCCTACTCTTGTCCATGGTGGTCTGCGAACCCACAACCTTCTGGCCTACAGCCCTGTCAGCTATCAAAATTCCTGCGATGCCATGCTTAAAGCACAAAGAAAAGTTTCTAAAACTGCATATCTACAGCTCTGTTCTGTCCAAGAAGTGAGGGTAAACGGTAGACATGTTCTCTGCCTAACCAATGGTTGTGCTGTGTAGACCTACGGCGGCAGTACCAGTCAATAGTTTGGACACCTACTGATTCAAGGGTTTTTCTTTATTTTTACTATATTCTACATTGTAGAATAATAGCGAAGACATCAAAACTATAAAATAACACATATGGAATCATGTAGTAACCAGAAAAGTGTAAACAAATCAAAATATATTTTAGATTCCTTAAAGTAGCCACTCTGCCTTGATGACCGCTTTGCACACTCTTGGCATTCTCTCAACCAGCTTCACATGGAATGCTTTTCCAACAGTCTTGAAGGAGTTCCCACATATGCTGAGCACTTGTTGGCTGCTTTTCCTTCACTCTGCGGTCCAACTCATCACAAACCATCTCAATTGGGTTGAGGTCAGGTGATTGTGGGGGCCAGGTCATCTGATGCAGCACTCCATCATTCCCCCTCTTGGTCAAATATCCCTTACACAACCTGAAGGTGTGTTGGGTCGTTGTCCTGTTGAAAAACAAATGATAGTTCCACTAAGCGCAAACCAGATGGGATAGGGCATCACTGCAGAATGCTGTGGTAGCCATGCTGTTTAAGTGTGCCTTGAAATCTAAATAAATCTCAGACAGTGTCACCAGCAAAGCACCCCCACACCATCCCACCTCCATGCTTCACAGTGGGAAACACACATACAGAGATCATCTGTTCACCTACTTTGCGTTTGGAACCAAAAATCAAAAAAATGTACTCATCAGACCAAAAGACAGATTTCCACCAGTCTAATGTCCATTGCTCGCATTTCTTGGCCCAAGCAAGTCTCTTCTTATTATTGGTGTCCTTTAGTAGTCGTTTCTTTGCAGCAATTCAACCACGAAGGCCTGATTAATGCAGTTTCCTCTGAACAGTTGATGTTGAGATGTGTCTGTTACTTGAACTCTGAAGCATTTATTTGGGCTGCAATCTGAGGTGCAGTTAACTCTAATGAACTTATCCTCTGCAGCAGAGGTAACTCTGGGGTCTTCCTTTCCTGTGGCGGTCCTCATGAGAGCCAGGTTCATCATAGCCCTTGATGGTTTTTGTGACTGCACTTGAAGAAACTTTCAAAGTTCTTGAAATTTCCATATTGACTGACCTTCTTGTCACAACACAACTGAAGGAATTAAGAAGGAAAGAAATTCAACAAATTAACAAGGCACGGCTGTTAATTAAAATGCATTCCAGGTGACTACCTCATGAAGCTGAGAGAATGCCAAGTGTGCAAAGCTGTCATCAAGGCAAAGGGTGGCTACTAAATGTTTATATTTTTGTTGGTTTACTACATGATTCCATATGTGTTATTTCATAGATTTGATGTCTTCAGTATTATTCTACAATGTAGAAAATAGCAAAAGTAAAGAAAAACCCTTGAATGAGTTGGTGTGTACAAACTTTTGACTGGTACTGTAAATAACATTCACTCTCTAAATGATATGTCATTTGCAAGTGGGTGCTCTTACAGGATACAGTTTTCTTTCCCACCATCTTGTGGCTACTCTTAGTGGTACAGTATATCGACATTCCATTTCACCTGTTGTTCAAACACAATTTGATAATTATATAATTTCTGATAAATTAGCATAATTTCAATACTGTTTACTCATTCAATTATGCTGCAAAGCAATATGTAGGCAAATATGTTATTACTATTTTATATATTATACTGTACATATGAAAGTAACCAACTCCACTTATTCATAAATATTTATAGACATTTTAGCTGCTCTTTTGAAATGTCAGAGCGAAACCCACAAATGACAAATTGTTTTTTGGTCTTTAACTTATCTAGAAAAATGAATTATATTATTCCCTGAAGCTCAAACTGAAGACCAAACGGTGACAATAAAACCTCAGAAGTTGGGGCTTGAGATATTAACAATAAATATGTGTTAATTGAAATGGGTTGCATGATAAGCTTTCATACTGTATTTCTGATTTGTTCTGTGGTCTTTGCAGATTTAAATAGAATATACAAAAAAAATGTAAGATGCATTTTTGTTGTCTGTGAAATTCATAAAAGGCTGCTGCATCTCCTCAGCACCATTGAATTACCTGTGTTCAACCAGGACAGATTAAATGACACTGCCATCAATCTGGAGACTCTCAACCCCTGCCTCTTACAGAAATTTTTTCAACTCCCATTAATTTATCATTATTATTTTTAAAATGTAAACTTTATTTAACTAGGCAAGTCAGTTAAGAACAAATTCTTATTTACAATGACGGCCTACCCCGGCCAAACCCGGACGACGCTGGGCCAATTGTGCGCCACCCTATGGGACTCCCAATCACGGCCGGATGTGATACAGCCTGGAATTGAACCAGGAACTGTAGTGACGCCTCTTGCAATGAGATGCAGTGCCTTAGACCGCTGCGCCACTCGGGAGCCCATCTTAAAAAGTCAATTATAAATCTTAAGTATTCATTTTTGTAAAATTACTCATTGCTAAACATTATAACCCCTCATAGAAAAATGTGGTCTGCAACATCGTCATTGGAGCTGGGCCACATCAGCAGAACTGGAATAGAAAACAAATTAATATTAGAAAATGTATAGATTATTTATGTCTGTGGACCATTGTTATGCCTCAGAGACACCACTGTATGTGCTGGGCTTTATCTGAACAGGTGAGGGAACTGTCTCACCTTCCAGCGGTTCCCGCACTCGTTACACAGAACAAAAGTAGTCATAGGCTCATCAGCGCTGCGGGTCTGCATCTACACACACACACACACACACCAAGAAATACAAAGGCAGCTTTCATTCAACAGCACAGGCTGTCTCCACTGTATCTCACTGTGTGAACTGGAACTGGTAGAGCGAACAAAATAAAACTGATATTGGGTCAGTATGTAGAGCATATGTATGTTTTCAGTGCAGTGAGCCGTGCGTATCTGTTTAAGTAAAATACAATATATACTTGGTAATAAGCAGAATAGGGTGTGTATGCAGAGTATGGTATGTTTACCTGGTTGTAGGTGCAGTTCTTTTTGCTGCACTTGCTGCACTGAAACAGGTCAGAAATGGTACCACTGGTTTTGGACAGCTGGTGTTCCCTAATGGCCTCCTTAGTCAGATTGTTCCTCAACTGCTTCAGCTCATCACTAGCCATCTCCTAGATTAGAGATATATTAGATAGATTGGATAGATAGATATAGTTGAAGTCAGAAGTTTACATACACCTTAGCCAACTAGGTGTATGTAAGGGCTTTGTGATGGCCACTCTAATACCTTGACTTTGTTGTCCTTAAGCCATTTTGACACAACTTTGGAAGTATGCTTGGGGTCATTGTGCATTTGGAAGACACATTTGCGACCAAGCTTTAACTTCCTGACTGATGTCTTGAGATGTTGCTTCAATATATCCACATAATTTTCCTCCTTCATGATGCCATCTATTTGTGAAGTGCAGCAAAGCACCCCCACAACATGATGCTGCCACCCCCGTGCTTCACGATTGGGATGGTGTTCTTCGGCTTGCAAGCTTCACCCTTTTTCCTCCAAACATAACGATGGTCATTATGGCCAAACCGTTCTATTTTTGTTTCATCAGACCAGAGGACATTTCTCCAAAAAGTACGCTCTTTTGTCCCCATGTGCAGTTGCAAACCGTAGTCTTGTTTTTTTATGACGGTTTTGGAGCAGTGGCTTCTTCCTTGCTGAGTGGCCTTTCAGGTTATGTGAATACAGGACTAATTTTACTGTGGATATAGATACTTTTGTACCGGTTTCCTCCAGCATCTTCACAAGGTCCTTTGCTGTGGTTCTGGGATTGATTTGCACTTTTTGCACAAGTATGTTCATCTCTAGGAGACAAAACGTGTCTCCTTCCTGAACGGTATGACGGCTGCGTGGTCCCATAGTGTTTATACTTGCGTACTATTGTTTGTACAGATGAATGTGGTACCTTCAGGCGTTTGGAAATTGCTCCCAAGGATGAACCAGACTTGTGGAGGTCTACAATTGTTTTCCCGAGGTTTTGGCTGATTTCTTTTGATTTTCCCATGATGTCAAGCAAAGAGGCACTGAATTTGAAGGTAGGCCTAGAAATACAACCACAGGTACACCTCCAATTGACTCAAATGATGTCAATTAGCCTATCAGAAGCTTCTAAAGCCATGCCATCATTTTCTGGAATTTTCCACGCTGTTTAAAGGCACAGTCAACTTAGTGTATATAACCTTCTGACCCACTGGAATTGTGATACATTGAATTATAAGTGAAATAATCTGTCTGTAAACAATTGTTGGAAAAATTACTTGTGTCATGCACAAAGTAGATGTCCTAACCAACTTGCCAAAACTATAGTTTATTAACAAGAGATGTGGGGAGTGGTTGAAAAACGAGTTTTAATGACTCCAACCTAAGTGTATGTAAACTTCCGACTTCAAATGTAGATAGATAGACAAAATCTCTGAGGGAAATTTGTCTACTCTACTCAATATTTTGGTAGGTGCTTGACTTTCTTGATTCTCTCTCTTTGGTACGACATCTTTGGAATATGTTAGAGGCAGGGGTGGGTCATGGGTTGATATGACAGAAGTTTACCATACCTCAGCAGACATGATGGCGAAGCGTCTCAGCTCGATGCCTCCAGCCAGGACGTTCCTCCGCAGTCCAGGGTTTTTGGGGTCCTTCAGGTTGCTGATGCGGCTCCGCACCCTGTTTTTATACTTCATATCTGTGGATCCCATCTCCGTGTAAATATGTGCAGCGGAGGATAGTTAAGGAAGCTTTCATCACCGTCTGACTGAAATATCTAACGGTGACAATAAAAGAACAAACAAATATAACATTTGTTATATTCAAAGCCAAGAGAGCAAATGGCAGCTCTGCAAACACACTGCAACCTGAAACCAACCCAAATTGGTAAAATACTTCAGAAACACATGCAGATTTAAAAGGATATGATCTTCAATCTCTGCTGCCATGGAGTCACAGTTTGTCCCAAATTCTTTGAAGTTGTCTGAGGAGATAAAACTGAGGGTATTACGTTTCCTCCTTTTCATCTACAAAATCTATCAAGCTGTGTGTAATGTAACCATTAGTAATTTCCATACTGTACTGTATGTGTGAATGAATGTGCATTGAATGAGTCACTTTATGTGTAGATTGATCTCTTTTATCTCTGTGAGTCATTCAGTTAGTGGCTGGTCTTTTCCCCACCATCTGTACGTAGAGCAGCAGCCAGCATCTCGATGCACTTGTCCCTGATGGTTTCTCCAGTGGCAAGGCAAGGGGACAGGGGAACCCCTGCTGAGCTGAAGGAGGGGGACATGGGACTGGTGGGGGTGGTGGGGATCTTTGGCATCTCTGGTTTCCCTCTCCTGGTCATCGTATACACAAGCCAGACAGCATATACGTCAATCAAGAGTTTAAAATCTGATCCATATTTATTTCAGTAGTACAGTAGATAGTATTTTCCAGTTAAAAAGGGTACCGTTCAATACTGTCCGTTGAGGACTTTCTCTGCAGAGGGCCAGGGTGAGAGGACTTGGAGCCATGAAATTCTTTCCTGAAACAAACACAGAGACAGAAAAAGCAAGGGAGTGAACTAACATCCTTATCTTAATGTGCTCCATTATGCAAAGTAAATAAAAAGGCCTTAATGAAGCAGTAAAATAAATAAGAAAAGCAAATTTGCTTTTCTATCTGCATAAGAAAGGCGCCCTCTTACGTCTCGCTAGAGAGCTTCTTAGCTGAGGGTGAGTTGCTAGTCTTGGAATCCACAGAGTCCCTCCTAAAGAGAGGTATTAAATGAGGAATGATTTGAAAGCGAGAAAAGGGGGTTACTACCCACTGATTGATTCAATGTAATTTCAACAAATAAAATTAAAAATCCATGTGACAACTTTGTCAAAAATTTGGAAAAAGTACACTTTTTTTAAACTAAAATGCAATGACATGGCTCGCTTGCAGTGGTGTAAAGTACTTGAAGGAAAACTCCACCCCAAAATGTGTCTTTTAGTATTTGTTTCATTAGTCCATTGTTGATATAGTCCCAAAATATCTTGCATGTCAACAATCAAGTTTTCAAGATACGAAACTTCAAAATACAGAAATCTGGCCCATATGATCCATTTTGCATCATATGACGCTGCGTTCCGCATCATATGACACAAAATGCATCATACAGACCAGATTGGTTTCAGAATAGAGCAATTTAGAATAGAGCAAATACAGAACTTTCAAAATACAGAAATGCATTTTGCTTCATATGACGCAAGATTGCTGTATTTTGAAAGTTGCAAAACGCAGCATCATATGATGCAAAAACCATCATACGGGCTAGATTTCTTAGTCCATTGTTGATGTAGACCCAAAATAGTTTGTATGTCAGCAATCAACATTTCAAGATACCAGATTGTTGTATTTTTCAAGATACGCATCTTGAAAACTTGATTTTGAGTTTTCCTTTAAGTAAAAATACATAAGTAGTTTTTTGGTGGTATTTATACTTTACTATTTATACACTGAACAAAAATATAAATGCAACAATTAAAAATATTTTACTGAGTTACAGTTCATCTAAGGAAATCTGTCAATTGAAATGAATAAATTAGGCCCTAATATATGGATTTCACATGACTAGGAATACAGATACGCATCTGTTGGTCACATATACCTTAAAAAAAAAAAATGTTGGGGAGTGGATCAGAAAACAATTCAGTATCTGGTGTGGCAATCATTTGCTTCATGCAGCGGGACATATCTCCTTCGCATAGAGTTGATTGCGGCCTGTGGAATGTTGTGTGGCCTGTGGAATGTTGTCCCACTCCTCTTCAATGGCTGTGTGAAGTTGCTGGATATTGGCGGGAAATGGAACCCGCTTTCGTACACGTCGATCCAGAGCATCCCAAACATACTCAAATGGGTGACATGTCTGGTGAGTATGTAGGCCAAGGAAAAACTGGGACATTTTCAGCTTCCAGGAATTGTGTACAGATCCTTGCAACATGGGGCCGTGCATTATCATGCTGAAACATGAGGTGATGGCGGCAGATGAATGGCACGACATAGGCCTCAGGATCTCATCACGGTCATCGATAAAATGCAATTGTGTTCGTTGTCCGTAGCTTGTGCCTGCCCATACCATAACCCCACCACCACGGGGCACTCTGTTCACAACGTTGACATCAGCAAACCACTCGCCCACACAATGCCATACACGCTGTCTGCCATCTGCCCGGTACAGTTGAAACCGGAATTCAGCCGTGAAGGGCACACTTCTCCAGCGTGCCAGTGACCATCGAAGGTGAGCATTTGCCACTGAAGTCAGTTACGATGCCGAACTGCAGTAAGGTGAAGACCTCGGTGAGGACGACGAGCCGCAGATGAGCTCCCCTGAGACAGTTTCTGTGCAGTAATTTTTCAGTTGTGCAAACCCACAGTTTAATCAGCTGTCCGGGTGGCTGGTCTCAGACAATCCTGCAGGTGAAGAAGCCAGATGTGGAGGTCCTGAGCTCACATGGTGAGACTTGGTCTGTGGTAGTGAGGCTAGTTTGTTGTACTGCCAAATTCTCTAAAATGACTTGAGGTGGCTTATAGTAGAAAAATGAACATTCAATTATCTGGCAACAGCTCTGGTGGACATTCCTGCAGTCAGCATGCCAACTGCACACTCCCTCAAAACCTCAGACATCTGTGGCATTGTGTTATGTGACAAAACTGCATATTTTAGAGTGGCCTTCTATTGTCCCCAGCACAAGGTGCACCTGTGTAATGATCATTACTTCTTGATATGCCACATGTCAAGAGGGTGGATTATCTTGGCAAAGGAGAAATGCTCACTAACAGGGATGTAAACAAATTTGTACACAAAATTTGAGGGAAATAAGCTTTTTGTGTGTATGGAACATTTCTGGGATCTTTTATTTCAGCTCATGAAACATGGGGCCAACACTTTACATGTTGCTTTTATATTTATGTTAAGTATATTTTTGGCAACTTGTAATCCACTGCATCCCTAAAGAAAATAAGCACTTTTAACATACATTTTCCCTGGTACCAAAAAGTACTTGCTCAGGCAGAACAGAATGATGGTCCAATTCACACACTTATAATGCGTTGTCATCCCTACTGCCTCTGATCTGGTGGACTAACTAAACACAAATACTGCATTTTGTAAATGATGTGAGTGTTGGAGTGTGCCCCCGTCTGTCCATAAAATAAAATAAATCTACTAGCATTTACTTACGTATGACAATTGAGTACTTTTCCCACCACTTTTCGCTTGTAATGTAGATTTCATATTGATGTCACGTTATTTGGCTATTAAATCGAATATCAATTAAAACTATTTGCTGACGGATGTACTTCGCCCACTGGGTATTAAGGCATTTAGCAGTAATGACCAGAGAAGTGTCAGTCATAGTATTGAATCTGAATGAGAGCCAGTACCTACCTGTCTGATTTGGAGTCAGTCGAATGACGTTTCACAGAATGGCTGGGCTTGGAGTCAGTGGAGTCCTTTCTACAACAACACGAGAGAGAGGAAAACATGTCATCTTGTGACACTGCTGTCGGTTCATCTGAGTGAGTGTTAGATGTTGAGTGACGAGGTAAAGCTTTAAATGATATCCTGTTTTTACTTTCATTTGACCATTTTGCTACTACTACTCCCAACTGATCAGCAACACCAGTGGTAACTCCCAGGTACTGTTGTCTACTGTGAGCAAGCTCCTTAAACCTGTGAACAACTCTGCTACCTAAGCCTCCCCAGAACGGTGCAATCAATACCTTTGTTTCTTACAAAGCAAAATTGAAAACATCAATGACACCAGCCTGTCCTCTCCAGCCCCTATAGTTGATCTACACAGTCCTACGCTCCCTGAGTCAAGGTTCTCAAAGTTCACCACAGTCACTGCAGCTGATGTAACCAAGCTGGTTAGAACAATGAGGCTCACCACTTGCTCACTTGACCCTATCCCCACCTCATTTGTCAAGACCTAGTTACCTGCTCTGGAGCCTTTTTTTCACAGAAAATCATTAACAAGTCCCTCACCACTGGATGTGTCCCTCCACAGCTCAAACTCGCCACAGTCACACCAGTACTTAAAAAGCCTGGATCTGACCCTGACAACCTCCAGAACTATAGGCCTATCTCCAACCTGCCCTTCCTGAGTAAGCTCCTCGAACGTGCTATGTCTAGCCAACTCCAACAACATCTTGCCATTCACAACCTACTTGAGCCCTTCCAGTCTGGTTTCAGACACAGAGACTGCCTTGGTAAGGGTCACCAATGACCTCCTCATGAATGCGGACTCTGGGGCTGCCAGCATCCTCATACTGCTGGACCTCAGTGCAGCATTTAACACGGTCAGCCATGCCATTCTGCTGGACCACATGGAGAAGCAACTGGGCCTGTCAGACACTGTCCTGGACTGGTTCAGGTCCTAAGCGCACTGATCCGCCAGGGGGTCCCTGAAGGCTCGGTCCTAGGGCAACTACTGTTTTGGATCTACATGCTGCCACTGGGAAACATGGACTGGGCTTTAACTTTTATGCTGACGACACTGAGCTGTATATCTCCACAAACACTGCATTCCTTGTCAGTTGCCTGTAGGACATCAAAGTGTGGATGCAGCGGAGTTTCCTGCAGTTAAACTTCAAAAAGACAGAGGTCGTCCTGAGTGGCACTCGCATCATTGACTAAATCAGCAGCTACAGCCTCAATATTGATGGTGTCAAGGTCCTCCCCTCCAGTGAGGTTCGCAATCTGGATGTGATATTTGACAGTCAGCGCTCGTTTGAGGCCCACATCAAAGTGTTATACTTTTACAGCCTCCAGCTGAGCAACTCATCCACACCTTTATCTTATCCCATCTGGACTATTGTAATACCCTGTTTGTTGACAAATCTGACACGTGCCTAAGAAGGCTACAATATGTCCAGAACTGTGCTGCATGTGTCCTCACCCACAACTCCACCATGAGCACATTATTATTATTATTTACCTTTAGGCAAGTCAGTTAAGAACAAATTCTTATTTTGAATGACGGCCTAGGAACAGTGGGTTAACTGCCTTGTTCAGGGGCAGAACGACAGATTTGTACTTTGTCAGCTTGGAGATTTGAACTTGCAACCTTTCGGTTACTAGTCCAACGCTCTAACCACTAGGCTACCCTGCCGCCATCACTCCAGTGCTGTTCAACCTCCACTGGCTCCGCATATGCTCATGCATTGACTTTAGAATCCACACCTACCAAGTTATCCACAACTCTGGACCCAACTATCGGTCTGACCTCACACTCCCTTCGCTCTTACAGGTCCATATCCCTTCAGCAGTCCCACAGCAGACAAAAAAAACTATGGGTGGCAGGGTTTTCAGTGGTGCGGCTTCTCGGCTGTGGAACGCACTTCCAGCTTCCAGTCACTGTCAGGGCTGCAGCCTCTGGCCTTGCTAAGGCACAGCTAAATAACTGAGCTGTTCAGAAAAGCTTTCAATTACCTATGTTAATTATGTTCACCGGATCGGACGACACCTGTACATAGCATTGATTGTTTTCTGCTTTTATTATAATAATTTTTTTCAGTGCCTTGGGTGTGAGAAAAGCTTTACAAATTAAAATATTTCTTTAAATATTTTCCTTCAAAGTTCACATCATACAGGTTTAAAAGTGAGGTCAATAAGTGTTTTTAGAGTGAAGTTCACTACATCCACCAATTACTGTGTATAGAATATGATCCTGCTTATGCAGACCTGTCTTTCTTGCCATCCAGACTTGGCCTTTTAGAACGTTTTGGATTGGAATCTGAGGAGTCCAGACTCTGCCTTTTAGCAGGTTTTGGTTTGGAATCTGACAAATCCTTTCTGAAACAGGAAACATTTGTATGTATGTAACATTTGCATGTATTGCAGCCATAGCTGATTGGCAAAAAGCACACAGCATTCAGGGAGCAGGCATGCTTGATCAAACAGCCTCACCAGCAGAGGGCAGACAAGATCACAAGGTGGCAAAGCACTGACAAATATGCCCACATATATTATTTCCCTATGAAGACCTCTGCTCCAATGAAGGGGTTAACAAACAATTCTCTAATATCACCAAATACACAACCACAACTCATGTCAGTGGGATTCAACTTGAACAAGCACATAGGCCCACGTGCAGTGTATAATTGTGCATGCACCTGTGGACTATGGCTTGCCAACCTTTCTTTCTTGGCATCAACAGATGTTTTTTTGGGACCTTTGGTATCGGAGTCTTTTCTGCAAACGGAGAACGGTTAGCAGTGCTTTGCAACTGTTGTCATAATAATCTTAATCTAATTTAACAAAATTACATCATTATCATCCTCCGCATTTACAGAATGTCATGATAAATACAGTGCCTTCGGAAAGTATTCAGACCCCTTGACTTTTTCCACATTTTGTTTTGTTACAGCCTTATTCTAAAATTGATTAAATAAAACAATTTCCTCAGCAATCGACACAGAGTACCCCATAACGGAAAAGCGAAAACAGGTTTTAGAAATGTTTGCAAACTTAAAAACAAAAATACCTTATTTACATAAGTATTCAGACCCTTTGCTATGAGACTCGAAATTGAGCTCAGGTGCATCCTGTTTCCATTGATCATCCTTGAGATGTTTCTACAACTTGATTGGAGTCCACCTGTGGTAAATTCTATTGATTGGACATGATTTGGAAAGGCACACACCGGTCTATATAAGGTCCTGCAGTGGACAGTGCATGTCAAAGCAAAAAACAAACCATGAGGTCAAAGGAATTGTCCGTAGAGCTCCGAGACAGGATTGTGTCGAGGCACAGATCTGGGGAAGGGTACAAAAACATTTCTGCAGCATTGAAGGTCCCCAAGAACACAGTGGCCTCCATCATTCTTAAATGGAAGAAGTTTGGAACCACCAAGACTCTCCCTAGAGCTGGCCACCCGGCCAAACTGAGCATTCGGGGGAGAAGGGCCTTGATCAGGGAGGTGACCAAGAACCCGATGTTCACTCTGACAGAGCTCACGTCTGGAGGAAACCTCGCACCATCCAGCCATTCAGCGGCAGGGACTGGGAGACTAGTCAGGATTGAGGTAAAGATGAACGAAGCAAAGTACAGAGAGATCCTTGATGAAAACCTGCCCCAGAGCGCTCAGGACCTCAGACTGGGGTGAAGGTTCATCTTCCAACAGGACAACAACCCTAAGCACAAAGCCAAGACAACGCAGGAGTGGCTTCGGGACAAGTCTCTAAATGTCATTGTGTGGCCCAGTCAGAGCCCAGACTTGAACCTGATCGAACGTCTCTGGAGAGACCTGAAAATAGCTGTGCAGCGACGCTCCCATTCCAACCTGACAGAGTTTGAGAGGATCTGCAGAGAAGACTGGGAGAAACTTCCCAAATACAGGTGTGCAAAGCTTGTAGCGTCATACCCAAAAAGAATGTCTAAACTCGTTTTTGCTTCATCATTATGGGGTAGTATGATGAGAGAAAAAAAATTGATTTTAAAATAATGCCGTAACCTAACAAAATGTGTAAAAAGTCAAGGGGTCTGGATACTTTCCGAAGGCACTATATAACAGGAACTATTAACTGACTGTTGAATACTATATTTATCATGATATTAGGAACATATACTGAAAAGGCTAAACACAATTGAGCACACTCAACATGAATGAGGTAGTATGATTTACAGATCCCAGACCTATCCTTTTTCACATGGTCAGATGACGTCACCTTCAGAGAAACGGGTTTGTAATCTGACGACTCTTCTCTGGGTAGCAAACAGCAAAGAAAGTGATGTTTGAAACTTCACAAGGAAAAGCAACAAAAATGCATTGTATCGAAATGAATAGAATCCATTAAGCATATCTGTCAATAGGAGCAGTTCAATAATGTCACAGAGAACAAACATTGCTGACACTCAAAAGTAACCACACAAAAAAACAACCATGCAACATAACAGCGACCTCTCCTTTTTGACCTCCACTGACGGGCGCTTCACAGGAGGGGGAGGATGGAGATGGAGAGGAAGAGGAGCAAATGGAGCATTGGGGTCCGGAGGCTCTTTTCTAACCACAGAAATCCGTGGAGGCTCTTTTCTAAATGTAAAACATTATTTTCAAATCATCACTACTATTCATCATTACTATCAATACTATATTAGCACACTCATGTTTCAAGTTTTATTAGTCGTATATAGGGGATACACATGCACCATTCAACAAAACGCTTACTTGCAGGCAGTGGTGTAAAGTACTTAAGTAGTACTTTAAAGTATTTTTACTTAAGTAGTTTGAGGGTATCTGTACTTTACTATTTATATTTTTGACAACTGTTACTTTTACTTCACTCCAATCCTAAAGAAAATTATATACTTTTTACTCCATACAGTTTCCTTGACACCCAAAAGTAATTATATTTTGAATGCTTAGCAAGGACAGCAAAATGGTCCAATTCACACACTTATCAAGAGAACATCCCCGGTCATCTCTACTGCCTCTGATCTGGCAGACTCAATAAATACAATAGCTTCACATGTCTGAGTGTTGGAGTGTGCCCCTGGGTATCTGTTAAATTATTATTATTATTTTTTTTAAATTGGTGCTGTCTGGTTTGCTTAATACAAGAGCATTTGAAATAATGTATAATTCAACTTTTGATAACTGTTTTATTTATTTAACTAGGCAAGTCAGTTAAGAACAAATTCTTATTTACAATGACGGCCTACCGGGGAACAGTGGGTTAACTGCCTTGTTCAGGGGCAGAACGACAGATTTTTACCTTGTCAGCTCGGGGATTCGATCTAGCAACATTTCGGTTACTGGCCCAACACTCTAACCACTAAGTTACCTGCCACCCCAAGTAAATATACTTCAGTATATTTTTGCAATTACATTTACTTTTGATACTTAAGTATATTTAAAACCAAATACTTTAAGAATTTTACTCAAGTAGTATTTTACTGGGTGACTTTTACATGAGTCATTTTCTATTAAAGTCTCTTTACTTTTACACAAGTATGACAATTACGTACTTTTTCCATCACTGTTTGCAGGTTGCTTCTCGACAATGCAACAATAAGTAATAAAATATAAGAATACGAACGAACATAAAGTAGAATAAAATATACATTTTAGCATAAGTATAATACAGGAAGCACAATTTATACTGTAGTCCAATATGTCTTATGAAATAAATCTAGATTATGACAGAAGAGAAGCTGACTCTAACCTCTCCTTCTTGACCTCTGCTGCAGTGGGCATAGAAGGATGAGGATGAAGAGGAGGAAGCGGGGAATTAGGGTCAGGAGGAGCTTTTTTCCTAAATGAAAAACCAACAGACTAAATAATCTATTGCGATTCTGAAAACTTTATAGTCATTTTCTGTGTATCGCTGACAGTTTTCATCAAAAAAGGAAGAACATGCACATAGTTGCAATGTTTTTGACTTTGCTGTGCTGTATAATGTTTAACCTATGATAACAAAACAAACAGTAAAACAGGGATTTCAGGGCAGTTTTCACTGTGTCTGATAAAACAGAGGTAGGTGATGATCGAACAGAAACTATGGACCATAGTACACAACTCAGTCTATTCACAAACAGCATGCCCTCTGACCTCTCTTTCTTCACCTTCACTGAGGGACGTCTGGACGGAGGGATGGGACGAGGATGAGAAGGAGACAGAGTGTCTGAAGAATCTCTCCTGAATGGAAATCGAAATATTCAAAATTAAATCTGAGAAGAAAACAATTATTTCCATGACTAATACAACTAGCACAAATCGAATGATTAAGGAAAGCATGCACAATTTACCATGATCACACCGTGCACCATGCAGAAGTGGGTGCTGGGTAAGTCACTCTCCAACTCACTACCCACTGGGCACAAACTGATTTAGTTGTATTCTTTAACTTTGATTCTTGGTTGAAATGGAGAAATTAATCCAACATATCAATTATTAATTTGTAAACAAACTGGAAATAAAGCCAGACTAAGTCAGTGGCACAAAATACACATGTTGATGTTCAAATGTTGATATTTGGTTGAGTTGACGATCAAACGATTCAATATCACTTCTGCAATACAGTAAATAGCATATTAACTTGTCGACAAATTAAGGCATTTTGTTGGATTCACGTCTCCAACTAAATAAAAAAATAAAAAGTGAAAAGAATAGGATTAGGCCAGTGGCTCAGATGAAACTGTCCCAAGCATTATATATATATCCTTTAAAATGTTGATATTTGATTGTGTTGACAACCAAACAATTCAATATGACTTTTGTAATACAGTAAATAGCCTAGTTAAGTTAAGGAAATTTTACAAACTAAAGTAACAGTATTTATTCAACCGAGTGTTTCAAAGAGTGTTTCAAATCTACTTTGAAACAAAGGTATACACCTCACACACGGTTATGGGCTTAAAAAAAAAGAAGACACCTGTACCATGTCAAATATATACAGTTGAAGTCAGAAGTTTACATACACTTAGGTTGGAGTCATTAAAACTCGTTTTTCAACCACTCCACACATTTCTTGTTACCAAACTATAGTTTTGGCAAGTCGGTTAGGACATCTACTTTGTGTATGACACAAGTCATTTTTACAACAATTGTTTACAGACAGATTATTTTACTTATAATTCACTGTATCACAATTCCAGTGGGTCAGAAGTTTACATACACTAAGTTGACTGTGCCTCTAAACAGCTTGCAAAATTCCAGAAAATGTCATGGCTTTAGAAGCTTCTGATAGGCTAATTGACATCATTTGAGTCAATTGGAGGTGTACCTGTGGATGTATTTCAAGGCCTACTTTCAAACTCAGTGCCTCGTTGCTTGACATTATGGGAAAATCAAAAGAAATCAGCCAAGACCTCAGGAAAAGAATTGGAGACCTCCGCAAGTCAGGTTCATCCTTGGGAGAAATCACGTTCTGGGAGCCTGGTCTGTAGGACAGGGTAAACACAAAACGGGTGAAAAACATGGCCCACCTTGCCTGGCGAGGGTTCAGTCTCCTCGCTGCCCGGATGTACTCCAGATTGCGGTGGTCAGTCCAGATGAGAAAAGGGTGTCTAGCCCCCTCAAGCCAGTGTCTCCACACCTTCAAGGCCTTGACGACAGCCAACACCTCCCGGTCCCCCACGTCATAGTTTTGCTCCGCCGGCTGAGCTTCTTCGAGAAGGCGGCACAGGGGCAGAGCTTCGGTGGCGTATCCGAGTGCTGAGAGAGCACCGCTCCTATCCCAGCCTCGGACGCATCCACCTCCACTATGAATGCCAAAGAGGGATCCGGATGGGCCAGCACGGGAGCCGAGGTAAACAGAGCCCTCAGGTGACTAAAAGCTCTGTCCGCCTCAACCGACCACTGCAAACGCACCGGGCCCCCCTTCAGCAGTGAGGTAATGGGAGCCGCTACCTGACCAAAACCTCGGATAAACCTCCGGTAGTAGTTGGCAAACCCTAAGAACCGCTGCAACTCCTTTACCGTGGTGGGAGTCGGCCAGTTACGCACGGCTGAAATGCGGTCACTCTCCATCTCCACCCCTGATGTGGAAATGCGATATCCTAGGAAGGAGACAGATTGCTGGAAAAACAAGCATTTCTCAGCCTTGACGTACAGGTCATGCTCCAACAGGCGACCAAGCACCCTGCGCACCAGGGACACATGCTCGACGTGTGTGGCGGAGTATATCAGAATGTCATCAATATACACCACTACACCCTGCCCGTGCAGGTCCCGGAAAATCTCATCTACAAAGGCTTGGAAGACTGATGGCACATTCATCAACCCGTACGGCATGACAAGATACACATAGTGCCCTGAGGTGGTACTGAAAGACGTCTTCCACTCGTCTCCCTCTCGGATACGCACCAGGTTGTAAGCGCTCCTGAGATCTAGTTTCGTGAAGAAGCGCGCCCCGTGCATTGACTCAATCGCTGTGGCTATGAGTGGTAGCTATAACTCACATTGATCTGATTCAGACCCCGATACTCAATACACAGGTGTAGACCTCCCTCCTTCTTCACAAAAAAGAAATTCGAGGAGGCGGGTGAAGTGGAGGACCAAATGTACCCCTGACGCAGGGATTCGGAGACATATGTTTCCATAGCCTCCGTCTCCGCCTGTGAGAGAAGATACACGTGCCTCCTGGGAAGTGCAGCGTCTACCAGGAGATTTATCGCGCAATCGCCCCGTCGATGGGGTGGTAATTGAGTCGCCTTCTTTTTAGAGAAGGCGAGAGCCAAATCGGCATATTCAGGGGGAATGCGCACGGTGGAGAGCTGGTCTGGACTCTCCACCGTAGTAGCACCAACGGAAACCCCTAAACACCTCCCTGAGCACTCCAGCAACCACCCCGTGAGAGCCCTCTGTGGCCAAGAAACAGTGGGGTCATGACAAACTAACCAGGGTAGGCCTAGCACCATGGGAAATGCAGGAGAGTCAATAAGGTAGAGACTAATTCTCTCCCCCCCTGCGTCACCATGCCCAGAGTAGTGGTGGCCTCCCTGATCATACCTGACCCTAATGGTCGACTATCTAAGACGTGAACGGGGAAGGGCACAGCCACGGGAACAATGGGGATCCCTAAACTATAAGCGAACGCTCTATCTATAAAGTTCCCAGCCGCGCCTGAATCGACGAGCGCCTTATGCTGGGAATGTGGGGAAAACTCAGAAAAGGTAACATAGACAAACATATAAGCAACAGAGGACTCTGGGTGAGAATGGTGCCGGCTCACCTGGGGTGACGCCAGAGCGCCCTGTCTGTTACCTCGATCCCCAGAGGAACCAACTCGGTACCGACTGGCAATGTGACCTCTGCGGCCACAGATGGTGCACGAGCTGGAACCCCCTCCCGTCTCCCTGCGCACCGCCCCTCCCAGCTCCATAAGTATCGGAGAGGGGGTGCGGGGGGATGGAACCACCAGACCCTGATCTGAACGTCCGCGGGTAGCCAGCAGGTTGTCCAGCCGGATGGACAGGTCCACCAGCTGGTCAAACATAAGGGTGGTGTCTCTGCAGGCCAACTCCCGACGGCGTCCTCGCGCAGACTGCAGCGGTAATGGTTGATCAGGGCCCTGTCGTTCCATCCTGCGCCGGCAGCCAGGGTTCCTCGTCTCCTGCCTTAGATGGAAGAGGCGCTCACCCGCCGCTCGACCCTCGGGCGGATGATCGAAGACTGCCCGGAAACCGCGTGTGAACTCCTCAAACTGGTCCAACGCCGCATCTCCCTCTCTCCATACAGCGTTGGCCCACTCGAGGGCTTTCCTGGTGAGGCACGAGACGAGTGCGGACACCCTCTCACGACCCGACAGAGCCGGGTGGATGGTGGCCAGGTATAGGTCCAGTTGGAGAAGGTACCCCTGGCAGTTCGCAGCCTTCCCGTCGTATTTCTGGGGCAGGGAGAGACGAATCCCACTGGAACCAGGATGAAGAGGGGCGCTCAGTGGAGACCCCGGTTGTGCTGGTGGAGGCGCTGGAAGAACTCCCCGTCTCTCCCAGCGGTCCATTGTCTGGACAACGAGGTCCATGACGGTGCCAAGATGTTGGAGCATTGCTGCGTGCTCCTCCACCCCTAATACTGGGGTACCTGCTCCTGCTGACTCCATCGTAGTGGTCCGTAATTCTGTCAGGGGTGCGTACTGGTGGCAGAGAAGTCAGACACAGGAGAGCAAAACTGTGTTTCAAACGGCTCAGTTTAATCATCAAAACCCACTGGATACAGAACAATGAAAATAAATGGGTACATAACCCGACGCACACCAGAACATAACGTGCACAAGCACTGACAACAAACAATTACGGACAAGGACATGGGGGGGAACAGAGGGTTAAATACACATGTATGACGGAATTGGAACCAGGTGTGATGGAAGACAAACCAAAACCAATGGAAAATGAAAAGTGGATCGGCGATGGCTAGAAAGTCGGTGATGTCGACCGCCGCCCGAACAAGGAGAGGGACTGATTTCGGCGGAAGTCGTGACAGAGGCCTACAAACCTGACTCGGTTACACCAGCTCTGTCAGGAGGAATGGGCCAAAATTTACCCAACATATTATGGGAAGCTTGTGGAAGGCTACCCAAAATGTTTGACCCAAGTTAAACAATTTAAAGGCAATGCTACCAAATACTAATTGAGTGTATGTAAACTTCTGAACCACTGGGAATGTGATGAAAGACATAAAAGCTGAAATAAATCATTCTCTCTACTATTATTCTGACATTTCACATTCTTAAAATAAAGTGGTGATCCTAACTGACCTAAAACAGGGAATTTTTTACTGGGATTAAATATCAGGAATTGTGAAAAACTGAGTTTAAATGTATTTGGCTAAGGTGTATGTAAACCTCCGACTTCAACTGTAGATGTATAAAATGTATAAAAATGTGTAGTTTGCATCCCAATATTACATCACAGAAGACTGAAATATAACAAACCCGTTTGACATAGAAACACCGGATATATAATTCTATTTGTTTATTAATGATGAAAAATATTAATAACATTCCACCCAGGGCTACGATGAGTAACACATCTATGGCCACATGTTGAGGTTAGCCTACTGTTACTATAAATGTCTTCTTATGTAATCATAGAAAGTGTGCATGTTCAAGATAGCGTGCAAAGGTTGCAGTTCTGTGGAGGTCTTCACAATTGCTATAATAATCTGTGCAGAATCTCTACAGCATTGAACACTTGCACTATGTACTTTTAATGTTATCTCAACTGCAATCCAGGTAATTTGGTAGTGCAATTAGATGAAGCACAGTGATAAAACATTAAGTTGTTGTATGAATACCTGACATTGTTTTCCCCTTTTGAACTTTGTTGTGCTTTTAAAATGGTTGAAAGCACACTGATAACACATTTAAATGAGAACTAAACCAATAATCTAATATTGTTTTCCCACTGGAATTGAGATATGCTTTTTAGATGGTTGCAAGCATAGTGATAACGCATTAGTAATTCAACAAACTTCCGGCTGACTTTTTGAGTGGGTGAATAAAGGTTGAAATCTCATGGATCAACGTCTCCACCAAATATTACCCACATTTCCATGTTGAAATTACGTGATGTGCCCAGTGGTATGCTGTATGAACAAGTCAGTTAAACAACAAGGTTAGTGTGCAATCAATCTCAAGGGCTTCCAATATAAACATCTCAAACTATACCCTTATATCTGTACAAACCACTCATTCGGTAAATCACCAAAGCATCTGAAAGTAATACAGTGTTCTCAGAAAAGTTCCATGCGTTGACACCAGAGTATCTATCCATCCTGACCTCTCTCTCTCCTTCTTCACCTCTTTTTTCACCCCTTTATTCACCTCCGCAGACATACGTCTGACAAGGGGAGGAAGACGGGGTGGTCGGGGGGGCCGAGGAGGAGAGTAACAAGAGGGGTAAAGATCATCCAAGACGCTTCTCCTGAAAACACAACACATCCCTGAGGCCCAGCCCTTGTCCTCTAGACTGTATGGAATCAAATTAACAGAGGCACCTCTCACCTCTCAAACCCTTGTCTGTGGTTTTCCTCAGGTCTCTCTTGTGGGGGTTCATACATTGGTATCTCCTTCCTGCGTTCCTCTGTGTGTCTTTCCTTTCTCCGTTCATCTTTGTAACTCTCCCTTCTGGGTTCGTCTGTGTGGCTCTCATTCTTGGGTTCTTGCACATGTCTTTCTTTTCTGGATTTTTCGAAGTGTCTCTCCTTTTTGGGTTCTTCTAAGTGTTCTACATGTCTTTCTTTTCTGGCATCTTCTGTATGTTTTCCATTTTTGGATTGTTCTGCATGCCGTTTGTTTTTGAATGCCTCTGTGTATCGCTCCTTTTTAAGGTCAACAGCTCTCTCGTCTTTTTTATGTTCAACATTGTGCTTCTCTTTTCGCCGTTTGTCAGAGTATTCTTCCTTTTCAGATTCAGGATCTGAATCAGAAACATCCAGCCTCTTGTGACTATAGCAAAAAAACACAAACCACACCAGATACCGCATCTTCCCCTTTTCTATGTTTACATTTTTGCCTTCACACGCAGGCAATGGTTTGAGTGAGTGTGTATGTATGCACCTACCTGGTATCTTTCTCTAAGGGGGACCTGACTGGGAACCCTGTGGATTTGTTGGAGTCAACCCCATTCTTCGTCTCATTGGGCCTCTCAGTACTCTGAGTACGTGCAGCATCTAGGGGGCAAAGAGGGTTGAAAATGATGTCTCTACATACTGTAAAACACAACTCCAGACAGCTCCACTTTCTAAAAGACAGTCTCCTACAATCCTACCCAGCAGTCTCTTCCAGTCCTTGATGAGGATCTTGGCCAGGGAAACGACCTCGTCGTCTGTGCAGTGCTTCCTGATTCCATTCACAGACATGCCGATCCTCGTTTCCTATTCAGCGGAGAGAATGGTTTGTGGCATGTGATCCTTGAAATAATGAGTTTACACTTTTATAATGAGTTCACACATCATTTGGAGTAGGCATAACTATATAATCCATTCCCTGTTTATGGGGAAATTGCACTGACTGCACTGTATTCCCCATGCATTTGATAATATTTAATGTTGAATGTAGAAGTAGCCTAAAATATTGAACTTCTGTACACCTAAATAATACATAACAGGTGAGTGGGATATTCCTGTTGCAGGTCCTCTACCTGCAGAAGTTTCAGCGTCATGTTGAAGCTCTTCAGTTCATTCAGCAGGTCCAGGGCACCCTCCTATGTACACAAACATGGAGATGATGGTATTAGAAGTTGTAACCAACAGGGAGAGGAGCAGAAATATTTATTTTCATTACATATATAGTACCAGGGGTGCAACTTTCACTGGGGACGGGGGAGATATGACCCCCCTCATTCTGAAATTGCATTTTTGTTACCCCCCAGTTTTATCATTGCATTGTGATACAAAAAGCGGCATCGATGTGCTTTAGGACCATGCAGACGACTCAGTGGTCGGGTAGGCTGTTTGGTGGTTTTAACCAGCTGGATTTAGGACCGTGCGGAGACAACAGAGCGTGCGAACAGAGGCAGCTGTTGTATGTGTGTGTTGTGCTTTTTTTCCTGAGTTGTAAAAGCAAGCAGAGCAGAAACTGGCTACTCTTTATTTGACTGATGTAGCTGGCAAGGTAACTGCTGTTTGACTTAACAGAAAAAAAGTATTTTTTCCCAGAGCTGAGCTAGTACAGTAACTGACATGTAATGTTAGCTAATGTTTCATCCCCTCTCGACTGAAGTTCTGTCTGAAGTGAATTAACTAATTTAGCTAGCTTGCTAGCTATCTAGCTAGCTAGCAGCTACCACAGCCAGTTCAGCCTAGCTACCTGTCAGGTAGCAATATCTAACAGCTGTTGTGCAGAAATGTTTTGTAGCTTTTGTTTTGTCTCGTTTCAACAGAAGTAAATTAACTTGGCTCGTTTTCGCCAGTTGATGTACCATTAGAGCCAGCCAAAAGTTGGCTAACGTTAAGACATAATTTTTTCCCCAACAGTCAGTATACAGTAGCAATGAAACGTTATTGATATGTCAGTTTCCCTAGGTCATTCCCTACTTTTCACACTGACAATAATAAACAGCTCTAGAGGCTTCACTGTCATGGTGCACAGTTAGTACACAACACTATTCTCATCATGTCTTAGCAGTATCAGATGGTGACAGGTGACCAGGGAAGACCAGTCTATGGAGCTCAGGTGAGTTTTGCAGTATATTATAACAATCAATGAATGGATATAAAGTTCCATCTTGAGTTCATGGGTAGTCTACATTCTGGGATCTGGGAATAATGGTAATTTAAATTATTGAACAATTGATTCTATTCTTGGATAATATAATGTATGAATGTACACCAAGGTAATTGTTTGTCATGCCTCATCTGAGCAGTATCAAATGGTGACAGGGGTCTCAGCAAAGTCAGGCAACCAGGGAAGACCAGTCTGTGACGACACTGAAGTGAACTTTTGCAGATGCAACATTTTTTTTTACACAAAAGGTACAAGAACAAATTTACCTACTTCAGACATCCCCCAAAATATATTTTACTAACAAATTCCAAGAATCCTTAAATAATATAAAGTCAACTTGGAAAATCATCAATCAACTGTTGAATAACAAAAAGTAATCTACAACTATCCCATCTCAATTTATTGTTGGAAATAAGACTTATAGTGATCCTGATTTAATGTGATTTTAATAACTTTTTTTGTGAATGTGGGTTCCTCTCTCTCAAAGAAAATAGAGAAAACTGATGGAAATCCCTTGGATGATATTAAGGGACATTTCCCTTCTCCGTTTTAGTTTGATCCTCCTGATATAATGGAGGTAATTGGTAACTTAAAGATATCAGCAGCAGGTCATGATGAGATTGGTGCCTCTGGTGAAATTAGTGTCTTCCTCGATTATTGAGCCTCTAACGTATCTTCACCAAATCTATGCAAACTGGTATTGTTACTAAAGTTATCCCCTCTATAAATCTGGGGATCCAAGATATTTTACAAATGATCTCCCATTATCTGTACTACCATGTTTTTCAAAATTCCTACAAAAGTGGTGTAGTAGAGAATGTTTAAATCAACACTATATGAACACCAATATGGTTTTCATTTAAATCAACACTATATGAACACCAATATGGTTTTCATAAAAAACTACTACACAGATATGGCTCTTTTGCAACTTGTGGATAAAATCTTTACAGCCCAGAACAATAATGAATACACTCTTGGCATCTTTTTCAATGTATCCAAAGTGCTTGATTATGAAATATTACTTTCTAAATTGCAATATTATGGTTTGATCATGATTATGGTTTGATCATGATTATGCATATAATTGGTTACATAGTTATGTTTATGATAGAGAACAATTTGTTTATGCTAACTGCTGTGCATCAACCAGGGTCAAGACATCCTGCCACAGGGTTCGATAATTGGACCTTTGTTATTCCTAATCTATATCAAATCAAATTTTATTGGTCACATACACGTGATTAGCAGATGTTATTGCGGGTGTAGCGAAATGCTTGTGCTTCTAGCTCTGACAGTGCAGTAATATCTAACAAGTGATATCTAACAAATTACACAACATATACCCAATACACACAAATCTAAGTAGGAATTAATCAAGACTATATACATATGGACGAGCGATGTCAGAGCGGAATGGACTAAGACACAGTAGAATAGTATAGAACACTGTATATACATATGAGATGAGTAATGCCAGATATGTAAACATTAAAGTGACTAGTGTTCCATTCCTTAAAGTGGCCAGTGATTTCTAGTCTATGCCTATAGGCAGCAGCCTCTGTGCTAGTGATGGCAGTCTGATGGCCTTGACGTAGAAGCTGTTTTTCAGTCTCTCGGTCTCAGCTTTGATGCACCTGTACTGACCTCGCCTTCTGGATGATAGCGGGGTGAACAGGCAATGGCTTGGGTGGTTGATGTCCTTGATGATCTTTTTGGCCTTCCTGTGACATCGGGTGTTTTAGGTGTCCTGGAGGGCGGGTAGTTTTCCCCCAGTAATGCGTTGGGCAGACCGCACCACCCTCTGGAGAGCCTTGCGGTTGCGGGAGGTGCAGTTGCCGTACCAGGCAGTGATACAGCCCGACAGTATGCTTTTAATTGTGCATCTGTAAAAGTTTGTGAGGGTTTTAGGTGACAAGCCAAATTTCTTTAGCCTCCTGAGGTTGAAGAGGCTCTGTTGTGCCTTCTTCACCACACTGTCTGTGTGGGTATTCCATTTCAGTTTGTCAGTGATGTATACGCCAAGGAACTTTCCACCTTCTCCACTGCGGTCCAGTCAATGTAGATGGGGGGGTGCACCCTCTGCTGTTTCCTGAAGTCCACGATCATCTCCTTTGTTTTTTATTGACGTTGAGTGAGAGGTTGTTTTCCAGGCACCACACTCCCAGAGCCATCACCTCCTCCCTGTAGGCTGTCTTGTCATCATTGGTAATCAAGTCTACTACTGTTGTGTCGTCTGCAAACTTGATAATTGAGTTGGAGGCGTGCTTGGCCACTCAGTCATGGGTAAACAGGGAGTACAGGAGGGGGCTGAGCACGCACCCTTGTGGGGCCCCAGTGTTGAGGATCAGCCGAGTGGAGGTGAAGTTTCCTACATTCACCATCTGGGGGCGGCCCGTCAGCAAGTCCAGGACCCAGTTGCACAGGGCGGGGTTCAGACTAGAGGTCGACCGATTAATAGGTATTTTTGGCCACCGATTTGCCCTTTTTTTGTTTTTACACCATTATTTAACTAGGCGAGTCAGATTAAGAACACATTCTTATTTTCAATGATGGCCTAGGAACGGGGGTTAACTGCCTTGTTCAGGGGGGGATTCGTTTTTGCAAACTTCCGGTTACTAGTCCAACGCTTTAACCACCTGCCTTACATTGCCTTACACCCCGTTCCGCCTGCGGAACCCCTAGCCAACAGCCAATGGCATCGCATGGCGTGAAATACAAAACCAACTAAAATAGCACAATTCAATTTTCTCAAACAATCAACTATTTTACACCATTTTAAAGATAAGACTCTCGTTAATCTAACCACATTGTCCGATTTCAAAAGGCTTTACAGCGAAAGCAAAACATTAGATTATGTTAGGAGAGTACATAGACAAATAATCACACAGCCATTTTCCAAGCAAGCATATATGTCACATAAACCCAAACCACAGCTAAATGCAGCACTAACCTTTGATGATCTTCATCAGATGACACTCCTAGGACTTTATGTTATACAATACATGCATGTTTTGTTCAATCAAGTTCATATTTATATCAAAAACCAGCTCTTTACATTAGCATGTGATGTTCAGAACTAGCATACCCACTGAAAACTTCCGGTGAATTTACTAAATTACTCATGATAAACGTTGACAAAATACATAAATTATTTTAAGAAATATAAATACAGAACTCCTTTATGCAATCGCTACGTCCGATTTTAAAATAGCTTTTCGGCGAAAGCACATTTTGCAATATTCTGAGTACATAGCTCGGCCATCACAGGCTAGCTAATTTGACACCCACCAAGTTTGGGGCTCACTAACCTCAGAATTACTATTAGAAAAATGTGATTACCTTTGCTGTTCTTCGTCAGAATGCACTCCCAGGACTTCTACTTTAACAACAAATGTTGTTTTGGTTCCAAATAATCCATAGTTATATCCAAATACCGCCGTTTTGTTTGTGCGTTCAGGTCACTATCCAAAGGGTAACGCGCGAGCGCATTTCGTGACAAAAGAATTCAAAATATTCCATTACCGTACTTAGAAGCATGTCAAACGCTGTTTAAAATAAATGTTTATGCTGTTTTTCTTGTAAAATAGCGATAATATTCCAACCGGGCAACGTTGTATTCATTCAATGGCTGAAAGAAAAAAAATGGAGAAGTCTCGTGAACACGCATCTCAGTCTCACTGTCCCCAGGCTGACCACTTACAAACAGAGCTGTTGTACTTTGCCCAGAGACAGCAGACACCCCATTCCCCTTTCTGGCTGCTTTAGAGAGCCAATGGAAGCCTTAGAAAATGTGTCACGTTACAGCACAGATGCTGTAATGTCGATAGAGATGCAACAGAAGGACAACAAATTGTCAGACAGGGCACTTCCTGTATGGAATCTTCTCAGGTTTTGGCCTGCCATATGAGTTCTTTTATTCTCACAGACACCATTCAAACAGTTTTAGAAACTTTAGTGTTTCCTATCCAAATCTACTAATTATATGCATATTCTAGTTTCTGGGCAGGAGTAGTAACCAGATTAAATCGGGTACGTTTTTTATCCGGCCGTGAAAATAATGCCCCCTATCCCAAAGAAGTTAATATTGCCTGCTAACATAAAATTGTGTCACATCTCTAGCGTTCATTGCACGCAGAGTCAGGGTATATGCAACAGTTTGGGCCGCCTGGCTCATTGCGAACTAATTTGCCAGAATTTTACGTAATTATGACATAACATTGACATAACATAACTCGTAAGCATTCATTCAGACAGCACTTTCGTGCGTTTTGCCAGCAGCTCTTCGCTGTGTTTCAAGCTGTTTATGACTTCAAACTGGGTGGGTATAATTTGTGGAACGTTCCAACAGGAATCTATTCCAAAAACTTTTTACATAACAAGGTTGCCAAAAAACAACACATACAAAGTTGTATAACGGCAGAATAAGATACCGGGTCGTGAGTGGTCTATTTCATTGCGTTTTTCACTCATCACGTTTATTCCGAAAAATGTCTGTCCTCACTCTGGTTGCCTATAGACAAACATTAAGAATAAGCTACGTGGTGAGTTGATGCCTATTCAGCAGCTAGTTAGCTAGGTTTGTATGCGTTGCTACTTTGTATGCGTTGTTGGTTGGCAACCTTTTACTTTACGTTTTTTGGAACAGATTCCTGTTGGAACATTCCACAAATTATACCCACCCCTTCAAGCCTGTCAACTCCCAAGATTAGGCTGGTGTAACCGATGTGAAATGGCTAGCTAGTTAGTGGGATGCGCGCTAATAGCGTTTCAAACGTCACTCACTCTGAGACTTGGAGTAGTTGTTTCCCTTCCTCTGTATGGGTAACGCTACTTCGAGGGTGGCTGTTGTCGATGTGTTCCTGGTTCAAGCCCAGGTAGGAGCGACGAGAGGGACGGAAGCTATACTGTTACACTGGCAATACTAAAGTGCCTATAAGAACATCCAATAGTCACAGGTATATGAAATACAAATCGTATAGAGAGAAATAGTCCTATAATTCCCATAATAACTACAACCTAAAACTTCTTACCTGGGAATATTGAAGACTCATGTTAAAAGGAACCACTAGCTTTCATATGTTCCCATGTTCTGAGCAAGGCACTTAAACATTAGCTTTCTTACATGGCACATATTGCACTTTTACTTTCTTCTCCAACACTTTGTTTTGCATTATTTAAACCAAATTGAACATGTTTCATTATTTATTTGAGGCTAAATTGATTTTATTGATGTATTATATTAAGTTAAAATAAGTGTTCATTCAGTATTGTTGTAATTATCATTATTATAAATAAATAAACAAAAACAAACAACAACAGCAGAAGAAAAAAAAACGTCCAATTAATCGGTATCGGCTTTTTGGTCCTCCAATAATCAGTATCGGCGTTGAAAAATCATAATCAGTCGACCTCTAGAAGGAATGGTTCACTCATCTTTCGGGTAAACTTCCGGAAGTGAATGAAGGGAAGTGGAGGATCGTAAACGACACACCCCCTTCAACATGCATACTATAAACAGACAAAAACTCATCTTGTCTCCTCTTATCATCTTTGGTTGATGCGAGAAAAAAAAACAAGCATCTTTCATACTACCCATTGTCGGATTACTTTTGATTTCTAGAAAGTGTTTTACTCAATTATTTTCAATCAATGGTGAGCTCACCCATGATGTAATTAATTATAAATAGTAATTGCTATTAGCTAATTCATATTGTAGTTTCTGTCAGCCGAGAGATATAAAAATTTGACCGCTTGTGTTATGTCAATATTTCTTCAGTTAGTGCTAGGACAAATGTAGCCTAGATTTTTCCGGTTTGGATGATTGTGTTTGCTGTAGCTACTTCTGTGAATGTCTTAACATTGCATCCAAAAATAAACTGCTCACATTCTGGACATAACTTTGTAAGGACTTTGTTTGTGCAAAATGTTTCTGAAAAAACTGTGTGGCCAGCTTAAACGCTGATTGTAGCGTCATTCGAAACTGGACGTTCTAAATAAGCGTTCTAATCGCACCGGTTTGATCGTACACTACAGGGACCACTGTAGAAAGATCACACATGTGTGTTGGTACGTGTGAAAAGGTTAATGAGCCATCTGATTCAATTAATGATGGAGCGGGAGTTTGCCTTTTTGCCCAAAATGTTAAGGTACTCCAAAGCTTTTTACTATCATTCTTTATATAATTTATCTTTGTTTCATAGTATAGTTTCTTCTTCTTTGTGTTCAGTTTAGTCACAATTTCTCAATTTGCAGTATGTTTGCCAATCGTTGGTGCAGCCAAACTTATTTGCCATACCTTTTGCCTCATCCCTCTCAACCATATAATTTTTTAATTCCTCATCAATCCAAGGGGATTTAACAGTTTTAAGAGTAATTTTCTTAACTCTTTCATGCGTGAGTTCCAAATATCTCTAACGGTCGCCGCAGCGTGAGAGTTTTTTTTATGCACGTGATGTCAGAACTTTCTCTCCATTCCAGAATGTGATTGTTATGCAACAGTACATTTACTCCGCGCTGCCTCAAACCAAGGCATGCAGCCTGTTTTTATTTATAGGCTGTTTTCAACTTGTCAATTTCAAATTATTTTCTAACAAGTTTTTTATTTTCTAACAACAGTTTGAATTGAGTTGTGTTCCGGCCTCATTCATCACATAAAAGTAGTCATTTTAACTTTTGCGGACCAATTAAGTTTTAGACATTTCTGACCCGGACAAAATTTCCCAAACACTTCCCAATTGTTTGTGCAGTTCAAGTCTGCAGACATTTGCTCATCTCCCGTCCTGCACACACACGTGTTCACATTTTCCGTATGACGCCTGCATCGCATCAGTTGTTTTCGTTACCAATAATAACTTTGGAAATGTGTGCATTTCTATCAACTTTATAATAGTTAAATTAGTTTCTGCATGTCGTGTTGTCATTTCTACTGTAGCATAACATTTTTGTGTATATTCCTTATAACCGCGGACACGCGAGGTAACGTTACTCATTTCAATGCTTAGGTAACTAGCTACATTCTTCTATTAGCTCTGGAAAACAATGCTAATTGCGTCAGAGAAGTATTAGCATGTGTTGTATTTTGAAGGTACCCTGGCCTTATGACTCCGAAGTGGCACAGCTGTCTAAGGCACAGCGTCTCAGTGCCTTAGGCGTCACTACAGACTGCATTTCTATCAAAGTAAGTGCCTTATTACGTTATAATAGTTTCTGTATGTCATCTTATACCGTTTCTACTGTAGCTCACTGTGTGTATGGAGCATAATATATTTGTGTATATTCCTTATAACCGCAGACACGCGAGGTAACGTTACTCACTTCATAACCTTTATGGTGTTATATTCAATCGTGCTTATGTAGCTAGCTACATTCTTCTATTAGCTCTGTAAAACAATGCTATTTGCATCAGAGAAGTATTGGCTTGTTGTATTTTGAAGCTACCCTGGAAAAATGGAAAAAGATCTTATACCACTTGTTCGTTTTCTGAGTGCATTCGACAAAGCAGTTTATCATGTCGCCTTATCCACTGCCCTCATTTTGAGGTTATAGTCAAGCATGCAGTCTGGTTTGATTTTTCTCTCTTCCGTCAGGTGGTCCACCTTCCCTGTGGTCGACATGGTTGCTGTATGGACAGTGGAGAGGACATGGACATCTCGTTTGTCATGCCACTTTACTGCCAGCTGTTGACATTTCTTATTTTGTGTAACGGGTCATTTAGGATGGCAGTAATATTGTTGATGAAATGCAGTCATCGCAGCAGAACTAGGAAGCAGTCTTGGGAAAAGAGGGTGGCAAAGAAGGGAGTTGCAAACATAGGATCTGTGCTCCAGTATTCTCTTAGGGAGTTCTTCTTTACTATCCCATGAGAAGGACTGTCACCAGGAAGGTATACATTTCACTAAATGTGGTTGTCCCCCCCACTCCTGGCTCTCTCTTCTCCTGTAGCTCCAAGGCATAGCGACTGGTCTCCTCTACTATGTCTCCCACCAGCTCCTCTGTCAGAAACAACTTGAAGCACTCTGCCTCAGTTGGAAATGGGAAGGGTGTTGCACTCCAGACTGGGACTCATCAAAGCAAACAGCAGGGTCAGGAGGGGTGAAATGGCTGGCGGGTTTCCAGCTCCCACAGAACTCCTGTACTTCATCCACTGTCGGTCTGCCTCCATCACCACCAGCATCTTCAAAAAGACCTGGGACTTCGTCAGTAGACAAGGGATCCTCAGATTTAGGGTTCTCAACGGCTACAAGGTCTCACTGTCACTGTCAGAATCTGATTCCTGACTTTCATACTCATTGTCAGAATAAAAAAAATCTCCTTTTGAAAGACATTGCTAATGCTACAGCTTAGCTCACTAGCTACATACATAAACAACAACACTGAATGGCTCAGAGTGGGAGTGAGAGGTTACGTGATTGACTGCCGGCATGCGCCACTTGTATAAATAAATCACTATCAGAAAATGTTTTGTGTGGTAATTATTTATATATTTACTGTTTTAGTCACATGTTTTCAATTACTGTTGACAAATCATGCATTCCGATTCTTGCATAGATTGTAATGGGCACATATGTGTGTAAAATACTTTTTTGAAGGTACTGATTATGATGAGCTAAGCTAATTCCAGCTGTGTGTAGCCATGTTTGGTTGACATACAATGCATTCTGGGTTTCACGTAATCGTCTGTTGGAACAAAGATGTTATAACAAAATTAGGTAAGGGTTCACTCATTTTTTGAGGACTTCCAGATATGAATGGTGGGATGTGAACAATGGTAGACGACACCCCCCCTTGAACATGCATACTATAAACAGACCAAACTCATCTTGTCTCCTCTTATTATCTTTGGTTTCTGTGAGGGAAAATAAGCATGGTAGAGCGCAAACAACCCATCGTCGGATTACTTTCGAATTCTAAAGTGTTTTACTCAATTATTTCGATCAATGGTGAGCTCACCCGTGATGTGATTAATTATAAATAGTAATTTATATTAGCTAATTCATATTGGAGTTTGTCAGCGAGAGTTATACAAATATGACCGCTTGTGTTATGTCAATATTTCCATTCGAAACTGGCCGTTCAAAATAAGCTTTCTAATCACACCGGTGTGATTGTCCGCTACAGGGACAACTGTAGAATGGTACGTGTGAAAGGGTTAAATGAATGGTCCTCATTACACACCCCAGACCAGCAAATATTCTTTACATCATCAACCTAAGAATCACTACAAAACGTATTGTATGACCTCATACACTATATTATGCCCATCCTTTGGAACTTTGGTTTTCCTAGATATGGCTTCTATATTGTAATCACCACATCCACTGGATTTGGATACTGCTTTAAAGCAAATTTCTGCAGCATTAGTAAAGATGTGATCAATACATGTTGATGATTTCATTCCTGTGTTGTTGTAGGTTGACTGAACCGGAACCAGGTTGCAGGCACTGGTTACAGTTTGAAGCTTTTTCTTCAGTGGGCAGCTATATTGTTGTCTATCACTTGTTTTCTTTGGTGCAAATAAATTAAACTAAAACATAAACGTATTATCTCTGTGCAGCAAACACTTGACAAGCCAGAAGCTTCAAGTTGTAAAACACAAAAGGGGACATATTTCAATATGTTATGCTCTTGTGAAAGCGGTCTGAATTCTGGCATAGAGATTGTTCTTTTATGTCTACAGATTCTCCCTTCTCCCTGTTTTTGTTGGCTTGGAAATGTTGATAATTGAGACTTATCAGAAGAAACTGTGTAACCTAGCATTTACAGTGGCTAAGAAATTCATTGCCATTAAGTTATGTATCACTAGATTAAATTTTTTACAAGATTCAACTTTCATAAGGTCTGGATGCCTTATATGGAATACTGTATGACAAAAAGAGTCTGTATTGAAAACATGCCCACATCAGATTTAAGCAATCCCTAGCTACTGGGCTGCTCAATCCTGGCCCTGGGGGTCTGCCGTACTGTTGGTTGTGACAATGGCCTTGGCCTAACACACCTGAAACCAATAATTAATTTTTCACTAAGATCTAAAGCTGAGTGGGGTGTGTTGGGTTGGGCTCTGCAGGCCGTGGACCCCTGGGGCAGGAGGGGGCAATCCAGCTATATTGTGTGCCAGTAAAAAAAGAGCTCTACAGTACTATTAGGCGATGATATGAATTATAGTGCCCTCCGTAATTATTGGGACAGTGAACAACTTTTTCTTCTTTTGGCGCTATACTCCAAAAGTTTGGATTTAAAATCAAACAATGACTACGAAGTTAAAGTGCAGACTGACAGCTTCCATTTTAGGGTATTTTCATCCATATGGGGGAACCGTTTATATATACTGCACTTTTTGTACATAGAGCGCCCCCCCCCCCCCCCCCCCCAAATCCCCTTATATGTGTATTAAAGTAGTAAAGAGTTTGGTCCCACATTCATAGCATGCAATGACTACATCAAGCTTGTGACTCCACACATTTGTTGGATGCATTTGCTGTTTGTTTTGGTTGTGTTTCAGATTATTTTGTGCCCAATAGAAATTAATGGTAAATAATGTATTGTCATTTGAGTCACTTTTATTTAAATAAGAATATGTTTCTAAACACTTCTACATGAATGCTGCCATGATTATGGATAATCCTGAATGAATTGTGAATAATGATGCATGAGAAAGTTAGATGCACAAATATCATACCCCCAAGACATGCTAACCTCTCACTATTTTTGGGAGGGTATGATATTTGTGCATCTATAAATTTCTCACTCATCATTATTCATTTAGGATTATCCATAATCATTGTAGCATCCACGTTCATGTAGAGAGTGTTTAAAAATATATTATATTCTTACAATCAAAGTGACCGCAAAAGGGTAATATTAGATTGTGTAGAAATGCAGGAAATGAGCTTGAGATGCCCAAAAAATTCTGAGGGAGGACCCCTAGACCCCTCGCCAGGTTATGTCCCCCTACTTCTAAAACCAAAGTTGCACCCCTGTGTAGTACCCTGTATTGACTTGGAAGAGCAGGGTGATGGTGGGAGCATAGTATTCTTTCATTCATGCTACAAGCAGGGTTTGTACTGTAGTTAGTAGGTCTACTGTAGCTGCTGCACATGTTTCTACAGTCTGTTTTTAAGGAGTATAGTATTATTGAATTCATTCTGCAGGCTGAATTTGTACTGTAATTAGTAGGTCTATTGTAGCAGCTGCAC
Source organism: Salmo trutta (assembly GCF_901001165.1). Taxonomy (NCBI): domain Eukaryota; kingdom Metazoa; phylum Chordata; class Actinopteri; order Salmoniformes; family Salmonidae; genus Salmo; species Salmo trutta. Next base: position 42,514,770 of record NC_042959.1, read on the forward strand.
GTTTCTACAGTCTGTTTTTAAGTGATCACACTTAAAATTACAATTCACGTGTAATCAATTGTATTAATCATAATTACAATCAATAACAAACTGTGATATTATAATAACTACGTACAAATATTGTAATAGTAATGTAGCCTAATGGTCAAAATAGTTGTGTTTATGTAGTCTACAGCAGGCGCTGTTAATAAGGAAATTCATTAAAATGTATCAGTGAACGACTTGCATTCTACAATCCGCAAAAACAGCACTGCACAATTGGCCCATAGTACGCCACTGTCACGACTTTGCGTTGTTTACGTTCGGTTCCATGCACGGAGTTGTTGTCGAATACCAGCATGCTTTAAGTCTCACACTTTTGCATTAGTAGTTTTATTCAGTGCGTGTATATATATCGCACGGTCTTGCTTAATAGTCCAAATCTGGACAAGTATGTGCCAAACACCTGTTCAGCATTTGCTACTTGAACAACTGTTCCTCTCTGGACAGTGCACAACTTTTAAAGCACAACCTCGAAATGTAAAACTTCGTATTATTGTAGATAACTATAAAATGGAATACGTCATTGCAAATTCAAAATAAAGCATGTATCTACACTTGATTTCATACATTTGACTGCACGAGGTGACAGAAAAACATGCGACATAAAGCAAGGTGTCAAAATACATTCTCACCGTGTTATTTCTAGACACCATCTTGTCCAGCTTTTTTGCAATCCGAATTAACTCCTCTTCTCGCGTCATAGTTTATGCATGGATTAAACGTACAATAATATATATTATGTAAAATGCTATATAATAAAAAATACGAAATGTAAATGTTCATCCTACGTAGATTGAACTTTACATTATGGCGCGGTCCATTCCATTCAACGAAGGGGCGTGTCCTCAAGTTACAGGCAGAAGGACAGTTGTCGGATCGTCTGACCATCAAGTCAAAATGCCCATGAGACACATGGCAACAGCTAAATATAGACGTTGCTATGGGTCTCACACTAATATCGTCTTTATATGAAAAATATTGAATAACTTCAAAACGTACTTTAATACAGTGGGCTTTGCAAACTGTTTCAGATGACTTTGGAGAGAACCCCAATGACAATGGGCCTTGCACAATAGAGCTCGCCAGTTTGTTGTCCTAAACACCTGAAATGAGTTACTCTGGTTCGTTCAGCAATTCTTATAGGGGAAATTAATTGGGAAATAATGGGGTTTTGGGATAAACGTCGAAAATAAGGTCTGAGGTTAACACATCTTATATGTTTTGTTCTATGAGATAAAGTACATAAAGCCTTCATAATTCATAAAGGTCATGATATTATGTGCTTGTTTTGATTACATACATGCTTCAAAATTCACAAGAAGTGACGTTAGCTGATGACATTTTCTCACAGAACAAACGTATATGATCTCTTAGTCTGTTAACCACAGACCTTTTTTGGGGCGTTTATCCCAAAAAAACATTCATTTTCCCATTACTATTGCTCTCTATAGTTGCGTATCCAACCACACACTAAAATATCCCACTCTGTGTGTCTACACTTTAGTTTGAAGATATAATAAATAATTGTTATATGATATACCTTAATTTTAAACCATGTAGCCTAATGTTTGATTAATACAGTGAAATATGGCAATCATTTATAATACGTATTAGATGACTGACAGGGGGCGCTGTTTTGAAGCCACCGCGCCTCCATCTTGGCAATCCCCCCAACCAGGGACGTCACTAGAGATTCATGGATGGGGTCTAAGCCTCTTGTAGGGGGCCTGGCATACTCCCTGTCCTTTTATTGTTAGCTAGCAGTCTCAAGCCACAGAAGTAGCTAACATTAACTGAAATGTTAGCTACAAGTAGGCTTGTACCGTTAGTGGTAAATTGCCGCGTGCAGCCCATTGTGACTCGGTTGTGAGCGTGCAGGCAGCATATAGCAGCTTTTCGATTGTGCGTCAAGAATTCAGCGTAGCAAGTTTGTATGAAGGTCTGGTTATTAAATGGGTACATAGTTCAATAGTAATATCCTCTAAAACGCACTGGTGACAAACAAACGTTGCTGCCCTGTATCCAATTATCTACATGGCTGGGAGAACCTATTCAAGTAAGTAAATACGTTTCAAAAATGTTTTTTTTTTTAAAACCTACGTATTATTAGCTAACTAGCTACAGTGCATGCTAACTCAAATGAGCTGCTAAATGAACTAGCTAGCTATCTAGCCAACTTCACATACTGTATAGATAGCTAGCCAAGTGAATTAAATATCACCAGCTACCTTACCTCATATTAGCTCGGTATCTTGATGTATTTATCACTGTAAAAAAACTAACTCAAAATGCATTTGTAGGTAGCTAGCTAACAGCCATGGAGGGTGAAAGGATAGCAGCCCCAACTGTCAAAGTGAGAGAGTAGGCTATTCTGGATAGGGCAGGTACTTTTGTCTAGTTCCTGTCCCTAGAAGTGAGGACGGAGATAATAGTAACATAATATTCAGTACGGTATAATTTCACTATAATGAAGTCTGTTTCTTGTGAGGTTTTCTGTCCTCAGATAAAGAGAGCTGTGAAAGCCTGTCTAAATATGGGGGTGCCACAGGGTTCAATTCTTGAGCCGACTCTTTTCTCTGTATACATCAATGATGTCGCTCTTGCTGCTGGTGAGTCTCTGATCCACCTCTATGCAGACAACACCATTCTGTATACTTCTGGCCCTTTGGACACTGTGTTAACTACCCTCCAGACAAGCTTCAATGCCATACAACTCCTTCCGTGGCCTCCAACTGCTCTTAAATACAAGTAAAACTAAATGCATGCTCTTCAACCGATCACTGCCTGCACCTGCCCGCCCGTCCAGCATCACAACTCTGGACGGTTCTGACTTAGAATATGTGGACAACTACAAATATATAGGTGTCTGGTTAGACTGTGAACTCTCCTTCCAGACTCACATCAAACATCTCCCATCCAAAGTTAAATCTAGAATTGGCTTCCTATTTCGCAACAAAGCATCTTTCACTCATGCTGCCAAACATACCCTCGTAAAACTGACCATCCTACCGATCCTCGACTTCGGCAATGTCATTTACAAAATAGCCTCCAATACCCTACTCAATAAATTGGATGCAGTCTATCACAGTGCCATCCGTTTTGTCACCAAAGCCCCATATATTACCCACCACTGCGACCTGTACGCTCTCGTTGGCTGGCCCTCGCTTCATACTCGTCGCCAAACCCACTGGCTCCAGGTCATCTACAAGACTCTGCTAGCTAAAGTTCCCCCTTATCTCAGCTCGCTGTTCACCATAGCAGCACCCACCTGTAGCACGCGTTCTAGCAGGTATATCTCTCTGGTCACCCCCAAAGCCAATTCCTCCTTCGGCCGCCTCTCCTTCCAGTTCTCTGCTGCCAATGACTGGAACGAACTACAAAAATCTCTAAAACGGGAAACACTTATCTCCCTCACTAGCTTTAAGCACCAGCTGTCAGAGCAGATTACTGCACCTGTACATAGCCCATCTATAATTTAGCCCAAACAACTACCTCTTCCCCAACTGTATTTATTTATTTTGCTCCTTTGCACCCCATTATTTCTATTTTGCACTTTCTTCCACTGCAAATCTACCATTCCAGTGTTTTACTTGCAATATTGTATTTACTTTGCCACCATGGCCTTTTTTGCCTTTACCTCCCTTATCTCACCTCATTTGCTCACATTGTATATAGACTTATTTTTCTACTATATTATTGACTGTATGTTTGTTTTACTCCATGTGTAACTCCATGTTGTTGTATGTGTCAAACTGTTTGCTTTATCTTGGCCAGGTTGCAATTGTAAATGAGAACTTGTTCTCAACTTGCCTACCTTGCCTATAAAGGTGAATAAAATAAATAAATATGAAGAGCAGTGGTTCTCAGTCCTGGGGTCTCAAAAGGGGTGCACGTTTTTGTTTTTGCCTTAGCACTGCACAGCTGATTCAGTTGATCAACTCATCAAGCTTCGAGTGGTATTTATGTATTAATTCTTTGATATGATCCTGTTATTGTCACATGCTATACATGCACATGTGTGCTCATGCATGTTGATATCCATTATTTTCATGAGTTGTTATAAGGGATATTATACTTTAGTATAATGACCCAGTGATGTAAAAGTCTAATAATTACATTGTCTTCCATATTACTACAGATACCTTGTAACTGGAGATTCCTTCAAAACGATTGCCTACAGTTAACATATAGGGCACTGCAAGGTTGGGTGACCAGGGCCATCTGGGACTGCCTCCTGGGGGAATTCAGGTGTGTGAAGGCTACCTGTGTCCTGCATAACTTTATGAGGATGGACACGAGGACCAGGAGGGGATCTGCAGCTTGCTGCCGTGTGCCAGAGTAGAAGTCTGCTGCTCTGCGGGATGTTAAGGATTGGGTAGCAAGAGACGCAGCAAGAGAGGCAATCCATGTGCGGGAGATCTTCTCCTACTTCTTCGAAGAGGGTGCTGTTCCCTGGCAACACCATAGACTACACTATGCCCAACCAAAGGCTCTTTTAAGAGCCATTCACATTGCAATAAGACTATTCTTCCATTTACTTAGCTATGTCAACTGCAGTTATTGAATTCAGTTTTTCTCCCTTTGATTTCTACTTCTCAGGTGAGGGTGCTGTTTAGCTAAGGCTGTGATGTCTGTACAAAAACAAAACAGGCTATTTTAAATCACCCATATTGATTTTTTTATTTTTATTGAACAATTAGACACCCTATAACCCACACACTCATGTATCAATCTGATTGATGGATGGTGTTGAGAAGTAAGCAGGTTCAGGTGTATAACTGGCTTCTTCCACCTTCAAAGAATAGGCAATAGGGACAACCATGGAGAATAGTAAAACACTTCATTATTTCTATAACTACGCTATATTGTTTGTCCTCGTGTCCGTTCATGTTTTTCAGCATAAAGTACTCTGCAGCCACTTAGTGTGGTGTGGACACCAGGTGAGGCCACACCAGGATTCCTGTTGAAAACAGTCACTTTTGACTACCTTATTTTCTCAATAAGTCACTCTCCTTCACTTCATCCCTTTCTCCTCTTCTCCCTAAATCCTCTAGGTTACATCAGCTGTGTCGGTGAACCCCTCCTGCATCTGAACTGGCTACATAGAGGGCACAGCATGATCAGAGGTGAGCGGTCACTTGGTCAGGTCAACAGGAAGTGTTATTAAAGAGATGCTTTACATTGAAATAGAGATAAAGTAGTCCCAGAGTTAATGATCCAAGGTCAGTTTTGCATTTCACCTCCTGATTGATGACTAACAACGTTAGAATAAAAACAAGGCTTAAACATGCTCTCTCTCCATCGTCTGCAGATATGTTTTGATGTGAGAGAGGATGCCAACCCCCAGTCCTATCATCGCCACCTCACCCGCTTTTAAGATAAGTATCTCTCGACAGCCCAAAGGTTATGTAATTGTGATGAACTGAGAATATTTAGGTAGCACTGTGATTCATTAATCATATGCTGCCTTCCCTGCTCCTGTTTTACCTCTTTCCCTTTGTCTTTTACACCTCTCCCGCCACCTCTTTCTTCCTCTGTTTTTATAATGCACAACAGATGTGCATTGAAGTACAGATTGAACTTGTATTTATAATATTACAATTATAATATTTAGAATGCATGTATTTATAACACTTGGATAATGAGCTTTTCAATAAAGCATTTTACATTCTCTACTGGTTGAAAATAAGTCTCATTTGATGAAATACTACACCTATTCTGTGTTTATCAGATCAATGCAGATGAAGGGCATTAAATATTGAGATGAACCGGTTTTAGACTATTTACATGATGCATAGGAAGTGTAGTGTACTGTTTTTCTGTATATATGAATTACAAATCAGCCTTTAACTATTTAAATCCTGTTTCTAGTCTATTAGTTTCAATGTGTAACCATTGCTGTCCCAGGACCAAGATTGGTAAACCCTGTTGAAGTGTATAATTGTAATACATACATGCAAACACAGAGTCATTCAAAGACTGGTATTTGATACTCCTGGTATTGGATATGACTGAAAAATAATCTGAAAGACATTCATACCTGAACTGCACATTTATTTGCCAAGGTAGAGTACATGATCAGTGAATATATTAAAATGTACAGCCTACAATGTGGGGATCTCATGTATGGTAATAACTACATGTATATACAACTTGCATCCTTGGCACAAAGTTATATTATATTCTACTCAATCCATAAGGCTTCATTGATGTCATTCAGACTTTTGAAGTTGATACAACTGGCTATGATAGCTGAAGTTCATAGCTAGGTTCTGAACTAATATGTATACCAAACGTTTGGGTCAATACACAGATCGGCTAGATAGCTAGCTACACATCCATAGGCATACAGGTATTTGTATCCTCCACAGCACAATTAAGCAAGAACATTGATTAAATAACGTAGCTAGCTATCTGCATGGCATATCAGCAAGACAAGCTTACAAAATTGTACATTCAATTTGCAGTAAATACTTAAGCTAGCTAGAATCTATACATCCACTGTTTCACAAGACGACAGCCTGGTTTGTTGGTTGTTTCAGGAGTCCCTGAAACATTAAACAACCAGAATTACAATTTCATACTCATGTCACAACACTCGTACATCAGCCAGCTAGCTGGCTAATGTTAGCTTGCTAAATTGCAATTTCTGTAAATTAACTTTGTAATAAAAAACATATCTATAATCGTTTGTCTCTACATTAACTAACATATTCCTGTCAACTGTAAAAAAAAATATATGTTTTTCATGATTCGTTATAATCACTTACATGTGCTTCCATCCTAGTATTTTTGTCAGACATCTTTGCTGAAGAAAGAATAACATTCACTAGCGCGTGCAGCAGCAGCCTCCCCCAGGTCCTAGTGCCCGTCCTTTACGATGCGATGGAACGGTTGACGAAACAAAAAAGAAATCGTAGAGAAAATATATTGATTTATTTAGGGGGGGCTAATGAATATTTTAATATAAATAGGCCTAGCACGTTGTAAAAAATATTTTGGAAGCTTTAGAAATGCACTTATTAATGTCTACATTTGTTTTTGCCATGTTTATTCTATTATTTTTAAATTATATTATGTGAGCTTAACATACAAAATATATAAAACATTTTCCTTAAAGTATAATTTTTAGAAAGTTTGACTGTTACTGTCCCCACTACAACAAGAAAAATACTTAAATACATGTAATTTTGACCTTAAAACATTTAATTGTAATAGTGTAGAATTCCATTCATTCCTATAGAGGACTGGCTTCAAAGCCTCTCATTGGCCAATAGCAATCCAGTGTTTATATACATCATTGAATATGGCATGTAGGGCACTATTGATGTGGTGACACACCTCCACTTTAACAATCTACACCGCTCTGACAGCTGCAAAAAAAATAGTAGGTAGTACACAAGTCTACACACAAGTTGGAGCGTTTTCCAGTGTTCCCATGAATTTACTATGGGGGAAAGTTGGAGTCACTTTATTGCGCAGGAATGTTGGAGTCCCTTTATTGTTCAGAAGATGTTGCTCTGGTGTTGGGTTTTTTATCATGAGGACTACTTTGACAAAGTTGTGTGAGATGGGGTTGTATCTTTACAGTGTTCTTTACAACTTTAGTGTTCTTTACAAACCTTTTCTGTCATCCAAATTAGTCGTTTTAGAGGATTTTACCTTCGATTGGCTTGCCTCAGACCATTTTTAGAATATTTGTCTTCACTTTAACCTGACTCCAGTTGCTTTGTTAAAGAGATGCCTCTCTCTAAACCACTTCACACAAAGTGTTGATCACTGTCATTAAGGGAGAAATTGTCTGTGGCCAAGCCAATTCCAGTCTATTGTATTGAGGGAATTAATACATAGCATACATCCCAATGTAAATTGAATTTCATGACCTGTTTATTTCTTCAAACTCTGTTCAAATCGAAGCCACAGACAATGTTGCAACTTGCAATATAAATTTCAATGAATAGCCTGCACTGCTAAACTTTAGGAACCCATAGCCATTTTATTGGGGGAATGTCAGCCTTTTGAACTGTGACCACACATAGTAGAGGGTAAACTCGAACTACCCCCTTTTTACCCTCCTTTGCCAAGTAAAGTTATTTGCATTAGATATACAGTTGAAGTCGGAAGTTTACATACACCTTAGCCAAATACATTTAAACTCAGTTTTTCACAATTCCTGAAATTTTAATCCTAGTAAAAATTCCCTGTTTTAGGATCACCACTTTATTTTAAGAATGTGAAATGTCAGAATAATAGTAGAGGGAATGATTTATTTCAGTTTTTATTTCTTTCATCACATTCTCAGTGGGTCAGAAGTTTACATACACTCAATTAGCATTTGGTAAAGTTACTTGTGTCATGCACAAAGTAGATGTCCTAACCGACTTGCCAAAACTATAGTTTGTTAACAAGAAATTTGTGGAGTGGTTGAAAAACGAGTTTTAATGACTCCAACCTAAGTGTATGTAAACTTCCGACTTCAACTGTATTTATATGTACATATTCTTTTTCATTCCTTTACACTTGTGTGTGTATATAAGGTAGTTGTTGAGAAATTGTTAGATTACTTGTTAGATATTACTGCACGGTCGGAACTAGAAGCACAAGCATTTTGCTACACTTGCATATACATCTGCTAACCAATACAATTTGATTTGATTTGGTCATTTTAAACCGCTAATTGATCCATTAGAAAACCCTTTTGCAATTATGTTAGCACAGCTGAAAACTGTTTCCTGATTAAAGAAGCAATAAAACTGGCCTTCTTTAGACTAGTTGAGTATCTGGAGCATCAGCAGTTGTGGGTTCGATAACAGGCTCAAAAATGGCCAGAAACAAAAACCTTTCTTCTGAAACTCATCAGTCTATTCTTGTTCTGAGAAATAAAGGCTATTCCATGCAAGAAATTGAAGATCTCATACAACGCTGTGTACTACCCCCTTCACAGAACAGCGCAAACTGGCTCTAACCAGAATAGAAAGAGGAGTGGGAGGCCCGGGTGCACAACTGAGCAAGAGGACAAGCACATTAGTGTCTAGTTTGAGAAACAGACGCCTCACAAGTTCTCAACTGGCAGCTTCATTAAATAGTACCCGAAAAACACCAGTCTCAACAGTGAAGAGGCGACTCTGGGATGCTGGCCTTCTAGGCAGAGTTGCAAAGAAAAAGCCATATCTCACAACAGCTTTACTGTATGGTACGTAAGAAGTGCCCATCAAGCCAATCCAACAAATTGAGAACTAGAATGCCTGCAAGGCTGCAAATGGAGGATTCTTTGACGAAAGCTAAGTTTGAAGGACACAATTATTATCAACGTCTTTGCTATATTTCCTATTCATTTTGCAACTCATTTCATGTGTGTTTTAATGGAAAACAAGGACATTTCTAAGTGACCCCAAACTTTTGAATGGTAGTGTATATACAGTGGCAATAAAAAGTATGTAAACCCTTTGAAATTCCCTGGATTTCTGCATAAATTGGTCATAAAATTTGATCTGACCTTCATCTAAGTCACAACAATAGACACAAACAGTGTGCTTAAACTAATAACACACAAATGATTGTATTTTTCTTACCTATATTGAATACATAATTTAAAAATTCACAGTGTAGGTTGGGAAAAGTATGTGAACCATTAGGCTAATGACTTCTCCAAAAGCTAATTGGAGTCAGGAGTCAGCTAACCTGGAGTCCAATCAATGAGATGAGATTAGAGATGTTTAGAGTTGCCCTGCCCTATACAAAACACTCACAAAATTTGAGTTTGCTGTTCACAAGAAGCAGTGCCTGATGTGAACCATGCCTCGATCAAAAGCGATCTCAGAAGACCTAAGATTAAGAATTGCTGACTTGCATAAAGCTGGAAAGGGTTACAAAAGTATCTCTAAAAGCCTTGATGTTCATCAGTCCACGGTAAGACAAATTATCTATAAATGGAGAAAGTTCAGCACTGTTGCTACTCTCCCTAGGACTGGCCGTCCTGCAAAGATGACTGCAAGAGCACAGCGCATAATGCTCAATGAGGTTAAGAAGAATCCTAAAGTGTCAGCTAAAGACTTATAGAAATCTCTGGAACATAACATCTCTGTTGACAAGTCTATGATATGTAAAATACTAAACAAGAGTGGTGTGCATGGGAGGACATCACGTCTGAAGTTCGCAAAAGAGCACCTAGATGTTCCACAGCGCTACTGGCAAAATATTCCGTGGACAGATTAAAATAAAGTTGTGTGTTCCTTCCAAACAACTCAACACTGTGTGGAGAAAAAAAGGCACAGCACACCAACATCAAAACCTCATCCCAACTGTAATGTATGGTGAAGGGAGCATCATGGTTTGGGGCCGCTTTGTTACCTCAGGGCCTGGACAGCTCGCTATAATCGATGGAAAAATGAATTCTCAAGTTTATCAAGACTTTTTGCAGAAGAATGTAAGGTTATATGTCTGCCAATTGAAGGTCAACCGAAGCTGGGTGATGCAACAGGACAACAACCCAAAACACAGAAGTAAATGGCTTCAATTTAAGACAATACGCCTTCTGGAGTGGCCCAGTCAGAGTCCTGACCTCAACCCGATTGAGATTCAGTGGCATGACCTCAAGAGAGCGGTTCACACCAGATATCACAAGAATATTGCTGAACTGAAACAGTTTTGTAAACAGGAATGGTCCAATATTCCTCCTGACCGTTGTGCAGGTCTGACCCGCAACTACAGAAAATGTTTGGTTGAGGTTATTGCTTCCAAAGGAGGGTCAACCAGTTATTACATCCAAGGGTTCACATACTTTTTCCACCCTGCACTGTGAATGTTAACACTGTGTGTTAAAGACATGAAAAGCTATAATTGTTTGTGTGTTAGTTTAAGCAGACTGTGTTTGTCTATTGATGACTTAGATGAAGATCAAATTGTATGACCAATTTAAGCAGAAATCCATGTAATTCCAACGGGTTCACGTACTTTTTCTTGCCACTGTATACAGTGTATATATATATATATATGTTCAGGGGCAGAATGACAGATTTTTACCTTGTCAGCTCAGGGATTTGATCTAGCAACTTTTCGGTTACTGGCCCAAAGCTCTAACCTCTAGGCTACCCACCTGCCACTCCAAGTTAGTATTGTGGAGTAACTACAATGTTGATCCATCATCAGTTTTCATCAGTTTTCTTTTAAAGTCAGTATTGGCCTCATGGTGAAATCCCTGAGGGGTTTCCTTCCTCTCCTGCAACTGAATTTGGAAGGACGCCTGTAGCTTTATAGCGATTGGCTGTATTGATACACCATCCACAGTGTAATTAATAACTTCACCATGGTCAAAGGGACATTCAAGGTCTTTTTTTCCCTCTTTTTTTTTTACCCATCCACCAATAGGTGGCCTTCTTTGCGAGGCATTGAAAAACTTCCATGGTTGAATCTGTGTTTGAAATACACTGCTCGACTGAGGAGCCTTACAGATAATTGTGTGTGTGGGGTACAGAGATGAGAGTCATTCAAAAATCATGTTGCCCGGTATTGGGATTCATTGTCATGTGACCATGTCGGGGAATTCAAAACTGCAAGAGTCTAATCATTTCAAATACTCAAATAATCAACTATTTTCCTCCATTTGAAAGATACACATCTCCTAAATCTAACCACGTTGTCCGTTTTTCAAAGAGGCTTTACGGAGAATGCATAAAGTTAGGTTATGTTAGGAGAGTACATTGACAATAGCTGTGTGTAATGTTTAGCCAATTCAAAGAAGGGCGTCAACAGAGACAGAAAACCAGCTAGAATTATGCACTTACCTTTGACAATCTGCATCAGATGACACTCATAGGACATTATGTTATACAATACATGCATTTTTAGTTCCATCAAGTTCATATTTATATCCAAAAACAGCATTTACAGTCGCGGTGAAATTCAGAATTTTTTTCGTCTCGAATGCTCCCAGTGAATCCAGCGTTACAAATCACGGAATTACTATTCGAAAACATTGGTAAATTATAATATTGTCATTAAAAGAATAATATATTATCATCTCGTAATTGCTACCGAATGGCCAGATCTCAAAATAACTTTACTGGGAAATCACATTTTGTAATAAACGGGGTACTATGCTAATAACAACATGCTAGGCTATACAGGTTAGCAGCATCTAATATCATAATAACATTGTAAATATCCCCTTACCTTTGATTATCTCCATCAGAAGGCACTGCCAGGAATCCCAGGTCCAGAACAAATGTGGTTTCTTTTGACAAAGTTCATAATTTATGTCCAAATAACACCATGTAGTTAGCGTTCAGTAGGCTCCCACAAAACCTGGTGGGGGGGGGGTGTAAAATCACGCCGAAAAGCTAAAAAAACCTAGTAAATAATATATTTACGTTCGTTCAAACATGTCAAACGTTGTTTAGCATCAATCTTTTGGTCCATTTTTAACGTGAAACATCAGTAAACATCAGTAATATTTTCACACGACCTATTCTTTGTCTAGAAAAACGATTATGACAAATTCACTCTTCTCAGATTTATGCGCAGGCGCAAAAAAATGAAGTGAAGACATGTCAACTTCCCTGCATTCTAATTTGCTCCCTGTTAACCATAGACGCTTCAAACAACTTTATAAAGATCGTTGACATCTAGTGGAAGCCGTAGGAGTTGCGAAATGAATCCTTTCTCACTGTGGTATCTATAAAACAATGACACTAAATAGTACAGTCACAAAATTCACTTTTTTTTATCTATTTTTCACAGGTTTTTGCCTGCAATATGAGTTTTGTTATACTTACAGACACCAACTGTTTTAGAAAATTCAGAGTGTTTTCTATCCAAATGTGTTAATAATATGCATATCCTAGCTTCTGAGTTGGTGTAGGAGGCAGTTAAAAATGGGCACATATTTTTTCCAAAATTCTCAATGCTGCCCCCTAGCCCGTAGAGGTTAAACACTATTATTGCACACAATGAGTCTATGCAACTTATGTGACTTTACTCCTGAATGTATTAAGGGTTGCCATAACAAAGGGGTTGAATATACTTATTGACTCAAGACATTTCAGCTTTTCATTTTTAATTCATTTGTAAACAATTTGAAAAACATAATTCCACTTTGACATTATGGGGTATTGTGTGTAGGCCAGTGACAAAAAAATCAACACAAAAAAGTGGAAAAGGTCAAGGGCTGTGAATACTTTCTGAAGGCACTGTATAATGAATGGCATGGCAAAATATATGGGAGGATAAGAAGTTTCAAAAATGTATTTAAAAACATATACAAAACTGCTCAGAGCGTCGGTCAATAGCAGTGACAAAACATTGTTGCGCAACCTATCCATTCCTCTATTTATCTTTGTACCCGTTTCATAAATATACACTCACAAACTCTGTCAGGAGACTTGGTAGTCTGTGGTCAGGCCAGGGTATCACACATGCACAAACGTGGTTTCCATGTTTGATGCGTTTCATACCATTCCAATGAGCCTGTCCTCCTATAGCGCCTCCCACCAGTCTCCACTGAGTAGAATTGTCATGTCAGTAGTGTTGCTACTACAAAACCTCTCAAATGACAACTTGAAGTGGAAAACGATCTGAACGAGACTCCTCTGAGGCAGGGGGGAAAAAACTAACAGAGTAGAAAGCTAATGAGTTTTAAATGAGCAATGGTGCAGTTCCTCCGTTTAATCCTCACAGGAATGATCTACAGAATACAAAACCAAATCAAACAGCCCATAATAGTACAAGCACAGCTTATAGTCATAAGTTGTAGGAGCGCTGAACATCTTTGATACAACTGACTTAGTTCTAAGAAGTTTCAAATGAATAAATACACAAATGGTTGACTACCACACAGCAGTCCTCCACAACTACACACACAGTTAATTTAAGTATATTGAAGGAAAAGTAGGCATCAATGGACCTACCCCAATTGCTCTACAAGCTATAGAAAGGTATCTAGAATGTACTAATTGTGTTATGTGGAAGTAGATACCACCCCCTTGTGGCCAACAGCATTACCTTCAGTGTAATGTCATGTTACAGATAGTAGTCTATGATAAACGACCAGTCCAAGGGATATATGGTTTCATGCCACTAGCAGCACAGGCAAAGGTCACTTCAAGGCAAAATTACAACTTGCATTGCCTGCAAGCGGTATCATCTTACACTTCTAGAAGTTATGTGCTTCAAACATGATGTAAACCGTTACATATCACATTAATCTGTACCTTACTTCTCTACGAAAAAAACATGTGACATTACAGTAAATATACATGAGGAAAAAGAGGGAACCAGGCATCACATTTCAAAATCCAAAGCAAGTTAATTGAACAGTTAACATTGTGTCAAAATGTATTAACTGGCCTCCAAAACACAGAAGAAACTCAGCAGGCAGTAGTGAATTTGTATCAGTGCTTAAATGAGAATAAATGTAAAATGAACATTCAAAGGACAATCAAAAATGCAAGCTCACGATGAACTCTTTTCCTAAAGCACATGCTCATTTAGCTTGGAAAGTCAAAGTCTAGTACCAGTCAGTTCAAACAGAATACCAGAATAAATTCATTATCACATTTACACCCTCTCTGCCTCACTGACACTCTCTCTTAAACATAGTGAGAAATAAATATACAAAAGCAAGTCTGAGTTTAAATCCAACAATCAATCTGAACACTTTTTGAGCCTAAGAAGAAGAAGAAAAAAAAGAGGTCCAACAGATTACGATGTCTGTAGTGGGAAACAGCCCACTACAGACAATAGCTCTTGTCCCATCCAATCAAAATGAGTCACTGTCTCAACTGCAGCCAATGACTAAAAATACATAACAATATCCATGACATGGCCGATCCAAAAGCCAGTTGAGTAGAATGGAGGGTGGAAAGTAACTTCAAAGAGCACTTTACACTGGGAGACCCTGGGTGTTTTCACTACAGCTAAGACCAAGAGCATAGGAAGCTAGTTAGCCCAAAACCCTACTTATCCACTAACAAAAGCCCTCTCACACACCCCTATTCTGCCATAGGTGTATGAATTATTTGCATAAGAGGTAATACAACAGAGTACATAAAAGGCAAAGAGGCTGCTTCCTTAGTTACTATGCTGGAACACCAGCCAAGTAATTAAGTGCAAATGGCTTGAAGCTTTGTGAAACAAATGTTCTATGAATAAGTGTGTATAAAAACTTTTTTTAAATCTTTGTGCTTGTCAGTGTTACCAAGTTTAACTTGCTGCCAGCAGAGATATTTCCTTTGAGGAATAAAACATTCTATGAAAATAAATGTTTGCCAGCTAATTCATCACCAACAGTACAGGGGGAAAAGTTTAGAAGACGACGCAGTAAGTGCCATGAAAAAGTGAATGGTTAAAAAAAAGCACTTGCAAAGGTTCATGGCAGTGTAGCTACTGTAATGAGTTCCAGGGAGCTGTGTGGAAGGGGAATGTACTCTGAAGCAGTCCTACTGGAGCCACTGCGTGCAATCAGTGCAGTGGGATGAAGCCCATGTCAGAAGCGTCTCCCAGGATGATGGTATTGTGGGTGAAGGAGGGTGAGGGGTTGGCCAGACGGAAGGCCGGCTTGTTGGAGTGCAGTGAGGGTCTCTTGCTGCTGCTCACAGGGGGACAGTCCATGGACGGGGCCTGGCGCCCTGAGCACTCTGTGGGGGGAGGCCCATTGGCAGACCCAGAGCAGCCCGTGGGGGGAAACCCAGAGCAGCCGGTGGGGGGATGCCCAACAGCAGACCCTGAGCAGCTTGAAGGGGGAGCCCCAGCGGAGGAGGAGGGGGCTGGGGACCTGGACTCTGGTCTGGCTCTCAACACCTGGCCAGGGGCAGTCTTGGGGGTGCCGGGGGGCCACAGGCCCTGGAGCTCAGAAGAGCGGATCACCCTCTCTAGAAGGTCCTTAGTCCTCGGAGTGCACTGTGTGAAGAAAAGAGGAATGCAGAGAAGTCAAGAAAAAGGGAAAAGTGAGAAAAGGAAAAACTAAAGAAGGAAAAAGATGAGGGGATATGAGGAAGTGAGACAGACAGCAATGGTATGACAGAACATGGTTAATGAAGGGAAATGCACAGGAGCTGAAAACAAGCATTCGTTTGGAGCAGCACAGTGAGATTGACGTAAGAGCAATAGCCAGGTTAGGTGTGACAGAATGGCATTATGGAGAAAGAGTGAGTAACCCATCCAGTTAGCACAGGACAGGGAGGAACAAAGACAAAAGAGACAATTAGACACAAAGCTTGGGGAAGCTTCCCTTCCCTCCTCTGTTAGGGGAATGAGGATATGTAGGACAGGACAAGGTGCATGGTTCCCCTTGGGTCACCGGGGTTGACAAGATGGGCTCGTTTATACCAGGGAAAGTATCCATTATTAGCACCAGCAAGGAAGGCAATACTGAGCCAGTATCCCAACACAGATATTTCTCACAAATTGTGATGTTACTTATGATAGCAGCCACACATGACGAACATGCAAACTGAACAGATGACAGCAAAAATAAATGTGTGGTGATGGGTTGGAGCTTGAGCCCTACTCTTACCATCGACCCTCTACATGTGAAAGTTACCCTTTAGGCTGTGCAGGACAGAGCAAAATCCTGACAATTCTCCTATAGTGGGGTGGGAGGGACACATCACAAAACTGGGAGTTACACACAGTGGAGCACAGAGATCTGTCTGTTTAGTCCTGGTATAAAAGGAGAATCACTGAAATTGTAAAAAGATACTAAGTTTTCTTATTTTTCTTACAATTTTTATCCTGTTTTAGCATATAAAAAATGCTTGGAAAGATCAGAGGTTGGACCTAAGCAAGTGTTTAAATACTTCCCTACACATATAGAATATTTTATATATATAGAATATATATATATACATAGAATATATCCTCAACGGCCTGGCCTGTTGAGGAGTGACGGACTCCATCCTAGCTGGAGGGGTGCTCTCATCTTATCTATGAACATAGACAGGGCTCTAACTCCTCTAGCTCCACAATGAAGCTGCAAGCCCAGCTTCAGACGCAATCGTTAGGCAAGGGCAATTTCAGTGTAGGAAAGGATGAAACGGCGTCTGTGCCACCAGTAAGTACAGATAGTAACGTTAGTATAAACCCCCTCGCACGGAAACGCTGTAGGAATGCTCAACCGGTGTCGCTTATTCAGCCGACAGAAACTTTCAATCGGTTCTCCCCATTAAGCGAGTCGGAGTCAGAGGCCGAGACTTCTCTGGTCTTTGCTCCTCCCGTTATGGGGTCTGAGACGCCGAAGCCTCCCACCATTAGCTCTGACAAATTGAAAACCCTAGTCATTGGCGACTCCATTACCCGCAGTATTAGACTTAAAACGAATCATCCAGCGATCATACACTGTTTACCAGGGGGCAGGGCTACCGACGTTAAGGCTAATCTAAAGACGGTGCTGGCTAAAGCTAAAACTGGCGAGTATAGAGATATTGTTATCCACGTCGGCACCAACGATGTTAGGATGAAACAGTCAGAGGTCACCAAGCGCTCTTGTGTTACTGACTTGTTGCACCCACCCATTATTTGACCATGCTGGTCATTTATGAACATTTGAACATCTTGGCCATGTGCTGTTATAATCTCCACCCGGCACAGCCAGAAGAGGACTGGCCACCCCTCATAGCCTGGTTCCTCTCTAGGTTTCTTCCTAGGTTTTGGCCTTTCTAGGGAGTTTTTCCTAGCCACCGTGCTTCTACACCTGCATTGCTTGCTGTTTGGGGTTTTAGGTTGGGTTTCTGTACAGCACTTTGAGATATCAGCTGATGTAAGAAGGGCTATATAAATACATTTGATTTGAATTAATGAACATGCACCTGTGGAACGGTCGTTAAGACAAACAGCTTACAGATGGTAGGCAATTAAGATCACAGTGACGAAAACGTAAGATACTAAAGAGGCCTTTCTACTGACTCTGAAAAATACCAAAAGAAAGATGCCCAGGGTCCCTGCTCATCTGCGTGAACATGCCTTAAGCATGCTGCAAGGAGGCATGAGGACTGCAGATGTGGCAAGGCAATAAATTGCAATGTCCGTACTGTGAGACGCCTAAGACAGCACTACAGGGAGACAGGACGGACAGCTGATCGTCCTCGCAGTGGCAGACTACAGACATCACCGGCAACAACGTCGCCTATGGGCACAAACCCACCGTCGCTGGACCAGACAGGACTGGCAAAAAGTGCTCTTCTCTGACGAGTCGCGGTTTTGTCTCACCAGGGGTGAAGGTCGGATTCGCGTTTATCGTCAAAGGAATGAGCGTTACACCGAGGCCTGTACTCTGGAGCGGGATCGATTTGGAGGTGGAGGGTCCGTCATGGTCTGGGGCGGTGTGTCACAGCATCATCGGACTGAGCTTGTTGTCATTGCAGGCAATCTCAACTCTGTGCGTTACAGGGAAGACATCCTCCTCCCTCATGTGGTACCCTTCCTGCAGGCTCATCCTGACATGACCCTCCAGCACAACAATGCCACCAGCCATACTGCTCGTTCTGTGCGGGATTTCCTGCAAGGCAGGAATGTCAGTGTTCTGCCATGGCCAGCGAAGAGCCCGGATCTCAATCCCATTGAGCACATCTGGGACCTGTTGGATCGGAGGGTGATGTATAGGGCCATTCCCCCCAGAAATGTCCGGGAACTTGCAGGTGCCTTGGTGGAAGAGTGGGGTAACATCTCACAGCAAGAACTGGCAAATCTGATGCAGTCCATGAGGAGGAGATGCACTGCAGTACTTAATGCAGCTGGTGGCCACACCAGATACAGACTGTTACTTTTGATTTTGACCCCCCCCCCCTTTGTTCAGGGACACATTATTCCATTTATGTTAGTCATATGTCTGTGGAACTTGTTCAGTTTGTCTCAATTGTTGAAACTTGTTGTGTTCATACAAATATTTACGCATGTTAAGTTTGCTGAAAATAAACACAGTTGACAGTGAGAGATCTTTTCTTTTTTTGCTGAGTTTACATATATTGACGAGCGATGTCAGAGTAGACCTGACTAAGATACAGTAGTATAGAGTACAGTATATACACATGAGATGAGTAATGCAAGATATGTAAACATTAAGTGACTATTGATCCATTCCTTTAAGTGGCCAGTGATTTCTAGTCTATGCCTATAGGCAGCAGCCTCTGTGCTAGTAATGGCTTGTTTAACAGTCTGATGGCCTTGAGATAGAAGCTGTTTTTCTGTCTCTCGGTCCCAGCTTTGATGCACCTGTACTGACCTCGCCTTCTGGATGATAGCGGGGTGAACAGGCAGTGGCTCGGGTGGTTGATGTCCTTGATGATCTTTTTGGCCTTCCTGTAACATCGGGTGCTGTAGGTGTCCTGGAGAGCAGGTAGTTTGCCCCTGGTAATGCGTTGAGAAGACCGCACCACCCTCTGGAGAGCCTTGCGGTTTTTAATTTTTTACCTTTATTTAACTAGGCAAGTCAGTTAAGAACAAATTCTTATTTACAATCTATTGGGGTGGTAAGCAAATTGAAGTGGGTCTAGGGTTTCCGGGATGATGCTGTTGATGTGAGCCAGGACAAGCCTTTTCAAGCACTTCATGGCTACTGACGTGAGTGCTACAGGGCGGTAGTCATTTAGGCAGGTTACCTTCACATTCTTGGGCACAGGGACTATGGTGATCTGCATGAAACGTGGGTATTACAGCCTCGGTCAGGGAGAGGTTGAAAATGTTAGTGAAGACAGTTGTCAGTTGGTCTGTACATGCTCTGAGTACACACCCTGGTAATCCTTCTGGCCCCGCAACCTTGTGAATGTTGACCTGTTTAAAGGTCTTGCTCACATCGCCTACGGAGAGCGTGATCACACAAACGTCCAGAACAGCTGGTGCTCTCATGCATGCTTCAGTGTTGCTTGCCTCGAAGTGAGCATGAAAAGCATTTGGCTCATTTGGTAGGCTCACGTCACTGGGCAGCTCGCCACATCTGACAAATGTCAGAGCTGGTGTTGTAGGATTCAATCTTAGTCCTGTTTTGACGCTTTGCCTGTTTGATGGTTCGTCTGAGGGCATAGCAGGATTTCTTATAAGCGTCCAAATTAATCTCCCGCTCCTTGAAAGCGGCAGCTCTAGCCTTTATCTTGTTACGGATTTTGCCTGTAATCCATGGCTTCTGGTTGGGATATGTACGTACGGTCACTGTGGGGACGACGTCCTCAATGCACTTATTGATGAAGCCGGTGACTGAGGTGGTATACTCCTCAATGCCATTGGATGAATCACGGAACATATTCCAGTCTGTGCTAGCAAAACAGTCCTGTGGCATAGCAGTTGCATCATCGGACCACTTCAGTATTGAGTGTGTCACTGGTACTTCCTGCTTTAGTTTTTGCTTGTAAGCAGGAATCGGGAGGATAGAGTTATGGTCAGATTTGCCAAATGAAGGGTGAGGGAGAGCTTTGAATGTGTCTCTGTTTGTGGAGAGAAGGTGGTCTAGAGTTTTTATTTATTTATTTATTCACACCCTCTGGTTGCACATGTGACATGCTGGTAGAAATACAGAAACATATTTTCGAAGGGCCTGTTTAACATTCTCCATCTTCTACCATTCGCCCTCTCTTTATATATCAGAGTTGGTGGTTTGGATCATAACCTAGAAAATGTACAACGTATTTCCTCTAATTGAAATTGTGCGATTGCAAGCTTTGATAGCAAACAGTACGTCACTGTTGCCAAAAAAAACAGGACCTGTTCAGCAGGGCCCAACGTTTGGAAAAAAGTGAATGTCGTTAAATGTTTTCTGTCGACGGAATCGTGTTAGGTCTCTGCAATGATTAAACACTTCAGAATTGAACAGTAACATGCTGATGAAGTATGATCATTGCCAGCTAATAAAGTTTGTAGCAATATTGTAGCAGTTTAGAGACCTGAGAATTCTTCATTACTGAACCAAATATTAATGTAAAGAAATTCTACTAACCCTGACTGCAAACTAACTTTGATAGTACACACGTAATAGTATTGAAAAAACTATTCATTGTGTAGATCAGAACAATTGTAGTGTCATGGATCGAGGCACACCTTGTTGTCCTCCCTGGTCTCATTGCATATTTACAGGCTACATGTCTGTTTATGAACTGATGAGCATTTATTAAATATTTTTCAAAAACCTTTTGTAGATAAGAACCTGTGTGGCCCAGTTGGTAGAGCATGGCACTTGCAACGTTATAGGGTTGTGGTCAAGTACGAGAAAAAAAACATGTATGCACTGCAAGTCGCTCTGGATAACAGTGTCTGCTAAATTACTTAAATGTAAGAATTACAGAGTGGCTGCGGTTCGGAATTCTCTGGGACAGGTATTTTCTGGCCTAAAGATGCTGAGATTTCTGCGCATGTGCAGGAACCGCTACCACTTCCCTTTGAGTCCTTTTAGCTACTGCTCAGTGCTTACACCCTCCATGACTCTGCTGCCTCTTGTACATGAAAGACTGTTTGAACAAACTGTACTTGTTTGTCTTTTGTAACAGAAATCTATTGCAAACATAAGCAAAGCAATATCTACAGTACCAGTCAAAAGTTTGGACACCTACTCATTCCAGGGTTTTTCTTTATTTTAAATATTTTCTACATTTTAGAATAATACCGTATAACCAAAAAAGTGTTAAACAAATCAAAATATATTTGAGGTTCTTCAAAGTAGCCACCCTTAGCCTTGACAGGTGTACCTTAAGTTCATTTGTGGAATTTCTTTCCTTAATGCATTTTGCGCCAATCAGTTGTTGTGACAAGGTAGGGGTGGTTTACAGAAGATGGCCCTATTTGGTAAAAGACCAAGTCCAAATAAGTAAAGGGTAACAACAGTCCATTATTACTTTAAGACATGAAGGTCAGTCAATACGGATCATTTCAAGAACGTTGAAAGTTTCTTCAAGTGCAGTCCCAAAAACCATCAAGCACTATGATGAAACAAGCTTTGAGGACCGTCACAGGAAAGGAAGACCCAGTTACCTCTGCTCCAGAGGATAAGTTCATTAGAGTTAACTGCACCTTAGATTGCAGCCCAAATAAATGCTTCAGAGTTCAAGTAACAGACACATCTCAACATCCACTGTTCAGAGGAGACTGCGTGAATCAGGCCTTCATGGTCAAATTGCTGTAAAGAAAGCACTACAAAAGGACACCAATAAGAAGAGACTTGCTTGGGCCAAGAAACACGAGCAATGGACATTAGACCGGTGGAAATTGGTCCTTTTGGAGTCCAAATTGGAGATTTTTGGATCCAACCGTTGTGTCTTTGTGAGACGCAGAGTAGGTGAATGGATAATCTCTGTATGTGTAGTTCCCAAGTGAAGAATGGAGGAGGAAGTGTGGGGGTGCCTTGCTAGTGACACTGTCTGTAATTTATTTCGAATTCAAGGCACACTTAACCAGCATGGCTACCACAGCATTCTGCAGCGATACGCCATCCCATCTGGTTTGGGCTTAGTGGGACTATCATTTGTTTTTCAACAGGACAATGACCCAACACACCTTCAGGCTGTGTAAGGGCTATTTGACCAAGAAGGAGAGGGATGGAGTGCTGCATCAGATGACCTGGCCTCCACAATCACCCGCCCTCAAACCAATTGAGATGGTTTGGGATGAGTTGGACCGCAGAGTGAAGGAAAAGCAGCCAACAAGTGCTTAGCATATGTGGGAACTCCTTCAAGACTGTTGGAAAAGCATTCCTCATGAAGCTGGTTAAGAGAATGCCAAGAATGTGCAAAGCTGTCATCAAGGCAAAGGGTGACTACTTTGAAGAATCTAAAATAAAAAAATATATTTTTGTTTAACACTTTTTTTTGGTTAATACTTGATTCCATATGTGTATTTCATTGTGTTGTCTTCACTATTGTTCTACAATGTAGAATAGTAAAAATAAAGAAAAACCCTTGAATGAGTAGGTGTCAACTTTTGACTGGTACTGTATCAAAAATGCTAGACACAGACACACAGTCAATAGCAATCTAATGTGAAAACATTGGCTATTGGGAGGCAGAGTTATTTTTTCAGCAAATCTGGCTATATGACAGCATAACTATAAAGATTACCTCACACAAAACGCTGATAGTTTTGCCCCCATTCTTGTGCTATGGCAATATCAATTACAACAGACAGCTTTCATAATACAATTTTGGAATGTTACTTAAAATCGCCTCCATTTTTTATTTCTGCTGAAAAATTAGTCGGAGACATAAGCTACATCATTATGGCCACATTTAACACATGCATCCCAATTGTGATATTTTCTTCACTAATTGGTATTTGGACCAATCTCATCAGATATTTTTCAGAGTTGATCTGATTGGTCAAAAGACCAACTAGTAAAAATAAATATCAGAATTGTGCTGGCTATATATACGCAGCCCATGTCGATCAAATTGGTTGAGCATTCAAAAGAGTGAGTAAAGAGAAACTCTGTGTTTGTAGCCTTAGAGAGAGAGAAACTGAGTGAGAGAGCTCCTTCACTGGTGTAAGGAGTGGGCTTTGGTGTCAGGCTCCTGGATCCAAGTGCTCTGCCATTTTCTACCACTACAATGAGACCAAAAGCAAAATCAACAACCCACATCAAGATATGTAAAGTAAAATATGTTACCTAACTTTAACAACTAACTTACATAATTCTCTGTAATGCCATGGAATATACTGTGAAGGAAGATTCTGTTTGTGCTTTTCTAATAACCAATTCAACTGGGTTCATGCAAGTGACTGATTGAACGTACCTGGGAGGAATCCTCACCATCAGTATAAGCAATTTGGCAGTACGCCTAGAACATTGCTTTGAGAATGGAAAGGGATATCTCAGCTTGGGGAGAAGAAGCCTCTTGAGGTATTGGTCGATCACATGCATGAACCAAAAGTTAATGTTGAATTGTTATGAATAAGGGAAATCATGCAATATAACTTTTCTGTGTAAGCAGTATATAAGAGGACTAACGGGACTGCCCCGATGGCGTTCCCGACCAATGTGTACTATGGTGCATTAAGTTTGTTGAAACCTCGCCAGCTTGCTGATAATAATGTCCATAGTGGTTATTTACATGACAATTTGGCCTCACAAACTAGATTATTGATTCTGTCTGCGGTGCTTTCCAGTTAGCTGCCCAGGAGGAGACACATCATCCGCAAACAATTGAGGAACACGGCGACTGAATTTCAGTATGTCAATTTAAATTAATTTGTATAAAAATAAAACTATAGATGCTGAGGGACTACAGATGCTGAGGGACTGTAGAGACTATAGAGGAACCGTTGAAGATAAATATGACAGAAGACTAGAGCAAGTAATGGTACCATGGGAAAGCCCAGCTGGCAGCTGTCTGTAGGCAGCTGCCAGCTGGTCTTATTTTATATGTATAGGAAGATACATATGGTGCATAGGAAGTAAAGACGAGAATCATTGAAGATGCACATGGAGTAATAAGGGAGATTATGGAGTGTGTTTGGGAATAGTACTAAGTGAATGTGAGTTGTGTGAGTGTGGAATGGACGTGTTAAGCTGATTTGAAATTTGCATAATAAATAGTTGAAATTTGGATATTAAACTGATTTGGATAATAAGAGATTATTAGTATTAAGAGATGGAAATTTGGATAATAAGTGGTAAGCTGAGTTCAACAAAATATTGAAATTTGTGATAATAAGAAAATTGAAATTCAGATAAGAGATTTTATTAGTACTTAATAGTGAGTGAATGAGAGCTGTCAGGGGACTAGCTCCGGTGTGAAAGAGGTGCGTGTCTAAATGAATACCCAAACCAGTTCTGTGTGAGCTGAGTTTTTCGCCGATAACGTTATCTAGGGATTCTGTCTGCTACCGCCCGTTGATCTACAGGTAGTGAGCACTGACAGGAGAAGCCATTGAAAAGTGTGAGAGGGTATCAGTTGAGATGGGTAAGGGTTGTTCATTGATGCCCCCGGACACTGTGATTTCCTCAAATGGTATGTGTACCTCTCGGGCTGGGTGCGCTATGATCGTTGCTGGTGGTGTGGATGTAAATACCTAAGTTGACTTATAACGTTATATAGGGATTCTGTATGTGAAGTTATGCACTGCGGCCATCTCAGCAATAAAAACATTGACGTGTAGAGTGTACTCTACTTCCGATTATACAACTTCCGCTTTGTGGGGGACTGTCACCCCTTACAATGACACTAATGGCATCAGTCCCGCAACTGACCTGATAACTCCCACTGCTGAAACACTTTGCGATATCAGACAGATATCCTCGTCTCAGTTCGCAGGTACTGAAGAGGTTGGCACACGCGGACGCTGTGGTGACTGACAAGCTTCGGCAGCCACTGAGCGTTTTGAAGTAGAAACACCAGGAGATTTGGTTGAAAGGTTACAACCATTCTTATAACAACATGGCCGCTGACAACTTGTACATAGGGTCCGACCTTTTCGTTTGTGCCTCAGATACCAACACCAACCGCTGGTGGGGGGGTCCCGAGACACAAAAGGGGGGCATAGTAGGCCAGACCCATGATGAGCTTCATCAAGGTTGGTGGGGGGGGGGGGGGGGGGGGGGGGTCGAGACTACGTGCAACACTGTACGAGGCTGCTAGAGTAGGAAACAAATCTAGTTGTAAACTTCCCCATGAGAACAGAGGATCGGATAAGCCCCTCGATGGGGATAACCTTAGAACACATATAAGATATCACTGGGGTGAACCACACTGGTCGTAAAAGAGGTCCAGTGGACTTTCCACTTCCAAAACAAATGGCAAAAATAATAATTCCTTACTATGTGTAGGTTCAACTACAATGCAACTAGTAAAATGCTCTAATCATGTGTTCCGGTAGGATAACATTTCAATATAAAATGGTAGGATAACTGGTCCCCTTGAGTACCAGTACCAATGTCAGCACAGTCAGTCCAGCCACAATCAGTAAGAAGGTTAGAGACCTCAAGTCAAATTGCTATTGATAACAGCGACAGAGGCATTACTAGTCACTCAGATTGCAACACGTGTAAGGGAATCTCCAGAACACTCTTCTGATTGTCAACACACATGCCACTAATAAATAGAACCCTCCATTCAGGAGGAAAGTTATTAGAAGTCAGGAAAACCATTATCATACCGCGTACAACTGGTTCAGTGTGTAGAGTACTTCCGTCATGAGGTTAGCTCCTCCGTGGATAACATAGCTACAGTGGGGCAAAAAAGTATTTAGTCAGCCACCAATTGTGCAAGTTCTCCCACTTAAAAAGATGAGGCCTGTAATTTTCATCATAGGTACACGTCAACTATGACAGAAAAAATGAGAAAAAAAATCCAGAAAATCACATTGTAGGATTTTTAATGAATTTATTTGCAAATTATGGTGGAAAATAAGTATTTAGTCAATAACAAAATTTTAAACTTGGTCACCTACAAACAAGCAACATTTCTGGCTCTCACAGACCTGTAACTTCTTCTTTAAGAGGCTCCTCTGTCCTCCACTCGTTACCTGTATTAATGGCACCTGTTTGAACTTGTTATCAGTATAAAAGACACCTGTCCCCAACCTCAAACAGTCACACTCCAAACTCCACTATGGCCAAGACCAAAGAGCTGTCAAAGGACACCAGAAACAAAATTGTAGACCTGCACCAGGCTGGAAAGACTGAATCTGCAATAGGTAAGCAGCTTGGTTTGAAGAAATCAACTGTGGGAGCAATTATTAGGAAATGGAAGACATAATAATCTCCCTCGATCTGGGGCTCCACGCAAGATCTCACCCCGTGGGGTCAAAATGATCACAAGAACGGTGAGCAAAAATCCCAGAACCACACGGGGGGACCTAGTGAATGACCTGCAGAGAGCTGGGACCAAAGTAACAAAGCCTACCATCAGTAACACACTGCGCCACCAGGGATTCAAATCCTGCAGTGCCAGACGTGTCCCCCTGCTTAAGCCAGTACATGTCCAGGCCCGTCTGAAGTTTGCTAGATAGCATTTGGATGATCCAGAAGAGGATTGAGAGAATGTCATATGGTCAGATGAAACCAAAATATAACTTTTTGGTAAAAACTCAACTCGTTGTGTTTGGAGGACAAAGAATGCTGAGTTGCATCCAAAGAACACCATACCTACTGTGAAGCATGGGGGTGCAAACATCATGCTTTGGGGCTGTTTTTCTGCAAAGGGACCAGGACGACTGATCCGTGTAAAGGAAAGAATGAATGGGGCCATGTATCGTGAGATTTTGAGTGAAAACCTCCTTCCATCAGCAAGGGCATTGAAGATGAAACATGGCTGGGTCTTTCAGCATGACAATGATCCCAAACACACCGCCCAGGCAACGAAGGAGTGGCTTCGTAAGAAGCATTTCAAAGTCCTGGAGTGGCCTAGCCAGTCTCCAGATCTCAACCCCATAGAAAATCTTTGGAGGGAGTTGAAAGTCCGTGTTGCCCAGCGACAGCCCCAAAACATCACTGCTCTAGAGGAGATCTGCATGGAGGAATGGGCCAAAATACCAGCAACAGTGTGTGAAAACCTTGTGAAGACTTACAGAAAACGTTTGACCTGTGTCATTACCAACAAAGGGTATATAACAAAGTATTGAGATAAAATTTTGTTATTGACTAAATACTTATTTTCCACCATAATTTGCAAATAAATTCATTAAAAATGCTACATTGTGATTTTCTGGATTTTTTTTCCTCATTTTGTCTGTCATAGTTGAAGTGTACCTATGATGAAAATTACAGGCCTTTCTCATCTTTTTAAGTGGGAGAACTTGCACAATTGGTGGCTGACTAAATACTTTTTTGCCCCACTGTATGAAATAGACTCCATACCCATCACCGCTACAATGGTGTAAGCACAAATGCACACGTACAATGGAACATTTAATGATTATTTATGCTCGGATCACTCAAGGGTCCGAACAAAATACCGGCCTTTGACTTTACAGCTACAGTACTCACCAGTTTTTCCACAGAGGTCCATAGGTCATCCCTGTAGACTGCCCGAAGCTGGTGCCTTGCAGCTGTAGACTTATCATGTAGTTATCAACTTAGGATAGTGCCCTAAGCAACACACCGTGAATTGGGAGCGTCCTAGATATGACATTAGACAATGCCATGATAGGGTCATTTTGCTAAGACCTTGGATGTACAGTTGAAGTCAGAAGTTTAAATCAAATCAAATGTATTTATATAGCCCTTCTTACATCAGCTGATATCTCAAAGTGCTGTACAGAAACCCAGCCTAAAACCCCAAACAGCAAGTAATGCAGGTGTAGAAGCACGGTGGCTAGGAAAAACTCCCTAGAAAGGCCAAAACCTAGGAAGAAACCTAGAGAGGAACCAGGCTATGAGGGATGGCCAGTCCTCTTCTGGCTGTGCCAGGTAGAGATTATAACAGAATATGGCCAAGATGTTCAAATGTTCTTAAATGACCAGCATGGTCAAATAATAATAATCACAGTAGTTGTCGAGGGTGCAACAAGTCAGCACCTCAAGAGTAAATGTCAGTTGGCTTTTCACAGCCGATCATTGAGAGTATCTCTACCGCTCCTGCTGTCTCTAGAGAGTTGAAAACAGCAGGTCTAGGACAGGTAGTACGTCCGGTGAACAGGTCAGGTTTCCATAGCCGCAGGCAGAACAGTTGAAACTGGAGCAGCAGCATGGCCAGGTGGACTGGGGACAGCAAGGTGTCATCATGCCAGGTAGTCCTGAGGCATGGTCCTAGGGCTCAGGTCCTCTGAGAGAGAGAAAGAAAGAAAGAGAGAAAGAGAGAATTAGAGAGAGCATACTTAAATTCACACAGGACACCGGATAAGACAGGAGAAATACTGGAGGCTGAGACAGGAGGGGTCAGGAGACACTGTGGCCCCATCCGATGATACCCCCGGACAGGGCCAAACAGGCAGGATATAACCCCACCCACTTTGCCAAAGCACAGCCCCCACACCACTAGAGGGATATGTTCAACCACCAACTTACCATCCTGAGACTACAAATTATTAACATGGAACAGGCGCTAATAGATTTTTTTTCTCATGCTTATATGATATCTAATTTCTATTGAGGGAATTCATTCTGTATATATTAGCAAAGGTTATGTGAGTAAATACGCTCAAGGCCGTGAACCCACTCTCAGAGGGATATGCAAAAAACACATGCGTATTAATACACACTTGTATATGTGTGAAATAGGAAAAATATCAGCACCCACCAACCCTCTCCATAAAGGATACACTTACTCTACAAAAACTGAAGCTGTGGCTCTTAGTGACAAATTTGTTTTAAGAGTTTTTATGTGCATTATCATCAATGAACAGCTTTTATTAAAGCTAATCTAGTACTTTTTGGGGAATAGGTTAGGTAGTTTAGGCAGCACACTACAGCTCACTACCTCTTCCACACTCCATTCCCTCAGTGGGCAACAGCAACCTTAACTAGGTGGTGAGCCTGGTTGATAAGCACATCAGGTGCTGCCAATTAAGGATCGTCAGTCAGTGTCCCAGCTTGCGAGCCTGCTGGTTCATTTCGTGGCCATGAGGCCTTTCGTTTGGATTTTAAATCCTTAGTTTAGGCATGCATGTTTGTAGTTTTCCTTTTTGTAAATATCTGCATCCGTCACTATCTGAACATAATATTCCGCTTGAGCTCGGCCAACCCAAAATAGGTCAAGAGAGACAGAGCTGCCCCTGGACCAAGGTAAGGTTCCTGTCTCCCTAGGAACATGCACTTTCAACACCTAGGCACTGATTATTCACATAGATGCACATCTTAAATCAGGTTACAGACCAGTGAACTAGGTTTTGTAACATACTGAATACAAAATGTAGTCATCTAAACCAACCTTAAACTTGACAAGATATTAGCATACTTCTCCAATCAACTAGCTAATTGTTTGGATTTGACTACTAGCTTAGATCTCTCATCTCCTGGACCAAAGATTAAGAAGTGGCAGCAACTTTCCTCCACTACAAGGATTCCTCAGATGTTTTGAACAGATTTAAACAACCCTGTAAATATTTCCACCCACAACTGTGGACATACATTGTCACTGGTGATGTCCCTGTCTCTGACTTGGATGTCATCAAGCTAGGTGTCTCTTACAAGTCTCTGACCCCTCCAACTCCTCCCCAAAGAGGGACATTAAATTCCTCAACCTAAGGAAACTTAACTCATCCCTCTTCCAGGAACACATCCAGCTCACCTTTGAGTTTAATTGCAGTGAGCTGGCCCTCGATGACATGGTCAATCTGTATAAGAGCACTCTGAGTAATACCCTGAACATCCTTGCCCCTGAAAAAAACATGTGAAGTAACATTCCAATGCTCGTCCTCTTGATTCACTGATGAACTGTGCAGGATGAAGACTCATTGCTGTAAGCTTGAGAGACATTGGAGAAAAGGATGGTCTCACTGTCCCCCTATAAAGACCACCAGGCAAGCTACTCTGCTGCCTTAAAAGCAGCACAATTGGCAATATAACAGGTAACCCCAGAACCCTGTTCTCAACCCTTCAAACTCATCCTCTCCTGCAGCCTCATCTGAGCAGTGCAATCACTTCTCAGATGTTTTTTCAAGACAATGATTGACACCATCAAGGACAAACATCATGGCCTCTAGGACGACCTGCACCCCACCTCCTCAACACTCAACCAAGACTGCCCCACCCATCAGCAACTTTACAGAAGTAATTTCCTCTGCTGTGCAGTGAATCATGTCTGAAATGAAGGCCACCACTTGCTCCCATAACCCTACCCCACATCCCTACTCAAAACATGCTCATCTAGCCTGCTTATGTTTGTCACCACCCTGATCATCAAGTCCCTGCTGACCGGAGAGCTATCATCGATCTTCAAAACAGCAGTCACACCCTTACTGAAGAAACCCAACTTTGACCCGGATATCCTATCCAACTACAGGCCCATCTCCAACCTCCCCTTCTCCAATAGGAAGCAATACATCACTATGGGAGAGTCCAGATCTGAGTAGACTGCAGACATGCGGCATCCCACAGGGGTCAGTGCTGGGGCCTATCCTGTTTTTAATTTACATGCTCCCTCTCGGGCCAAATCCTCAGACTATTAACAACTGCTACGCTAACAATACCCAGGTTTACATTAACTCCACACTGGACACATCTCTGCTCCAGTAAAACTCAGCAGCTGCCTAGGGCATGGATGAGAGAGAACTTCCTCCAGTTGAACAGTAGCAAGACTGAGGCTACGCTTATTGGGCCACCCAAGCAGGTCACCAGTGCTGGAAACATTTGCCCTACAATCAACGGCCAGACCATCTATCTGTCCTCTCATCTCCAACCTGGGAGTCAGGTTTGAGCCTTTTCTGTCTTTCGATGCCCACATAATGAAATATTTTTTTATTTTTTATTTCACCTTTATTTAACCAGGTAGGCAAGTTGAGAACAAGTTCTCATTTACAATTGCGACCTGGCCAAGATAAAGCAAAGCAGTTCGACAACATACAACACAGAGTTACACATGGAGATATGTAAAGTATACTGCTCAAAAAAATAAAGGTAACACTTAAACAACACATCCTAGATCTGAATGAAAGAAATAATCTTATGAAATACTTTTTTCTTTACATAGTTGAATGTGCTGACAACAAAATCACACAAAGAATCAATGGAAATCCAATTTATCAACCCATGGAGGTCTGGATTTGGAGTCACACTCAAAATTAAAGTGGAAAACCACACTACAGGCTGATCTAACTTTGATGTAATGTCCTTAAAACAAGTCAAAATGAGGCTCAGTAGTGTGTGTGGCCTCCACGTGCCTGTATGACCTCCCTACAACGCCTGGGCATGCTCCTGATGAGGTGGCGGATGGTCTCCTGAGGGATCTCCTCCCAGACCTGGACTAAAGCATCCGCCAACTCCTGGACAGTCTGTGGTGCAACGTGGCGTTGGTGGATGGAGCGAGACATGATGTCCCAGATGTGCTCAATTGGATTCAGGTCTGGGGAACGGGCGGGCCAGTTCATAGCATCAATGCCTTCCTCTTGCAGGAACTGCTTACACACTCCAGCCACATGAGGTCTAGCATTGTCTTGCATTAGGAGGAACCCAGGGCCAACCGCACCAGCATATGGTCTCACAAGGGGTCTGAGGATCTCATCTCGGTACCTAATGGCAGTCAGGCTACCTCTGGCGAGCACATGGAGGGCTGTGCGGCCCCCCAAAGAAATGCCACCCGACACCATGACTGACCCACCGCCAAACTGGTCATGCTGGAGGATGTTGCAGGCAGCAGAACGTTCTCCACGGCGTCTCCAGACTCTGTCACGTCTGTCACATGTGCTCAGTGTGAACCTGCTTTCATCTGTGAAGAGCACAGGGCGCCAGTGGCGAATTTGCCAATCTTGGTGTTCTCTGGCAAATGCCAAACGTCTTGCACGGTGTTGGGCTGTATGCACAAGCCCCACCTGTGGACGTCGGGCCCTCATACCACCCTCATGGAGTCTGTTTCTGACCGTTTGAGCAGACACATGCACATTTGTGGCCTGCTGGAGGTCATTTTGCAGGGCTTTGGCAGTGCTTCTCCTGCTCCTCCTTGCACAAAGGCGGAGGTAGCGGTCCTGCTGCTGGGTTGTTGCCCTCCTACGGCCTCCTCCACGTCTCCTGATGTACTGGCCTGTCTCCTGGTAGCGCCTCCATGCTCTGGACACTACGCTGACAGACACAGCAAACCTTCTTGCCACAGCTTGCATTGATGTGCCATCCTGGATGAGCTGCACTACCTGAGCCGCACTACCTGAGCCACTTGTGTGGGTTGTAGACTCCGTCTCATGCTACCACTAGAGTGAAAGCACCGCCAGCATTCAAAAGTGACCAAAACATCAGCCAGGAAGCATAGGAACTGAGAAGTGGTCTGTGATCCCCACCTGCAGAACCACTCCTTTATTGGGGGTGTCTTGCTAATTGCCTATAATTTCCACCTGTTGTCTATTCCATTTGCACAACAGCATGTGAAATTTATTGTCAATCAGTGTTGCTTCCTAAGTGAACAGTTTGATTTCACAGAAGTGTGATTGACTTGGAGTTACATTGAGTTGTTTAAGTGTTCCCTTTATTTTTTTGAGCAGTGTATAATTTTTCCTTCTAAAAAACATTGCCCGGGTCATACCATCACTTTCCCAGCCAGATGTGTAGAAACTCATCCACACCTTTTTCTTCTCTCAGAACGACTAAGGCAACATGCTGTTTTGAGGGGGCCACACTACAGAGGCTCCAACTAATCAAGAACAGTGCTGCCAGGGTCCTGACTAGGACCAAGAAGTCAGACCATATCACCCCGATCCTGGTCCAACTCCACTGGCTACCGGTCAACTACAGGATCGACTTCAAAATCCTCCTGCTTGTATTTAAAGCCTTGAACGGATTGAGCCCTACCTATATCACCGACCTCACCTCATCAAGCCACCTTGCACTCTCCGCTCCAGCCAATCCCTACTGCTTCAAGTCCCCAAGACACGTCTCTGAACTATGGAGAACAGAGCCTTCTGCTCCCTTTACCCTCGCCTTTGGAATACTCTCCCTGTTCATCTGAGCTTTTAAAACGGGCCTTAAAGCCAAATTCTACAGACTCTTTCTCATAGTCCTAGTCCCAATCTGAAATGTATTTAGTGCCATCCCACTATTGCTATTTTACCTGCCTTGATTCTAAATGTGTTTTATTGGGGAATGGCCGTGGATGTCCGGCCTTTTCTGTGCCTCCTTGGGGACCAATGGGGGACGGAGAACCCACATCAATAGAAACCCTCCGAGCAGGGTGGGATGCTGGAGCCTCAGACACCCTCGAGGCCTGATGTGAGAGGGAGCCCAGGGGTAGAGGCTTTTGGTAGAAACCCCCTGGATCCTCAGGAGACAGGGTAGATGATGGAGCAGGAAAACTCTGGAAGCAGGTGAGCGAAATGGTTGGTCAGCAGGATGTCCAGCTCAGACATATTCCTCAATAAGCTGAGTTTCCACATTGGAAATTTGGCCAGTCAATTTTATCCCGGAACTGTGCAAAATAGATGCAGCTCCTACATGGGAAACGTTCACCGTAGCCTCGGAAGGTGGTAGCTGCCAATCTGGAAAAATCAGCATGATCATTACACAGGTGCACCTTGTGCTGGGGACAAGAAATGGGCAGTTTTGACAACGCCACAGATGTCTCAGGTTGAGGGAGCGTGCAATTGTGATGACTGCAGAAATGTCCACCAGAGCTATTGCAAGATAATTTAATATGAATTCCTCTACCATAACGTAGTTTGAGAATTTGGCCGCATGATTAACCGGCCTCACAATCGCAGACTACGTGTAACCATGCCAGACCAGGAGCTCCACATCCAGCTTCTTCACCTGTGGATCGTCTGAGGCCAGCCACCCAGATAACTGATGAAAGTGTGGGTTTGCACAACCGAACAACTTTTGCACAAACTGTCAGAAACCATCTCAGGGAAGCTCATCTGCATGCTCGCCATCCTCAGCCGGGTCTTGACCTGGCTGCAGTTTGGCGTCGTAACAGACTTCAGTGGACAAATGCTCACCTTAAATGGCCACTGGAACGCTGGAGAAGTGCGCTCTTCACGGATGAATCCGTTTCAACTGTACCAGGCAGATGGCTGACAGTGTGTATGGCGTTGTGTGGGCAAGCAGTTTGCTGATGTCAACGCTTTGAACAGAGTGCCACATGGTGTGGTTATGGTTTGGGAAGGCATAGGCTTCGGACAATGAACACAACTGCATTTTATTGATGGCAATTTGAATGCAGAGATAACGTGATGAGATCCTGAGGCTCATTGTTATGCCATTCATCTGCCGCCATCACCTCATGTTTCAGCAAGATAATGCACGGCCCCATGTCCCAGTTCTTCCATGGCCTGCGTACTCACCAGACAGCTACCACTTCCAATTCAAATGAGCTCGAAAAAAAGTGAATGACATTTGTTTTGTGTGACTATAGAGACACGTTCTAATTGAGTGAGGCGACAACCCGCCCGCCCGGCTTCAGTTGGGTCATTATAACTAAAAACAATACATTCTAAAATAAACCTTAGACACTCTCCTTTGAGTTTAGACCGTTTGTTTTTAGACTATCCATAGAAAGGCTTGCTGTCCGTGGTGCTGAAATCAATTGCTGAAATGCTGCATCTATCAACCAAAAACGCTAATTATTTGTGATGCTTTATTACACAGTATCTCTTTAGTAAACAAAAAATAAAATAACATTTCATTAAAAACCCATGCACAAACTGCACCCTGTACTTTTTCAGAGACAAATTGATATAATGGAACTTTCAAGTGAATGGAATAATCAATGCTGGATTGGGGGGGAGAATATTAAAATTAATTTTCTGAGTGAGATGGAGTGCAAATAAAACGCGCAAACCTTATTGCCTAGCACTAACAGAGGTGAGTAGCCAGTTGCTATCTAAAACGGCACTGTCTATTTATGAAGCAGGCAGAAAATATGGACACGCTTCAGAGCTATTATTATTGCCCTCATAGTATTTTGTGCACACATCAGGTCTTCAGTAGAAAGTGTCAGGTCAAGTCCATGGTAAGAAGTTAGAGTGCAGTGCCAGGCCCATAAGCCAATAGGAGATGAAGTACCCTAGAATCCATCGTGTGGGGATAGAGCATGTCTTCCAGCGGGACAGTAGATGAACAACGGGGTTTTGGGGTAAGTACAAGAAGACAGTCCTGGGTGTCCCCCGCTGCTGCCCCTTATTGGATGTGGGTGGTGACCTTCGCTGAAGGAGAGGCTCGTAGAGTAAGAGCAGGTGGGCACTGATCCAGAAAGGTACAGGGGAGGCGGAAGACAGAAACCGGGTCAAAACCTGGAGAAATCAGTAAAAGAGAACATTAATTGACTAGATGAGCTGCCTGTATTTCATAAATCTTCAAACACGCAATTTGTTTAACATTGTGATTGTTGTTCCCCAACTAGACCTGTTAAAATCCCCTTACATAAACATTTTCCACTGATTCGTTCCTTACCTGCACATGCATGCAGAATGTTCCAAATCCCAGGAGCATTGTAGCATGCACCACATATAAAAACACCCTGGGGCTGTAAAATCCAGGTGTGGGTTTGTCTGGCCGTTTGTTTGCCCCTCTGTCCCACAGCCCCAGTCTCAGACACCTGGCTGGGTTATCCCTATAGTACATGTAGGCTGCCACCACGCCCAGAGTTGCCATGGGCAGCGCCAGCAGGAAGTTGGGTATCTGCTTAAGCTGGAAGTAGCGCAGGAAGCCCACATCCCAATACACATCCTGGATATGGGTGTAGAGCAGGGGGAGGGGTCGCAGGCACCAGAGGGGTGGGGGTGCGTTTGTCAGGGACCCTGTAGCCTTTATCCACAGCAAGCTGGATGAGGGCAGGGTAAACCTGCTCCAAGGAGAGGGAGGGTGTACAGAACGCCCTGTACCCATAGTACTGGAAGACCAAGAAGGGGAGGGCAATAACTGCTGTGCCCAATGCAGCCGTGAACATGTGACGAGCGATGATCCAGATGTAGTGGAGGCATTTGCTGTGTCTGTTATTGTCCTTACGCAGTCCCCAGATCTTGTAGAGGGCCTGTTGCAGGGGCAGATACAGCAAGAATCCTACATTCACAAGTCCATTGGCTCGTGCAGCAGTGGCTATACTCAGAGCCAGGCAGGCTCGGAGGGTATATCCTCTCTCCAGGAGAAAGAGGCCCCCGAAGGTCAGTGCAGCAAACAGGCTCTCTGAGTAACCAGCCATCATGAAGACATTGGCAGGGGTGAGACAGTAGAGCAAACTGGAGACTAGAGCAAGACGCCGGTCCTGCAGCACCACACAGCCGAGTCCATACAGTGCTACCACACTCAGCAGGAAGAGGGCGCTGTTACCCAAGGCAACAGCCAGTAGCAGGCGTCCATGCAGTGTAAGACAGCCACTGAGGGGCAGTAATATAGTCTCTGCAAGGCCCCGCAGTATGACAGGGAACAGGGGGAAGAAGGCATAGTTGTGCTCATACAGGTAGCCCCTCTCAGCAATGAAGAGGAAATGCTCTGCATCCCAGTGGGAAAGGCCCCCTAGAAACCATTGCACTGCAGGGTCCAGAAGCAGAGGCTCCTCCTCTGCACGTGGAGTGAATGCATCAGCTTCGTGATCTGGGATTGCAGCATTTAGGAGAGCCTGAAAGGGAGGCATAGCAAACATGAGATGATAAGCACACACCAATGACACTTTTCTAATTGACTAACATCCAAGTCTTTAACTTTTGTAAATAAATAATAATTATTACTGACCTGTATTAGTAGTGACAAGCCTCTTGTGGTTGCGGCGAATTGCAGAACCGTCTTCACGTCCATCTGTCATTACTATGAACAGCCTTACCCATAACAATATCTAGCGCGAGCTAGCTTGGTGTGGATGGAACGAAGGCAACACAATTTAACCTCTACAAATACCTGAAATAGACGGTGGCAAATGACAAAACGTTGACATTCATTTACACAGGGCCTATTTTTTTGCTTAATTTTTTTTTTTTCACGTTACACATCTTTACCTTTTTGATTAGAGAAGCCAGGTCAGAACCATAGACCATAAGGTCGGAAACCTTCACAATCTATTGTTGGAACCAGTTGGTCCGCAAAATGTTACTTCCGGGGTAATTCTTCATTTCAAAATAAAAGTTGGAGTGAAAAAAGCGATCGTCTCAAGCTGTTAAAAAGGGGAATAATATTAGCTTTGAATGATGTTCAGTTATCATTATTGCATAATGAAATTCTACAATAACTTATGAACTTTCACACATCAACTAATTATGATACCGTATAGATTTATCATTTATCAACAATGGACTACTTTGTCTTGATTCAAATCCTAGAAACTAGTCATAACCAAGGAAGCTGAGACAAAGGGGGATTGCACACAAGTGTGCACGATTTTATCCCAGCCCAATACTAACAAATAACCTGATTCAGCTTATCGATTAGTTGAACCAAGTGTTATAGTACTGGGCTGGAATAAAAATACATGCACACCCAGTACGTTCACAGAGCCAGGGATTGTAGAAAAATTGTACATCTGAGAAAGACACTGCAAGTCCAATGGAACAAAACCAAACATCTTACGAAGATTTAATGTACATTTATTCTTACCACGTGGAACATATAGTATAAAGATTTCATACTGAATAAATGATATTCATTGAACCAAAAAAAGGGAAAAGGAGGAATTTACATGTTTTTAGCTACATAGCCTGAAATACAAATATCCATATCGCTGGAGAAAAGAATTGTCAAATGTGTTTCTCTTCATCTAGAGTTTTTTTGTTGTACCAGGAGAACAGATTTGATCCGAGTCTGCCGTAAGGAGCCGTGGAGTGAGAGGCCGGAGGAGAGAGGGTCTATCAGCAGGGACTGGATGACAGGAACCAAACTCATGGGTCACCTTCCATTATCAACAAAAAGTGTGGGAATAGTGACAGAGAAAGGAAGTGTAATGTACAACATCATATATATACACCACAGCAAAGCTGCATCTTTAGTTGAAAACCAGTCCTAAGAGGTGATTTATTTTACAAGGGTCAATTCATACAATCAAGGGCTAAAGAGAGGAGGTAAGGGTGTTGTAGTAGGTTCTCGGTACTTTGGGGAAAGCCTTTTTAGCTTTTAACGTCAAAACTAAAATTACTTTTTAAAACTCTAGTAGAGCTGCATTGTCAACGTTTTTCTGTATGAAACTTGTTTATAGAATGCCTGACACTCAAGAGCAGTACGGTACAGAAAATGCCCTACAATCTACTGCACAGGCCTCCCAGTGAAGGTTTTCTCAACAGCCAACTGAGTTGTAGGTTGACTGCTAAGCATCCAATTAGACACTATACCATCAGATCAGGCTGTTCCACCTCCAAACATGAACCAGAGTCTGACTCACTCACTGTGCTCTCGAGGAGAGAGCAAGGGCACACATTATGCACAAACTTACTGTAAACAAGACAGCAACTTTGGTTACAGTTTGTTTTTCAGCTATTTATTCATCTTTATTAAAAATACATCCCCCCCCAAACGTGTGGAACACTCCTAAACCCGGGTTCCCGCTCTGTCATCTAGTTGGCATTAATGTTGCAAGTTGTGTCAGTTTGTGGAGTCTCTGGTTTGTAAATCCACCACTGCAGCTTTGTGACGTCCCTTCTCCTTGAGTGAGAACAGCGAGAGAAGGCTCAGAGAATGGAATCTGAAGGGTTTGCATAAATTAAAAACAGTCACTTGAACTTCCCCTGCCCCCTACACACATACAAGCCAGGTTGTAACCAGGGGGTGACGAAACCAAGAGGAGGTGGAGCCAAAGCTCCCTACAGCTGTCATGACTGGCCAATCAGAAAGAGTACATCGCAGATGACGTGAGACACCACCGAGTTCATGAGAGGTGACACTGAGAGGTCAAGGAGGCGTGACTCGTAGAGTGTGAACTCTGAGTGGTTCTCCTCCACCTTGGCTAAGGCGTGCAGGGCCCGGGCCGCCCGCCGCATCATGTCATTACTGGTGGGCTCAAAGTGCATCTCCTGCAGGTGCAGCAGAGAGCTCTGGCTCTGTTGTAGCTGGGTGGCCGCCAGGCTGTCCTCCAAGAAGCCCAGGAGGTTACCCACGCTTCCCTTCTGCACGGCAATGGCGCGCGCTGCCATGCTGTCTCCCTGGGCCAGGTTGGCCAACAACACCACCGACATCTCCCTGCAGACGGCCACCTTTCTCTCCCCAACCAGCCGCA
Source organism: Salmo trutta (assembly GCF_901001165.1). NCBI lineage: Eukaryota > Metazoa > Chordata > Actinopteri > Salmoniformes > Salmonidae > Salmo > Salmo trutta. The sequence goes on from NC_042959.1 coordinate 42,554,489, forward strand.
CCAAGGTCCCATACAGCTTCTCTAACCGACCCAACGGCGGCGTGGCCAGGACCAGGTCCACATTGTTGTCTTGGACGCTCAGCTTACTGAGAGTCTCCAGGACCAGTCTCTGGGGGGACATTGCGCTGTGGGGCCCCAACGTGGGGAAGGGGTCCTGGGCCTCGGCCGAAGGGCACACCGCCCAGTGGAGGAGGCCATCCAGCAGCGGAAGGCAGATGCTCTCGGGGTAGATGGAGAGGTCCAGCTGGCCAGAGATGTTGGCAAGAGTGACCAGGCAGTTCTCCCTCAACAGCGACAGGCAGTCCCACCACCATTCGTCCCTCTGGCCAAGGCAGTCATCAGACTCCTCCTCCTTCTCGTAGGTGAGCGGGGCCTGCTTCCTCTCAGGGTGGCGGTGGTGCAGCAGCACTAGGCGACCCAGCAGCAGCATGAGGCCAGGGTGTTTGGACATCTCCTGGTCGTTGCCAGGCACGAAGGAGAGGCTGCGCACGATGTTGGAGACGCAGATGCAGCGGCGGGCTAGAGCGTCCTGCCAGTTAGCCAGCGTAAGCAGTGGGCCCTCGTCCTTGCTGTGAGGCTCGTCCTCCACCACACGCTGGGGGACTTGTTGACGAGGAGGGCCGCTCGGTTTGTCGTTCTCCTGCTGGCTCTGGGGCTCTTCCGTCTGTGACGTTTCCTCTGTCTCAGCGTCTGAGTGCTCGGACTTCCCCTCCTTACCGTCGGCTGAGGTGTCGGTTGTTGTTGAGGCCTTCTCTGTGGATGATGGCTGGGAGGGCCTCTGATCTCCTCCACCTTTCTGCTTGTCTTTCTCTGTGGGGGTAGCATTGTCCTTGTCCCCCACCATCTCTGTTTCTAGCCTTTTCCTCTTGGCTGTTGGGACGACCAGCACTCGTTCTCGTGGGACCAGAAATTCCTCCCTCCTCTCGAAGTGGGTCTGGATGTGTTCTGTGCTGTCTCCCCCACCGGCGCTCCAGTGGAGCAGCCCACTGTCAAACTCCTGCACTTTTCCTCTCTGGGTTGCCCTGCCTGCCGGAAACGGATCCTTCTTCCTTACCATCTTCAGGGGGAGCTTGTCGAACTTGCTAGCTTGTTTGGGTCTCTCCTGGGGGGTAGCAGGGGGGTCCGATGAAGAGCTGGGCTGCTCAAAGTTAGAGAAGCTCTTCTCCTCATCTTCAGCGTCCTTCTCTTTCAGAGTGTCCCGTTCTGAGCACAACTCCTGCTCATCCTCTTGCTTCACCGGAGCCTGTCCCTCGATTGTCGTCCCGGCCGGCTGTTTTGAACGCTGCACCACCACTTCTTCTTCCTCATCGTCGTCATCCTCCTCTCCGTCTATGTCCTCTAACCCTGATTCCTCATCTTCCGTGCAGCTCCAGTCTCTGTCCAGGGCGTCAGGATCCAGTAGAGTCCTCTGGCCGTGGTCGCCCACCTCGTACTCGCGCAGGATGCCGAAGATCTCGATGAGGCAGCGCCGGAAGTACTCCACCACCAGCTCCAGCAGGCCAGGCAGCTGAGGAGGAGAAAATGTAGGAGAAGATAAAAACTTTGCATTGTATGATATGTGCATGACAGAAAATATGGAAAAGGGCTTGGGAATAGGTAAAATTGTATAATTTGTGAAAGGATAAATGTAAAAACAAAAAGCCCTAAATAAGAAAATATTACACTTCTGATTGTATAGGTTTACCATGTAGGGTTTTTATTAAAACCTCTATCCCACATTGTGGCCAGTGTAATAATAATTTGGTGGGTGCTTATGTCTTATTTCACACGTGTAAATTGTTAAGTGTTTTGCATATCCGACTCTCCCCCAAGACACCGTCAGAGAGTGGGGTCACAGCTAGTGTCTGGCAAAATTAGGTTTAAGCACCTTGCTCGGGGATTCGAACTAGCGACCTTTTGGTTACTGGCACAAATATCTAACTGCTAGGCTACCTGTCTTGTTAGCTCACCAAATTGAGGTTGAAGGTGGAGATGCTGTTGTCGTCATACAGGAGGATGTTGATGGTGTCGAGGGCCCACGTGCTCTCAGCCAACAGTCCAGACTTGAGGGACATCATCACCCTCCAAGCCTCTGGGGTCCCTATGGAGATATACAAATACAGTATTTTAACTCATGCTGATACCCTTCACAGTACTGATGGACCACACAATACAAACACTTTCATAGAGAACTGAAGCAACCTATCATTGTAGTGTCCAAATGGGATCACTAAATACTGTATACTGCATGTATATTGTGGGTGGAGTTCTGGGTTGTGATAGCCATACCGATATCTTTCGTGGTGAGGCGTCGGCGTGGTTTTAGGACAGGGTGGGTGGCCTCCACTGAGCCTGGGGGAAAGGGCATATCTCTACGGATCAGAGGGGACTGCACAGACTGGGGCACTATGTGAGAGGCAGGGACCGGGGGCCCTGCCTTTTGCATCTTGACGCCACTGTGCATGTAGGGAGATTTACTGGGCGACGTCCGGCTCTCCATGGGGCCCCCGCGGGGCATGGGGGAGGGACTGGACACCTGTGGAATGTGGTTCTGCATGGCCTGAGTGGATTGGTAGTTGGACTGCAGGGTGCGGGTCATGGGCGGGCCCGTCCCTCCAGGGACGTAAGGGGGCTGCCGAGGGCCCATCTGACCTGGCCCCCATTGGCCCTCGTGGTTCATGCGCTGCTCCGATGACATAATTTCCTCCGAACCGCGGTTCATGCCGGGGTGTCCGGGTCCCTGGGCTGAGCCCCCTGGGGGGCCACCCTGCCGGTTGGGGTAATTGCCGGGATAGTTCATCTCCCCGCGGCCCTGCCACACACCACCCTGGGGGCCGTCAGGGCTTGGCTGCATCATCTGAGGGGGCATGGAGGGCTGGGCGTTGGGCCCAGTGGTGGCCTGCATGCGCTCTCTGTTGAAGGGGAAGGGGAACTGGCCCTGGGGACCAGGCAGGCGGCGGTCAGTGCCGGGGAAGGAGCCGCTGCTGTACTGTGGTTGGTACATCTCTGGCTGGCCAGCAGGGGGTGCAGAGGCCGCCCCTGGCTGCTGCTGCGGTTGTTGCTGCTGCAGCCCTGCACTGAAGGGCCCGCTGTACATCTCCCCCTCGTGACGCTTCGCTGGTGGGTAGCCCCCTTCCACGGGACGCTTGTAGTTCTGCACAGAGCAAAGATGTTTAGGTAGGCGGTGCCATTACATTGCATCAGATGAATGATGATGACTATTACTTTCCCCCCTATGGCTATTACTCATCTATACAGTAAGTACTACTTTTTGGGGTAATAACAGATGGCTACTGGTTACCACTTTACAGTGACGTCACACTTCCAGTGCATACACAGTGAGTTGGAGTCATCACCTGTTGTTGCTGTGGGTACATTCCTGGCTGTTGATTGGGATAGGAACCACCAGGGGGAGTACCATGGCCAGGATATTGATTACCATAGGAATCATTCCTGTAAACAACCACAACACATAAGCAAGACATTCCACATAAGCCAAGTGCCTAATATTGCTACAGTATACGGCTAGTGTGCCAATAAACCCTCATTGTGAAAAACAACCCATCTTTACAACATTGCAGGACTATAAATGCTGGGACAGTCAGTGCATGGTGTCTGTCTGCACAAGTCTGTGACAGACCTCGCCTGAGATAGAGGGGTGCTGGGTGGTGAACTGACCGTGGCTGCTGCTGTGATGGGTAGCGGTTTGGCGAGTACATCCCTGTGTCGGCGTTGGCAGGCATCAGGCTTGGCTGCGGTGCACCAGATCCCATGCTGCCCTCTGGACCCATCCCCTGCTCTGGCCTGGTAAACACCACAATGTTGGTTGACCACACTTAGTACAAATTATTTCCATTAAAAAAAGGAAATGAGCAGACTGCTACAGTCATGATGGTGTCTATAGAATTATACTCAATATGGCCGCCAGTCCACCCATCGTAGACACATTGACTTGAATGTGGATGTCCTTCCTAGTAATTATATTTCAACGGCCTATAAGCGTGTGTAGGGTCTTACCTCCTCTCGTAGCCTTGTCCGTAAGGGCCTGGTCCATACTGCTGTCTCTGAGCCATCGACATGTTCCCCATAGCACCTGGTGGAGGCCCACGGTTAAACTGTTGCTGCTCAGCCATCCCACTGTTAGGACCCTGACTGGCAGGCAAGAACTGCTCCCCAACTGGAAAGAAATACACACTCCGTCAGCAAGGGACCCAGCTTCCCAGCACCATCAGTTTCTAGGGATCTTTCTTGTAACCTCTTCTACCCACCTTTCCGCATGGCACCAAAGGGGTCTTTGTTAGGCCCTGGACCCTCATAGGGCCCTGGACCCATGCGACCTGGCATCTCTGGGGTGCTCATGCCAGACTGGTAGCCAGAGTTAGAGGTCATGGAGTTCCTTCTGGGGAAAGTAGGGTCACTACCGTCAGCAAATGGGTCCTGCAGCGCCACATTGCTCCTAAAAGATAGAGGGACGTTTAGTGGGTAAATAGGGGTTTATCAAAGCAGATAGCAGAGTTGGGGTGAATTCCATTTAAATTCATTAAGTCAATTAAATGTCCAATTGAAGAATTGAATCTCCTGAATGCAATTGATAACTCAAAGAGGATGAGATTGAAGCTCTGAGACTCACCTGGCCCCGGTTGGCATCTGGGTGGGGTGTGGGGTGGAGGCAGGTGTGGGGGGCTTGAGGTCGCTGCCCTCGGCCATGGAGCTGCTGGTGGACTGGGGGGTCTGAGGGCCCTGGAGAGAACCTGATCCAGCTACCGTTAAAAAAAACAAAAAAAAACAAGGAGGGACATTTCAGTTAGTTGACTTTCATCAGGTGGTTCGAGCCCTTGGATGCTGATTGTCTGAAAGCCGTGGTATATCAAACTATATACCACAGGTATGACAATAATGTCTAATTACATTGGTAACCAGTTTATAATATCAATAAGGCACCTTGGGGGTTCGTGCTATATGGCGAATATACTACGGCTACGCGTTACGTTGTGTCTAAAAACAGCCCTTAACCGTGGTATATTGGCCATATACCACAGCTTATTGCTTAATTATACAGGTCATTCAAATCGATATTTCTACCGAAACTAGACTGTGGCGACATTATCTACATGAACGCAGCTGCCACTTCATTAAAGCCGTTAGATACATTTAACATAGTGCACTTTTTTATTATGGCGTCAGGTTCAGTACACACCACTGCATTCTTTACCAGATAGTAAGCTGGTCCTCTGAATTCAAGTAGGTCGATTCATCGCTTTATTTTGGTTTATAAAGTTCTCTTACAAAAATACCCAGTCTCAAGGATGGCTAACTCTGGAAATCTCTTCAGCCTCCTCAAGAGTTAGGTAAATCTGCGTTTATTTTCTTTGCACCCATGTATGGAACAATCTACAGAGTTCCCTACAACTGGATGTTCTGGTGCCTCTCGGGCAGTTCAAAATGTTGATTGGGGACCTCTTTCCTGATGAATGTGATTTTTTTACAAAAATATATTTTTATATTGTTTTTTGTAAATGATGCGTATGCAGGGCTCCCTTGTGAAAGAGATCTGGGTCTCAATGGGACTCCCTGTTCAAATCAAATACATTACCTCCAAAAAAAGATTTAAAAAAAACAACTTTTTTGCAACAAAAATGAGCGTTTCACATTGGACAAGACCAGGTAGTCCCAACCAGTTTCAGTCCGCTTTCTAACGTTTGATGCCTAATAATTACGACCCACCATAGTGTGGATAACCGTCTGCACTGACCTGGGGAGGGTGGCTGGACCTTGGCCTGGTTGGCTTTCTTGTTGTCAGTGATAATCTCAGGAGGGGGGTCCTCCCCGCGTTCGATCTTGCACTCGAAGGCGTACAGACACTGGATGTACTGCTTCTTCAGGGAGCTGGCGGCGCTGCTTGATGTGCCAACGTTCAGGTTGGTGGACAGCTCACGCCACTTCTTGTTCTTGTTCACCTGGACATGGAGCATGAAGACAGGGACATTAAAATAGGGACCAGAGAAGGGGATGAGCAAATAAGAACCAAGAGATTGTGCATGGTGTGTTTGTGCATGTGTTATACTTATTTATTGAACCTACACTACCGTTGAAAAGTTTGTGGTCACTTAGAAATGTCCTTGTTTTTGAAAGAAAAGCACATTTTTTGTCCATTAAAATAACATCAAATTGATCAGAAATACATTGTTAACGTTGTAAATGACTATTGTAGCTGGAAAGATGTTTTATGGAGTATCTACAGAAGCCTATTATTAGCAACCATCACTCCTATGTTCCAATGGCACGTTGTGTTAGCTAATCCAAGTTTATAATTTTAAAAGGCTAATTGATCATTAGAAAACCCTTTTGTAATTATGTTAGCACAGCTGAAAACTGTTCTGATTAAAGAACTGACATTCTTTAGACTAGTTGAGTATATGGAGCATCAGCATTTGTGGGTTCAATTACAGGCTCAAAATGGCTAGAAACAAAACATTCTTCTGAATCTCGTCAGTCTATTATTGTTCTGAGAAATGAAGGCTATTCCATGTGAGAAATTGCCAAGAAACTGAAGATCTCTTACAACGCTGTGTACTACTCCCTTCACAGAACAGCACAAGCTGGCTCTAACCAGAATAGAAAGAGGAGTGGGAGGCCCTGGTGCACAACTGAGCAAGAGGAAAAGTACATTAGTGTCTAGTTTGAGAAACAGATGCTTTACAAGTCCTCAACTGGCAGCTTCATTAAATAGTACCCAGCAAAACACCAGTCTCAACAGTGACTTCGGGACGCTGGCCTTCTAGGCAGAGTTCCTCTGTCCAGTGTGTGTTATTTTGCCCGTCTTAATCTTTTATTGGCCAGTCTGAGATATGGCTTTTTCTTTGCATCCCGGAGTCGCCTCTTCACTGACGTTGAGACTGGTGTTTGTTTGTAGCCATTTTGAGCCTGTAATCAAACCTACAAAATCTGATGCTCTAGATAGTCAACTAGTCTAAAGAAGGCCAGTTTTATTGCTTCTTTAATCAGTACAACAGTTTCCAGCTGTGCTAACAATTGCAAAAGGGTTTTCTAATGATCAATTAGCGTTTTAAAATTCTAAACTTGGATTAGCTAACAACGTGCCATTGGAACACAGGAGTGACGGTTGCTGATAATGGGCCTCTGTAGATATTTTTTTTTTTTTAATTATTATTATTATTATTTTTTTTAAATCTGCCGTTTCCAGCTACAAAAGTCACTAACAATATCTACACTGTATTTCTGATCAATTTGATGTTATTTTAATACCCCAAAAATGTGCTTTTCTTTAAAAAACAAGGACATTTCTAACGGTTGTGTTTATTTATCCAGGAATTCCCATTGAGGTCAGAAGGCCTCTTTTATAAAGGGAAACCTGGCCAAGAGGGCACCTCAATAGGGACATAAATAGACCAAACACACTACAGTGCATGCATGCATAGTACAGCACAAACCTACACTGACCTGTGCGAAGCCTCCAATCTCCTTGACCGAGACGTAGAGTCTGAAGAGGTCTAGGGGCTTGCGGCCCACAGCAGGCAGGTTGGTCATGCCCATGGCTTTTTCCTCGATAAAGCCCAGGTAGCGGTCCACCCACATCTTCCTCTCGAGCTCGGGGCCCAGCTCGTACAGACGGGTGATCTTCTCGTTGGTTGTCGTGGAAGAGCTCGACTTCTAGAAGGCGGCAAGAGAGAGCCGTCATGAGGGAAAGGGTTGGGTTATAAACCCATTGGTCTTATTTCCCTTTAGTAGCTAGCTCATTGGCAACTGTAATAACCACGGAATAAAGTCAAAAGTACTATGGTAACGTGTGTTAACAGTTTACAAACAATATGGTTTATAACGTAGTTTCTTTTAACATACACACAAGCCCTTAAAAAAATTGTCCCAAGTGGACAGACAGACATTATCCTATCACCTTGGATTTAGTCGGTTCCGCTTTCGGTGTTCCATCCACTTTGTTGTTCATCTTCTGGCCCTGGTTCATTTTCCCATCCATACCAAACTCTGGACTTGGGGCCAAACCTAGGTACAAGGGTACATTGTGGGGTTGAGCACTGTTCAACAGCTTTTGAACAACAATTCTCGGGATCAGGACATATACCAAACAACTGCTGAACGACCAGAGGCAGCTGACATTTTTTTGTATTCTAATTTCAGAGCATTACAGACTAACAAAGATTCCCCTATAGAACATATTCATACCGCGGCAATTGTTCATTGACCAACGTTATCTTCAAACAGGATAGGAAGTGCTCTGGTGAAACCAATGCAAAACCTTTCCTCAAGTGTGACTTAGATTAACAACGACTGCACTAAAACAATATTTGTTTTGGAAAACTCATCCGTCTATGCTAGAACTTTCAGATGAGAAAGGTCTATTGTGAAAACACTGCAGACAAATTGCATCAAGCCTTACTTACTGGCCACCCCAAAGCAAACCTTTGCCACTGACCACCGTCCCAACCAAAGTCATCCTGCCATATCAGAAATACCTGGGGCACCATGGAGCAACAGTATTGGACAACAGTACTCACCACTGGAGTTATTGGCCATGTTGGCCCCCATAGGGAAAGGCGAGCCGCCCTGCGCGTTCATCATGCCAGGCATATTGTTCATGGGAGGGCCATAGGGGGCGCCAGGGCCCATCATGCCAGGGGGCATGTTGGGGTAGCCAGGCATCCTGAACAATGAGGGACAACCACACTTTTAACATGTAGCATGATTTCAGAGTGAAAAACATTCCTCTCCTGCTGAAAAACAGTTATGCAACAATATCACTAAATAAGAGTGCCATTGCAAGGGGGAATTCTTGTTCTTGATACAAAAAATGTCTAGTGATTTTGTACACCTGTGAAGACTGTATAAAGCCTAAAGAGAGAGAAAATATGCTGAATCTGCATCTGAAGTTTCCAATGCTTTTAATGTGTTTGGATGTAATGTGAGAGTCAGGTATTACTCGTAGTGACAGGGGCTGGAGAACATCTCGTCTGCCTCTGCCCATCTACCTCTCAGTGAGTCTGTCTTCATCTCATCTGCTCTCTCCTCTGTTCTTTATTTCCTGCTGCTCTAATCACTTCTCCTCTCACTGCCTTCACAGGACCTTCAACGTATAGGAAAATCTACTAGTTAGGACCAGATATCACATACTCAACACATTAACAATGATAAAAAAAGAACATATTGGGTGGAGGCACACACCTGTCTATATAAGGTCCCACAGTTGACAGTGCATGTCAAAGCAAAAACCAAGCCATGAGGTCGAAGGAATTGTCGGTAGAGCTCAGAGACAGAATTGTGTCGAGGTACAGATCTGGTGAAGGGTACCAAAAAAAGTCTGCAGCATTGAAGGTCTCCAAGAACACCGTGGCCTCCATCATTCTTAAATGAAAGAAGTTTGGAACCACAAAGATTATTCCTAGAGCTTGCAGCCCGGCCAAACTGAACAATCGAGGGAGAAGGGCCTTGGTCAGGGAGGTGACCAAGAACCCGATGGTCACTCTGATAGAGCTCCAGAGTTCCTCTGAAGATGGGAGAACCTTCCAGAAGGACAACCATCTCTGCAGAACTCCACCAATCAGGCCTTTATGGTACAGTGGCCAGACAGAAGCCACTCCTCAGTAAAAGGCATGCCAGTCTGCTTGGAGTTTGCCAAAAGGCACCTAAATGACTCTCAGACCATGAGAAATAAGATTCTCTGGTCTGCTTAAACAAAGATTGAACTCTTTGGCCTGAATGCCAAGCGTCACATCTGGAGGAAACCTGGTGGTGGCAGCATCATGCTATGGGGACGTTTTTCAGTGGCAGGGACTGGGAGGCTAGTCAGGATCGAGGGAAAGATGAACGGAGCAAAGTACTGATAGATCCTTGATGAAAACCTGCTCCAAGAGCGCTCAGGACCTCAGACTGGGGGCGAAGGTTTATCTTCCAACAGGACAACGACTAAGCACACAGCCAAGACAACGCAGGAGTGGCTTCGGCACAAGTCTCTGAATGTCCTTGAGTGGCTCAGCCAGAACCCGGACTTGAACCCGATCGAACATCTCTGGCAAAACCTAAAAATAGCTATGCAGCGACACAACCCATCCAACCAACAGAGCTTGAGAGGATCTGCAGAGAAGAATGGGAGAAACTCCCCAAATACAGGTATGCCAAGCTTGTAGCGTCATACCTAAGACTCAAAGTATTGAGTAGAGGGTCTGAATACTTATGTAAATGTGATATTTCAGTTCTTATTTGTAATAAATAATCAAACATTTCTAAAACTGTTTTTGCTTTGTCATTATGGGGTATTGTGTGTATCTTGATTAGGGGAAAAAAACAATTTAATCCATTTTCGAATAACATGCTGACCACATCCCCCACGTCGCATGAGCGAGCATTGCAAAATTAATAAACATACCGTAAATTCCGGACTATAAGCCGCAACTTTTTTCCCAGGCTTTGAACCTTGCGGCTTAAACAATGACGCAGCTAATATGGATTTTTCCCACTTTCAATGTTTTTAAAAAAAAAAAAACATTCTGTGACGTGCTCAGTTTTTTGGCGGCATGAAGCTTTCATTAGACCAATGAAATTGCCGAACGGGTTAAGGTCAAAACTTTTTTGTTTACTGTTTAGATTAAATCGAGCCCTCAAACTTCCCATCACTCTGATTACGGTAGTCATTTTGTCACCCTCATCATGGCAAAGACACGGAGAAATGCATATGATGCAGCTTTCAAGTTGAAGGCGATTGATCTGGCTGTTGGAAAAGGAAATAGAGCTGCTGCACGGGAGCTTGGTCTTAATGAGTCGATAAGACGTTGGAAACAGCAGCGTGAGGAATTGACTCAGTGCAAAAAGACAACTAAAGCTTACTGCAAATTTTTTATTACAAGCCGTGTTTCGTTAAAGCCTATTTATTTTTTTTGCTAGCCGTTTTTCGTTAAAGCCTATTTATTTTTGTTACAAGCCGTGTTTCGTTAAAGCCTGTGTAAAGTTCATTTGTTTCAATGTACCGGTAGGCACCTGCGGCTTATAGACATGTGCGGCTTATTTATGTTCAAAATAATAATTTTGTTTCAATTCAGTGGGTGCGGCTTATATTCAGGTGCGCTTAATAGTCCGGAAATTACGGTATACATGTTATTCAATCATTGCATCCAGACTGCTCGCGCGTGTCTGCGTAGCCAGACACTAAAATAGAACTTGGTTCTATTTGTGACGCTTGACGCACTGCAAGTCCTGCCTCTCCCATCTCCTCACTCACTCACATTGTATATAGACTTATTTTTCTACTGTATGTTTGTTTTACTCCATGTGTAACTCTGTGTTTGTATGTTGTCGAACTGCTTTGCTTTATCTTGGCCAGGTCGCAATTGTAAATGAGAACTTGTTCTCAACTTGCCTACCTGGTTAAATAAAGGTGAAATAAAAAAAATGGTTTATAGGAGCATATACCCACATGGGTGATTGAAAGATAGATGAGGTCCACACTCCAGTCCAGTTGGTAATGGTAATGCAACTTAAAGTTGCATATAAAGTCCAAAGAAGAAGCCTGAAGGATTACTAGAAAAAAATCTTGGTTTACCCTTTGGATTAATTGTCGGAGTAGAGGACCTTGTGCATTTCAGGTAGAATAACAACCCAATGTTTATATCCCAGGACACATTTTTATCCTTTTCGACCTGTCCCCAAATTAATATTGTTGGTTCAGAGTTCGTTTCGATATTTCAACCTGCGTGTCCTGATCGCGTCTAGTGCGGGTGGACAAAATCAACATGCGCACGAGCTGTCTGGTTAGCATGTAAGGCTGTAACGTAACACAATGTGGAAAAAGTCAAGGGCTCTGAATACTTTCCGAATGCACTGTACATGTGTAATATGGTTTAGTAAAGAGTATAGTGTACCTGCTGTGTATGGAGTTGGTAGCAGCGTGTTGCATGACTACAGCTGCAGCCTCCTGGGCCTTCCGGTTGAGGCCGGGGGGAGGGCACATCCCTGAGCCCACCTGAGGTGGCATGTTACCCATGTTGGGTGGCATGTTGGGCCCCACGTTGGGGCCATAGGGACGCACTCCCACCTGGCCCGGAGGCATTCTACCAGGGGGGATGCCTGCATACGGCAGCCCCCCTTGCCCAGACATGGGGTTGCCAGGGCCAGGGTTCATGGGGTTGCCCATGCCAGTGTAGTTGGCATTGGGCATGTTGTTGTATCCAGGTTGCCGGGGATAACCTGTAGTAGAATGGACAAAAACAATGTGTGTAAAAAATGTATGTTAAAATTAAAATAAACACTGCTCAGGTGACATTGGGAAGACTAGTTATATGCGCAAAACAACAAACTAAATCTTTAATCAACTTGGGGTTCTATTGTGAAAGGTGTACATGACTGCTAATGTCTGTTGAAGTTGTGCAAGGCACTATACCGAGCTGGCAGTGGATTTGTGCACACTGAGCTATGAGCCTGCCATCACAGTGGCAGCTCTACTGACAGGGGGGCTTTGCTATGTCAGCTGACTGTTCTCCATGGCTAAAAATAGCTGCGCTAGGCTCAGGGAGGGAGGGATAAGCTGATAGGAGGGAATTCCTATGAGGCAAAAATACATATTCCATGGATTTGGCTGGGGGAACAAACAAGAAGCAACTTGACAGGATGGTGAGATAATTAAGTGGGAAGCATTTATACATTGGCAGTCAGAGGATAACCAAAATGTTAAAGATCAAAATGATTAAAAGTCTATTTGGTATATCAACTGAGTTGTTATTTTTCAAGTGCACCAAATGTTGATATTTTGCCACCAGCCCCTTTCCTTTGTTGCACAGTGTAACCCACAGAACTCACCTTGTGGGCCATACTGCCCACCCTGAGGTCCGTAGCCCCCCATGGAGTTGTTCTGCTGCTGATAAGGTCCCATCCCAGGGTGCATCTGGCCTCCAGAGGCCTGTCGGGGTGACAGGGGAGAGGCAGACTGTGGTGAGCCGTAGGGGGGCATCTGGGGGTTTCTCTGCATGAACCCTGGCAGGGTCAGAGAAGGGAGAGTAAAAGAGATGTTAATCCTCCAACAAAACACTGGAAATCTCTCATAAGACACATCAGAAGGCTTCGGTACAGAAATTTGCCAGTATTTACTTAGAACGTACATGGTAAATGGCAATTACATGTAATATTGTTTGAAGTACCAGAAAGTACCTATTGTTACCACACAATTCTCTGGTAAGTACCAGGTACCATAAAATAAAGTGCAGCCTAAGTTTCATTAAAAAAGAACACTGTCAGTGGTCCCTACAGAGCGGGGTAGTACTGTGTGAGGGGATTCTCAGTTAGGGTGAACTCACCTCTGTCCTGGGCCATGGGAGACTGGCTCATGGCGGGGTGCAGACTCCCGTCAGACTGTACACTCGATGGTCTAGGGGGCATCTGGGTCACTAAACAACAGAAGGGTCGTTTCAGTATGTAAATAAGAAGTCTGAGTAGGAACAAGGCCACAAATGTCACTACTTAGTTAACAATATTTTAGGGACACTTACATTAATCCAACAAAATGACCATAGTTTGAAACAGTGGAGCTACTGCAGCCAAGCACAGTTTTCTGTATCGTTTTAAAAGATTATTGGCTGCAGTAGCTCCACTGTTTCAATCTATGGTCGTTTTGTTGTCATAGTGCATGTGTCCTAGTACATGTCAGAAAAACCCATGTATGTGTGCGCACTCGTGTACATGGGTTCACCTGGCATTGTGGCGGGTGAGAGGGGTCCCGTGCGGGAGGTGGTGGCACTGGCAGGGGAGCCGGCGGGCGATGGCGAGGGCCCTCGGATGCCTGGCAGATGGGGAGAGGTGTGGGGCGAGAAGGGCGACTGGGCCAGGTTGCTCTGCTCGCCCTGGCTGCTTGACACACCTGAAGTGCTCACGCCAGGACTCAGAGAGCCATCCGTGCCCGTGGGCAGGTCATCGATGGAGCCTGAGAGATCCTGCAGACACACAAGACAGGAGAGAACAGGGCCTATGGTGAGGAGACGCTGTGGAAAAACGCCAGCCTGATGGAATCGACATGACAGCCATTAGCTGACTGTACAGTTCGCAGTGAGACGTCTTGATAACGACTCCATGCACTTCCTGTAGCTCTGTCTACTAGCACAACGAATCACATACAGGATGCAAGCACAATTTAATCTCCTCAGTGTTGGAAAGCATGGCAGCACATGTTCTACTAGGTTTGGAGACATGTGACACACACAGTTATGGTTATTGATCTTGTCGAGGAAAAGAGGGAGCATATTAGAGCAAGGGGTTGTCATGGTTATGGTGGATGTGTGCCGACTCAGCACGGAGCAACCCTGCCATGTAAATTTGATACAATCTGATACCGTCGCTTTCGTTCTCGTTTTATCCAGGCCCGAGCTCTGCTCAAATTTACTAATATTCATCTCCCAGACTGGCATACAACCAATTTCTGCAAGTTTGCTACGCATGCCCAATGACATGTACAGACACACACACACTCAAATGCCATACAAAATAAACACGGGTAGCATTAATTAACCACAACACCAGTTTGATTATGTTAAGACAAAAATCGGTCACATGGATTCACGCGAACATGTTTCAATGCATTATGATTTCAGAACAATGTAATAATTTGATTTATAGACGTATAGTATACCTTTGCACAGGTTGGGTGAGGACTCACCGGTAGGCTGGACGGCCGGCCTTGCACGCTGACGTCCTCTGAGCCACTTTTGGGCTGGTTGGAGGGAGGGGCACTAGACTGGGAACTGAACGAGTCCTGGGATATCTCCTGGGGGAGAGAACGAGACAATCGGTATTGAAGAGCATTCACATACACACGTATGCGCACATGAGAATACACAGTGACAATACCAATGCCTTCCATCTGCTGAGCAAGTATGGCAACCGGTACTGCAAGTTCAATGACGATATCAAAGGTACCTCAATCATAAAACAATCACACACACACACACACACACACACACACACACACACACACACAATTCAGTTGTACCTGCTGTGGTGGAGGAGGGAAGCGTTGGTAAGGTGACTGCTGTGACTGTTGTTGTTGTTGCTGTGGAGGATTCTGGGAGTAGGATGCAGGCTGGACCTGTGGATGCTGGCTGTGACCTGGTGGTTGCTGAGGGGGTTGAGCGGGTGTCTGGGGTTGCTGCTGTTGTGTGGAGAGCTGCTGTGGGCCCTGCGTGGGTGGATAGCTAAGCTGGGGCTGCGACCCTGCTGGGACCTGGGAGCTGGCCTGCTGTGGTGGCTGGCTGGGAGGCCCCTGCTGCTGGGGGTAAGGAGGCTGACCAGACTGGGTTTGAGCCTGGGCCGGGACTTGGGAGTAGGGAGGCTGAGACTGCGGGGGCCCTTGGGATGGACCTGGCTGCGGGCCCTGGGACTGGGGGGGCATATGGGGCTGCGGATAGGGCGGCCCACCCTGGGCATGTGAGGATGACGTCTGTGAAGGGTGGGACTGCTGAGGGTAGGGTGTCTGACCACCCTGCTGTCCTGGAGGTACCTGGGGGTAGGGCCCTTGCTGCTGGCCTGGGTGTGAAGCCTGGCCCTGTTGGCTGTAGTAGGGCCCTTGGCCCTGAGGCCCATAGCCTCCTGGTCCCTGCTGTCCATAAGATTGCATCTACACACAAATGCATACCAAAGTTAGAAATCAAGCAAATGGGTAGGCATATGACAAGCAAGCCATATAGTAGTGTGTAAAGAGAAGGAGGGCTGATTTCTGTGTGAGATAATGTAGGAATAAGTCAGCTTGATGACACCACTGACCTGCTGCCCGTAATGCATGCCTCCCATAGCCCCAGGGGTGCGGCCCTGAATGACCACCGGGTATCTCTGGGAGCTAAGTGGACCGTAGCCTTGGCCTGGGTATGCATGACCCTGCTGGGCTCCTGGGGGAGGCCCCTGCCCAGGCTGTTGGGAGTATGGACTGCCCACCCCGTACGGCTGGCCTCTCATTTTAGCCATCGGATCCATTGCACCTGGGGGCTGTGTAGCAGAAGATCAAATACATGAACAACACTTCATAACATGAACACTATAAAAAAAAAAATATGAGAGGTGCGGGTGACAGGATGTACCATAGATCACAAAAGACTTGGATACGGGCAGATGACTACACTATAGTTTATAGGCACTTTATCTAGCAGGGGTCTCTCATGCAAGCCAACTCACACATTTCAAGCTTCTCAATACAGCAAGAGCTATAGACGCATTTTCCCATCCTGATAGGCACAAAACAAAAAATATGACAGAAGGCAAGTCCATAGAACACGTGAAAGCATTACTAGAGCAAAGAGAACAAGAGGAGATTTATTTATTACATTTTTCCCACGGTCATTAACCTTTTATGTGCCACAGTTACGGAGCTATATATATATATATACTGCTCAAAAAAATAAAGGGAACACTTAAACAACACAATGTAACTCCAAGTCAATCACACTTCTGTGAAATCAAACTGTCCACTTAGGAAGCAACACCGATTGACAATAAATTTCACATGCTGTTGTGCAAATGGAATAGACAACAGGTGGAAATTATAGGCAATTAGCAAGACACCCCCAATACAGGAGTGGTTCTGCAGGTGGGGACCACAGACCACTTCTCAGTTCCTATGCTCCCTGGCTGATGTTTTGGTCACTTTTGAATGCTGGCGGTGCTTTCACTCTAGTGGTAGCATGAGACGGAGTCTACAACCCACACAAGTGGCTCAGGTAGTGCAGCTCATCCAGGATGGCACATCAATGCGAGCTGTGGCAAGAAGGTTTGCTGTGTCTGTCAGCGTAGTGTCCAGAGCATGGAGGCGCTACCAGGAGATAGGCCAGTACATCAGGAGACGTGGAGGAGGCCGTAGGAGGGCAACAACCCAGCAGCAGGACCGCTACCTCCGCCTTTGTGCAAGGAGGAGCAGGAGAAGCACTGCCAGAGCCCTGCAAAATGACCTCCAGCAGGCCACAAATGTGCATGTGTCTGCTCAAACGGTCAGAAACAGACTCCATGAGGGTGGTATGAGGGCCCGGCGTCCACAGGTGGGGCTTGTGCTTACAGCCCAACACCGTGCAGGACGTTTGGCATTTGCCAGAGAACACCAAGATTGGCAAATTCGCCACTGGCGCCCTGTGCTCTTCACAGATGAAAGCAGGTTCACACTGAGCACATGTGACAGACGTGACAGAGTCTGGAGACGCCGTGGAGAATGTTCTGCTGCCTGCAACATCCTCCAGCATGACCGGTTTGGCGGTGGGTCAGTCATGGTGTGGGGTAGCATTTCTTTGGGGGGCCGCACAGCCCTCCATGTGCTCGCCAGAGGTGAGCCTGACTGCCATTAGGTACCGAGATGAGATCCTCAGACCCCTTGTTAGACCATATGCTGGTGCGGTTAGCCCTGGGTTCCTCCTAATGCAAGACAATGCTAAACCTCATGTGGCTGGAGTGTGTCAGCAGTTCCTGCAAGAGGAAGGCATTGATGCTATGGACTGGCCCGCCCGTTTCCCAGACCTGAAACCAATTGAGCACATCTGGTACATCATGTCTCGCTCCATCCACCAACGCCACGTTGCACCACAGACTGTCCAGGAGTTGGCGGATGCTTTAGTCCAGGTCTGGGAGGAGATCCCTCAGGAGACCATCCGCCACCTCATCAGGAGCATGCCCAGGCGTTGTAGGGAGGTCATACAGGCACGTGTAGGCCACACACACTACTGAGCCTCATTTTGACTTGTTTTAAGGACATTACATCAAAGTTGGATCAGCCTGTAGTGTGGTTTTCCACTTTAATTTTGAGTGTGACTACAAATCCAGACCTCCATGGGTTGATAAATTGGATTTCCATTGATTATTTTTGTGTGATTTTGTTGTCAGCACATTCAACTATGTAAAGAAAAAAGTATTTAAGAAGATTATTTATTTCACTCAGATCTAGGATGTGTTGTTTAAGTGTTCCCTGTATTTTTTGGAGCAGTATATATATTTGAAGTCAGAAGTTTACAAACACTTAGGTTGGAGTCATTAAAACTTGTTTTTCAACCACTCCACAAATTTCTTGTTAAACTATAGTTTTGGCAAGTCAGTTAGGACATCTACTGTGTGCATGACAAGCAATTTTTCCAACAAAAGTTTACATACACTAAGTTGACTGTGCCTTTAAACAGCGTGGAAAATTCCAGAAAATGATGGCATGGCTTTAGAAGCTTCTGATAGGCTAATTGACATAATTTGAGTCAATTGGAGGTGTACCTGTGGATGTATTTCAAGGCCTACCTTCAAATTCAGTGCCTCTTTGCTTGACATCATGGGAAAATCAAAAGATATCAGCCAAGACCTCAGAAAAAAAATTGTAGACCTCCACAAGTCTGGTTCATCCTTGGAAGCAATTTCCAAACACCTGAAGGTACCACATTCATCTGTACAAACAATAGTACGCAAGTATAAACACCATGGGACCACGCAGCCGTCATACCGCTCAGAAAGGAGACACGTTTTGTCTCCTAGAGATGAACATACTTGTGCGAAAAGTGCAAATCAATCCCAGAACAACAGCAAAGGACCTTGTGAAGATGCTGGAGGAAACCGGTACAAAAGTATCTATATCCACAGTAAAACGAGTCCTATATCGACATTACCTGAAAGACCGCTCAGCAAAGAAGAAGCCACTGCTCCAAAACCGCCATAAAAAAGCCAGACTACGGTTTGCAACTGCACATGGGGACAAAGATCGTACTTTCTGGAGAAATGTCCTCCGGTCTGATGAAACAAAAATGGAACTGTTTGGCCACAATGACCATCGTTATGTTTGGAGGAAAAAGGGGGAAGCTTGCAAGCCGAAGAACACCATCCCAAACGTGAAGCACGGGGGTGGCAGCATTATGTTGTGGGGGTGCTTTGCTGCAGGAGGGACTGGTGCACTTCACAAAATAGATGGCATCATGAGGAAAGAAAATGATGTGGATATATTGAAGCAACATCTCAAGACATCAGTCAGGAAGTTAAAGCTTGGTCGCAAATGGGTCTTCCAAATGGACAATGACCCCAAGAAAGAAATAAAAGCTGAAATAAATAATTCTCTCTACTATTATTCTGACATTTCACATCCTTAAAATAAAGCGGTGATCCTAACTGACCTGACAGAATTTTTACTAGGATTAAATGTCAGGAATTGTGAAAAACGGAGTTTAAATGTATTTGGCTAAGGTGTATGTAAACTTCCCACTTCAACTGTATGTGTATGCATGCATGTATGTATATATCGCTCATCTCAAATGGAGGGCAGTCTGCCCAATCTTAAACACATCCCAGCTGTGCTTCTGTTTGGTTCGGGGCCAAGCTGGTTTCCCGTTGGGGGGGGGGCAATTCTGGCTCTGAATGAATGACATCATAAATGGAGGGAGAAGTGGCCTACTCACTGTTATGATGCGAACACAACTATGAGTCAGGTATCATCTCAATGGAGAAAGGTTCCTTAAATCTCTAGGCCTCCATCTCATCAACATTATAATTTCACTCTATGTAAATGACTACCCTTAGGCCTATCAGTTTAACTTGCTCAACTCAAAACAACCTAAACAAGGGTCGTCAAAAGATTCCATGTCGATAACAACATTAATAACAACAAATTGACAAGTTAATGAAAACATAAGCATTCATTTACCATAGTCGATTCTTATGGGCTTGGATTCTTTATCTGTACCCTTGTCAATGCACACTGCTCTGAGACTTGAGACAGCTCTGGCACGTCACTGCTAAACAAAGGCCTTTAGAAACGGAGAGCAAAAAGCGTTTCTTGACATTTCCCAGCTTCCAGATAATTAATTGAAATAAATAAAAAGCAGCACATGGCTAATCTGCATAAGACAGAGTGGAGACTCCCTAGGCGGGGGAGAGGCGGCTGGACAGTCTCTGTGATTGGCCAAGGGGGTTAGAAGGAATTCTTAGTCACACACAGAGACAGAGTGGCACATGAGATACAGCAGCTACTCATGCCACACACACGGCTCATGTTCACCTCGCTATGCAGTGTCAACACAGGAATACATCTGTATGTCATTGATAGATGAACCCATCAAATGGGACATAGTGGATGACGTCTCCCTAACACGTTCACATTGGCATGCATTACCATTACCAACCTAACAAAGATCCTATTGATGACCAAAACATTGTCAGGTAGAAGTTTGTTAGGGAGAAGTAAAGGTGAGTGAGTATTACTGCTTTAATATGCTAGTGAGTAATGGCATGTAACCAAAGACAGCTGGGCATCCATCAGATAGGCCACACTGTAGTCTCGAAGCATGTATAATATTTCATGACAGTTGGTTAGTTCTGGGCGATATTCATGCGTAGATAAATCTGCTATGACGACCTCAGCTTTCCATGATAGTTAAAGTGGTCAAGCCCAAATATGATTGCGCCAGATTGTGTTCTCAGGTACTGCAGCAAGTTCTTGTTGAAGCCTACATAAAGGTTTCCCAAACTTAGTCCTAGGGCCCCCCCTGGGTGCACGTTTTGGTTTTTGCCCTAGCACTACACAGCTAATTCAAATAACCAACTCACCATCAAGCTGATTATTTGAAATCCGCTGTGTAGTACAAGAGCAAAAACCAAAATGTGTACCCAGGGATGCCCCAGGACCGAGTTTAGGAAACTCTGGCCTACAATGGGTCAAATTCAGTTGCTTCCAAATGTGAAAAACCCTGTCAAAATGGTCTGCGCAACCTGAACTTGTCAAATAATGTTAATTTAGCAATGTCTTTATTTCATTCATATCACACCCACACAGTCTTTGATCCTTCAAATTGTTATTGTGTTAAATGTTTACATTTTTGTGATGGATTGCTCATCTGGCATTTAGTGTACACATCTCAACCACCAAGAAAAATTCCTTAGTTTCAGATTTGTAGCTCATAAATGCATGGTGCAGATACAAAAACGACTTAAAAGGACTGTAATAATACATTATTAACTTGAGTGATTTACCTTGTCATTTTACTTTGATCCAAAATGAGAGGAGATAGTGGATGCTTAACAATGAGGGTCAAGATACTATAGCCATTTTCATCAGCCTTTCTTTATAGGATGGTGCAAATACGGTTACGAACTTATACGTGTAGGCTACAAAGTTCCGTAAACTCTTCTATTTGTCATGTTGGTCGCAGTTTTGTTTATGAATCTAGAAATTCAACAGGTATGGGTTAGGCTATACCATGTAAAACAAATAAAAATGAACAGTGGCACAGAAAATGGCACACAATATCAAACTGGATTGACAAAAGTTAAGTGACTAACTTGATCAATGGGCCAAACTCCGACCATCTCTTCTTATTATAGAATGCCTGTGGAAACTGGCATGTCATACGTGTGGGAAACAGATGATTGCAAAGTAGTAATTTAGAGAAATTGTCAAAAATGTGTTAAGTATGAGCAGTCATGGATTTGTGCAGTGTGGAGGAGTGAACTTATCAGGATGTTTTTTTTGTTGCTTTACAGCATATGCAATTATAAATGGCCAAGAGCACAGGATGAGGAGCCAATCAGATCTCAGCTAGCACGTCAAACCAAGACCAACTGTCTACTGGGTTTGACAGCAGGATTTTTACCTCCACAATTCAAATCCCAGAGCAAAGCAACCTGCAGTCAGTCACTCAAATCACTAGGCCAATGTTTACAAGCAGAATGCAGTGGTGGAAGCAGTTCCTGGCAACAGAGGCGCCAAATTACACTCATAAATAAATAGGCCAGTGTGTGTTGATTAAAATGTAACATTTTACATCATTTAGTTACTCGTACAGTCCACTTAAAATCACTTTCAAACACACGTGTACGCTTTTGAGTATAGGCAACATCGGTGTTCTGGGCTTGCAAATTATGTGCATTTCCTTCACAATTTCCATAATGATCAAAACAGACTTGTGGACATAAAAGATATAGTCTATTCATAAACATTAAACTGTATTGCAAAACGACTAACGTTAGCAGTGCAAACGATAAGAAATACCCTATCAAGGAATAACTGTTTAATTACGTTATATACCGTCCTGCCGAGAAACAAGTCTGAGTAATGAATATAGGCCTTTAGAGCTTTTTCAACTCTTTCAAGATTCGGGCCTCCATTCTCTGAACGTTCGAAGTTCAATCTCAAAAGGAGGATTGCCGAAGAAGAGTTGCCTGAAAGTGATAAAATTCATACCAACTAAATAAATACTGTTTAACGAGGTGGTGTTGGAAAAACGAGAGGCAGCCATTTTAGAGTGTCTTTGCAAGCGAACTGGCTCGCAACAATGGCTGGCCTGCTACGTTGTGAACTACATACATAATATTACACCAAATGTACAGTAATAAAGATTCGGTGGAACATGGGCCTTTACCTGGCTTCTACCTAGGGATTGCCCTGTACTTCCAGGGCTCATAGGCGGCGGATGATGGGTCCTTTGTTGCCAACCCGGATTCCCCCCTCCATACTGACCGCTACTGCCCGTGTCTGTTGGTCCCTTACTAGCTCCTTCCTGATTACTATATTCACTAGATGGGTAATTTGGATATACCCGCGTGGAGCTTGGAGAGGTTAGGAGCTGGTTGAGGGTTGGGGTAGACGTTGGCTGTGGATTCCCCATATTATATCTCTGATTGTTGTACGATGCAGCCATTGCTGTGGGTCCTCCTGCCGATTGCTGCTTAACGTTAGCTGGCTGTCCCCCAGCTGCCGGAGCCTGGGTATTACGCGAGGGGTTCATGCCGTATCCTTGGCCAGAATAGGGAGTTCTGTTCGGGAATGGATTGTAATTGTTAAACTGGTGGTTAGAAAAGCCATGGTCGTGTGAATTGGGTTGATATGGGTCCATCATATTGCTCGACTGCACGGCTGGACCTGCAGCAGCTGCCATGCCAGGGCTTTGTTGTCCGCCATGTTGATGAAAAGGGGCCCGGCCGTAGTGTTGACTGTATCCATAAGAAGGTGGAGGAAAACCGGACCCATGGTGGTGTACCATCCCGGGATGGTTATTCCCCTCGGATCCGATGGAATCATTCTGATTATTAATAGTCCTGGACGGGTTCCCGTTCCCGTTCTTCATCTCAGGTTCCCCTCCTCCCCCTGCATTTCCAACATCGGCCCCGTCCTGCAGATCCCCCCGGCCCGGAGATCCGCGCTCTAATCCCGACTGCTTGTTTTCCTGCTGCTTTTCCCCCAGTATAGAATCCTCATTTGGGTCTCGATCCGGCTTCTTTAGTTCGGAAGGCGGGCTTGTGTTGAGAGTGGCGGCGCTGGCGACCTGAGCGGCCATAATACCCCCCTCTCTCGGCGAGTCAGTCACAAGCAAACGCTAGCATTGAATATAAATAATTGTTTATAACCATTTATCCTTGTCCCGACTCATTCCCACCCCTTTCACCGGACCGAATCCGGTTGTCTCCTGATTCCGATGTGAAAATAATTGGACACGTAATAATAAACCTCAAGGATGCATAAACAGACATATATTCTGGGGGTTCTATTACTGAGCGAGAGTAGACGCAAGGAACGGAGCGAACCAGCACGAGGCTCCGCGAGATACAGCCATTTTACTGAGCCGTACAGACAGAAGTAAAGTACGGATTGGAGCTCAGTGGGAACACGGAGTGGATTCGTTCATTTTTACATTGCATACGGGCACAAGAGTGGTTGCATTTGTAAAGTGATGTTTGTGTTTTAAATGTAACTATTCTCAAAACATGCATTATTTCTTTGTTCCATTCTATCAACAGTTTCTGAACATAACATGCGTCAAGCAGGCACCTGATGATTGAGTAATTATGTTTCATGATTTGGAAGTCTGAATAAGGGCAAGGACTGAGGGGGTAGCCATTTCACCAGTGTGGATGTGTCATCGTGTGCGAACTGCGGAGCGCATACTATGGGATGAGGTCGCAAGAATGAATGAGGAAGTGAAAATAATTAATAAGATAGTCCCACAATTCAGCTACAATCTGGTCATGTTAGCATGTTCTAAATATCAAAATTCAGTTGGGCCTAAAATTAATTTTAGCTCAGAATTTTAGAGGGAAAACCTTGCCTGAACGAGACTAATGCACCCTCTCACTAATTCCACGCCCTCTCCCTACCCACCCCCTCTCTGTCTGTCTGTCTGTCTCTCTATCTCTCTCCTAACGGCAGCCGCGCAAGCAGAAACACTCCTCTTGTGAGTGTGGGGGATGGGCAGTGAACACAGCTTTCTCAGCCGCCAACGTTGCACTACGTTGGCCAACCCTGACCTTGCCCTGAGGTGGGGAATCCCACTCACAAGAGTTAGTCCATTTTTTTTAAATTAACATTTTGAGTGTATTGTTCTTTGAGTATATCAACATTTCTTAAGGGGTGGGGGGTGAATTGGGTTGTTGCATTTAAGGCATATTCTGATCAATGTGAGGTTAATCTACAGTCCCCCCATGCACACACAGTTGTAAAGGGAGAGCTAATGAAAAAGGCAGTAAGTGGCAGTCAGGAGGCACAATCACATGTATAAACATTGACAACACACTTCATGAATGATGGTATTTTGCCCAGTACTCTAAAATTAACAAAATCCCTTGAGCAAGGCACTTAACCCTAATTTGCTCCAGGGTTGGCGTACTACTATGGCTGATCCTGTAAAACAACATATTTCACTGCACCTATTCGGTCTATGTGACAATAAAATATCTTCTAGATTTGTATACCAGACAAGCTAAGTTACTTCTATGCTTGCTTCGAGACAAGTAACACTGAAACATGCATGAGAGCATCAGCTGTTCCGGACAACAGTGATCAAATCAAAAACTTTATTTGTCACATGCACCGAATACAACAAGTGTAGACCTTACCGTGAAATGCTTACTTACAAGCCCTTAACCAACAGTGCAGTTCAAGAAGAGTTTACCAAATAGACTAAAGTAAAAAATAATAATAAAAAGTAACCCTAAGAATAACAATAACGAGGCTATATACAGGAGGTACCGAGTCAGTGTGCGGGGGTACAGGTTAGTTGAGGTAATTTGTACATGTAGGTAAGGGTGAAGTGAATATGCATAGATAATCAACAACGAGTAGAAGCAGTGTACATGGGGGTGTCAACACTGCTAGCTACACTGCTAGCTAGCCAACCTCTACCGACTAGCAGCACTGTAGAAACTATTACATTACAACGGAACGACTTGATTAGTGTAGTGTTAGTGTTAGTTAGCTAGCTACATAGTTGTCTTTGCTGTCTTTGTATCAAAGATAATTGTGTAGTCTAGAGTAATTATCGAGGTTAGCTAGCCAGCCGCGACGCCTTGTCCAGACTTAGTCAACACACCTAGTCATCAAGCCCACTGCTAGCTAGTGGGTTTGCTAGCTAGCCAACCGTTACCGACTAGCAGCGCTGTAGATACTAATACATTACAACGGAACGATTTGACTAGTGCAGTGTTAGCTAGCTAGCTACATAGTTGTCTTTGTCATAGCTTGATAATTGTGTAGTTTAGTAATTATCGAGGTTAGCTAGCCAGCTATTTCCGTCCCCCGCGACGCCATTGTTCCATACCTAGCCAACTATTACCGACGAGCAGCATTGTAGAAACTAAATACATTACAAAGGAACGTCTTGATTAGTGTTATGTTAGCGAGCTACAAAGTTGCTTTTGTATCATGACAAGGTGTAGTACTGAAACTATCGAGGTTACCTAGCCAGCTACACGTTCAAACAAAGTCAACAACGCAGCCACTGCTAGCTAGCCTACTCCACCAGCCAGCAGTACTGTATCATTTGTCATTTTCGTCAATAAGATTTTCGCAACATAAGCTTAACTTTCTGAACATTCGAGACGTGTAGTCCACTTGTCATTCCAATCTCCTTTGCATTAGCGTAGCCTCTTCTGTAGCTTGTCAACTATGTGTCTGTCTATCCCTGTTCTCTCCCCTCTGCACACGCCATACAAACGCTTCACACCGCGTGGCCGCTGCCACTCTAACCTGGTGGTCCCAGCGCGCACGACCCACGTGGAGTTCCAGGTCTCCGGCAGCCTCTGGAACTGCCGGTCTGCGGCCAACAAGGCTGAGTTCATCTCAGCCTATGCTACCCTCCAGTCCCTAGACTTCCTGGCGCTGACGGAAACATGGATTACCACAGATAACACTGCTACTCCTACTGCTCTCTCCTCGTCTGCCCACGTGTTCTCGCATACCCCTAGAGCATCGAGCCAGCGGGGTGGTGGCACTGGAATCCTCATCTCTCCCAAATGGACATTCTCTCTTTCTCCCCTGACCCATCTGTCTATCTCCTCATTTGAATTCCATGCTGTCACAGTTACCAGCCCTTTCAAGCTTAACATCCTTATCATTTATCGCCCTCCAGGTTCCCTTGGAGAGTTCATCAACGAGCTTGACGCCTTGATAAGTTCATTTCCTGAGGATGGCTCACCTCTCACAGTTCTGGGTGACTTTAACCTCCCGATGTCTACCTTTGACTCATTCCTCTCTGCCTCCTTCTTTCCACTCCTCTCCTCTTTTGACCTCACCCTCTCACCTTCCCCCCCTACTCACAAGGCAGGCAATACGCTTGACCTCATCTTTACTAGATGCTGTTCTTCCACTAATCTCATTGCAACACCCCTCCAAGTCTCCGACCACTACCTTGTATCCTTTTCCCTCTTGCTCTCTTCCAACAC
The DNA here is from genome assembly GCF_901001165.1 of Salmo trutta. Taxonomy (NCBI): domain Eukaryota; kingdom Metazoa; phylum Chordata; class Actinopteri; order Salmoniformes; family Salmonidae; genus Salmo; species Salmo trutta. The sequence goes on from NC_042959.1 coordinate 42,581,126, forward strand.
TTCTCACTCTGCCCCTACTCGGATAGTATTGCGCCGTCCCAACCTTCGCTCTCTCTCTCCCGCTACTCTCTCCTCTTCCATCCTATCATCTCTTCCCTCTGCTCAAACCTTCTCCAACCTATCTCCTGATTCTGCCTCCTCAACCCTCCTCTCCTCCCTTTCTGCATCCTTTGATTTTCTCTGTCCCCTATCCTCCAGGCCGGCTCGGTCCTCCCCTCCTGCTCCGTGGCTCGACGACTCACTGCGAGCTCACAGAACACGGCTCCGGGCAGCCGAGCGGAAATGGAGGAAAACTCGCCTCCCTGCGGACCTGGCATCCTTTCACTCCCTCCTCTCTACATTTTCCTCTTCTGTCTCTGCTGCTAAAGCCACTTTCTACCACTCTAAATTCCAAGCATCTGCCTCTAACCCTAGGAAGCTCTTTGCTACCTTCTCCTCCCTCCTGAATCCTCCTCCCCCCCCCCCCTTCTCCCTCTCTGCGGATGACTTCGTCAACCATTTTGAAAAGAAGGTTGATGACATCCGATCCTCGTTTGCTAAGTCAAACGACACCGCTGGTCCTGCTCACACTGCCCTACCCTGTGCTTTGACCTCTTTCTCCCCTCTCTCTCCAGATGAAATCTCGCGTCTTGTGACAGCCGGCCGCCCAACAACCTGCCCACTTGACCCTATCCCCTCCTCTCTTCTCCAGACCATTTCCGGAGACCTTCTCCCCTACCTCACCTCGCTCATCAACTCATCCTTGACCGCTGGCTACGTCCCTTCCGTCTTCAAGAGAGCGAGAGTTGCACCCCTTCTGAAAAAACCTACACTCAATCCCTCCGATGTCAACAACTACAGACCAGTATCCCTTCTTTCTTTTCTCTCCAAAACTCTTGAACGTGCCGTCCTTGGCCAGCTCTCCTGCCATCTCTCTCAGAATGACCTTGATCCTAATCAGTCAGGTTTCAAGGCTGGGCATTCAACTGAGACTGCTCTTCTCTGTGTCACGGAGGCTCTCCGCACTGCTAAAGCTAACTCTCTCTCCTCTGCTCTCATCCTTCTAGACCTATCTGCTGCCTTTGATACTGTGAACCATCAGATCCTCCTCTCCACCCTCTCCGAGTTGGGCATCTCCGGCGCGGCCCACGCTTGGATTGCGTCCTACCTGACAGGTCGCTCCTACCAGGTGGCGTGGCGAGAATCTGTCTCCGCACCACGTGCTCTCACCACTGGTGTCCCCCAGGGCTCTGTTCTAGGCCCTCTCCTATTCTCACTATACACCAAGTCACTTGGCTCTGTCATATCCTCACATGGTCTCTCCTATCATTGCTATGCAGACGACACACAATTACTCTTCTCCTTTCCCCCTTCTGATAACCAGGTGGCGAATCGCATCTCTGCATGTCTGGCAGACATATCAGTGTGGATGACGGATCACCACCTCAAGCTGAACCTCGGCAAGACGGAGCTGCTCTTCCTCCCGGGGAAGGACTGCCCGTTCCATGATCTCGCCATCACGGTTGACAACTCCCTTGTGTCCTCCTCCCAGAGTGCTAAGAACCTTGGCGTGACCCTGGACAACACCCTGTTGTTCTCCACTAACATCAAGGCGGTGACCCGATCCTGTAGGTTCATGCTCTACAACATTCGCAGAGTACGACCCTGCCTCACACAGGAAGCGGCGCAGGTCCTAGTCCAGGCACTTGTCATCTCCCGTCTGGATTACTGCAACTCGCTGTTGGCTGGGCTCCCTGCCTGTGCCATTAAACCCCTACAACTCATCCAGAACGCCGCAGCCCGTCTGGTGTTCAACCTTCCCAAGTTCTCTCACGTCACCCCGCTCCTCCACTGGCTTCCAGTTGAAGCTCGCATCCGCTACAAGACCATGGTGCTTGCCTACGGAGCTGTGAGGGGAACGGCACCTCCGTACCTTCAGGCTCTGATCAGGCCCTACACCCAAACAAGGGCACTGCGTTCATCCACCTCTGGCCTGCTCGCCTCCCTACCTCTGAGGAAGCACAGTTCCCGCTCAGCCCAGTCAAAACTGTTCGCTGCTCTGGCACCCCAATGGTGGAACAAGCTCCCTCACGACGCCAGGACAGCGGAGTCAATCACCACCTTCCGGAGACACCTGAAACCCCACCTCTTTAAGGAATACCCGGGATAGGATAAAGTAATCCTTCTAACCCCCCCCCTTAAAAGATTTAGATGCACTATTGTAAAGTGGTTGTTCCACTGGATATCATAAGGTGAATGCACCAATTTGTAAGTCGCTCTGGATAAGAGCATCTGCTAAATGACTTAAATGTAAATAGTCCAGTGGCGATTTTATTAATTGTTCAGCAGTCTTATGGCTTGAGGGTCCGGTACCGCTTGCCATGTGGTAGCAGAGAAAACAGTCAATAACTTGGGTGACTTGAGTCTCTGACAATTTTATGGGCTTTCCTCTGACACCGCCTATTATATAGGTCCTGGATGGCAGGAAGTTTGGCTCCAGTGATGTACTGGACCATACGCACTACCCTCTGTGGGGCCTTACGGTCAGATGCCATAGCAGGCGGTGATGCAACTGGTCAGGATGCTCTCGATAGTGCAGCTGTAGAACCTTTTGAGGATCTGGGGACCCATGCCAAATATTTTCAGTCTCCTGGGGGGGAAAAGGTTTTGTCATGCCCTCTTCACGACTGTCTTGGTATGTTTGGACCATGATAGTTTGTTGGTGATATGTACACCAAGGAACTTGAAACTCTCAACCTGCTCCACTACGCTGAGCTGTAGTCAATGAACAGCATTCTCACATAGGTGTTCCTTTTGTCCAGGTGGGAAAGGGCATTGTGGAGTGCGATTGAGATTGCGTCATCTGTGGATCTGTTGGGGAGGTATGCAAATTGGAGTGGGTCTAGGGTGTCCGGGAGGATGCTGTTGATGTGAGCCATGACCAGCCTTTAAAAGCATTTCATGGCTACAGATGTGAGTGCTACGGGCGGTAATCATTTAGGCAGGTTACCTTCGCTTCCTTGGCACAGGGACTATGGTGGTCTGCTTGAAACATGTAGGTATTACAGACTGTCAGGGAGAGTTTTAAAAGGTCAGTGAAGACACTTGTCAGTTGGTCCGCACATGCTTTGGGTACACGTCCTGGTAATCCGTCTGGCCCAGTGGCTTTGTGAATGTTGACCTGTTTAAAGGTTTTGTTCACATTGGCTACTGAGAGCGTTATCACAGTCATCCAGAACAGCTGGTGCTCTCATGCATGCTTCAGTGTTGCTTGCCTTGAAGCGAGCATAAAAGGCATTTAGCTCGTCTGGTAGGCTCGCTGTCACTAGGCAGCTCGCGTCTGGGTTTCCCTTTGTAGTCCGTAATAGTTTTCAAGCCCTGCCACATCCGACGAGCATCAGAGCCGGTGTAGTAGGATTCAATCTTAATCCTGTATTGATGCTTAGCTTGTTTGATGGTTCGTCTTAAATCTTAAGTCATACATTTTATTTTCCAATGATTGCACGTTAGCAAGAAGAACGGATGGCAGTGTTTACTCACTCGCCTACGGATTCTCAGAAGGAAGCGCACCCTCCGCGGACCCTTTTATTCAAGCAAATGACGGGGATCTGGGTCTATTCCAGTGAAAGCAGTATATCCTTCTTGTCGGACTCATTAAAGGAAAAAAAGTTTATTGCAGTCCGCGGTGAGTAATCGCTGTTCTGATATCCAGAAGTTATTTTCGGTCATCACGCTCTCCACAGCCGATGTGAGTAAGACCTTTCAAATAAGTCAACATTCACAAGGCCGCAGGGCCAGACAGATTACCAGGATGTGTACTCCGTGCATGCGCTGACCAACTGGTAAGTGTCTTCACTGACATTTTTAACCTCTACCTTTCTGAGTCTGTAATACCTACATGTTTCAAGCAGTGCCCAAGAACACTAAGGTAACCTGTCTAAATGACTACCGACCGGTAGCGCACACATCTGTAGCCATGAAGTGCTTTGAAAGGCGGGTCATGGCTCACACCAACACCATTATCTCAGAAACCCTAGACCCACTCCAATTTGCATACCGCTTCAACAAATCCACAGATGATGCAATCTCTATTGCACTCCACACTGCCCTTTCCCACCTGGACAAAAGGAACACTTATGTGAGAATGCTATTAATTGACAACAGGTCAGCGTTCAACACCATAGTGCCCTCAAAGTTCATCACTAAGCTAAGGACCCTGGGACTTAACACCTCCCTCTGCAACTGGATCCTGGACTTCCTGATGGGCCGCCCCCAGGTGGTAAGGGTAGGTAACAACACATCCACCACACTGATTCTCAACACGTGGGCCCCCTCAGGGGTGCGTGCTCAGTCCCCTCCTGTACTCCCTGTTCACTCATGACTGCACGGCCAGGCACGACTCCAACATCATCATTAAGTTTGCTGATGACACAACAGTGGTAGGCCTGATCACCGACAATACAGCCTATAAGGGAAGAGGTCAGAAAACTGACCGTGTGGTGCCAGGACCATAACCTCTCCCTCAACGTGATCAAGACAAAGGAGATGATTATGGACTACAGGAAAACGAGCATGCCCCCATTCTCATCGACGGGGCTGTAGTGGAGCAGGTTGAGAGCTTCAAGTTCCTTGGTGTCCACGTCAACAAACTAACATGGTCCAAGCACACCAAGACAGTCATAAAGAAGGCACGAGAAAATCTCAGGAGACTGAAAAGACTGAGGGTAGTGCGTATGGCCCAGTACATTACTGGGGCCAAGCTTCCTGCCATCCAGGACCTCTATTGCAGGCGGTGTCAGAGGAAGGCCCTAAAAATTGTCAAAGACTCCAGCCACCCTAGTAATAGACTTTTCTCTGCTACTGCACGGCAGGCGGTACCAGAGCGCAAAGTCTAGGTCCAAGACGCTTCTAAACAGCTTCTACCCCCAAGCCATAAGACTCCTGAACATCTAATCAAATGGCTACACAGACTATTTGCACTGCCCCCCCCCTCCCTTACACTGCTGCTACTCTGTTATTATCTATGCAAAGTCACTTTAATAACTCTACCTACATGTACATATTACCTTGAGTAACCGGTGCCCCCGCACATTGACTCCGTACCGGTATCCCCTCTATATAGCCTCGCTATTGTTATTTTGCTGCTTCTCTTTAATTATTTGTTACTTTTATTTCTTATATTTTGGGGTATTTTTCTTAAAACTGCATTGTTGGTTAAGGGCTTATAAGTAAGCATTTCACTATTGTATTCGGCACATGTGACAAATAACATTTGATTTGATTATAACGGCAGTCGGGATATGACCTTTCAAGGTACTACAGTCTGCCATTATTTTTCCAATGTTAGCACCATCTGTGTCTGCGCCTACATCCCCAACTGATATGAGAAGAGGTGTCTATATAGAGGTCCATACTAAATATCAATCTTAAACGGCCATTTTTAATACCAGGGAATAATAGCAAAAAAACCTGGAAGGATTTTGACCTTTCACTAAGGACAAAAGGTCTCAGAGGAGACATGGAAAGAATTGTCCCCGTTCTCTCAAAGCCACTATACTGTTAATACATAAGGGAAGAGGCAGGAGTTTTTGTCCCTTTGGAAGACATGCAGGGCCTTCCCATCCCAGAGAACAGACACAGGGCCAGTTGTGCAGAAACACAGATTTACTGTGGCTTCCTCTCCCCTCCTGACTTAAGTTTTTTTTTGCTTTGGCCACCTGTAAAAGCTGGAGTATAATTTTTTAAGGGATCTAGGGAAGGGGATTTGGATACACTGGTGCCATCTCCTGGCCAGAAAGAAACTTAAAACAAATACAGTACCCAAGATCTCCTATTTATACTTAACAAAAATATAAAATGCAACATTTAAAGTGTTGGTTTCATGAGCTGAAATAAAAGATCCCAGAATTTTTCCTTACGCACAAAAAAGCTTATTTCTCTCAAATTTGTTTACATCCCTGTAAAATAACATTTCTCCTTTGCCAATATAATCCACCACCTCAACAGGTGTGGCCTATCAAGAAGCTGATTAAACAGCATGCTCATTACACGGGTGCACTTTGTGATGGGAACAATAAATGGTCACTCTAAAATGTGCAGTTGTCACAACACAATGCCACAGATGTCTCAAGTGTTGAAGGAGCGTGCAATTGGCATGCTGACTACAGGAATATCCACCAGAGCTGTTGCCAGATAATTGAATGTTCAGTTCTCCACCATAAGCCGACTCCAACGTTGTTTTAGAGAATTTGGCAGTACGTCCAACTCACAAGCACAGACCACGTGTAACCATGCCAACCCAGGACCTCCACATCCGGCTTCTTCACCTACAGGGATCGTCTGAGACCAGCCACCCGGAAAGCTGATGCAATTGAGGAATATTTATGTCCGTAATAAAGCCCCTTTGTGGGAAAAAACTAATTCCGATTGGTTGGGCCTGGCTTCCCAATGGGTGGGCCTGGCTCCCAAGTGTGTGGGCAGGCCCACCCATGGCTGCGGCCCTCCCCAGTCATGTGAAATCCATAGATTAGGGCCTAATTTATTTATTTCAATTGACTGATTTCCTTATATAAACTGTAACTCAGTAACATCTTTGAAATTGTTGCATGCTGCCTTTATATTTTTGTTCAGTACACATAACTGTAAATAAAGGTATATTGTCACATTAGACCAGAGTTATGCTTGGCCGTCTCCTTCACCAGCCATGTGTTTTATCAAATCAAATTGTATTTGTCACAGGCGCCGAATACAACAGGTGTAGACCTTACAGTGAAATGCTTACTGACAAGCCCTTAACCAAGAATGAAGAAAAAACATAAAGAATGTATTTACTAAAATTAACAGAAGTAAATAAAAGGAGCAACAATAAAACAAGAGTAGCGAGGCTATATACAGAGGGTACCGGTACATAGTCAATGTCAATGTACGGGGGCACCGGTTAGTCGAGGTAATATGTACAAGTAGGTAAAAGGTAAAATGACTACGCAAGGACAGAGTAGCAGAAGCGTAAAAATGGGGGGTGGGGACAATGCAAATAGTCCGGGAAGCCATTTGATTACCTGTTCGGGAGTCTTATGGCTTGGGGGTAGAAGCTGTAAGAAGCCTTTTGTACCTAGACTTGGTGCTCCAGTACTGCTTGCTGTGCGGCAGCAGAGAGATAGTTGCAGAGGGAGGTGTTTAGTCCCAGGGTCCGTCCTTAGTGATGAGCTTTGAGGGCACTATGGTGTCGAACGCTGAACTGTAGTCAATGAATCGCATTCTCACATAGGTGTTCCTTTTGTCCAGGTGGGAAAGGGCAGTATGGAGTGCAATTGAGATTGGGGTAGTATGCAAATTGGAGTGGATCTAGGGTTTCTGGGATAATGGTGTTGATGTGAGCCATGACCAGCCTTTCAAAGCACTTCATTGCTACAGACGTGAGTGCTACGGGGTCGGTAATCATTTAGGCAGGTAACCTTAGTGTTGTTGGGCACAGGGACCATGGTGGTCTGCTTTAAACATGTTGGTATTACAGACTAGGTCAGGGACAAGTTGAAAATGTCAGTGAAGACACTTGCCAGTTGGTTAGCGCATGCTCAGAGTACACGTCCTGGTAATCTATCTGGCCCTGCGGCCTTGTGAATGTTGACCTGTTTAAAGGTCTTACATCAGCTACGGAGAGTGTGATCATACAGTTGTCCAGAACAGCTGATGCTCTCATACATGCTTCAGTGTTGCTTGCCTCGAAGCACGCATAGAAGTTATTTAGCTCGTCTGGAAGGCTTTTGTCACTGGGAAGCTCCCAACTGTGCTTCCCATTGTAGTCCGTAATAGCTTGCAAGCCCTGCCACACCCGATAAGCGTCAGAGCCGGTGTAGTACGAGTCGATCTTAGTCCTGTATTGACGCTTTGCCTGTTTGATGGTTCGTCGGAGGGCATAGCGGGATTTGTTATAAGCGTCCGGGTTGGAGTCCCACTCCTTGAAAGCAGCAGCTCTTCCCTTTAGCTCAGTGCGGATGTTGCCTGTAATCCATGGCTTCTGGTTGGGGTATGTAGGTACGGTCACTGTGGTGACGACGTCATCGATGCACTTATTGATGACTAAGTAGGGTTAGTTTTGACTGCCAATATCCTGATAGTGTTCTTGTTTTTACATGGAATAAAGGTTTACAAGAAAGCAATTCTCCATGGATAAAACATATCAACATTCATCTATTTATTGGTTTCCCAACAAGCCTCTGGACACTGCTGGTATGAACTGTTTTCTGAGCATACAAAAGTCAAGATTACTTCTACCTTTCTAGATGTACAGCAGCATTCGTTCCATTTGATCTGACTCAAGCTCCAATCTGAATTCTCCCTCTGCCTCATCTAAATGTGTCACAGGTCTGGGGTAGATAGGGAGATAATGCTCAGTTTGAGATAGTCCACCTCACCCTCTCCTGGTCTGCACCTATTACACAGAGCTATAGGTCCACACAAACACACAAGAGGGCACATCTGTAAATGTCTGTTATACATGAATGTAAGTCCAACTCTTCAAACTTTATTCATTTAAAAAACACTTATTAACAGTTGATTTTGCTGATCTGCAAAGGGATTCATACCCAATGTACACACCTTACAGACTGAAGGGCTGACCAAACTGCCCTCACACACCAGGGTATTTCTCATTACAAAAAGTATATCATTTCCTGTAGTCCATAGCTCCTGGATTTGTCCATGTTTTTCAATGGCAGAATAAGAGATGAGCATTTGCATCCAACTAAACAACACACTGTAGTCTGTATTAACACTGAAATAATAACCTAGCCACAAAGCCAAGGATATTTCGATTCAAATTCTTAACCCAGATTGATCCAATTCTTGGATTGTGGGGTAAGAAGCAGTTGGCTTGGATTCTGTTTACAGTCTGATGCTTCTAACCCTTTCTCCTCTATATAACCAGAACCAGCCATATCAAGCTAAAATAGTGATCATTTACGTGTTCAGTCAAAAGTGAAAGAAGAATAGCATTTGCTGCATTTGACACACCACTTCCACTGGACAAATGTACTGTCAGTCCTTTGCTGGCCCAGTGCAAGCAACATGGAGGTCAGCAGCATCCATTGATTGGTGTCTGGTGATTTACAGATCCATCATCACCTCCTCCACAGTCTTTTCACCATCTCCAACATACCCGTCTTGCACTCCTAGAGTTCTAGGGGTAAAATTTAAGAAAATCCAATCAAAATTATATTTGTCACATGCACCATAAAACAACAAGTGTAGACCAACAGTGAAATCCTTAGGAGTGTAGACCAGTCATCTATGGTAAGCAGCACTCTACAGGCAGATCTGTTAAGAACAGAACACACTATTTAAACTCAAATAATTGTCATCACTTGCTGAGAGTGCTTGAAAAAAAAGATCAAAATGCAACTCGCACAATATCAAATCCTTTCTGGGTAACTATTAAGTACCTTACTGAGAATGTTTCTTTTTTTTACAATTTTTAAATAAAAACAAAAATAGATTCTTAGCAAAGATCAATTTCTCAAGCAAGAATTTTGCGAGGACTGTCTGGGAGTGGTCTAAGTGGGGAGGGGAAAATAGAAAACTAGCTGTTATTGGCAGAAAGGTTTGAAACTCTTATTGGTCTATTTAAGTGATAATGCCCGAGAAGCCGGTGTTTGGATTAATGATAATGGTGCCGGAGGAGATGGCTACCTTTTTATGGTCCCCTAACCAATTGTGCTATTGTGTGTTTTTTCACGTTATTTGTGAACATAACGTTATTTTGTACATAATGTTTCTGCCACCGTCTCTTATGACCGAAAAGAGCTTCTAGATATCAGGACAGCAATTACCCACCCCGTACTTTAAGATTTTTTATTTAACGAGTCGGACACAACGGATTTACTCCAGACACCTGACAAGGCCCTTATCCCCGTCATTCGCTGGAGACAGAGATATCAAGGACGTAGGTCTGGGTGCCTTGCAAGGATCAGATGGCGAGTGGGTAATCTGCCTTTACCATCGGTCCTATTAGCCAACATACAATCACTGTATAACAAAATAGACGAACTACGAGCACGTATATCCTACCAACGGGACATTAAAAACTTGGTTTGAACGACGATATGAATAACATACAGCTAGCGGACTTTACACTTTTTCGGAAGGATAGAACAGCCGCCTCTGGTTAGACAAGGGGTGGCGGTCTATGTACTTTTGTAAACAACAGCTGGTGCACAAAATTTAAGGATATCTGGAGGTTTTGCTCACCTGAAGTAGAGTATCACATGATAAGCTGTAGACCACACTATTTACCAAGAGAGTTTACATCTATATTTTTCGTAACTGTCTATATACCACCACAAACCGATGCTGGCACTAAGACTGCACTCAATGAGCTGTATATGGCCATCAGCAAACAGGAAAACGCTCATCCAGAGGCGGAGCTCCTACTGGCCAGGGACTTTAATGCAGGGACACTTAAATCCATTTTACCTAATTTCTACCAGCATGTTAATGTGCAACTAGGAGGGGGGGGGGGGACTCTAGACGACTTCTACTCCACACAGAGATGCATACAAAGCTCTCCTTCGCACACCATTTGGCAAATCTGACCATAATTCTATCCTCCCGATTCCTGCTTGCGAGCAAAAAATTAAGCAGGAAGCACCAGTGATTAAGTGCATCGATGACGTTGTCCCCACAGTGACTGTACGTACATACCCCAACCAGAAGCCATGGATTACAGGCAACATCCACACTGAGCTAATGAGTAGAGCTGCCGCTTTCAAGGAGCGGGCGACTAACCCGGAAACTGAATCCTGGACTTCCCGACGGGCCGCACCAAGATGGTAAGGGTAGGTAACAACACATCTGCCACGCTGATCCTCAACATGGGGGCCCCTCAGTGGTGCGTGCTCAGTCCCCTCCTGTACTCCTTGTTCGCTCATGACTGCATGGCCAGGCTCGACTCCAACACCATCATTAAGTTTGCTGATGACAACAGTGGGAGGCCTGATCAACGACAACGATGAGACTGACCTCCTCCCTATAGGCTGAGACCTGGCCATGTGGTGCCAGGACAACAACCTCTCCCTTAACGTGATCAAGACAAAAGGAGATCTTTTTGGACTACAGGAAAAGGAGGACCGACCACGCCCCGATTCTCATCAACAGGGCTGTAATGGAGCAGGTTGAGAGCTTCAAGTTCCTTGGTGTCCACATCACCAAAAAACTATCATGGTCCAAACACACCAAGACAGTCAAAAAGAGGGCACGACAAGATTTGGCATGGGTCCTCAGATCCTCAAAACGTCATACAACTGCACCAGTGAGAGCATCACTGCCTGGTATGGCAACTGCTCGGCCTCTGACCGCAAGGCACTACAGAGGGTAGTGCATACGGCCCAGTACATCACTTGGGCCAAGCATCCTGCCATCCAGGACCTTTATAGCAGGCAGTGTCAGAGGAAGGCCCTAAAAATTGTCAAAGACTCCAGCTACCCTAGTCATAGGCTGTTCTCTCTGCTACTGCACGGCAAGCGGTACCAGAGCACCAAGTCTAGGTCCAAAAGGCTTAACAGGTTCTACTCCTAAGCCATAAGACCCCTGAACAGCTAATCAAATGGCTACCCAGACTATTTGTATTGCCCCCTCACCCCCCTCTTTTACGCTGCTCCTACTCTGTTTATTATCCTTACATCCTCAATTTAACTCCACCTACATATTACCTCGACTAACTGGTGCCCCCGCACATTGACTCTGTACCGGTACCCCCTGTATATAGCCTCGCTATTGTTATTTTACTGCTGCCCTCTAATTATTTGTTACTTTTACTTATCAATTGTTACTTATCTATTGTTTACTTTATTTTCTTAAAACTGCATTGTTGGTTAAGGGCTTGTAAGTAAGCATTTCACTGTAAGGTCTACACCTGTTGTATTCGGCGCATGTGACAAATAACATTTAATTTGGAGAGTATATTGGCAAGATGCTGTTAGGCCCGAGACGAAGTCGGCAAACCATGCCAATATATCCTCCAAACACCGCCTTCAAGGGCATTATCACTTTTATACAACGGGTTACCAACATATTAAAGTAATGATATATATATTTTTTTTTAAATTGGGGGATTAATTTATTCATATCATTTCATCCTTCCACGAGATATAGTCCTGACACAAATCTAGGGTTTGCTCCCCAAGTCGTTAAGTCTTTTTGTTCTGTATCAATGGATGCGACCCAGTCATTATATTGCCATACTGGCTTGCAACGTTCTTATCCCTTGCTTGCTAGCTAGCCAACTACGGCTAACTTAGTCATGTCAAACAGCACAGCCATAATAAACAGCAAAGTAGCTGTATTTGCTTAAGCTGTTTTTTTGTGACATTTATTTGGATACATTCATAAGACTGAGCTAATGATGCTCGATTTAACCTGGCATAGAAAATGTGCTCTCGTCAGAACACTGTTGTTTAGAGGAGTTAGCCTAACGCGTCGTCCGGGTTAGGGTTTGGCTGGGGTAAGCATCATTGTAACAAATTATTTGTTCTTAACTGACTTGCCTAGTTAAATAAAGGCTAAACTAAAAAAATAACTTTAACTTCAAACTGAAGCTGAAAAGACCACAAACTAGCTGCATTTCATTTCACCTGTTTTCTATTGACATTTCTTTGTATATACCCATATAAATGATGCCGATTCATGATTGACTGGCTGAGAAAAGCTGGCTGCCTGTCTCGTCCCCACCCCTGAACGTTCATTACTATGGGACTGCTGAAGATCAAATTTCAATATTGAAACAACGTTGCAAATGTCAGAGAGACAGACAGCAAATCTCCATTATTGAAAACCAATTGCTAGCCTAAAAGAAATAAGCGATATTGTTTTCATGCTTTTTACAGTGGAGACCAAGTTTATAAATTGTCTGGCTGGGCTGATGAGACACTGGATTGAGCAGTGAGATGGAACAGAGTAAATAGGCATTTCAACATCATAGCTTTAGCCAGTGGTAACTTGTGGAATAGACACCGGCTGGAATGCGGTTTTAACCAATCAGCATCCAGGGTTAGACCCACCTGTTATATAATAACTAATAAACCACCTCGTGCTGTCACCAGGCAGACTAACATTCCATCCCATCAAAACAAGCTGACATTTCAGGTGGTCTTTTCAAACAGCTCTTACATTAAAAGGGTATTATACTTTTACAGTATTATTCCAACCTCAGTGTGGAAATATGTGGAGTATCTTCCACCTTTAAATGGACCAGAACTCTTGACATACAGTACCAGTCAAAGGTTGACACAACTACTCATTCAAGGGTATTTCTTTATTTTTACATTGTAGAATAATAGTGAAGACATCAAAACTATGAAATAACACATATGGAATCATGTAGTAACCAAAAAATGTTATATTTGAGAATCTTCAAAGTAGCCACCCTTTGCCTTGATGACAGCATTGCACACTTTCGGCATTCTCTCAACCAGCTTCATGAGGAATGCTTTTCCAACAGTCTTGAAGGAGTTCCTACATATGAGCACTTGTTGGCTACCTTTCCCTCACTCTGCGGTCCAACTCATCCTAAACCATCTCAATTTGGTTGAGGTCAGGTGATTGTGGAGGCCAGGTCATCTGATGCAGCACTCCATCACTCTCCTTGGTCAAATAGCCCTTACACAGCCTGGAGGTGTGTTTTGGGTCATTGTCCTGTTGAAAAACAAATGATAGTCCCACTAAGCGCAAAGCAGATGGGATGGCGTATCACTGCAGAATGCTGTGGTAGCCATGCTGGTTAAGTGTGGCTTGAATTCTAAATAAATCACAGTGTCACCAGCAATGCACCCCCACACCTCCTCTTCCATGCTTCATGGTGGGAACCATCCGTTCACCAACTCTGCGTCTCACAAAGACACAGCAGTTGGAAGCAAAAAAATCTCAAATCAGACCAAAGGATAGATTTCCACCAGTCTAATGTCCATTGCTCGTGTTTCTTGGCCCAAGCAAGTCTCTTCTTATTGGTGTCCTTTATTAGTGGTTTCTTTGCAGCAATTCGAACATGAAGGCCTGATTCACGCAGTCCCCCTGAACAGTTGATATTGAGATGTGTCTGTTACTTGAACACTACGAAGCATTTATTTGGGCTGCAATCTGAGGCTGGTAACTCTAATGAACTTATCCTCTGCAGCAGATGTAACTCTGGGTCTTCGTTTCCTGTGGCGGTCCTCATGAGAGCCAGTTTCATATCACTTTTTTATTTATTTTACCTTTATTTAAATAGGCAAGTCAGTTAAGAACAAATTCTTATTTTCAATGACGGCCTAGGAACAGTGGTGATTTTTGGTTTTCACGACTGCACTTTAAGAAACTTAACATTTTTTCATTTTTCCAGATTGACTGACCTTTATGTCTTAAAGTAATGGTGAACTGTCATTTCTCTTTGCTTATTTGAGCAGTTCTTGCCATACTATGGACTTGGCCTTTAACCAAATAGGGCTATCTTCTGTATACCACCCCTACCTTGTCACAACACAATTGACTGGCTCAAATGCATTAAGAAGGGAAGAAATTCCACACATTTACTTTTAACAAGGTACACCTGTTAATTGAAATGCATTACAGGTAATTGAAATGCATTACAGGTAATTGAAATGCATTACAGGTAATTGAAATGCATTACAGGTAATTGAAATGCATTACCTCATGAAGCTGGTTGGACCGCAGAGTGAAGGAAAAGCAGCCAAAGTGCTCAGCATATGTGGGAACTCCTTCAAAACTGCTGGAAAAGAATTCCAGGTGAAGCTGGTTGAGGGAATGCCAAGAGTGTGCAAAGCTGTCATCAAGGCAAAGGGTGGCTACTTTGAAGAATCTCAAATCTAAAATATATTTTGATTTGCTTAACACTTTTTTGGTTACTACATGATTCCATATGTGTTATTTCATCACTAATATTCTACAATGCAGAAAATAGTAAAAATAAAGAAAAACCTTTGAATGAGTAAAATTGCTTTGTTTCATAGGTTGAGAATGTGAAATAGACTGGTTTAATAACAAACACATAAATCAATACAGCAGCTGTGAGTAAAGGATACAAGGTGAACTTAAAGTCTGCTCCCACAGCGGCTGACATCATTGCATGCCAGGTTCCTCCCCTCCAGGTCTCCGAAGCAGTAGACATTGGCTTTGTCCCCTGTCCGCAGGACCTGCGTCATACTCTCCCTGTCCAGGAGATAGAGCAAAGTGCAGGATGTCAGTGGTTAAGTGGCAAAACATGTAAATGCAAGCTTCATCCTCCAGGTTAAGACTAGTGTTTTACCCTTACATTACCTTCTAAAATGGACCAATATTTATTAATTAATTTGTATTTCGCCTTTATTTAACCAGGTAGGCTAGTTGAGAACAAGTTCTCATTTGCAACTGCGACCAGGCCAAGATAAAGCATAGCAATTCGACACAAACAGCAACACAGTTACACAAGGAATAAACAAAACATAGTCAATAATACAGTAGAACAAAAGAAAGCAAAAAGTGCAAATTAGGTAAATTAAGGCAATAAATAGGCCATGGTGGCAAAGTAATTACAATATAGCAATTAAACACTGGAATGGTAGATGTGCAGAAGATGAATGTGCAAGTAGAGATACTGGGGTGCAAAGGAGCAAGATAAATAAATAAATAAATAAATAAATAAATAAATACAGTATGAGGATGGCGTAGGTAGATAGATGGGCTGTTTACAGATGGGCTATGGACAGGTGCCGTGATCTGTGAGCTGCTCTGACAGCTGGTGCTTAAAGCTAGTGAGGGAGATATGAGTCTCCAGCTTCAGAGATTTTTGCAGTTTGTTCCAGTCTTTGGCAGCAGAGAACTGGAAGGAGAGACGACCAAAGGAGGAATTGGCTTTGTAGGTGACCAGTGAGATATACCTGCTGGAGTGCCTGCTACAGTGGGGGGGGGGGGGGGGGGGGGGCAGTGAGAGACAGAATAACAAAAAAAAATCAAGAAAAACGCATGCCAAAAATGTTATAAATTGATTTGCATTTTAATGAGGGAAGTAAGTATTTGACCCATCTGCAAAACATTACTTAGTACTTGGTGGCAAAACCCTTGTTGGCAATCGCAGAGGTCAGACGTTTCTTGTAGTTGGCCACCAGGTTTGCACACATCTCAGGAGGGATTTTGTCCCACTCCTCTTTGCAGATCTTCTCCAAGTCATTAAGGTTTCGAGGCTGACGTTTGGCAACTCGACCCGTCAGCTCCCTCCACAGATTTTCTATAGGATTAAGGTCTGGAGACTGGCTAGGCCACTCCAGGACCTTAATGTGCTTCTTCTTGAGCCACTCCTTTGTTGCCTTGGCCGTGTGTTTGGGTCATTGTCATGCTGGAATACCCATCCACGACCCATTTTCAATGCCCTGGCTGAGGGAAGGAGGCTCTCACCCAAGATTTGACGGTACATGGCCCCGTCCATCGTCCCTTTGATGCTGTGAAGTTGTCCTGTCCCCTTAGCAGAAAAACACCCCCAAAGCATAATGTTTCCACCTCCATGTTTGAAGGTGGAGATGGTGTTCTTGGGGTCATAGGCAGCATTCCTCCTCCTCCAAACACAGCGAGTTGAGTTGATGTCAAAGAGCTCCATTTTGGTCTCATCTGACCACAACACTTTCACCCAGTTGTCCTCTGAATCATTCAGATGTTCATTGGCAAACTTCAGACGGGCATGTATATGTATTCTTGAGCAGGGGGACCTTGCGGGCGCTGCATGATTTCAGTCCTTCACGGCGTAGTGTGTTATTAATTGTTTTCTTGGTGACTATGATCCCGGCTGCCTTGAGATCACTGACAAGATCCTCCCGTGTAGTTCTGGGCTGATTCCTCACCGTTCTCATGATCATTGCAACTCCACGAGGTGAGATCTTGCATGGAGCCCCAGGCCGAGGGATATTGACAGTTCTTTTGTGTTTCTTTCATTTGCGAATAATCGCAGCAAATGTTGTCACCTTCTCACAAAGCTGCTTGGCGATGGTCTTGTAGCCCATTCCAGCCTTGTGTAGGTCTACAATCTTGTCCCTGACATCCTTGGAGAGCTCTTTGGTCTTGGCCATGGTGGAGAGTTTGGAATCTGATTGATTGATTGCTTCTGTGGACAGATGTCTTTTATACAGGTGACAAACTGAGATTAGGAGCACTCCCTTATAGAGTGTGCTCCTAATCTCAGCTCGTTACCTGTATAAAAGACACCTGGGAGCCAGAAATCTTTCTGATTGAGAGGGGGTCAAATACTTATTTCCCTCATTAAAATGCAAATCAATTTATAACATTTCTGACATGCGTTTTTCTGGATATTTTTGTTGTTATTCTGTCTCTCACTGTTCAAATAAACCTACCATTAAAATTATAGACTGATCCTTTCTTTGTCAGTGGGCAAACGTACAAAATCAGCAGGGGATCAAATACTTTTCCCCCCCACTGTACGAGTGGGTACTGCTATGGTGACCAGTGAGCTGAGAAGGCGGGGCTTTACCTAGCAGAGACTTGTAGATAACCTGTAGCCAGTGGGTTTTGCGACGAGTATGAAGCGAGGGCCAACCAACAAGAGTGTACAGTTCGCAATGGTGGGTAGTGTATGAGGCTTTGGTGACAAGACAGATGGCACTGTGATAGACTGCATCCAGTTTGTTGAGTAGAGTATTGGAGGCTATTTTATAGATGACATCACCGAAGTCAAGGATCGGTAGGATGGTCAGTTTTAAGAGGGTATGTTTGGCAGCATGAGTGAAGGATGCTTTGTTGCGATATAGGAAGCCAATTCTAGATTTAATTTTGGATTGGAGATGCTTAATGTGAGTCTGGAAGGAGAGTTTACAGTCTAGCCAGACACCCAGGTATTTGTCCACGTATTCTAAGTCAGAGCCGTCCAGAGTAGTGATGCTGGACGGGCGAGCAGGTGTGGGCAGTGATTGATTGAATAGCATGCATTTAGTTTTACTTGTATTTAAGAGCAGTTGGAGGCCACGGAAGGAGAGTTGTATGGCATTGAAGCTCGCCTGGAGGTTCGTTAACACAGTGTCCAAAGAGGGCCCAGAAGTATACAGAATGGTGTCGTCTGCGTAGGGGTGGATCAGAGACTCACCAGCAGCAAGAGCAACATCATTGATGTATACAGAGAAGAGAGTCGGATTACGAGTTTAGACAAAGTGTTATCACGGTTGTATTCACTAGTAGGCACGAAGTGGAATAAAAATATCTGAAACAGAGCGGTACTGAACTTTATGTCCCATATTAAATATGACCGAGAAACAGCAGATGCCCAAGAACCAGTGAACTTCTAAAAGGTAGCAGCAAAGTCTCACCTGCACATTGAGAGGCACAAAAGAGACAAGGCCGTAGTCTTGTATGACCCCTGCGAGTTTCTCAGTTTGAGGAACTTCCTAAAGAAAGGGTCAGCAGCCAAGTGATCCAGCAGATATGTCAGGTCCATAACATCTGTGTAGAAGTCCAGGTTGAAGGCTATCCCAGAGACAGAAAGTGCAAAAATGAAACAAATCCCCCAGCTAAAGACAAACTTTCAAATCAAACACTTCTGAGGGAAACTGAGGGAATATAGCCATACAAAGCACATATTCATCATCACTCAGGACGTCTCATCAAATCAAAATGTTATTGGTCACAAACACATGCTTAGCATCTCACCCAGTTTGCCGTACTGCTCGATGAGGTCCATCCTGGAGAGGACGTTGACGTGGGGTAGCTCCACCAAGATGAACTTAGCTGGGTCAGCGCAGTAATGAGAGTCCACAAGGTGCACTGCAGTCAGCTGAGAGTGTTTAAAGAGGGAGTGTTAGTGAGACAGTGCAGGGATTCAATTATCTGGCGCAGGTTATCCCGGTGGGGCGAGTTTGCACCGGGTGAAATGTGATGACATTTGTTTTTGAAACGGGCTCCCCTATCGGAGGTGAGCCAGGTGCCCTGTTCAAAGCCTTGGCTAGATTATTAAGCATGTGGAGTAATGAGTTGGCTTCTACTTTTATTAAAAGCAAAAAAGTGATTGCTTTTAATAAAAATGCTTTATCTGCCTTCCCAATGAAAACTACTTTGAAAATTCAAACATATTTTATGGAAAGAGATGCGTTTCTGAACAATGAACCATGCTGTTCGAATTGAGCTCCTCCCTCACCGATTTTGCCCATTAACATCACAGGCCATTGACTGGTGCACCGCTGCTCAGGTTATTAGAACTCGCTCAGTGATATGAGCACAACCTATAGGCCCTATGACTCAACACTAATAAAGCACATGCCCATAAAACACCAATACAAATAGCTAGACCTACTTGTCAAAGCCCCAAATTCTCCATCAATACAGCAAACAATACATTTCTTAAGTTAGGCTAAATTATACTGAATGTGTCTTGCGTGGATTGACATACTACACTGAGTGTTTATTTTGGGGAATCGTTCATACTAGGAATCACAACATTCCAGCACCAATGGGCACAAACATCTTAGAATCCTGAAGCATCTCACCCTGAAGTTCCACTTGGCCAGCTGAGAAAATATGTTTTTCACTGAGTTCTGGTGGGTGTACAGCTCCACCTGACCAGGACAGTCAAACAGGAAGTAACAGTCACTATGTTCCTCTAACTTGGATTCCAGCCAGTCCAGATTGGCCTCCAGGTACTCCATGCAGTACAGGAGTCCACCGTTGGGCCCCAGCTTCAAACCCTCCATCTAGGGAGGGTGACCAGCTCTGAAATATCCATGGCATAGGAGCCCTTCATTTGCAGGGTCCATGTTCACCACAACTACCTTCCGTCCCAAGTGACTCAAGAACTCCTGCATCCCCCAGCAGTATGTGGTTTTACCTGAGCCAGGAGGTCCAATGACCACCTGGCCAAAGCATAAGGATGGAGGCTGCGGGGGCTTGGTGGCCATGATTACTTCTCCAAAACTGACTTGTTAGGTTCCCATCCGAGGAGAAAAATTGCACATGCCCATCACTGACCCCTGTCCTGAGCCACTAACCACCACATATGGTCCTTGCCTCAGGTTAGCCCATTCATAGAAGCTAACTCCATTTAGCACCTATTAATGATAGTATCTTCTGGCCAGGGGAGTTTTGTTAGGTGCCCCGACACTTGTTCTGAACATTAACATGCATCATTTACAGTACGGTTTTTGGAAACATAAAAAGGTATGCATCTTTCATATCAGCAAGAAATTATTTTATTTTCAATAAATGAAAGGCTAAATTACTACGCACCTTTATAGGGTTGCGCTGCAAAAACACCGACAGCGCCATTGCATTTTGGTACACCAGAATTATTCATTCCCAATGAAAGACCGAGTTTTCCTTGCGTTGCAGAGGCAGTCGCAGTGCGTTCAGTCGTTGGATTTATCGAATGTGTGCGTCAAACTGTATGCGTAGACTGCTTGACAAACGGTAGCAGAAGCTGAATGTTGAACTTTTCTTGCATACATATCCTGATGATACTGCATACCATTTTGCGCAATGACGCTGTCGGTGTGTTAAATAGTCTATTATTGGGCTAGCTTGTGTTAAATAGTCTATTATTGGGCTAGCTGAGGAACGCTCAACTCAGTTCTCTTATATCGAGGCGGAGTTGAGTTTTGATAACTTTTGATAGCAACAACAACATCCGCCTCGATTAAAGAGAACGGAGTTGAGCGTTCATCAGCTATAATGGGCCTAGCGCAGGGTTTCCCGAACTCGGTTCTCGGGACCCCAAGGAGTGCACGTTTTGGTTTTTGCCATAACACAACTGATTCAAATAATCGTCAGGCGTTGAAAAAAAAAAATCAACCAATTATCAGGATTTGTATCGGCTGTGTAGTGTTAAGGCAAAAACCAAAACGTGCACTCCTTGGGATCCCGACGTGGACATAATATGTGGAATGTTCCAACAACGTCGTAAATAACAAGGTTGCCAACAAACAACACAAAGTTGTATAAAGGCAGCATAAAATACCAGGTAGGGAGTGGGCAATATTGTTGAGTTTTTCCACACACCACGTTTATTCCGAAAAATGTCTGTCCTCACTCTGGTAGCCTATGGACAAACAATAAGAATAAAATACGTGGTGAGTTGATGCCTATTCGGCAGCTAGTTAGCTAGGTGAATTGATCATGCTACTTTGTATGCGTTTGTTGGCGTCCTTGTTATTTACGAAGTTTTTGAACAGATTCCTGATGGAACTTTCCACAAATTATACCTACCCTGGGAAACTTGCCAGGTTAGCGCAGAAACGTGTAAACATCTTTTACAGACTAACATCTTTAATTTAATATGCACATTTTATAATTTTGCTAGTTAGTACCAGTGGTGGAAAAGTACACAATTGTCATACTTTAATAAAAGTAAAGATACCTTAATAGAAAATGACTAAAGTAACATACTACTTGAGTAAGTCTTCAAGTATTTGATTAAATATACTTTTCAAAAGTAAATGTAATTGCTAATATAGTTAAGTATCAAAAGTAATCATTTAATGTTCATTTTAGTAAACAAACCAGATAGCACATTGTTTGATGTTTAATGTATTTTTTTAGGAATGTAGTGAAGTAAAATTTGTCAAATCTAAAAAGTACAGATACCAGCCAAAACTATAAGTAGTACTTTAAAGTAATGTTACTCAAGTACTTTACAACACTGGTCAGAATAGCATTCAATGCACAATGTCATGCGAAGTGATGCGCTAGCTAGTTATTCATATTGCAGCTAGCTTGCTAATTAGCAGCGTTGTAAAAGTATCAAGACAATAAGTTAAAATAGCTAGCAAAATGCTACTCAAAAGACATAAGCACAAATAAGTGTTGTAAATGTTACAGTACGAGTGAAATGTACTAACCAGCACCAACTTCGCCACCTCCCGCCGTTAAATTTGGTTATTGGAAAACCTAGACAACACTGCTGTGTAATAAATAACTACTTCTGGGTCACGGTTTCCGGAATCCTTCAGAATAAAAGTCCCACCCTGTATACTTAGTAAAGGAATAGTTAGGGCCAAAATTAACACAATTATCGATATCTTTGACTTTTTATCATACAAAGAACTACGTATTTCTATAAGATATTATGCAAGAAAAAAATGTTCAAGCCTAAATGGTCAACGTTTTGTGTGTACGTGTATCAAAATTGCAACTTTAAAAAAGTATATTGTAATGACCTGACTAGATCATAAAGGAACACTTGTCCAGACAGAGGATTGAGTTTACGAATTTACGGTTTATTAACCCAACTTTACACAGGCTACTGTTTGGCCGTAGCCCACGCCAAATAAATGAAAGATACCCCACAAACCAACCGTGACCTTCTCTTGTGAAGCCCAGACGTAAGAGAGAGAACAATGGCTAAACCTGGTCTTAACTTCCAATGCGCCATTCCCCTGCCCAACCCCCCTCCACGCCACTCCGCCAACCACCAGGATGCCCGGCATCTGAACATTCCAGGCATTCCCGTGATTGGCAGATAGCAGGTTGATTGGCATGTCTGACCCCGCGAACACTGGGTACTGGTAAGTACAACACAACCAACTAATAGCCTAACACACAGCTGTCTGTACGGGTCGCTACAATATGTATATGTTGTATCGCATTAACTCTGAACTTCAATGGCTAGTCCGAAATCTTTTTTTTTTCTTGTGCTTTATGCTATTTGCCTCATGACTCCTGCGTGCTTTGTTAACTATGAACTTGCTTATTTAGCATCACTACTCTGGACTGTTCTGACCTAGAATATGTGGATAACTACAAAAACCTAGGTGTCTGGCAAGACTGTAAACTCCCCTCCCAGACTCATATTAAACATCTCCAATCCAAAATCAAATCTAAAAAGTAAAACTAAATACATGCTATTCAATCGATCACTGCCCGCACCTGCTCGCCCGTCCAGCATCACTTCTCTGGACGGCTCTGACTTAGAATACGTGGACAAATACCTGGGTGTCTGGTTAGACTGTAAACTCTCCTTCCAGACTCACATTAAGCATCTCCAATCCAAAATCAAATCCAGAATCGGCTTTCTATTTCGCAACAAAGCCTCCTTCACTCACGCCGCCAAACTTACCCTAGTAAAACTGACTATCCTACCGATCCTCGACTTCGGCGACGTCATCTACAAAATAGCTTCCAATACTCTACTCAGCAAACTAGATGCGGTCTATCACAGTGCCATCCGTTTTGTTACCAAAGCCCCTTATACCACCCAGCACTGCGGCCTGTATGCTCTAGTCGGCTGGCCCTCGCTACATATTCGTCGCCAGACTCACTGGCTCCGGGTCATCTATAAATCTATGCTAGGTACAGCTCCGCCTTATCTCAGCTCACTGGTCACGATAACAACACCCACCCGTAGCACGCGCTCCAGCAGGTATATCTCACTGGTCATCCCCAAAGCCAACACCTGCTTTGGCCGCCTTTCCTTCCAGTTCTCTGCTGCCAGTGACTGGAACAAATTGCAAAAATCGCTGAAGCTGGAGACTTATATTTCCCTCACTAACTTTAAACATCAGCTATCTGAGCAGCTAACCGATTGCTGCAGCTGTACATAGTCCATCTGTAAATAGCCCACCCAATCTACCTACCTCATCCCCATATTGTTTTTATTTACTTTTCTGCTCTTTTGCACACCAGTATCTCTACTTGCACATCATCATCTGTTCATCTATCACTCCAGTGTTAATCTGCTAAATTGTAATTACTTCACTACTCAGGCCATTTGCACACACTGTATATAGACTTTCTTTTTTTTTCTTTCAATTGTGTTATTGACTGTGCTTGTTTATTCCATGTGTAACTCTGTGTTGTTGTTTGTGTCACACTGCTTTGCTTTATCTTGGCCAGGTCGCAGTTGTCAATGAGAACCTGTTCTCAACTAGCTTACCTGGTTAAATAAAGGTAAAATAAAAATAAATACATTTACCCAACCGTGGGACAGACTGTTTGTTCCCACACTCGAGACCCTGACTCTCTATTCTAACCACCTCTCACTGGCTTTGTCTTCATGTTACCTGATGAAATTGCTGTACAATATGATCTTGTTGCCATCTAATACACATTCAAATGTCATAAATCATCACTGCAGAGCTCTCCCTGTCCTCTGCAGTGCCCTGATTGTATTACTGCTGATGCTATCGGGAAATGTGCATCTACACCCTGGCCCATCTACTGTTGCTAGCCCCAATTATAACTTGTGCTCTGATATCTGCTTCACTGATTTCTGCTCTTGTAAAAGCCTGGGTTTTCTGCACGTTAACACTAGAAGCTTAAACTGTATCAATTGAAAGTGTGGGTTCCCAGCTCCAGTCCAGATGTGTTGGTCATTACTGAGACGTGGTTTAAGAAAGTGTTTTGAACACTGATGTTAACCTTTCTGGTTATAACCTTTTTCGGCAAGACAGATCTCCCAAAGGTGGTGGACTGGCAATCTTTACCAAGGAACACCTCAGCGCTCGGTTGTCTCAACCAAGTCTGTCCCAAAACAATTTGATTTGCTGGTTTTAAGCATTAAACTTTCAAATAGCTCTTTGTTGACTTGCGAACATAGACAAGCGAAAGCAATTTACCCACACATTGTACTCTGTCCAGCATACATAGCAAGCACACATATGAATTGCCTACTGTAATCACATTTTCAGATAAATATACATATACAAGATGTACACCAAATGATCCAAATCTCCAGTAGCTTATACCTTTGAATTAGTCAAACATTTATTTTCTGAAGCTTCATTTGTTGTGGTAGCATATAGAAGAACACAGAGCACAAACATACAGAATTTCCATCGATGCGATGACAAACATTCACCTGGTGAAATTCCCAGTCCACCTAAGTGCCTACCATCGCCACTAACGAGAGAGGATTATGATACAATAAGAAATGGATTCTGGTTTAGTGGTGGGATTAAAGATGTTTACAACGATCAGGTGACATCTCACAATAATTAAAATAATGTATGAATGGCTACTGTTTCTTTTGTTAGCCAAGAATTACTTAACCTCTATTAGCAAACAGATGTTCTGACAAAGGTCTTAGGAGCAGTGTTCAATTGGTGGTGTTTTGAGGTAGTGATAATACCTG
Source organism: Salmo trutta (assembly GCF_901001165.1). Taxonomy (NCBI): domain Eukaryota; kingdom Metazoa; phylum Chordata; class Actinopteri; order Salmoniformes; family Salmonidae; genus Salmo; species Salmo trutta. The sequence continues at coordinate 42,606,180 of NC_042959.1, forward strand.
TGAATGTGAAATCATCACATTGGGTAGCCATAGCAATTGACATGAAAAACAGAGTGACACATGGTACAGCCATAACATTAAGTTGTAGAATAATGGACTCCTTACAGCTATATGAAATGGAGCTTGAAGACGTTATGCACTGACTTCAAAAATACCTGACATGTCATGGAGTTGTGGTGGATATTAGCCTCAACTATGAATTCTGTCATCAATGCCCTACATTTATAAAACAGACCGATGGCAGAATTTCTGATATCTATGAATGTTTGTTTTCCAAAGCATTCCCTTTGGAGGAAGTATTAATCGATTTTGTCTCAAGGGTAAGAGAGAGTGTATGTTGTATGAGTTGATGGAAAACAAAGTACTTAGAAAGTTGGAGCTAAATAGTGAATGAAAGCTCTATACTTTCATATGAATTTAAGATAACTTATTCATTTTGAATGACTTCAATGAAATAAGTCACCTTATGAATTTTTGTTTTTACAAAAGTTATTAAAAGCATTTATTTTATTTATTACTAATGAGTTCAAGGAAGCCATGAGTTTGAGGACAATCAAATTTTATGGAATGCCTTTTGTGCAATGAAAAATCATCTTATCAATTATATTGGAGGGTTTATTGAAAGACAATCTTTATGGATATATTCTGGATTTGAAATAATAATAATCTGTTAAATGTTATATGGTGCATGATTCTCAAAAATGTAATTTTGTCTTTCAGGAACTGAAAGCCTGGGACATTTGAGACGCGATGTGCCTCGCCAAGGGTATTTGCTGAAATCAGAAAAAGAACCAAGTGGAAGTTGTTGATCTTTTTGTAAATATATTGTTTAAATTCATGAGTATTATTTTTAATAAATTAGCAAAAAATTCTAAAAACCTGTTTTTCAATTTGTCATTATGGGTATTGTGTTTAGATTGAGGGAGAAAATGAATTGAATCCATTTTAGAATAAAGCTGAAAGTAACAAAGTGGAAAAAAGTCAAGGGGTCTGAATACTTTCCAAATCCACTGTAATTTGTAATTGATGAAATATCAGTACTTCAGTGTTTTGGAATTAGTTGCTTATTAGGCTATAAATCGATGTGTGCCCGATACCGCCCTTCATCTCTGATTCTCTGCTGGGCACACAATATCAAGTGCGTCCATAGCCGTGGGAAGATGTTTGGGGATAGGGGTGCTGCACATTTTTTGGTCCGTGCTATATCGGTCCGCTAATACAGGACTAGTAAAGGCCCAGTGCACTACTTTTGTGAGAGAAAAAAATCATATATACAGTACCAGTCAAAAGTTTGGACACACCTACTCTTTCAAGGGTTTTTCTTTATTTGACTATTTTCTATATTGTAGAATAATAGTGAAGACATCAAAACTATGAAATAACACATATGGACTCATGTAGTAACCAAAAAACTGTTAAACAAATCAAAATATATTTTATATTTGAGATGCTTGAAAGTAGCCACCCTTTGACTTGATGACAGGTTTGCACACTCTTGACATTCTCTCAACCAGCTTCATGAGGAATACTTTTCCAACAGTCTTGATGGAGTTCCCACATATGAGCACTTGTTGGCTGCTTTTCCTTCACTCTGCGGTCCAACTCATCCCAAACCATCTCAATTGGGTTGAGGTTGGGTGATTGTGGAGGCCAGGTCATCTGATGCAGCACTCCATCACTCTCTTTGGTAAAATAGTCCTTACACAGCCTGGAGGTGAGTTTTGGGTCATTGTCCTGTTGAAAAAAAATGATAGTCCCACTAAGAGCAAAGCAGATGGGATGGCGTATCGCTGCAGAATGCTGTGGTAGCCACAATGGTTAACTGTGCCTTGAATTCTAAATAAATCACCGACAGTGTCATCAGCAAAGCATTACCACCTCCTCCATACTTCATGGTGGGAACCACACATGCAGAGATCATCCATTCACCTACTCTGCATCTCACAAAGACACGGCGGTTGGAACAAAAAATCAAAAATTTGGACTCATCAGACCAAAGGACAGATTTCCACCGGTCTAATGTCCATTGCTCGTGTTTCTTGGCCCAAGCAAGTCTCTTCTTATTGGTGTCCTTTATTAGTGGTTTCTTTGCAGACATTTGTACATGAAGCCCTGATTCATGCAGTCTCCCTTGAACTGTTGATGTTGAGATGTGTCTGTTACTTGAACTCTGAAGCATTTATTTGGGCTGCAATTTCTGGGGCTGGTAACTAACGAACTTATCCTCTGCAGCAGAGGTAACTCTGGGTCTTCCATTCCTGTGGCGGTTCTCATGAGAGCCAGTTTCATCATAGAGCTTGATGGTTTTTGTGACTGCGCTTGAAGAAACTTCCAAAGTTGTTGACATTTTCCGTATTGACTGACCTTCATGTCTGAAAGTAAAGATGGACTGTCATTTATCTTTGCTTATTTGAGCTGTTCTAGCCATAATATGGACTTGGTCTTTTACCAAATAGGGCTTTCTGTATACCTTGTCACAACAACTGATTGGCTCAAATGCATTAAGGAAAGAAACACACCTGTTAATTTAAATGCATTCCAGGTGACTACCTCATGAAGCTGGTTGAGAGAATGCCAAGAGTGTGCAAAGCTGTCAAATCTAAAATATGTAGATTTTTTTTAAATACTTTTGGTTACTATATGATTCCATATGTGTTATTTCATAGATTTGATGTCTTCACTATTATTCTACAATGTAGAAAATAGTACAAAAAGAAAAACCCTGGAATGAGTAGGTGTGTCCAAACATTTGATTGGTGCTGTGTGTCCAATATGAAAAACGTATTGCATTTAAGGTGATAGGCCACTTTAAGTGCCACAGAAAGAGCAGCGACCCTCCTTGGGTTGTACACTATGAATTTGGAAACTGGAAGTGCTCCTGTCCTGATTAGAATTGACCCCCCTTTTACTGTGACACAATGTTCAGGAGATTGTGTACTATGGTGCAGTATGTCCAATATGAAAAATGTTCTGAACATTGTGCAAATTGAATAAGTTCATTAACAATGGGATTTAAGTGTTTTCTAAAGTTGATTATAATATTATTAATAGCATTATGTCTTATTTGTGTTACTGTTACCATGATATCTAGTAATTTACTTTTAATACTGTTAAAAATGTCATTGCTATAATATGTGCTACCCTTATTCCTTCTTTCATATTGTTAAACAAAATTCTAAGTCTACCAACATTTCCTCATAAAATGTTACAAATTTCGACAATTGGTATAAAACATTTTACCATCATTGCGGGACTTTTATTTTGAAGGAAAATCGCTGAGGTCACGGCCTTATTCTTGCAGGTGGTAGGCAGGTCTAGCCAACTACTACTGGCTAAAATAATGACTTCTGGTTCAATCATACTATGGTCAAATTTACAAATGTGTAATTCATTTAGGAGACAAGATAATATAATTTAAACAAATTCAATGTATGATAAATGCTTTAATATAAACAAAGCATGAATTCTAATGGGAAAAAAAAGGTAATAATAGCAATAAGAAAAATTATCAACTTGTAAATACAGTGTTGTCATCTTTTTGGCCCAATGCTTCTACCTGGCTGCCAGCCTCTGTACTTCAGGCTGGTTTTGGGATGGTGTCTCAATAAGAGATCTCCTTGGTCTGTCTTTGGGTTTATCATACACCGTGGATATGCACAAGACTGGTTTGGCCTTTTCACAAAGTAGGAGCTCAGCTTCTCTCCATGGTACCTGCACAAAACAGCATATTGTAATCAGGGTTTTTATTTGCCTAGATGTCAACAAGAATAACTTGTAATATCCCTTAACTTTTTGTTACTTTCCTACATATCCAAGTTACAAAGGCCATAGATTTAATTGTTATTGTAATTATTGTGATAGTAAATTTTGCACTCACCCAAAGCCCCTCTTGCATTTGGGATGCTGTCCTTCATTCTCCAGGGCTTCTGGAATCCCTGCCTGACTCTTACCCAGGCCCTTTCCCTCCTTCCAGCCCTGCTTCTCCATCACCGGCAACCAACACCCTAGACAACGACAACAACATACAAAGATCAGTACTAGTCCTTGTACCAGGCTGTGGAAAAAGCCATTCCTGCTTTTATGAGGAATTCAGACCACACCAGTTACATTCTGCCCACTAAATGAGAACAGAGTAATAGGTAAATGGGTAGACATTCCAGCAAATGCCATTGGTAGACATTCCAGCAGTACCTGATGCGCCTTAAGGTCTCAAAATGGCCCCTGGAACATAATGGTTAAACAATGAGTAGAATTTTTTTTTTTACATTTAAAACGCATCTCCTGCAATTCTACACAGTTTGACATGACTTATGTCTCGATGAGTATATGGAGGGGTATTTTCAAAACACAGTATAAGTGGAAAGCCCCCTCCCCCCTGAATATTGGATATATTTCCCCCAATCCCCCTTGGCAATTTCGCATATGCTTCAGACACACTATGTGCTGAGTAAAAAATTTTCAGGCCGAAAATGCAAACATAAGCTTTTCTCGGCAGTGGCTTTTCTACCAAAACCAAAGTGTGGATTGCAGTCACTCCTTAGAGCAGTCTAATCTTGGTTTGCCCAGAAAGTCAGTTTGTCCAATTTCTGCCCTGCTAGAGCTACCCTTTTAACTGTAAATGCTGTTATTTAGAAGTCAAAACATCTAGGAGCAACAACGGCTCAGTCGCGAAGTGGTAGGCCACACAAGCTCACAGAACGGGACCGCAGAGTGCTGAAGCGCGTACAAATCATCTGTCAGGTGCAACACTCACTACTGAGATCCAAACTGCCTCTGGAAGCAACGTCAGCATACGAATTGTTCGTCGGAAGCTTCATGAAATGGGTTTCCATGGCAGAGCAGCCGCACACAAGCCTAAGATCACCATGCGCAATGCCAGCGTCGGCTGGAGTGGTGTAAAGCTCGCCGACATTGGACTCTGGAGCAGTGGAAACTCGTTCTCTGGAGTGATGAATCACACTTCATCATCTGCCCCAATGCATAGTGCCAACTGTAAAGTTTGGTGGAAGAGGAATAATAGTCTGGGGCTGTTTTTCATGTTTCAGGCCACTTTCTTCCAGTGAAAGGAAATATTAATGCTACAGCATACAATGACATTCTAGACAATTTTGAGCTTCCAACTTTGTGGCAACAGTTTGGGGAAGGCCCTTTCCTGTTTCATCATTACAATGCCCCCGTGCACAAAGCTAGGTCCATACAGAAATGGTTTGTCGAGATTGGTGTGGAAGAACTTGACTGGCCTGCACAGAGCCCTGACCTCAACTTCATCGAACACCTTTGCCGACTGCGAGCCAGGTCAAATCGCCCAACTTCAGTGCCCGGCCTCACTAATGCTCGTGGCTGAATGGAAGCAAGTCCCCACAGCAATGTTCCAACATCTAGAGGTGTCCACATACTTTTCGTTATGTAGTGTAGTTCCTTTAACATCCTGTGTTGTGTGTTTTACCATTGATATGCTCTAGGCTTTTTGAGACCTTAAGGAGCATCAGGTACTGCTGGAATGTCTTCCAATGGCATTTCCATTTTTTTTGTGAGAAATTACTGGTCAGTCAAAACATTTATAAAGTATAAATTGCCCACACTTTAGATAAGGCCACGCAAAAAGACTTAACTAATGATTAGTAAACCTACATTAAACATCTTATGAATGGAGTAATCATTAATAAATAAACTATTTACTAATCCATTATAAATGCTTTATTAAGTGGATTGGCACAAGGACTTCCCTACCTTAGAACTTCTCAAAGTTGCCGATTGGCTGATCTTGTCCTCCAGACCTGTCCTCCAGACCTGTCCTCCAGACCTGTCCTCCAGACCTGTCCTCCAGACCTGTCCTCCAGACCTGTCCTCCAGACCTGTCCTCCAGACCCTCCCTCAGCCTCTTCTCATACCGCATGCGGACGTAGTCACGGGAGTCCACGTCACCCCATCTGTGTAGAGAGAGTGGCCCCCACGAGATGAATTCTCTATGTACACCATTACTACTTTTTTGCACTTTGTGCTGTTGTCTGTGCCTAACAATGTCTGTACCATGTTTGTGCCGCTGCCATGTTGTGTTGCCACCATGTGTTGTCGTTTTAGGTCTCTTTTTATGCAGTGTTGTCTCTAGTCTTGATGTGTGTTTCGTCCTAAATTTTGAATCCCAGCCCCATCCCTGCAGGAGGCCTTTTACCTCTTGGTAGGCAATCATTGTACATAAGAATTTGTTCTTACATTGGACTTGCATAGTTAAATAAAGGTTAAAAATGTTCCTTCAAATGTCTTAAGACAGTGGGCCTACCTAGTTCACTCGGATTTCAAATCAGTCAACCACGTTTCCATCCAGTTTTGCCAGGAAAGTCTCAACAGCTGTGATGGAAACAGTAAGTTTCGGTACAATTTTATAAAATGCCAAATGATCATTTGTTCGTTCGACTTGGTGGGATCTTTTTGTGTTGGTAATATTAATTATGTGAGAAATGGAGGAGGAAACGCCTTTAAGCGCAAATATTGATATTGAATTAAACTTGGAGTCACGCGAGGACATGGTGTGTGGTTCTCCCACTACGGTTCAAAACCATGAAGTTTAAATTAGGATACAGATTAAATAAATTATAATGCAGGTGCTTCTACACTTGCATTGCTTGCTGTTTGGGGTTTTAGGCTGGGTTTCTGTACAGCACTTTGATATATCAGCTGATGTAAGAAGGGCTATATAAATACATTTGATTTGATGAACTTCACAGGGCGGTGAAAGTGCATGGTATGAGCTTGATGCTCCACTCCAATAAATATTAAGGGTCTTATTCCAGTGACATGGTGATCGATGCTTGACTGCCGTTTTAACAAATCAAAACATTCTCGCTTTAATCTCATCATGTAGACTAGCCTACCTGTACTGTATCTGCAAACTGTTGGCTTGTGCCAAGACCTGAGTAGGCGCATTTGCTATTTAACACAACATTTTTGTGACAAAACTATGCGATGGAAAGACATTGAACGTTACATTTTTTATTCGGTACATGAAAACTTAAGTGAAAAAGTACATTTTGTGTGCACTACTATAATCACGCACTGATTTGTATCTACAGTGTAATGGAAACATGCTAAAAATCGCTTAATCACTTAATACATTGTGGCCCAATTTTATATACACCATCCCAGCAGCATAAAAACTCATGAAGGAAGTACATTTTCTTAGAAATATTACTTTGGCCTGTGCTTTTTCCGAGCACGCTATTCATATAGCCTATGCCTATAGCCTATAGTGTAGTCTATGAATCATTTGATTGAGACTACACTAGGCGCACATGATATTGT